>NC_134353.1:660999041-661599041 GCF_048569485.1 Anomaloglossus baeobatrachus | reverse complement strand
AGAGACATGAGATAGATTCAAGAAAACAAATAAACAAAGTGAAACACAGAATCCCTGCAGGAAACCTGGTGCGTTTTAATTGGCAGTCATCGTTTCCAAATGCAGAAACACAAACTAGTAGCAGCAGGGGCACATTTCCCTTTGGCAACAAGTGAGCTGTCAGCTTAGCCAGTGAAATCGGCCTAGTTACAAACCGTAGGCCATGTCACTTATAGATGTGATTGGGCCGTGATATTCTTATATTTCAAAATAGATCTAGTGCTGCTCTGACAGCTATGTATCAGCAATGTACAGCATGGGTAGCAAAGCTAGCAAATAAACTCAAGACTCTTTTTTATAGCGTGTTTTCTTCTTACACTTTCTATATGTATATCTAAGAAAATATATACCAAAAAATAAGCACATCTTTTTTGTTTTTACTCCCAGTTTTCATGAGCAAAACTAGCTAAGATCTACGACTTTTTCTATGTACACAAAATACACTTTTTTCTCTCAAGTATTTTTCTCAAATTTGTCTCCTTTGCCAAGATAAACCACCCACTTCACAGGTATGGTATATCAAGATGCTGATTAGACAGCATGATAATTGCACAGGTGTGCCTTAGGCTGGCCACAATAAAAGGCCACTCTAAAATGTGCAGTTTAACAGTATTGGGGGTATCTGGGGGGAGTGAGAAACCCAGTCAGTATCTAGTGTGACCACCATTTGTCTCACGCAGCGCAACACATCTCTTTCACATAGAGTTGATCAGGTTGTTGATTGTGGCCTGTGAATTGTTGGAACTTTCTCCCATCTCCCTACTGCATCTCTGGATTTCAGCCACATTGATCTTTGGATTCTTCCTTAACTCTCTCACTGTGGCACCCCTGAGGCCTCAGTCGCCACAGGGTACTGCACCTCACTTAAGGTGCGGTACTCATCCTGGATCTAGATGAGGTTGATACCGATTCCACTTACACAACTCATACACACAACCAGGTTGCCCTCCCACCTGGGAACCAGGCTAGGGTTGGGTTTTAATGCAGTCACCAAACATGGGGGCCAGCTATCCACTAGTGACAGTGACTGGGGGAGGAGCAGCCACCAGGGTGAGTTAGGAGCATCACAACAGTTAGGGAGTTCTCTAGCAGGAGAGGAAAGGAGCAGAGGGGTTTACCGGTGGCTCTGGTGGGTCGCAGGAGTCAATACAGTTGCCGAGGGGGAGAGCTTCATTGCACTCTCGGGACCGCCGCAGCTCAGGGTGCAGAACCCTAGGGTGAACCATACTTCAGGTTGGATCAACAGAATCTGCAGGACAGGGGGAGGGTATGTTCCTCTGGCCACCACAGTTCCTATAGTACTATATAGGGTCCGGAGTTGAGACCCACGTCAAGCCCCCACAGCGGACCCGCGGCACCTGCATACGAGATGGGAGACAACAAGTCAAGAACCAGGGTCCCCAAGTAGCTTCAGACCACGGGAATACATCCTAACAGGCGCAAGCAGGAAGGGCCCACTGACCACTTACCGAGTCCAACCTCCAATGGATCTGAGATCGACCGGGGCCCATCATGGTGGTGACCAGTACTCTGGGACAGCACTGGAACAGTGAGTAAAAACACCTGGAACTGCAAATACTGTGTCAGCCTGTTGTTGCCGGTGCCAGCGCCCTGTGCTTTGGTGCCAACGGCCATTACTACTCCTCTCATCATCCTCCCCGGGGCCCGCTCCTCCTGCGGGGAGCAGAAACATCTCAGATGCTACTACCATCTGCCCCAAAAGACAGCAACAGCAGCGGCGGCTAATCCCTGGTCGTGTACCATAGGTGGCGTCACGAGACACTCCTCCTCACCCTTATCCTCCCCACCATCTCTTTTGTTGTTCACCTCGGGGCCACAAAGCCGTTCTGGGCCCCCCCTTGACATCCCCAGACTCATCATCACCAGCCCAGCAACGAGTAACAAAGTTAACCCCCTTGTCCCGTGGGTGCTACATCACCAAGGCTCTTCTCCCGCAATTTGGCTGGACGGCCAGGTCTAGGAAGAGTTCTGGTAGTCCCAAACTTCTTCCATTTAAGGATTATGGAGACCACTGTGCTCTTAGGAACCTTGAGTACTGTAGAAAATCTTTTTTTTAACCTTAGCCAGATCTGTGCCTTGCCACAATTCTTTCTCTGAGCTCCTTGGGAAGTTCCTTGGACCTCATGATTCTCATTTGGTCTGACATGCACTGTGAGCTGTGAGGTCTTATATAGACAGGTGTGTGCCTTTCCAAATCAAGTCCTATCAGTTTAAACACAGCTGGACTCTAATGAAGGAGTAGAACAATCTCAAGGAGGATCACAAGGAAATGGACAGCGTGTGACTTAAATATGAGTGACTGAGCAAAGGGTCTGAATACTTATGACCATGTGATATTTCAATTTTTCTTGTTTAATGAATTTGCAAAAATTTCTACATTTCTGGGGGGTTTTTCTATCAGGATGGGGTGCAAAGTGTACATTAATGAGAAGAAAATGAACTTTCTTGAAGTTACCAAATGGCTGCAATGAAACTCTAAAGGGATCTGAATACTTTCCGTACCGACTATAAAGTATATATATAATATAATATATATATTATATATATATATATATACTAGCTGTAGTACCCGGGCATTGCCCGGGATAGTAACTGTCTCTCTGTCTCTCTCCCAGTCTCTTTTTGTGTGTCGCTGTCTGTCTCTCTGTCTGCCTCTTTCCTTGTCTGTCTGTGTCTATGTCTCTGTCTGTCTGTTTCTATCTCTCTGTCTGTATTTGTATCAGTCTGTCTGTCGCCATCTCTGTGTCTGTCTGTCTCTCTCTCTACCTCTGTGCCTGTGTGTGTGTGTGTGTGTGTGTGTGTGAATGTGTGTGTCTGTCTGTCTGTCTCTTTCCAGGTCTGTCTCTTTCCCCGTCTGTCTTTTTGCCCGTCTGTCTTTTTGCCCGTCTGTCTCTTTGCCCGTCTGTCTCTTTGCCCGTCTGTCTCTTTGCCCGTCTGTCTCTTTGCCCGTCTGTCTCTTTGCCCGTCTGTCTCTTTGCCCGTCTGTCTCTTTGCCCGTCTGTCTCTTTGCCCGTCTGTCTCTTTGCCCGTCTGTCTCTTTGCCCGTCTGTCTCTTTGCCCGTCTGTCTCTTTGCCCGTCTGTCTCTTTGCCCGTCTGTCTCTTTGCCCGTCTGCCTCTTTGCTTGGCTGTCTCTTTCCCTGTCTGTCTCTTTGCCCGTCTGTCTCTTTGCCCGTCTGTCTCTTTGCCCGTCTGTCTCTTTGCCCGTCTGTCTCTTTGCCCGTCTGTCTCTTTGCCCGTCTGTCTCTTTGCCCGTCTGTCTCTTTGCCCGTCTGCCTCTTTGCTTGGCTGTCTCTTTCCCTGTCTGTCTCTTTGCCCGGCTGTGTCTTTGCCTGGCTGTCTCTTTTCCCGTCCGTCTCTTTTCCCGTCCGTCTCTTTTCCCGTCCGTCTCTTTTCCCGTCCGTCTCTTTTCCCGTCCGTCTCTTTTCCCGTCCGTCTCTTTTCCCGTCCGTCTCTTTGCCCGTCCGTCTCTTTGCCCGTCCGTCTCTTTGCCCGTCCGTCTCTTTGCCCGTCCGTCTCTTTGCCCGTCCGTCTCTTTGCCCGTCCGTCTCTTTGCCCGTCCGTCTCTTTGCCCGTCCGTCTCTTTGCCCGGCCGTCTCTTTGCCCGGCCGTCTCTTTGCCCGTCCGTCTCTTTGCCCGTCCGTCTCTTTGCCCGGCCGTCTCTTTGCCCGGCCGTCTCTTTGCCCGGCCGTCTCTTTGCCAGGTCTGTCTCTTTCCAGGTCTGTCTCTTTCCAGGTCTGTCTCTTTCCAGGTCTGTCTCTTTCCAGGTCTGTCTCTTTCCAGGTCTGTCTCTTTCCAGGTCTGTCTCTTTCCAGGTCTGTCTCTTTCCAGGTCTGTCTCTTTCCAGGTCTGTCTCTTTCCAGGTCTGTCTCTCTGTCTCTGTCTGTCTCCCCTCCGATATCATATTACCTCACACATAAGCTTCTTATACTAACAGTTATTTTATTCCTATAGCAACCAATGACAGTTGAAATTAATAGCCTGTAGCTCCCACCTCCATTCAGTTTAATGAAGGCAGGATTTTGGAGAGTAACTGTAAAGTGCGGGGTTAAATTTTCCCATCAAAACATAGTCTATGACGTTCCCTGAGTCACATGAGGCGTCTCTGCAAAATTTCGTGATTGTAAATGCGACGATGTGGATTCCTTTAGTGGACATACATACACACATACACTCGGCTTTATATATTATACATTCTGTTACTTAGTGGAATTAGGAGTAATATTTGTCAAATAAAGGTGTCTGCTATTTTGAATACACAATAGTCATGACAAACCGACACGCAGTTCCCTTATTATACAGTTGCTCTATGCTACACTGCTAAGTGCGATTGTATGGTGTGACCTTCCTGTCCACGCTTCAATTCCAGCACTTAGGTGTACTGTATGAACTGAATGCAGTAGTGTCCTTCACCCTCACACCCTCTGTACTTGGGAAGCAAGAGCCAACTGGCACAGGAACCAATTGACACAGGAGCCGCTAAGCATGGACCCCTTTGGACTTGGTATCGTCCACATCATTCATATTCCTGTACAGTGCTTCAATGCTGGCTCTGTGAGTGTCGAAAGTGCTGCTCTCTGCTAAATTGGTGAGTGACTTCGTAATGGGTGACGTGACTTCGTTCTCCCTCAATGTGCATATCCTGGCTGGTGTTTATGAGCCACAGTGTCCTCTACAGTATAATTAATTTTGTGTCAAGCCCCCTCTATTGACCCACATATACAAAAAAATGTCATGGGCGGCACGGTGGCTCAGTGGTTAGCACTGCAGCCTTGCAGCGCTGGGGTCCTGGGTTCATATCCCACCAAGGACACCATCTGCAAGGCATGTTCTCCCCGTGTTTGCGTGGGTTTCCTCTGGGTTCTCCAGTTTCCTCCCACACTCCAAAGACATACAGATAGGGACTCTAGATTGTGAGCCCCAATGGGGACAGTGTTGCCAATGTATGTAAAGCGCTGTGGAATTAATAGCGCTATATAAATGAATAAAATTATTATTAATTATTATTATGTGGTCTCCCAACCACATGGTTGTAGTACTATCCACTATGGGGATCCATTGTAAAGAAATATATACCGTAGCCCTCTTTATAGGAAAGTGCACTTAAATAAACATTATGCATCTGCATATCAGTCTGACGGAAGCTGAATGAACACACTTGACTTCTTTCTGGTGGTCACCACCAATGTCAGCATTAAAGTACATTTCTAAAAAATCTCCCAACATATACTATAAGTGAGATGCACACAGTGTGCAGTGCAGTGGCACCTTAGCCTAATTGGTTCACTTTAACATAAATCACATTTAATATATTTAATTCACCCAAATAAATGAGATGTTGTTAACAAAGTTAATAATTCAGTAGAGTTGACAAGCATACATCATAATCATGTTTAATTTAGCTGAAGCCAAAAGTGACAACCAATTCACTGATTTGCCATTTTTAATATGGGTGAGGATGCTTTATAAAATCGATGATTAAAGTCTTGCTGTTTAAACCAGTTAAAACCAATTTTGCAATTTTATTGTTGAGAAGCGTAATACCAAGAAGGGTAAGTCGTGGAATTATGCATATTGCAGAATTGATAGACATGTTCATGATATGCAAATGATGAATAAATGGAAACAAAGTTTTCAAAACATCTCAATTTAATCAGTATCAACTATGAGCGCAACATACAGAAATACACTCACGTACAAGCTTTGGCATGTTATCAATGAGGTTATGCTTTGATTTCTCTATACAGAGTAAATACAATCTACTGTTTGGCTTGCTTACATAGGTGTGTACCTAAAGCCTTATTCAGTCGTCTGTGATTTTTCTCAATCTTGAAAACATAGACCATTGTTGATTAGTGTTTTGGATCTGAGTTTCATCAGTGTTTGGTCAGTGTTTCAGTTTTAACTATAATTGTTTAATGAGTGATTTTTTCATGTATTAAAAAAGTGGAAATCTTCTATCCATTAAGTTAATCACAGAAAACACCTGGATTGCACATGGATGCCAAAAACGCGTTATCCTTGATTTTCACGGACCAATTGAGTTGCATGGGTAATTTAGATCAGTGACTTGGATAAAACGTCTCCATAATTTTTTTGCAGACACAAAGCACAGGGAAAAAGCACAGACGTGACTAGCTCATGCATATCTACTATACCCACACCATTATTATTATTATTATTATTATTAATATTTATTTATAGAGCACCATTCATCCCATGGTGCTGTACATGAGAAGGGAGTTACATAAAAAATACATATAAAAGTTACAATAGACAGACTGGTCCAGAGGGAAGAGGACCCTGTCTTGTGGGCTTACATTTTATAGGATAATAGGGAGGAGATAGTAGGTGAGGTGGCGGTGAGGTGGCAGGGTCAATGAAGACTATAGGCAATCTTTAACAAATGGGTTTTCAAGTTGCGTTTGAAACTTGCAAGTGTAGCAGATAATCTGATGTGTTGAGGCAGCGAATTCCAGAGGACAGGGGATACTAGGGAGAAGTTTTGGAGGTGGTTGGGTGAGGAGCGGATAAGTGTGGAGGAGAAAAGGAGATCTTGGGAGGCCCAGAAATTATGTGTTGGCGTATATTGGGAGATTAGTTTGGAGATATACAGGAGAGACAGATTATGGACGGCTTTGTAGGTCAGTGTTAGTAGTTTGAATTGGACACGGTGGGGAAATATAGCGCCAATGAAGGGATTTGCATAAAAAGCAGTGGAGTAGATAAGTGGATCAGTCAGGCAACAGAGTTAGGCTAGGTTCACACACTGCGTTTTTTTTACGCTGCGTTTTTGCGGAAAAAAATGCACAAAAACGCGGGTGCATTTTACCGCGATTTGGTGCGTTTTTTGCTGTTTTGCTGCGTTTTTGCTCACTGCGGTTTTATGCGTTTATTATCAGTGAACAATGCCATTAAAGATTGTTGAAGAAAAAAAAAGTCTGATATTTCCTTCTTCAATATGTTCTTCATTCTCCACTAGTGTATGCAGGAGAGCAGACAGCTGCAGAACTACAAGGCTCAGCATGCTCCATCCAGGACTGTATGCTGAAGGGAGAGGCAGGGTAAGCAGAACTACAAGGCTCAGCATACTCCATCCAATAATGTATGCAGGAGAGCAGACAGCAGCTGCAGAACTACAAGGCTCAGTGTTACGGGGGCTGTCTGATTATAAAAACCAAAGAGATATCAGACAGTCAGGGTCCACTGTGCAAAGTCTCTGCTGCAGACTATGGCAGAGGATAAGGGGTATCTTGTACCACGAAAGCAGTACTGACACTGATACGTCTTAGTGACACTAGAGCCAATCATACTGTTAAAGTCACAGCGACTACCGTATTTAGCATTAACATAAAAGAGATATGTTAATGAGTGAGGAAGAGTATATAAGTGTGCCGCTGTAAATAGTAGTAGCACAAGTGCAGAGTGCAATACCTCTGTTAAACTCACAGAGGATATAGTTAGGTAATAAAGCAATTCCTCCCTTACTCGGAGGGTGTGTGGTATGGTCTCTGTTAATGGTCACAGAGACAAAAGCAGTGAGTGTGAAATGGCACCTACCTAGGTCCGTTCCTCTAGCGGTGCCAGGAGACGGGCAGCAGCGTAAGCCGCACAAAGTTCCTACCTGCGTTCGCTCCACTAGTGTGCGAGGACATGAACCACCAGATATGACACCTGCCTAGATCTGCTCCACTAGTGGTGCAAAAGAGATGGACAGCAGCACAAGCCGCACAAAGCTCCTACCTATGTTCGCTCCCCTAGTGTGCGAGGATACGAACAACTGCCAGATGCAGTATAAGGAACGTTACCCTAGCGGCAACGTCCACCTACGAGTAGAATCACAAGGCCCAGCCTGACCATGTGCCTCAGGCACCTGCCTATGTCAGCTCCAAGAAGATGCAAGGATACGGACCGCAGCCGAAGCTGTAAGGTACAAGAACGCTACCCTGCCGGTAGCGCTCACCTAGCATAGACAGAGAGATGCCTAGAGGGACGTGCACAGAGCGTCTACTCTCATGCATGAACCAAGAGGACTGAGCGCTGAGCAGCGTGCGTCAGGGTCTTATATAGACTCTGTGCCTCATCCAACATGGAGGACACCAGAGCCAATCTGCTGCCAGAACGACAGCAATGACGTCACGCTGGCCTATCACCGAGCAAGGCGTCACAAGCACATGACCAGCGACCAATCGGCTTAGAAGGTGTCAGAGACATGTGACCTCGTGTCACAAGCACATGACCAGCGGCCAATCAGCTTAGAAGATGTCAGAGACATGTGACCTCGTGTCAGTGATGATGTCACTCGCACATGTGCAATGGCTCCAAGATAGGACTTAGTCTCCAGCGCTCGCACATGTGCAGTAGCAAGAAATCCGAACATAGTCTCCAGTGCCACAGCAAAGGGAAAGGAGACACGCAGATACCCAGAAACGGGAACCGTAATGCTCAGCATCCTCCATCCTGGACTGTATGCACGAGTGTTTTGCCCCCCAAAAAAATGACATGGGCTTCGCCATATTTTTGTATGCTAGCCAGGTACAACAGGCAGGTACGGGCTGCCCCCAAGCCCCAGCTGCCTATTTGTACCCGGCTGGGAACCAAAAATATAGGGAAGCCCTTTTTTTTTTTAATTATTTCATAAATTTCATGAAATAATTTTTAAAAAAAATGACGTGGGCTTCGCCCAATTTTTGAGTCCAGCCAGGTACAACTAGTCAGCTGTGGATTGGAATCCTCAGTGCAGGGTGCCCATGTTTTCTGGGCACCCCCGCTGCGAATTGCAGTCCGCAGCCACCCCAGAAAATCGCGCTTTCATAGAAGCGCCATCTTCTGGCGCTGTATCCAACTCCTCCAGCTGCCCTGGTGACGGGTGGCTTGCTGGGTAATAATGGGGTTAGGGCTAGCTGTATATTATCAAAAATATTTTTATTAGAAATAAAACACAACACAATTAGTGACTCCATCTTTATTGAAATAAAGCAGCCCCCTCCACAGTAATCCTGGGTCAAGGGTCCCGCGACGTCCAATCCGGATCCAATATCATCTGATCGGTTTGCTGGAAGGCAAAGCGATCAGATGATGTGTCAGGTTCAAGGATGTGAATCACATGACACAGCAGCTGATTGTATAAAAGCCATTTATACAATCAGCTGAAGCATCAGTGCAAAAAAAAAATACTCACTTATGTGCTGATTACCGGCAGCTCCTGGAGCGGAGTCTGATCCCGTCCGATCGCTGCAGGAGCTGCCGGTAATCAGCTGATGAAGTCATCTAATGGCATCAGCTGATAGGTGAAGCCGGCCGGGCGCCGGCGTCACCACGAGACTTACGATCAGCTGACACGTCAGGTGACCGCATCAGGTGATCCACCGCCAGGTCCTGCAGCCATCGGACATGCCCGGGGAGACTGCACACAGCCGGAGCGGTGGTACCGGGAGAGGAGCTGGGAGCAGACATGGCACCGGGAGTCTGCAGACAGGTGAGCATGACATTTTTTTTTCCTGCTGTTCACTTTTGATTTCACAGCTGCCTCCATCTCCTGCCCGTACATGGCGCCACACGGGAGCGGACATGCACAGGATGGGAGGTGGACGCAGCGGTGGCAGCACTGGGAGGATTCACGCTTCTGTGTTTACTGACAGAAGGAATCCTCTTCCTGTACATGTCACTTTACTACCCACCCCTTGCGTTTATAGCTGCGTTTTTATTCATAGAAACGCACTAAAATGCAGCTATATTTGCAATTTGCGTTTTTCATTGCATTTTTGAACATCTCATTGAACTCAATGGGTGGAAAACGCAGTGAAAAACGCAAAAATAATTGACATGCTGCATTTTTGTGTGCAGCACAAAAACGCAGCTAAAAAAACGCTGTGTGCAGACAGCAAAAATGAAAACTCATAGACTTTGCTGGGGAAGCAATGTCACAGCATTTTCTGAGCAAAAACGCACCCGAAAAACGTGCAAAAACGCAGCGCAAAACGCACTGTGTGAACTTACCCTTAAGGATGGACTGGAGAGGCATGAGGGAATTAGCAAGGCAGCCACAGA
Organism: Anomaloglossus baeobatrachus; assembly: GCF_048569485.1. NCBI lineage: Eukaryota > Metazoa > Chordata > Amphibia > Anura > Aromobatidae > Anomaloglossus > Anomaloglossus baeobatrachus. The sequence continues at coordinate 661,588,933 of NC_134353.1, read as the reverse complement.
GGAGGATGTTGTGGTAATCAGTGCGGGAGATTATGAGGGTATGCACTAGCATTTTCATAGAAAAGATGGATTTTCAAAATAGTTTGGAGTTAGAAATGACAAGAGGTGGTGAGAGATTAGATGTATGGTATGAAGGACAAGGCAGAGTCAAGTGTTAGGCGAGCTTTGCACGTTACGACATCGCAAACCGATGCTGCGATGTCGCACGCGATAGTCCCCGCCCCCGTCGCAGGTACGATATCTTGTGTTAGCTGACGTAGCGAAAATTATCGCTATGCCAGCTTCACATGCACTCACCTGGCCTGCGACCGTTGCTCTGGCCGGCGACCCGCCTCCTTCCTAAGGGGGCGGGTCGTGCGGCGTCATAGCGACGTCACACGGCAGGCAGCCAATAGCAGCGGAGGGGCGGAGATGAGCAGGATGTAAACATCCCGCCCACCTCCTTCCTTCCATAGAGCCGCCGGTGGCAGGTAAGGTGATGTTCCTCTCTCCTGCGGCTTTACACACAGCGATGTGTGCTTCCACAGGAACGAGGAACAGCATCGTACCTGACGCGGCAGCATAATTATGGAAAAGTCGGAGCCTGCACCGATGATACGATAACGACGCTTTTGCGCTCGTTAATCGTATCATCTAGAATTTACACACAATGATGTCGAAAGTGATGCCGGATGTGCGTCACTTTCGATTTGACCCCACCGACATCGCACGTGCGATGTTGCAGCGTGCAAAGCCGCCCTTACTCCGAGGCAGCAGACTTCGGGGACTGGGGAAAGCGTAATGTTATTTATTGTAATAGATAGATCAGGTAGGCAACATAGTTGAGATGGGGGAAAGATGATTAGTTCAGTTTTGCCCACATTGAATTTTAGGAAGCGAGAGAAGAAGGAGGATATAGTTGATAGACACTCCGGGATTCTAGACAGCAGAGAGGTGATATTTGGTCCAGAGAGGTAGATCGGAGTGCCATTAACATAGAGGTGGTACTCAAAGCCATGGGATTTTCTGAGTTGTCCCAGGCCAAAGGAATAGATGAAGAAGAGTAAAGGTCTCAGGACAGAGCCTTGAGGGACACCAACAGAAAGAGAGTGGGATGAAGAGGCTGTGTGGGAATAGGAGATAGTAAAAGTGCGGTTGGAGAGTTATGAGAAGATCCAGGAGAAGGCAAGGTTTCTAACACCAAGGGAAGAGAGGAAATGTACTGTAGTAGGAGGGAGAGGTCAACAGTGCCAAAGGCTGAGGGCAGGTCTAGAAGGAAGAGTATAGAGAAGTGTCTGTTAGCTTTGGCAGTAAGTCATTAGTCATTTTGGTAAGGGCAGTTTCAGTAGAGTGGGGAAGCGGGATTGTAGGTTGTGAAAGAGTGAGTTAAATGATAAGTGGGAGGAAAATGCAGCATGGTAGTGCTGTTCGAAGAGTATGAAAACAAATGGGAACAGAGATATGAGGCGAATGCTGGTAGTATAGGTCAGATCGAGGGATGCTTTCTTTAGGATAGGTGTGATTGTTGCATGTGTGAAAGCAGAAGGAAAGGTAACAGAGCTGAAAAGTTGGCTTAAGGCTGGGATAAGCATAGCGTTGAGGTTGTGGATGAGATGGGATGGGGTCGAGGGCACAAGTGGTGAGGTGTAGTTTCGAGAGAAGATGTCTAAGCTCTCCTTCAGTGACGGTGGGGAGGAAGTTTATGGAGGAGGAGCAATGATCTGTTAAATGAAGGGGTCGTGGTGATTGAGCAGAAAAGACTCCCCTTGTTTGGTCGCTCTTATCTTTGAAATATGTGGAAAAGTCTTCTGCAGAGATGAGGGAGGTTTGCAGAAGCAGTGGTGTGCAGAGGAGGGAGATAAAAGTATTGAATAAGGCTACTTTCACATTGTGTTTTTACTTAGGTTTAGTGGTCCCGTCGGGCATCCATCCTAACCGCTCCTCTCCCACCCCGCAAAATGTGATTCGGACGCATGCACAAACAGGGCCATTGACTATAATGGAGCAGACTCCGTTAGCGTCTTGCACTGTTTTTGCACATATACATTTTCTGCAGGGGGACACCCGAACGTAGTCGAGTCCGAGTGCAGTCAAATGATGTTTCCTCACCCATAGACTTGAATCTATGTGCACCATCTGATTTGTGGTACCACTCACAGCATGCTGCATTTTTTTCTCATATTGAATTAGCATGAGAAAAATAGCGCAGATCATGTAACATTACTCTCCTACAAAATATCGGATGACACTTGTCCAAGTTATATGCTCTTGTAAGTATATTACACACTGATAGGATTAGGTATGCTACAGTGCTTAATTTTATTAAAGAGGTTGTCCAGGTTTGGTTGGAATTAAAGTCTTCAGTTACTCTAGGTAACTGCAGACCACTAAATTATCACAGCGTGCATAGTGCACACTTTCAGAATTCTCCAATGTCGTTAGCAAGAGTGGACGGTCATGTGAGCACGAGTATGTGAAAGTATGCGATTTGCATACTTCCAGCCAAATTCCAACTAGACATATCCAGCCTTTCTCAATTCATGTGTATTGAGTGAGGACACACATGTCTAATTAGCATGTAACAGGATGTATGCAAATTGCATACTTGTGATTTCATCACCACCATTTCATGAATAAATCACCAGAACCATCATCAGTACATGAGTACATAACCAGAACCACCATAAGTACATGAATAAATCACCAGAACTACTATCAGTACATGAATACATCACCTGCATCACCTTCAGTAGATGAATACAACACAAGGACCACCATTTGTATGTGAATTCAGCACCAGAACCACCATGAGTTCCTGGTATATCAATTGCATTGCCAGGTGAGACCTCTGTACATGTGTATCACATGAACCTACAACTCCCAGTACGTCCTTAACAATAATAAAGAAAATATTGGTAGTTGTATCAGTCATTGTCAGACTGCGGACCATACAGTAACCACAGTATTGATGAGAATTAGTCAGTATCACAAATAAACATTTCCATCCAGATACCTTATGGATATCCTCTTCTCTGATTTGACTCATTCTCTTTCTTTTTTTTATCTAGTGCAGGCACCGTGATGATTTTTCACATCCACAGCTCCTCTCTGTAGACTTCCATTTTCTACGGTCTTCTGCAGCACATCTTGACAATGCTCTTAAAAATAATAGTGACATTGTAATGTTCCTGAATAAAATTATGTAAACTATGCTGTGCTCCTGAGTAAATAATTGCCCCTCACTGAGTTTTCTGCACACAATATGACCCACACAGAGTCCATCTTATGGTACAGGCCTTCTACAATACCCTCTCCTTTGTATACTGGGTCCCCTATTCACACTGTCTTCTCACACTGTGACCCATCCTCTACTGCCCAGTTTCTATACTGTGCCCCCTCACCATGCTCCCACTCCTTGACATACTGCACCCTCTTTTCTGTGCTCTCAAACAGTCCCCTCTCTTTACCCCCCCTGCACTACCAAGTCTCTATTCTGTGCCCCCTCATACTTTTCTCTCTGTCTCTTCACACTATTCACCTCAATGGTCTTTTCATTAATTTCAACCTACATCATATTGTCTCCTCACACATTTCCCTTTGCTTACCATACTGTATTTTCACATATTTATACGCTCTCTTACCATAATATCAACTCACACATCCCCTTCGCTCCCCAAACTGTTTCTTCATCCATTCCGCTTTCCCTTCGCTTCTCATACTCTTTACTCAAACATCTCTCCCCCTTCGCTCGCCATATTCTGTCCATACTCATAACTAGAGTTGAGCGCGGTTCGAGGTTCGCCAGTTCGTGGTTCGAGTGATTTTGGGGGTTGTTCTAGATCGAACTAGAACTCAAGCTTTTTGCTAAAAGCTCGACAGTTCGAGTTACGTTCGAGAACGGTTCTATAAGCAAAAGCAGGGCTTTTTACAGCTACAGTGTGCAGGGAGCCATGGCTGGCAGCCTGCCAGAAGCTGGTAACCAAGATAAACATTGGGTATCCAAGCAACGCGCTTTGGTTAGTAACCCGATATTTACCCTGGTTACGCGTGCAGGGAGCCGACACTTCCACGCTAGGCTCCGCCCCCTCCTGCACTCAGCATGTACACACACACACACTCACACTCACCTGTCCCCAGCCATGCAGTCCCCGACACTGACGTCCTCAGCGCCACATGGCCCCGCTAGGCTCCACCCACTTCGCACTCTGCCGCCCGCACACATGGCCCTGCTAGGCTCCGCCCACCTCGCACCCGCACACATAGCCCCGTTAGGCTCCGCCCACCTTGCACCCGCACACATTACCCCGCTAGGCTCCGCCCACCTCGCACCCGCACACATTACCCCGCTAGGCTCCACACACCTCGCACCGAACACATTACCCCGCTAGGCTTCGCCCACCTCGCACCGCACACATAGCCCCGCTAGGCTCCGCCAACCTCGCACCCGCACACATTACCTCGCTAGGCTCCGCCCACCTCGCACCCACATTACCCCGTTAGGCTCCGCCCACCTCGCACCGCACACATAGCCCCGCTAGGCTCTGCCCACCTCACACCCGCACACATCCCCCCGCTAGGCTCCGCCCACCTCGCACCGCACACATAGCCCCGCTAGGCTCTGCCCACCTCGCACCCACACACATTACCTCGCTAGGCTCCGCCCACCTCGCACCCGCACACATAGCCCCACTAGGCTCCGCCCACCTCGCACCGCACACATAGCCCCGCTAGGCTCCGCCCACCTCGCACCCACACACATTACCTCGCTAGGCTCCGCCCACCTCGCACCCGCACACATAGCCTTGCTAGGCTCCGCCCACCTCGCACCCGCACACATTACCCCGCTAGGCTCCGCCCACCTCGCACCCGCACACATTACCCCACTAGGCTCCACACACCTTGCACCGAACACATTACCCCGCTAGGCTCCGCCCACCTCGCACCGCACACATAGCCCCGCTAGGCTCCGCCAACCTCGCACCCGCACACATTACCTCGCTAGGCTCCGCCCACCTCACACCCACATTACCCCGTTAGGCTCCGCCCACCTCGCACCGCACACATAGCCCCGCTAGGCTCCGCCCACTTCACACCCGCACACATTCCCCCGCTAGGCTCCGCCCACCTCGCACCGCACACATTACCCCGCTTGGTTCCGCCCACCTCACAACTCGCACACATTACACAGCTAGGCTCCGCCCACCTTGCACAGCACACATTACCCCGCTAGGCTCCGCCCACCTCACACCGCACACATAGCCCCGCTAGTCTCCACCCACCTCGCACCCGCACACATTACCTTGATAGGCTCCGCCCACCTCGCACCCGCACACATTACCCCGATAGGCTCCGCCCACCTCGCACCCGCACACATTACCCCGCTAGGCTCCGCCCACCTCGCACTCGCACACATTACACAGCTAGGCTCCGCCAACCTTGCACAGCACACATTACCCCGCTAGGCTCCGCCCACCTCGCACCGCACACATAGCCCCGCTAGGCTCCGCCCACCTCACACCGCACACATAGCCCCGCTAGGCTCCGCCCACCTCACACCCGCACACATTACCTCGCTAGGCTCCGCCCTCCTTGCACCGCACACATGGCCCCGCTTGGCTCCGCCCACCTCGCACCCACACACATTACCCCGCTAGGCTCCGCCCACCTCACACCCGCACACATTACCTCGCTAGGCTCCGCCCTCCTTGCACCGCACACATGGCCCCGCTTGGCTCCGCCCACCTCGCACCCACACACATTCCCCCGCTAGGCTCCGCAAACCTCGCACCGCACACATAGCCCCGCTAGGCTCCGACCACCTCACACCGCACACATTACCCCCCTAGGTTCCGCCCACCTCGCAACCGCACACATTACACCGCTAGGCTCCGCCCACCTCACACCGCACACATAGCCCTGCTAGGCTCCGCCCACCTCGCACCGCACACATAGCCCCGCTAGGCTCCGCCCACCTCACACCCGCACACATTACCCCGCTAGGCTCCGCCCACCTCGCACCTGCACACATAGCTCCGCTAGGCTCCGCCCACCTAGCACCGCACAGATTACCCCGCTAGGCTCCGCCCACCTCGCACCGCACACATAGCCCTGCTAGGCTCCGCCCACCTCGCACCCGCACACATTACCCCGCTAGGCTCCGCCCACATTGCACCTGCACACATTACCCCGCAAGGCTTCGCCCACGTCGCACCGCACACATGGCCCCGCTCGGCTTACCTGCAGTGATGAAGTCCTGCCATCCCGACCTCAGTGCTGACACTGTCTTCCATGGCTGCCGCTTCACATCTGTCACTGCAGCCCGAGACTGTCACTAGCGGTGACGTCACGGGCCGCTTGCGATACTTGGCTGTGACGGTGATTGACGTCAGTGTGCAGTATCAGCAGTGCAAGAGATCAGCGCAGGTAATGTACCTCGCTCCTGACAGCAGCACTTGTCATGCCCTGCAGTGACCTAGGCTGACCCATTGATGTTAGCTCAGGTCACTGCATTGCTCTCCCAGCCAAAGGGGAACATTCTGCTCTTCATTGACTGGGACAGTGTGGATCGTCATGGGAACCCCTTGGATTACAGCAGACCTGGATTTGTTTTTCTTTCTAATAAATTGGTGAAAGAGGCAATGTGTTGGGCAGTGTTTTTTCAAATAAAAATGTGTTTGTCGTCTATTTTTTTTTATTACTGACTGGGCTGGTGATGTCGGGTATATGATAGACGCCTGACCTCACCAACCCCAGGGGTTGATGCCAGGTGACATTACACATCTGGTATTAACCCCATATATTACCCCGTTTGCCACCGCACCAGGGCACGAGATGAGCTGGGGCGAAGCACCAGGATTGGCGCATCTAATGGATGCGCCACTTCTGGGGCGGCTGCGGCCTGCTATTTTTAGGCTGGGGAGTATCCAATAACAGTGGACCTCCCTAGTCTGAGAATATCAGACCCCAGCTGTCTGCTTTACCTTGGCTGGTGGTCCAATTTTGGGGGGACCCCTACATGTTTTTTTTTTTTAATTATTTATTTAATTTAAAATAACAGCGTGGGATGCCCTCAGTTTTGGATTACCAGCCAAGGTGAAGCTGCCAGCTGAGGTCTGCAGGCTGCAGCCGTCTGCTTTACAAAAATAGGGGGAACCCCACGTCATTTTTTTTAATTTATTTTGGTAAATACAAGACTAAGCACCCCTTAGTGCCACATGAAAGGCACCACAGGGTGGAAAATTACAAAATGCAGGAGAGTGGGACATTATGTGTCTTTTTGCCATTATAATGACAGAAAAGACTGATATGAAGTATACAAGCACAAGAAAATCACCAGAGCGCTCTACGCTGTGAAAAGCAGTAGAAAATGGCACTGGAGTGAACATGTGACCGCCTCATATAGGTTGAAGCTATGGATCCTGGGTAAATTTATGTATTTTCCCTCCTTCAGTTTTTTCGCAGTACGCCAAAAAAACAGAAGGCACACGGATGACAAACAGATGGCATATGGACCGTATACGTGTCACGCTCCCGATGCCTCGGCACCGCTCCTTACCCACTGATCCAGTCGCACCTGCAGGGCACCCCTCCTTACCCACTGATCCGGTCCATGTGTCCACCGGTCACGGCTGCCACTCCCGCTCGTGCTCTCCTGTGTCCTGTCCCCAGTCTCATGTGTCTGACTCATGCTTCTGTATAGGGTCGGGCCGCACCCACTCACCTGGTCTTATAGGCCCAGCACTGCTGCAGCAGGATAAGACATGAGGCTGTGCTGGGTATATAAGACTGGCCTTGCCATGTGGGCGGGGCCTGATCAACGTGTCTTGTAAGCCTTGTCTTGAAAGCTAGGTGCTTAGGTCCCCCTTGTGCCGTGTCCTGTGATCAATACTATTGCCTGACATTCCTACCCGGCACCTGTGCCAGATTCCTGCACTGTCTCCAGGAACTCTGAAGCCCCAGTGACTGTTCTACCCGTCGCCTGTGGGACGCGGTCCCTGCCACGCTAGTGCTCCGGCTACCGTGCACCCAGGTCTCCGGTGGGGTGCATGGCCCAGTGGATCCACCACCCGGACCTAACAATACGGAACGGAAACAGATGCCACACGGATGCACCCGTGAAAAAATCGGACCGTTTTGTGCAAACCGCAAAAACGGATCGGTCGTGTGAATGTAGCCTTATTCTAATCGGCCGTTCATAAACAGCAGGCACAAATAAGTGAATAGCGCCCCCCAGCGTCAGAAAATCTCCGGGGTTTCAGGGGTAGCTGAGACCCTGGAGATCATGATTCAGGCCGGTTTGACCGGTCCCCGCTCACGTGATCACCGGTATACACCATATACCGGTGATCACGTTACAGTAAATGACAGCGCCGGTAAAAAAATATTTATCTCCCATCTGGCATGAACAAACATGTCAGATGGGAGATAAATCTCCTCCCCGGTCCCCCGGTGTCGCCAAAGTACCCCCCCCGACCCCCTCCCGGAAAATCCAAGATGGCCGCGCGCACAGCAACGCGCCGGCCGCATTCACCCTACTCCTCTGAATTCTGTCGCATGTGCCATGACACATGCGACAGAGAACTCCTCCCCAGGCTCTGCCAGGTCACCCTCTATAACCCCACCGGTGTTCCCCGGTGTCCCACGGTACCTGTGCAGCGTTGATCCCCCGCGGCCCCCTCCTTCACAATAGATACTGCCGCATGCACAGAGCGGCTGTCAGCTCAAGTTCCTGTGTTCAGACACAGTGAGTGGTGGTAACCATTCATCTGTAAGCTACTGCAATGCCCTGCTCATGAGGTAAGGAACATAGTTGATCAGGAGAGCTATACTACATTTCCAAATGAAGGGATTTGCTTTTATAGTTGCCCTGCTGAACGACTACCAAACATGAGAGTCCGTTATACGCCACAAGAAAACATGTCTAAATAGCGAGCTCTGTTGTTTAGTATTCATTCAGCTGGATAACTGGACTTAAAGGGGTATTCCATCTCCACGATCCTATCCCCAATATATAGTAGGTGGAATAGCAATAATATCAGCAAATACCAATATTTGGAAATGTAGAATAGTTCTCCTGATTAGGCATGCCCTTACCTCATGAGCAGGGCATTGCAGCTTTGGTAGCAACAGTTAAGACATGGACTCTGCTGCTGTGGACCCGGGGAGAGTGGGTGCTGATTCATTGCACCCACACTCCTCACATGGAGGGTCTGCACTCCTAGAAAATGGGGGATACGTTCCCTGAGCGTGTCCCCCCATATTCTAGACGGTCCAGAGTCATCGTGGGACCCCTTTATTTTTTTCCTTACAATAAATTGGTGAAAGAGGTAATGTTTTGGGGAGTGTTTTTTCAAATACATTTTTTTTTGTCTATTTGTTTTGTTAGTACTGACAGTTTGTGATGTCGGGTATCTGATAGATGCCATGACATCACAAACTGCTGGGCTTGATGTCAGGTGACTTTACAGCTAGTATCAACCCTATTATTACCCCGTTTGCCACTGCACCAGGGCACGGGATGAGCTGGGGTGAAGCGCCAGGATTGGCGCATCTACTGGATGCGCCAATTCTGGGGCGCCTGCGGCCTGTTATTTTTAGGCTGTTAAGGGCCAATAACTATGGACCTTCCCACCCTGAGAATACCAGACCACAGCTGTCAGCTTTACCTTGGCTTGAGATCCAATTTGGGGGGGACCCTACTTTTTTTTGTAATTATTATTATTTATAAAATAATTATAAAAAAGAGCCTGGGGTGACCTCCACATTGGATCCCCAATCACGGTAAAGCTGCCAGCTGTGGTTTTCAGCCTACAGCTTTCTGCTTTATCCTAGCTGGCTATCAAAAATGGGGAGACCCCACGTCATTTTTTTTAAACTATTTTTAAAAAAAAAAAAAAAAATTAATGGGCTTACCTGTATTTTGATTGCCAGCCAAGGAAACGGCAGGCAGATGGGGGTGGCAACCCATAGCTGTCTGCTTTATCTGCGCTGAGAATCAAAAATATCGCGGAGCGCTACGTCATTTTTTTAATGATTTATTTTTACAGCACTGTTATGTCAGGCAATCAAAATGCAGGGAAGCCCTTTTTTTTTTTTTTTTTTTTAGTTATTTAAGTAAATAATTAATAAAAATATATATGGGCTCCCGCTGCATTTTTTGTATTGCTAGCTAATAGTGATGAGCGAGTATGCTTGCTACTACTCGGTACTCGCACGAGTATCACTGTACTCGGGCTACTCGGCGGGTACCGAGTAATTTCGCGATACTCGTGCTGTACTCGTGGTCTTCATCTTTGCATGTTGGCGCTTTTTTGAGAGCCAGCCCTCATGCAGGGATTGGCTGGCAGACCACTGCAATGCCACAGCCCTGTTAGTTGTGGAATTGCAGTGATTGGCTGGCCTGCACAGCGTGATCGAGCCTTTATACCGGCGGGCGCGCTGTGCTCTGCACACAGCCATCTCATATTCCCTGCTTTCCACGCCCACAGGCGCCTATGATTGGTTGCAGTGAGACACGCCCCCACGCTGAGTGACAGGTGTCTCACTGCACCCAATCACAGCAGCCGGTGGGCGTGTCTATACTGTGCAGTAAAATAAATAAATAAATAATTAAAAAAAACGGCGTGCGGTCCCCCCAATTTTAATACCAGCCAGATAAAGCCATACAGCTGAAGGCTGGTATTCTCAGGATGGGGAGCCCCACGTTATGGGGAGCCCCCCAGCCTAACAATATCAGTCAGCAGCCGCCCAGAATTGCCGCATACATTAGATGCGACAGTTCTGGGACTGTACCCGGCTCTTCCCGATTTACCCTAGTGCGTTGGCAAATCGGGGTAATAAGGAGTTAATGGCAGCCCATAGCTGCCACTAAATCCTAGATTAATCATGTCAGGCGTCTCCCCGAGATTCCTTCCATGATTAATCTGTAAATTACAAATAAAAAAACACACACACCCGAAAAAATCCTTTATTAGAAATAAAAAACAATAACAAAGTCCCTCATCACCAATTTATTAACCCCGACAAACCCTCCATGTCAGGCGTAATCCACAGTCCTCCAGCGTCGCGTCCAGCTCTGCTACATTCAGGTGACAGGAGCTGCAGAATACACCGCCGCTTCTGTCAGCTCCATGCAGCAACTGAAAAGCAGGAAAGCAGGGAATACGAGATTGTTTAATGAGCGGCCGGCTTTTTCAAAAGAGGAAAAGCCGCCGGAGTTTAGTGAACAGCTGTGCAGCGCCGCGGCAGTGATCGGGGAACGGTAAGTAAGAGAGAGGGGGGAGAATGACCGACAGACTGTGAGAGGGGGACAGACAAGACAGAGAGAGACTGACAGAGCGAGACCGACCGACGGGAGATAGAATGAAAAAAAAAATGACCGACATCGCTAGTAAAAAGCACAAAATGTGTGTTTTGGACATCGGAGTGCCACACAATGTTTTACGTAAAATCTTTCATGTATTAATTTCAAAAAGTAACATACACCAGCTCTATCTCACTATGTGCCCTTAACATTTCCGCCATGAAAATTCATTTTGGTGTCATTTTGGAAGGTTTTCTGGTGAGTCCGTAAAAATGGCGTAAAACTCGGACAAAATTGTTCACAGCTGTGACGTTTGAGTGATAAATGCTTCAAGGGGTCTTCCCCATGCTGTTGCCATGTCATTTGAGCACTCTTCTGAGACTTTTGTGACATTTTTAGGGTTTCTACATGCTGCCGGGGGTCATTTCATAAAAATACTCGGGTCTCCCATAGGATAACATTGGGCTCGGTGCTCGGGCCGAGTACACGAGTATCTTGGGATGCTCGGCCCGAGCCTCGAGCACCCGAGCTTTTTAGTACTCGCTCATCACTACTAGCTAAGGGTAATCCAAGCAGCTACTGGCTCCTAACCCCCACTGCTTGGTGTTACCTTCACTGGCAATAGAAAATGCAAGGAAGCATTTTTTTTTGCCAAAAAACTTTAAAAAAAAATGACGTGGGCTTCGCCATATTTTTGTATGCTAGCCAGCTGCCTATTTGTACCCGGCTGTGAACTAAAAATATAGGGAAGCCCTTTTTTTTAATTATTTCATGAATTTCAAGAAAAAACGACGTGGGCTTCGCCCCATTTTTTTGTCCAGCTGGGTACAACTAGGCAGCTGGGGATTGGATCTGCAGCACAGGTTAGCCCGAGGTCTCTGGGCCCCTCTGCTGCGAATTGCAGTCCGCAGCCGCCCCAGGAAATTTCGCTCTCATAGAATCGCCATCTTCTGGCGCTGTATCCAACTCTTCCAGCAGCCCTGAAGCCGGGTGGCTTGCTGGGTAATAGTGAGTTAATACTGGCTTTGTTTTACTAGCTAGTATTAAGCCAGAGATTCTTAATGTCAGGCACGTTTGACCCAGCCATTAAGAATCTCCAATAAAGGGTTAAAAAAAACCACCACACAGAGAAAAAATACTTTAATAGAAATAAATACACAGACACACTAAGAGACTCCATGTTTATTACCCCCTGTCACCCCTCCACGATCCATGGTCTTCTGTCTTCTTTCTCCTTCAACACATGCAGCTCTGTCTGCTCCATCAGACAGCAGTGCATGGGAGAAAGGACGCTGTGCTCCGTGCAGAAATCACTCTGTGAGAGTGACCACAGGCTCCCGGCTCTAAGCGGTGGCACGGGTTGCCATAGCAACGGTGCTCCGATCACGTGATTCCGGTGCCGCTGCATTCTGGTAGCGGGACGTCACCGTCACCGCTACCAAGCGCATTGCTATGGCAACGGTGATCTCCATTATTGACTGGCTGTGTCACCGGTCAGGAGCCGGCTTCTGGGGACACTGTAACTATGGTAAACATCGGGTAACCAAGAAGCCCTTTCCTTGGTTACCTGATGTTTACCTTCGTTACCAGCGTCTGCCGCTGTCACGCTGTCAGTGCCAGCTCCCTGCTCCATGCACACATAGCCAGACTACACATCGGGTAAAATTAACCCTATGTGTACTCTGGCTAGGAGTGCAGGGAGCCAGCGCTATGCGGTGTGCGCTGGTAACCAAGGTAAATATCGGGTTGGTTACCTGATATTTACCTTAGTTACCAAGCGCAGCATCGCTTCCACGCGTGTGTGGCGCCCTGGACAAGCCAGGGGCTACAGAGAACAACACCTACACACCCCACACTCCTGGTCGGGCACACCGAAGTCAGACACGACTTGCCTTCCACCAGGGGCTGATGTCCACACCAGGGGGGTGGGCCAGGCGGTTGGCCCCGCCCACCAAGGAGTTCACAGTCCTGGAGGCGGGAAAAGTAAACAGATTAGTTTTGGAGGTGAAAGTGGAAGGAGGTGAAGTGGTAGTGGAGCAACTAACTGACAGCGTCCGGGTGTGTGGCCCGGGCGGTACAGCAAGGTTGGCAGACAGTGGTGACCGTCTGCACCATCTGGCAGAAGTTTACGGACCCTGACAAGGCTAGGAGTCGCCGTGAATTTGTCGAATCCGTCAGCGAAGGGAACCTCCTGGGTTCCCCAGCAGCCAAGTCCCGACAAAAGGCAACAGCCCAACCGTGAGAGGGAGACACTGCCACCGCCAAGGCAACCGTTTTCCAGGGCCAGAGCCTGCGGGCAAAAAGGGGCTCCTCCAGCCCATATCCAAGCTGGGGAGCGGGTTACCGGTGGGGACCCATCGTAACCATCTACCGTACATAGGTGCAGGGAAAGGCAGTCACCATCAACCTGCCGGGAGCAGAAACCACCGCAGCCATCTGTGGGACCCGTCCATCCAGCCATGTGTTTTACCGAGAACTGTGTCCTCATCATTGGCTGAGTGAGTACCACCGTGCCGTGCGGCACAGCGCTGCCCCTGCGACCCTGCACCTCACCAGGCCCTGTAACCCGCCTGCCATCCATCCCTACCCCATCACTGGGCCCCGGGACAACCAACCCCCTACCCACGGAGGGGAGAACTAACATCAAAGCTGCTCCCTGTCACCGCTCCCGGGATTCCTGTCCAGAGCAGCGGTGGTGTCACCAACTTCACCACAACCGTGGGTGGCGTCACGGACAATAACCCAATCCCCACCATCCAATCAAACCCCCCTTTCACTCACGGGCGAGGAACGCCGCTCGAGTCCCCGGGATCCGGACCACCGCTCGAGCCACCACAGAGCAGCGGCAGCAGCAACCGGACCCGAGCAGTGGGAGAGCGCAGCGTCCCCTCCTCCGCCCGCGACAACTTGGCGTCACGAACAGGATCTTACCGCTCTGCCGTCTGGTAGAGGTGCGCCTTGTTACCGCCGGAGGTGTCCGGCCGAAAAATTTCTGAAGCCGCCATCTTGGGCGCGAAAAGTTCCCGCTCGAGCGTCTCCTCGAGTAGTGGAGGCGCGAAGGCTAAAACCCCGCCCCTGTAGAGGAGGAGCCGTAAAAAGACTAAGGGGGACGCGGATGGAGAAATGGCGGCGTCCTCGAATTGGAGCGTGGGAGTACCCGCTACCGGAGCGTCTAAGCTCTGGGGGCACCGAGGAGGGGTAGCCTTTGAAGACTGCGGTCCAGGTGAGCTCCCCGCCGGGACCGCTGCGTGGCTGGAGCGGGAGCTGGGCCGGTTCTGCTTGAAGGTGAGGGCGCAGAGCCTGCAGCAGCTGCTGTACTGGAAGGCGGAGATGCGCAGGATGGTTGCCGTAGTGGGGGCCCGTGAGCAAGGCGCCGCTGCGGCCGTGCCGCGTCGCCACCAGTCCACCCAAACCCCAGAACCAGCCCTGATCGCATTGGAGCCGGGGGCCGGCACCGCAGCCGGAGGTCCAGAGAGAATGTCGCTGATGGAGGAGGGGGTTCCGACCACGCTGCCACCGCCACCGTTCTTAACGGCCGTCAGTGGTTCTGGACTGAACTGCCTGTGGAAAGAGAACCCGATGTATCGACTGGTCCCCGAGTGGGCTGATCCCCTGCGGTGGTAGCCGCTCCAAAATCAGCGGAGCCCCGTTGCAGTTGTCCCCGTTGGGACTATGAAAGTACTGTTTAAAAAAAGTTTTGAAAAATGATAAAAGAATGATTTACCGAAGAGTCACCTGATTTACAGCTTGATGGAAAACGGTCGTTGCCGGCACCGTTGTCCCCGTGGGGACTGTCTACAAGTTGCATAAGGGACTCCTTATGAACAGGCCCGAGAACTAGCAGGGCAACCACAAACTAATGGCATGTAAATAATGTTGTTGTGGCTTCTACCGTGACCGCATCCGGAGAGGCAGATTGGAGGAAGGGCCCGCAGTGGAGCAGGCTGGGGCCCAGCCACCACCGGAACCAGTGGCAATTCTCTGGGGGTTTCAGGGGTTCACCATGGACATGGGTCCCCTGAAAAGGACAGAACCCGCTCGGGCAACTTGTGCTGGACTGGGGTCAAGGGGTGCTGCCTGTTTGCTTAGGGGCAGCATCAGGGCCAGGTTGCTTGGGTGGGAGAGAGCGGAAGCCGTAACCATAACGTTTAAGTAAGAGTACCACCCGATGTGGGAAGATGTTATTTTACTTGTAATCACTGTTTTACCGTTATCTTTTTCAGTTGTGAAAATAAAACCGGTGATGGACGGGCAGCCCGCGGACGGTCTGCATTTTACTAAGGGGGAATGTGGCGCCCTGGACAAGCCAGGGGCCACAGAGAACAACACTTACACACCCCACACTCCCGGTCGGGCACACCGAAGTCAGACACGAGCCCTTGTTGCCTTCCTCCAGGGGCTACCGGGGACCCATCGTAACCATCTACCGTACATAGGTGCAGGGAAAGGCAGTCACCATCAACCTGCCGGGAGCAGAAACCACCGCAGCCATCTGTGGGACCCGTCCATCCAGCCATGTGTTTTACCGAGAACTGTGTCCTCATCATTGGCTGAGTGAGTACCACCGTGCCGTGCGGCACAGCGCTGCCCCTGCGACCCTGCACCTCACCAGGCCCTGTAACCCGCCTGCCATCCATCCCTACCCCATCACTGGGCCCCATGGACAACCAACCCCCTACCCACGGAGGGGAGAACTAACATCAAAGCTGCTCCCTGTCACCGCTCCCGGGATTCCTGTCCAGAGCAGCGGTGGTGTCACCAACTTCACCACAACCGTGGGTGGCGTCACGGACAATAACCCAATCCCCACCATCCAATCAAACCCCCCTTTCACTCACGGGCGAGGAACGCCGCTCGAGTCCCCGGGATCCGGACCACCGCTCGAGCCACCACAGAGCAGCGGCAGCAGCAACCGGACCCGAGCAGTGGGAGAGCGCAGCGTCCCCTCCTCCGCCCGCGACAACTTGGCGTCACGAACAGGATCTTACCGCTCTGCCGTCTGGTAGAGGTGCGCCTTGTTACCGCCGGAGGTGTCCGGCCGAAAAATTTCTGAAGCCGCCATCTTGGGCGCGAAAAGTTCCCGCTCGAGCGTCTCCTCGAGTAGTGGAGGCGCGAAGGCTAAAACCCCGCCCCTGTAGAGGAGGAGCCGTAAAAAGACTAAGGGGGACGCGGATGGAGAAATGGCGGCGTCCTCGAATTGGAGCGCGGGAGTACCCGCTACCGGAGCGTCTAAGCTCTGGGGGCACCGAGGAGGGGTAGCCTTTGAAGACTGCGGTCCAGGTGAGCTCCCCGCCGGGACCGCTGCGTGGCTGGAGCGGGAGCTGGGCCGGTTCTGCTTGAAGGTGAGGGCGCAGAGCCTGCAGCAGCTGCTGTACTGGAAGGCGGAGATGCGCAGGATGGTTGCCGTAGTGGGGGCCCGTGAGCAAGGGGCCGCTGCGGCCGTGCCGCGTCGCCACCAGTCCACCCAAACCCCAGAACCAGCCCTGATCGCATTGGAGCCGGGGGCCGGCACCGCAGCCG
This sequence comes from Anomaloglossus baeobatrachus, assembly GCF_048569485.1. Taxonomy (NCBI): domain Eukaryota; kingdom Metazoa; phylum Chordata; class Amphibia; order Anura; family Aromobatidae; genus Anomaloglossus; species Anomaloglossus baeobatrachus. The sequence goes on along the minus strand of NC_134353.1, from coordinate 661,572,132 downwards.
GAGGTCCAGAGAGAATGTCGCTGATGGAGGAGGGGGTTCCGACCACGCTGCCACCGCCACCGTTCTTAACGGCCGTCAGTGGTTCTGGACTGAACTGCCTGTGGAAAGAGAACCCGATGTATCGACTGGTCCCCGAGTGGGCTGATCCCCTGCGGTGGTAGCCGCTCCAAAATCAGCGGAGCCCCGTTGCAGTTGTCCCCGTTGGGACTATGAAAGTACTGTTTAAAAAAAGTTTTGAAAAATGATAAAAGAATGATTTACCGAAGAGTCACCTGATTTACAGCTTGATGGAAACCGGTCGTTGCCGGCACCGTTGTCCCCGTGGGGACTGTCTACAAGTTGCATAAGGGACTCCTTATGAACAGGCCCGAGAACTAGCAGGGCAACCACAAACTAATGGCATGTAAATAATGTTGTTGTGGCTTCTACCGTGACCGCATCCGGAGAGGCAGATTGGAGGAAGGGCCCGCAGTGGAGCAGGCTGGGGCCCAGCCACCACCGGAACCAGTGGCAATCCTCTGGGGGTTTCAGGGGTTCACCATGGACATGGGTCCCCTGAAAAGGACAGAACCCGCTCGGGCAACTTGTGCTGGACTGGGGTCAAGGGGTGCTGCCTGTTTGCTTAGGGGCAGCATCAGGGCCAGGTTGCTTGGGTGGGAGAGAGCGGAAGCCGTAACCATAACGTTTAAGTAAGAGTACCACCCGATGTGGGAAGATGTTATTTTACTTGTAATCACTGTTTTACCGTTATCTTTTTCAGTTGTGAAAATAAAACCAGTGATGGACGGGCAGCCCGCGGACGGTCTGCATTTTACTAAGGGGGAATGTGGCGCCCTGGACAAGCCAGGGGCCACAGAGAACAACACTTACACACCCCACACTCCCGGTCGGGCACACCGAAGTCAGACACGAGCCCTTGTTGCCTTCCTCCAGGGGCTACCGGGGACCCATCGTAACCATCTACCGTACATAGGTGCAGGGAAAGGCAGTCACCATCAACCTGCCGGGAGCAGAAACCACCGCAGCCATCTGTGGGACCCGTCCATCCAGCCATGTGTTTTACCGAGAACTGTGTCCTCATCATTGGCTGAGTGAGTACCACCGTGCCGTGCGGCACAGCGCTGCCCCTGCGACCCTGCACCTCACCAGGCCCTGTAACCCGCCTGCCATCCATCCCTACCCCATCACTGGGCCCCATGGACAACCAACCCCCTACCCACGGAGGGGAGAACTAACATCAAAGCTGCTCCCTGTCACCGCTCCCGGGATTCCTGTCCAGAGCAGCGGTGGTGTCACCAACTTCACCACAACCGTGGGTGGCGTCACGGACAATAACCCAATCCCCACCATCCAATCAAACCCCCCTTTCACTCACGGGCGAGGAACGCCGCTCGAGTCCCCGGGATCCGGACCACCGCTCGAGCCACCACAGAGCAGCGGCAGCAGCAACCGTACCCGAGCAGTGGGAGAGCGCAGCGTCCCCTCCTCCGCCCGCGACAACTTGGCGTCACGAACAGGATCTTACCGCTCTGCCGTCTGGTAGAGGTGCGCCTTGTTACCGCCGGAGGTGTCCGGCCGAAAAATTTCTGAAGCCGCCATCTTGGGCGCGAAAAGTTCCCGCTCGAGCGTCTCCTCGAGTAGTGGAGGCGCGAAGGCCAAAACCCCGCCCCTGTAGAGGAGGAGCCGTAAAAAGACTAAGGGGGACGCGGATGGAGAAATGGCGGCGTCCTCGAATTGGAGCGCGGGAGTACCCGCTACCGGAGCGTCTAAGCTCTGGGGGCACCGAGGAGGGGTAGCCTTTGAAGACTGCGGTCCAGGTGAGCTCCCCGCCGGGACCGCTGCGTGGCTGGAGCGGGAGCTGGGCCGGTTCTGCTTGAAGGTGAGGGCGCAGAGCCTGCAGCAGCTGCTGTACTGGAAGGCGGAGATGCGCAGGATGGTTGCCGTAGTGGGGGCCCGTGAGCAAGGCGCCGCTGCGGCCGTGCCGTGTCGCCACCAGTCCACCCAAACCCCAGAACCAGCCCTGATCGCATTGGAGCCGGGGGCCGGCACCGCAGCCGGAGGTCCAGAGAGAATGTCGCTGATGGAGGAGGGGGTTCCGACCACGCTGCCACCGCCACCGTTCTTAACGGCCGTCAGTGGTTCTGGACTGAACTGCCTGTGGAAAGAGAACCCGATGTATCGACTGGTCCCCGAGTGGGCTGATCCCCTGCGGTGGTAGCCGCTCCAAAATCAGCGGAGCCCCGTTGCAGTTGTCCCCGTTGGGACTATGAAAGTACTGTTTAAAAAAAGTTTTGAAAAATGATAAAAGAATGATTTACCGAAGAGTCACCTGATTTACAGCTTGATGGAAACCGGTCGTTGCCGGCACCGTTGTCCCCGTGGGGACTGTCTACAAGTTGCATAAGGGACTCCTTATGAACAGGCCCGAGAACTAGCAGGGCAACCACAAACTAATGGCATGTAAATAATGTTGTTGTGGCTTCTACCGTGACCGCATCCGGAGAGGCAGATTGGAGGAAGGGCCCGCAGTGGAGCAGGCTGGGGCCCAGCCACCACCGGAACCAGTGGCAATCCTCTGGGGGTTTCAGGGGTTCACCATGGACATGGGTCCCCTGAAAAGGACAGAACCCGCTCGGGCAACTTGTGCTGGACTGGGGTCAAGGGGTGCTACCTGTTTGCTTAGGGGCAGCATCAGGGCCAGGTTGCTTGGGTGGGAGAGAGCGGAAGCCGTAACCATAACGTTTAAGTAAGAGTACCACCCGATGTGGGAAGATGTTATTTTACTTGTAATCACTGTTTTACCGTTATCTTTTTCAGTTGTGAAAATAAAACCGGTGATGGACGGGCAGCCCGCGGACGGTCTGCATTTTACTAAGGGGGAATGTGGCGCCCTGGACAAGCCAGGGGCCACAGAGAACAACACTTACACACCCCACACTCCCGGTCGGGCACACCGAAGTCAGACACGAGCCCTTGTTGCCTTCCTCCAGGGGCTGATGTCCACACCAGTGGGGTGGGCCAGGCGGTTGGCCCCGCCCACCGAGGAGTTCACAGTCCTGGAGGCGGGAAAAGTAAACAGATTAGTTTTGGAGGTGAAAGTGGAAGGAGGTGAAGTGGTAGTGGAGCAACTAACTGACAGCGTCCAGGTGTGTGGCCCGGGCGGTACAGCAAGGTTGGCAGACGGTGGTGACCGTCTGCAGGAGTGACCGATCGGAGTTTACCATAAGGACCGTGGACGGGCGGTGGCCCGGCGGTACCGGACCGGTACACAAGGTGAAGTCAGCACCATCTGGCAGGGGTTTACGGACCCTGACAAGGCTAGGAGTCGCCGTGAATTTGTCGAATCCATCAGCGAAGGGAACCTCCTGGGTTCCCCAGCAGCCAAGTCCCGACAAAAGGCAACAGCCCAACCGTGAGAGGGAGACACTGCCACTGCCAAGGCAACCGTTTTCCAGGGCCAGAGCCTGCGGGCAAAAAGGGGCTCCTCCAGCCCATATCCAAGCTGGGGAGCGGGTTACCAGTGGGGAACCATCGTAACCATCTACCGTACATAGGTGCAGGGAAAGGCAGTCACCATCAACCTGCCGGGAGCAGAAACCACCGCAGCCGTTTGTGGGACCCGTCCATCCAGCCGTGTATTTTACCGAGAACTGTGTCCTCATCATTGGCTGAGTGAGTACCACCGTGCCGTGCGGCACAGCGCTGCCCCTGCGACCCTGCACCTCACCAGGCCCCGTAACCCGCCTGCCATCCATCCCTACCCCATCACTGGGCCCCGGGACAACCAACCCCCTACCCACGGAGGGAAGAACTAACATCAAAGCTGCTCCCTGTCACCGCTCCCGGGATTCCTGTCCAGAGCAGCGGTGGTGTCACCAACTTCACCACAACCGTGAGTGGCATCACGGACCATAACCCAATCCCCACCATCCAATCAAACCCCCCTTTCACTCACGGGCAAGGAACGCCGCTCGAGTCCCCGGGATCCGGACCACGTTCGAGCCACCACAGAGCAGCGGCAGCAGCAGCCGGACCCGAGCAGTGGGAAAGCGCAGCGTCCCCTCCTCCGCCCGTGACACGTGCTGCTGGTTGGGGGCTGTGCTCACTGGTTGCTTGTGAGATCTGCCTGTGTGACAGCTCACCAGCAACCCATGTAGAGATGCTCCAGCGATCCCTGCCAGGTCAGGTTGCTGGTGGGATCGCTGGAGCGTCGCTTAGTGTGACGGTACCTTAAGGGAACGGGGAAGCAGAGCGGGGAGTCGACCATGTGCAAGAGCATGTCGCGGTACACGGCGATACACAAACGTGCACCGTGTAACGGAGAGATGCAATGACAGGTCCTAGCATGACTCGTCATAGTCATGTGACCAGTCTGTAGCCAATGAGATAATAGACACGTGACTGGTCACATGGCTATTTTGACGTCACGATAGGTCCTGCATCACTGCTGGCAGTGCTGGTTACCGGGAAGATTCAGCGATCATCGGATGGAATAGCGGCAGGAGACAGAGTGCAGGACGGATCACGGGGACAGGTAAGTGTTATGGCAATGTTTGTTAACTGTATGTGTACATTTATAATGTGTTTTTATGTGTTTGTGATTGCCTCCCATTGTTTCCTATGGGGTTCGAGTGGTTCGCCGAACCGAACTCGAACCAGACCTCGGTTCGGCGAGCCGAACCGTGGCCAGTTCGCTCATCTCTACTCATAACCCTTCCTTGCTCACCATACTTTTTCTTCATACATCCACCCACTAGGAGTTGGTGTGTACACTGTCTCTGAGAGCTTAGAGAATGGCTGTATCCCACAACAGGGGGTGGAAAATGCAGCCACAGGGTAGACACTTTGGACCGCCACATCAGGCGGCCTGATAGCGCCCCTCCACCTACTGTGCTCTTCACAAATGCCCCGTGTGCCCCTATAGATACACTCCTGCTGCCAGCTTCCTCCTGTACATAGATCAACTCACTGTGCCTAAAAACATCACAGTGATGTAACTGCACATATATAACTGATGCGTCATGTAACTACTGCAAACATTGGCCACTATTAGAGTGGACTTCTACTCTGTCGGAACACTGAGAGGCTGCAGTGGTCATTTGACTCAACAATGACATGTGACCTCTGGGGGACACAATGCTAACATCGCAGGAACAGTGCTGGTTTGCGAGGTAAGTATTAAGAAGAGGTTATCCATTAGTTTGATATAACAATTATGGTTGTAAACATACATCACTTAAAATCCTAATGGTTTATTATGGTTTTCCAATGAGTTCATAAAATGATATGTGTCTGTGACTTTTTGATACAGGGCCCAGAAAAATTAAGTAATAATGTTGACAAACCCGGGTGTCAGAATAGAATGTACAGTGACTTAGTGGCGAACATTTTTCATTTTGTAAAGAGCAAACAAATATTTATACACGCATATATGTCTTTCCTTATTTCTGCTCATGACTCAACATACTAATATACTGTGTGCAGAATTATTAGGCAAGTTGTATTTTAGAGGATTTTTTTTATTTTGGAGGATTTTTTTATTATTGATCAACAATTATGTTCTCAATCAACCCAAAAGACTCATAAATATCAAAGCTTAATATTTTTGGAAGTTAGAGTGGTTTTTTTTTAGATTTGGCTATCTTAGGAGGATATCTATTTGTGCAGGTAACTATTACTATGCAGAACTATTAGGCAACTTAATAAAAACCAAATATATTCCCATCTCACTTGTTTATTTTCACCAGGTAAACCAATATAACTGCACAAATTTTAGAAATAAACATTTCTGACATGCAAAAACAGAACCCAAAAAATTAGTGACCAATATAGCCACCTTTCTTTATGATGACACTCAACAGCCTACCATCCATAGATTCTGTCAGTTGCTTGATCTGTTTACGATCAACATTGCGTGCAGCAGCCACCACAGCCTCCCAGACACTGTTCCGAGAGGTGTACTGTTTTCCCTCCCTGTAGATCTTCCATTTTATGAGGGACCACAGGTTCTCTATGGGGTTCAGATCAGGTGAACAAGGGGGCCATGTCATTATTTTTTCATCATTTAGACCTTTACTGGCCAGCCACGCTGTGGAGTAGTTGGATGCATGTGATGGAACCTTGTCCTGCATGAAAATCATATTTTTCTTGAATGATAGCGACTTCTTCCTGTACCACTGCTTGAAAAGTTGTCTTCCAGAAACTGGCAGTAGGTCTGGGAGTTGAGCTTCACTCCATCTTCAACCCAAAAAGGTCCCACAAGTTCATCTTTGATGATACCAGCTCATACCAGTACCCCACCTCCACCTTGCTGGCGTCTGAGTCGGAGTGGAGCTCTATGCCCTTTACTGATCCAGCCTCTGGCCCATCCATCTGGCCCATCAAGAGTCACTCTCATTTCATCAGTCCATAAAACCTTTGAAAAATCAGTCTTAAGAGATTTCTTGGCCCAGTCTTGACATTTTATCTTATGTTTCTTGTTCAAAGGTGGTCATTTTTCAGCCTTCCTTACCTTGGCCAGGTCCCTGAGTATGGCACACCTTGTGCTTTTTGATACTCCAGTAATGTTGCAGCTCTGAAATATGGCAAAAACTGGTGGCAAATGGCATCTTGGCAGCTTCACGCTTGATTTTCCTCAATTCATGCGCAGTTATTTTGCACATTTTTTGCCCAACACGCTTCTTGCGGCCCTGTTGGCTATTTGCCATGAAACGCTGGATTGTTCGGTGATCACGCTTCAAAAGTTTGGCAATTTCAAGACTGCTGCATCCCTCTACAAGACATCTCACAATTTTGAACTTTTCAGAGCCTGTCAAATCTCTCTTCTGACCCATTTTGCCAAAGGAAAGGAAGTTGCCTAATAATTAAGCACACCTTATATAGAGTGTTGATGTCATTACACCACACCCATCCTCATTACACAGATGCACATCACCTGATTTACTTAATTGGTAGCTGGCTCTCAAACCTATACAGCTTGGAGTAGGACAACATGTATAAAAATTATCATGTAATCAAAATACTCATTTGCCTAATAATTCTACACACAGTGTACTATACTATGGAGTTTGTGGCAAAAGATTATCGGCTTTAAAAAAAATAAAAAACAAACATGATTTCACAAGATGGATTTGCTGTGTGTCTATTTGTGGCCACCCTGTGACAGTGATGTGAATTGCTGCCAGTCAAGGGAGTTTTTTTTTCTAGATCATCGTAATGTATATACATTTACAGCAAGACAAAATTGGAGCCCTTAACCAATTTCAATAAAATGTAAATCTATGTTCACGTTGCATTTTTGCTGCATTTTTTGGCGTTTTGCTGCTTTTGTGGTGAATGACAGTAACTTTAAACGTACTGTAGAGAAATGACATACCAAAAACGCAGCAAAGAAGCTGCAAAAATGCAGCAAAAATGCAGCTTTTTTTTACTGCAAAGAGATCAGATTTTGCTGTAGAAAAACGCAGCAAAAGCGCAATGTGTGAACACATAGCCTAAGGGTGGACATGCCTGTTCGATTAATTAGGGGCAACTTTATGCACTTTCTAAAAATCATAGCCGCAAACATAAGCATTGACATATGGCACACTACTTTTGTATTTCTTTGAATTACTATATTTAATTTCTTTTATTTTAAAGGGAACCTGTTACATAAAAAAATGCCATTACCCTCCAGATATGGGATTAATCTGCAGGTTAATAGTGTTCTCATGCCATGTGGCCACCGCACTGAAAGTTCCTCTGACGAGCAAAAATTAACTTTATTCCTCCTGGCAGCCTTAGGTGTTTTACTCATAGGAGAGCAGCTGGTGCTGTCTCAGTCACCGCTCAGTACATGGTGAATGGCTGCTGTATCCACAGCCCCGGCACTGACTAAAAGCTGGCTCTGTTCTGATGCAATGCTGAGTGGGCTGTCAGTCAATGAGGGGGCACGGTTACAGCCGTTGCTCACTATGTACTGAGCAGTGACTAAAAAGCCCAAGGCTGGGGGGAATAAAGTTAATTTCCTCTCGGTCGTAGGGCTCTCAGTTCTGTGGCTGCATGGCATCTGAACGCTATTAACCTGCACAATGGTGTAACTAGACTCCGATGGGTCCTGGTATAAAGTTTGATCTGGGATGCACCCAATCTCGGCCATTGTAGCATTCAAAATCCTATAAAAACATACAAGTTGCCCCCCATCCTCTTCATTGTGTAGTAATGACCACCCATCCTGTACTAATGTCCCCCATCCTGGGCCACTTTCTGGTAAATATGTCCCTCATCCTGGTGTATGACCCCATTGTGATAAAATGCTGGTATATGTGCCCCTATCATGGCCCCATCCTGATATATATGTCCCCATCATGGCATATATGGCCCCATCATGTCACAATCCTGGTATATATGGCCCCATCATGTCTCCATCCTGGTATATAGGCCCATCCTGCCATATAGCTCCATCCTGGTATATGTCCCCATTCTGGTATATAGCCCCATCCATATAAGGTGGCAAGGTGGCTCAGTGGTTAGCACTGCAGTCTTGCAGCGCTGTGGTCCTGGGTTCAAATCTCACCAAGGACACCATCTGCAAGGAGTTTGTATGTGCTCCCTGTGATTGCATGGGTTTCCTCCAGGTACTCCGGTTTCCTCCCACACTCCAAAAACATAGGGAACTTAGATTGTGAGCCCCAATGGGGGCAGTATTGCCATTGTATGTAAAGTGCTATGGAATTAATAGCGCAATATAAATGAATAAATATTATTATTATAGATATATATATGTACCAATCATGTCCCCATGCTGGTATATAGCTTTATCATGTCTACATCCTGGTATATATGGCCCCATCATGTCCTCATCCTGGTATATATAGCCCCATCATGTCTCCATCCTGTGATATAGTCCCATCATAGTATATGTCCCCATTCTGGCCACATCCTGGTATATGTCCTTATCCTGGTATATAGCCCCATCCTAGTATATAGCCTCATCCTGATATATGTTCCAATCATGTCCCCATCCTAGTATATGGAAGAAAGCAGTGGAAAAATCCAGCTGGACTCCAAAGGGATAAATAAAAATGCTTCTTTATTTATATCAACTCGATCTTTTTTGTACTCATCCTAGTATATAGCCCCATCCTGATATATGTTCCAATCCTGCCCCCATCCTAGTATATAGCCCCATCTTGATATACTGTATGTTCCAATTATGGCCCCATCCTAGTATATAGTTCCATCCTGGTACTTTGATGAAGACGTTCTATACATTGAAATGCATAATCTGAGACTATTTATTTTCAATAACACATCTTTTTATCTGTTGGACACATGCATGATAGCTTTTATTTTGCAAAATTTAAAATTAGCTATGTTTTAAATATAAAAACGGTCCCTGGAGAGAGACGCTGGATGAAAATTTTGTGTTTTGCATACTGGTATATGTTCCCATCCTGTCCGCATCATTGTATATAGCCACATCTTGATATATGTTACAATCATATCTCCATCCTAGTATATAGCCCCATCCTGGGGTATGTCCCAATCCTGTCTGCATCCTGGTATATAGCCTCATCTTGGTATATGTCCCAATCAAGTCCTCATCCTGGTATGTAGCCTCATCATGGTATATGTCCCAATCACGTCCCTATCCTTGTATATAGCCGCATCCTGGTATATAGCCCCATCTTGGTATATGTCCGCATCCTGGTAATTATTATGATCCCCCAGCAAGCTGCTCTCGGTAAAAAAAAAAAATTATTACACTCAGCTTCCCTGGTGTCCTCCTCCAATGCTAGCATGCTGGCAACTGACCAGCATGTAAGCAGCGCTGCGCATGTCGTAACTGTCATGTGCGCCCATTTACAGCGCTGTCAGCTGTGTCAGAATATTCTCTGCTCCCCATGCCCTGGATTTTGAGCGAATATTAATAGCCTTAATTGGTGGCTGGCACATCGCAGTGCAGGGACCCAGCAGACCTCTGTGTTGTAATGTATTTCAGCTGAATGTGCGCCCTAGGACGCACATCCAGCTGAAACAGGCACTGGGGTCGACGGTCCCCCTGTACCTCGTGCCCGGTCGCAGTCGCAATCCCTGCAACTGCAATCACTATGCCCCTGAACCTGCAGATTTACTCGATATCTGTAGGTTGGTTAAAGCTGAGTTCACATATCCAGTAATCGTCAGTTAGAATGGATGCTGCAGAGATCCATTAGCAAAAAAAGTTCTGCAAACACAGCTTTTTTTGTCTGTTGCTAAATAACTGATGTCTACTGGATCCGTTTTTTTTAACATTGGAGTCTATGGAGAATTAAATCAATTAACGGATTGCTATTTATCTGCCCTAAAATGGATAGTTCAGCCTGGTGGCTCAGTGGTTAGCATTGCAGTCCTGCAGTGTTGAGGTCCTTGGTTCAAATCTGACCAAGGACAACATCTACAAAGAGTTTGTATGCTCTCCCCGCGTTTGCGTGGGTTTCCTCCGGGCACTCCATTTTCTTCCCACACTCCATTCACATACACGTAGGGAATTAGATTGTGAGCCCCAATGGGGACAGTGTTGCTGATGTATGTAAAGCGCTAGCTATAGAATTAATGGCGCTATATAAGTGAATAAATATTATTATAATCCATCACCTATAGAAGAAAAATGGATGGCTAAATAGCAATCCATTATCAGATCCGTTTTCCATAGACTCCAATGTTTAAAAAAAAACGGATCCGGCAGACATCAGTTATTTAACAATGGATCTGTGCAAGTATGGTTACAGAACGTGCACTCAGTATAACTGCGTTTTTTTTACCTGTCAGGTTCCCTTTAAGGGAATACACCACTTAGCGAATGAGAATATAATGAAGGAAACACGCTGTTTATACGTTGGACTGTTTTCTTTCATATGTCTCCAACTACAGTCACAACTTTTGTAGAAGAAAATGTGAAAGAGAAATGCTCCAGATCTTAAGTTCCCCGTATGGACCACAGTCTGCAATTTTTTCAAATAAAACAATAACCCTAAAGTACATCCGTTCATCTGAGTATACAGCTGCTTTTTATTAAAGGTCATTAAGCGTTTCCGCTTGATATAGAATTTTAATGCTAATGTATGTACAGGGGTGGAGAATGGAAGGAGAAAAAGTATGGACATTTTTATGCTTCATGGTTCAGAAATCCCGAGAAAGTCTTATGACGTGTTCCTCTCTGATCCGACTGTATACATGGGCAGGGGCTGTGTTACCAAGAAGTAGCACATAGCCAGGGGCCTTGTTTGCATCATATGACCCTTATTACCTTACCTGCCAGTTCATTCTGTGTAGGATCCGGTTTAGTCAGTTGCAGACCTCAGATGGCTGCAGCCTTTCCAGGCTCTGCGTGTGTTTCAGCAGTGAATCACTGTTTGCTTTTTTGTGGTGGGAGGCGCTGGCACGGTGGTGACAGCTCTGCTCTTTCTCTGGCACGGTTGGTTCCTTGTTTGCCAGGGAACCCCTGTTCATCGGAGAATGAGATAGGCCTCAGCATGTGCGGAAGCGTCACCCCTGACGTACCCTGCCTCCCACTCTGTCTTTACTTGCTCCATGAATATGTGACTTCTTTCGCGCTCGTCACTATTACGATGCAACTTTTCCTACTGGAAAAACTCTAAAAAATTTTTTGACCGACATTCTAATAAAATATACCTGACAAGCCATCGCATGCTTTCTGCTTAACAAGTCTTGTGTTATGTTAAGAGGCAAATTCATCTTTATAAAAAGTGCAATTCATCATAAGCTACTAAGGTTTTGGAGCTTGTTACAGTGCCTTGCGAAAGTATTCGGCCCCCTTGATTTTTTCAACATTTTCCCACATTTCAGACTTAAAACATAAAAATAAAAATTTTAATTTTATGATGAAGAATCAACAAGTGGGACACAATTGTGAAGTTGAATGAAATGTATTGCTTATTTTAAACCTTTTTTAGAAAAAAATAAAAAACTGAAAAGTGGGGCGTGCAATATTATTCGTCCCCTTTACTTTCAGTGCAGCAAACTCACTCCAGAAGTTCATTGAGAATCTCTGAGTGATCCAATGTTGTCCTAAATGACTGATGATGATAAATATAATCCATCTGTGTGTAATCAAGTCTCCATATAAATGCATCTGCTCTGTGATAGTCTCAGTGTTCTGTTTAAAGCGCAGAGAGCATCATAAAGCCCAAGGAACACCACAGGCAGGTCCGTGATACTGTTGTGGAGAAGTTTAAAGCCGGATTTGGTTACAAAAAGATTTCCAAAACTTTAAGTATCCCAAGAAGCACTGTGCAAGCTATCATATTGAAATGGAAGGAGTGTCATACCACTGCAAATCTACCAAGACCCGGCCGTCCATCCAAACTTTCATTTCAAACAAGGAGAAGACTGATCAGAGATGCAGCCGAGAGACCCATGATCACTCTGGATGAACTGCAGAGATCTACAGCTGAGGTGGGAGAGTCTGTCGATAGGACAACAATCAGTTGTACACTGCACAAATCTGGCCTTTATTTAAGAGTGGCAAGGAGAAAGCCATTTCTCAAAGATATCCATAAAAAGTGTTGTTTAAAGTTTGCCACAACCTACCTGGGAGACACACTAAACATGTGGAAGAAGGTGCTTTGGTCAGATGAAAGAAAATCAAACTGTTTGGGCACAATGCCAAACGATATATTTGGCGTAAAAGCAACACAGCTCATCACCCTGAACACACCATCCCCACTGTCAAACATGGTGGTGGCAGCATCATGGTTTGGACCTGCTTTTCTTCAGCAGGGACAGGGAAGATGGTTAAAATTGATGCCAAGATGGATGGAGACAAATACAAGACCATTCTTGAAGAAAACCTGTTGGAGTCTGCAAAAGACCTGAGACTGGGACAGAGATTTTTCTTCCAACAAGACAATGATCCAAAACATAAAGCAAAATCTACAATGGAATGGTTCACAAATAAACGTATCCAGGTGTTAGAATGGCCAAGTCAAAGTCCAGACCTCAATCCAATCGAGAATCTGTGGAAAGAGCTGAAAACTGCTGTTCACAAATGCTCTCCATTAACCTCACTCAGCTAGAGCTATTTGCACAGGAAGAAAGGGCAATAATTTCAGTCTCTCGATGTGCAAAACTGATAGAGACATACCCCAAGCGACTTGTAGCTGTATCGCAGCAAAAAGTGGCGCTACAAAGTATTAACTTAAAGGGGCTGAATAATATTGCACTCCTCAATTTTCAGTTTTTTTAAAAAAGTTTAAAATAGGCAATACATTTTGTACTACTTCACAATTGTGTCCCACTTGTTGTTGATTGTTCACCATAAAATTTAAATTTTTATTTTTATGTTTGAAGCCTGAAATGTGGGAAAAGGTTGAAATAACTCAAGGGGGCCAAATACTTTCGCAAGGCACTGTACCTGATTAATCATGACTGAAAATACAGACAGGTATGAAGGAAGATAGGGCTGGATTGGCTATGGTCTCAAAACCAGAACACCCACACAGAATCTACAATATAAGGGTATGCTCACACTGGCGTATGAATCGGACGAGTACAATGCGAGAAAATCTCCGTGTCACTCGCACCCATACAAGTCTATGGGTGCAAGTGAAATACCAGACTGCACTAGGATGATATTCGAGTGCAGTGTGATAATTGCTTCAGCTGATAGTGGAGGAGATGGGGAGAATAATCCTTGCCTCTCCTCCGCAGCTGTGATCTGATTGCAGGAAAGGAGCACAGTATATTAATGACAGTCAGCTCATGCTGGCAGCACAGCGGGAGCCAAGGGTCTTTAGCATATCGCATCCGATGAACTTGCATTGGATGCCATACCATCGTTTGAATCCAGCCTATGACCCACATATAAAAGCAGATGTAATCTCATATCAAAAATGTTTTTGAAGTGGGCTAGCATACAATTTTATTGGTCTTTTTACGTTTTTACAATAGTTATTAAATGTCATTTTTATTGAAATAACATTAACTTACCATATTAGCATCATGTGGGAGTTTTTATCCTTACTGGGACTGTCTTACTAGCCATGATACACGTTTTATTACTATTATTATTATTATGTGCTTTAATGGAAATCTGTCAGCAGGTTTTTGCTATCTCATTTGAGACCAGTTTAATGTAGGCAAAGAGATCCTGAATCCAACAATGAATCACTTAAGCGGGCTTTACACACAGCAACATCGCTAGCAATGTCGCTGGTGAAAGCACCTGCCCCCGTCGGTTGTGCGTCACGGGCAAATCGCTCCCGTGGCACACGACATCGCTAGGAACAGTCACACATACCTGCCTAGCGACGTCACTGTGGGCGGCGAACCACCTCCTTTCTACGGGTGTGGTTCGTACGGCGTCACCGTGACGCCACTAAGCGGCCGCCCAATAGAAGCGGAGGGGCGGAGATGAGCGGGCCAAACATCCCGCCCACCTCCTTCCTTTCTCATTGCCGGCGGCCACAGGTACGGTGATGTTCCTTGTTCCTGCGGTATCACATATAGCAATGTGTGGTGCTGCAGGAACGACGAACAACCTGCGTCCTGCAGCAGCAACGATAATCAGGATAGGAATGACTGGACAACGATCAACGATTTGGTAAGTAATTTTGATCGTTAACAGGACGTTCCTACGTTTCACACGCAACAACGTCGCTAACGAGGCCGGATGTGCGTCACAAATTCCGTGACCCCAATGACATCTCGTTAGCGATGTCGTTGCGTGTAAAGCCTGCTTTAGATTACTGTGTGCAGCCATTGTGATACAATCAGAGTTTTTACATTTAGCAATGCAGCAGAGCTGAGAAATCTGTCCTGCCCACACCAGGCTCTCAATATACAATATCTATAGGTAGTGAGGTCCTTATCACAGCAGGGATCGTGCCAGACTAGCTGACCTAGTCAAACAATCATACTCTGAAACTAAAACAAGCATTAAAGGTAAACAACAGCACGAGTGTGATAGGAGACACATTGCTGAAATATGTGTGTTTACCCCTACAGCACACTGTCTTCAGATTACATAGCAAAAACCTGCTGACAGATTCCCGATAAGAAGGATTGAAATAATTACCAGCCCTGATGGTTACTAGTGCCATCAATAAGTCATTGTGGTCAAAGGTATCCCAGGTTGTATGGTCGTATATACTATAGTTCCTGTAAGACTCTTTTGAGGATAAATTCAGGATTAATAAACATGGCTACTGTCCTTAAAAGACAGCATCCTATCTGTCCACAGGTTATATGTGGTTCTAGCTTAGCCTTATTCAAATCGGTAGAGCTGAGCTGCCATACCAGACACAACCCACAGTCAGTTGTATCAATGTTTCTGAAGAAAGCTGCAATGTTTTTATAATCTTGGCCAACCCCTTTAAGCATTGTTGTATGTTTTGTCCTTTTATTTCCAGCTCATTGCTGGACATCTCAACTGAAATGAGAACATGAGCAATTGATAGTTTAGGGGTTGAGGATGTAAGGATGGAAAAATATTACATAAATAATATAAAAACAATATGCTGCTGCAGTAAAGAGGTGCGGACAGACGAATCCAGCATCGCCAATCATATTGGACAGTTGTGATCACAAGCTGCAGCTTCCTTCAGCATGTACTTAATACTGTTACTAAATTATGGTTCATTCAGAACAAAAGAATGACATAATTTTCTTTTAGCTCCTGAGCCCTTGACAAATGCTGCCAATAGAAAGGAAAAGGGTATAGCAAATATTGCATCATGGAGGAGTATATCATATAAGAAGGAGCAGCAAATAGGAAAAAAAGAATTCAGGATACATAGGTCAGAGATCAGAAACAAACTAATACAGATCACTAATAAAAAGAAAAGGGAAAAAAAAGAATAGCTACTGGTTATTGAGATGATCATCCCTCTGGACAGCCCCCCAAAGCATCAAGCATTATTTTTCTATTTCTATGGAAGTTAACCTAAGGCGCCAAATATTAACAAGTTGTCCAAAAAGTAATGGCTGATTAGAAATTCACTTACTGCTTAAAGTGCTCATAGAAGCACAGCGAAAAAGCAACCTATTAAGATATGTTCAGGATATCTGTTTTATATTGGCAGGAATAATGTAAATAGCACTCATTTAGACTGCACTTATTTTTTCGAGTCCTTCATGTACTGTATATAATCTTTTAGATTGGTGAATGAAGAGTAAAGGAATCTGTCAGCAGGTTTTTGCTATGTAATCTGGGGACAGCATGCTGTAGGGGTTAAAACACAAAAATAAAATTTGCATCTCTTATCAGGCTGTTTGCTTTTGTTTCCTTAGACTAAAGGCTTTATTACCTAGTGACTATCATGGCTCAATTACATTGTCTCATGCACAGGGCAGTCCAGGACACCCCGTCTTCTGATTGACACCTCACTGTCAAAGTACAATCTCTACTGAAAACCTGGTGTAGGTGGAGGAAGCTTTCTCAGCTCTGCTGCTTTGCTAAATCTAAAAGCTCTGATTGTGTCAGACTGGCTGCAGCCAGCAATTGGCAAACTAAGTGATACTAATTGGATTCAGAGTCTCTTTTCCTACATCATGCTGCTCTCAGATGAGGTAGCAAAAACCTGCTGACAGATTCCATTTAATTCCACTGCTTTTGATGTTGTCATGAGAGGAAATACTTCATTTATATCTGGTCCCCCCTGTCCATACACAATGCTCTTCTGTAACTGGGTCCAAAATTAAGATTTTCAAAAACTCTCTGTATATATATATATATATATATATATATATATATGGTGTATATATATATATATATATATATATATATATATTTTATATATATATATATATATATATATATATATATACATACAAGCACTCTGTACATTGGGCACCGATTAATTAAGGTTGACGTTTCGTATGCCAATCTTAATGGCGGACGTGTTAGAATAGGATGTGCAGAATTCATTAAGAGGCACATGTCCCATTAGGGCTTCTCATCAGTGGCATATGGCTCCATTCATGTTGCCTAAATATTACTCCAATCAGGAACTGGTATAAAAATAGCAACAAGAGGAGGAATAAATATCCTCCAAAAATTAAGTATTACAAAGATGGGCTGCAGTGTAAACATCGCCCAGGTAAAAACTAATACTCTACCAGGATACAGCTAAACCCCCACTAAGTGGAGACATCACAGGTGCAGGAGGCACAAATCACACACACACCTCTATGGAATGGAGGGGGCGATTGCTATGATAAAACTGCATGCTGATGGCTTACATAGAGCGCTGTTCACACTTGTAGATGCACAGTCACAAGTCTGCAGCCTATTAGGTGACGCCCATACTATTAGATCAGACGGGCTGCCAAGCCGTACCCCACCTGTGTATCATGCAGGGACAGAAAATCTAAAATGCAAGGCCAAACAGAAAGGGGCCTAGCTGTAGCCAGTACAAAAAAATATGAGGTTTTTGTTGGTATTTATGGCCATAAAAACGAAAGCCTACAACCCTCGTCACAGGACCTCATGCTTGCAGGTCCCTACACTAAATATAAAAATAGCAACAAGAAGAGGAATAATTATCCTCCAAAAATTAAGTATTACTTACAGCAAAGATGAGCTGCAGTGTGTACATCGCCCAGGCCAAAAACTAATACTCTACCAGGATACAGCTAAACCCCCACTAAATGGAGGCAGGTGAACAGCGCTCTATGCAAGCCCCTAGTGTACAGTTTTATCATCTAGCAATCGCCCCCTCCATTCCATGTAGGTGTGTGTGTTATTTGCTCCTCCTGCACCTGTGATGCCTCCATTTGCTGTATCCTGGTAGAGTATTAGTTTTTGGCCTGGGCGATGTACACACTGCAGCCCATCTTTGCTGTAATTAATACTTAATTTTTGGAGGATAATTATTGCTCTTCTTGTTGTTATTTTTATATTTAGTGTAGGGACCTACAACCATGAGGTTCCTGTGACGAGGGTTGTAGGCTTCCGTTTTATGGCCATAAATACCAACAAAAACCTCATAATTTTTTGTACAGGATACAGCCAGGTCCCTTTCTGTTGGGCCTTGCATTTTAGAGTTTCTGTCCCTGCATGATACACAGGTGGGGTACGGCTTGGCAGCCCACCTGATCTAATAGTATGGGTGTCACCTAATAGGCTGCGGGCTTGTGACTGTGTTATCCGCATGTGTGAACAGCGCTCTATGCAAGCAACTAGTGTGCAGTTTTATCATCTAGCAATCGCCCCCTCCATTCCATGGAGGTGTGTGTGTGATTTGCTGCTCCTGCACCGGTGATGCCTTTATTTAGTGGGGGTTTAGCTGTATCCTGGTAGAGTATTAGTTTTTGGCCAGGGCGATGTACACACCGCTGCCCATCTTTGCTGTAAGTAACAATCAGGAACTGGTATAACATTTCTGGTGTAAGAAACATGGGCACTTCTCCTGCTCAATTTGGCAGGCAGGCGTAGCCATGCTCCATGCTCCCCTATATCTTTGCAGCTTTGCTCTCTTTGGCAGAACTTCTTCAAACTGGCATAAAAAGAATAAAAATGAAACACATTTCGGCATAACTCTGCGTTTTTGGAAAAATGCTCAAGTCCTCCTTTGACTTCCATTATACTCGGATACTCTAGTAATGCACATCCAACTGCTCTTTACCGAGCACCCGAGCATGGTAGCGCTCGCTCATCACTAATAATGTATCATTATACAAAGTACAGTTTCTATTAAATGAAACCATAATAGCTCTTTAATACTTTCGCTATAAATATGTTACATTCTTTCCATCAACTATTGCATTTAGCACCCACTTTGGAATAACAGAAACACACAGGCTTGTTGTTCTGTTTGTTTTTCTTTATTTTTTCTTCTTTTTTTGGCGCATAAATGGTTTTTACAAAAAATTATTTATTTGGGATAACAAGGTTTTTCTTCAATATTACTTCAACATTTTTTGGCACCAAAGCATTTTTGTTAAATATTATTAGTATTAGTAAAAATTATAAGTAAAGTCTGTAGTAGCAGCCGTCTGTATTCACGATAATTTGGCCACTGGACATACTAATAATGATGAAACACTCTGTGCTAAAAGAAAAGACTCATTATGTTGTTATAAGCTGAAAATATACACTAAAGCAGAGGAGAACTATAATCAGGACATATTTTTCAACATTCCTTGTAATATTAATATTCTGCTATAAAACTTGTAAGTTTTGCTTTGGATGACTGCTACCACAATTACTGTTTATTAGGTGTTATTACCTTCCCTACAAACATCCCCATTTGCAGTTACCCATGTAAATTCCTACGTGTTGAACAAAAGACAAAGAAATCACTCAGATTTCCAATTTTTTTATGAACTGCTTAAAAAGAAATCTACTATATTGGTTGGGACAGATTTTAGAATTAAGTTGCAAACAGTGGTGGACACACGAATTAGGGGAGCCCAGTGCAAGAATGGTATATGGGTCCCTTTCTCTCTAGTAGGTCTTAATGGAGAATGTCTCTTTTAATAATTCTTCTCTAGTAACTGTGAGCCATGGAAAACATTAGCTCAATCTAAAAATCTAAGGCTGGGTTCCCACAATTAGTATTAGCAACGTTTTGGATGCAGCGTATTTCCAGTACGCTCAAAATGCTGCGTTGTACAGTACAAGTGTAAGGAGGTGGTTGGCGTATCAAGAACTTGATAAACTGCCCCACCTGAAGACCTAATGACCATGCTGTTTTATTACATTTTATGTTGGTGTCGCGGGCGGAGGAGGGGACGCTGCGCTCACCCACTGCTCGGGTCCGGCTACTGCTGCTGCTGCTGCTGCTCGGTGGTGGCTCGAGCGGTGGGCCGGATCCCGGGGACTCGAGCGGCGTTCCTTGCCCGTGAGTGAAAGCGGGTGGTTTGGTTTAGGGATATTGTCCGTGACGCCACCCACGGTTGTGGTGAGGTTGTGACACCACCGCTGCTCTGGACGGGGATCCCGGGAGCGATGACAGGGAGCAGCTTGGATGTTGGTTCTCCCCTCCGTGCGTAGGGGGTTTGGTGTTCCCGGGGCCCAGTGAGGGGTAGGGATGGATGGCAGGCGGGTTACGGGGCCTGGTGAGGTGCAGGGTCGCGGGGGCAGCGCTGTTCCACACGGCACGGTGGTACTCACTCAGCCAGTAATTCACACAGAGTCTCTAGTCAAACAAACGGCTGGATGGACGGGTCCCACAGGCGGCTGCGGTTGTTCTCCTCCCGGCAGGTTGATGGTGACTGCCTTTCCCTGCACCTGTGTAGTATGTATGGTTCCAATGGGTTCCCACCGGTAACCCGCTCCCCAGCTTGGATGGATGCTGTGGAAGCCTCTTTTGCCCGCAGGCTCTGGCCCTGGGAACTGTAGCCTTGGCGGTGACTGTTTCCCTCTACGGTGTGAGCTGTTGCCTTCAATCGGGTCTTGGCTGCTGGGAAACCCCGGAGGTTCCCTTCGCTAACGGATTTGACCAGTTTTACGGCGACTCCTAGCCTGGTCGGGGTCCGTAGGCCCTGCCGGATGGTGCTGGCTTCTCTTTACTCTCCGATCCGGTACGGCCGGGCCACCGCCCGTCCACGGTGCATACAGTTTGCTCCGATCAGCCTCTCCTGCAGACGGTCACCACCGTCTGCCAACTTTGCTGTTTGTGCCCGGGCCACACACCCGGACACGGTCAGTCTCCTCCTTTACCACTTCACTCTTCAAAACTCAACTCTAAACTGATCCCTTTTCCCGCCTCCAGGACTGTGAACTCCTCGGTGGGCGGGACCAACCGCCTGGCCCACCCCCTGATGTGGACATCAGCCCCTGGAGGAAGGCAACAAGGATTTTGTGTTTGGCTCTGGTGTACCTAACCAGGGTGTAGGGTGTGTTGGTGTTGTCCTGTGATGACCTGGCTTGTCCAGGGCGCCACATTCCCTCTTAGCAAAATGCAGACCGTCCACGGGCTGCCCGTCCATCACCGGTTTTATTTTCACAACTGAAAAGAGATAAAACGGTAAAACATATAATACAAGTATATTAACTATTCCCACATCGGGAGGCATATTTCTTAAACGTTGCTAAACTGTATTGGCTTCCGCTCTCTCCCACCCAAGCAACCTGGCCCTGATGCTGCTCCTAAGCAAATGGGCAGCACCCCTTGACCCCAGTCCAGCAAAAGTTGCCCAAGCGGGTTCAGTCCTTTTCAGGGGACCCACGTCCATGGGGAACCCCTGAAACCCCCAGAGGATTGCCACCGGTTACGGTAGTGGCGGGCCTGGGCCATCACTTTCCTCCAGGCCCATCCTCCAAATCAGCCTCTCCGGAGACGGTCACGGTTTTAAGCCAACATTTTTATTTACATACCACAAGTTCGTGGTTGCCCTGCCAGTTCTCGGGCTTGTCTGTAGCAGTTTCTACGCATTGGTTGTAAACAGTCCCCACGGGGACAACAGTTGCTGGCAACGACCGGTTCTAATCAGGGTTCTCAATCAGGTGACTTCTTCGGTAATCATTTTCACTTATCATTTGCAACTTTTAACTGGTGGTCCCAACGGGGACAACTTGCAACGGAGCTCCGCTGCCATTACTCGGACTCTTCGGTTGAGGTGGCCCCATCCTCCGCCACCAGCATCTCGAACATGCAGTGACAGGCCTGCTGTGAAAGGGGTGCCCGGTATCCGTTCCCACCGGCGCGCGGGGTGTAATAAACCACTGCCCCCCCCCTCGTAGTGGAGACATAGTTTCATAGTTTTTAAGGTTGAAGGGAGACTCTAAAGCCCACTTTACACGTTGCAATTAGTTGTACAATCGCATTTGCGATGTGACACGCCCAGGTTGCATACAGGATCTATGAGATTTCACGTTGGTCGTTCATTTGCTGTCACACGAGCGTTAGTAGTCTATGTTAAATTGGTCAATTTTGTGTGCGATCCTTTGGATCATGTGTTCTGTGACGTATGCATTGAGCACCTTTTTTTTTTTTATTTATTGACTTGCCAAGCGTGTGTAATGTGTAGGGATGCGTTTTTACTATGTCATCTGCCATTCAGCTCTGCTACATGGCCGCTGACAGCAGACACAGACAGCCATGTAGCAGAGCTGAATGGCAGATGACAGCAGACACAGACAGAGCCGCACTGTCAGAATGAACTCGGGTGAACTTCACCCGACTTCATTGTCATGCTGCGGCTCTGTCTGTGTCGCGCCCTGATTAGCGGTCACCAGTGAAGACTCACCGGTGACCGCTAATCTCCTGAGTGACTGAAGTGACCAGCCCTCTCTCATACTCACCAATCCCCGATCCCCGGCGCTGCACGGCTTTCTCACTGCTCCGGCGGCTTTTACTGTTTTGAAAAAGCCGGCCGCCCATTAAACAATTTCGTATTCCCTGCTTTCCCCGCCCACCAGCGCCTATGATTGGTTACAGTGAGACACGCCCCCACTCTGAGTGACAGGTGTCACACTGCACCCAATCGCAGCAGCCGGTGGGCGTGTCTATACGGTGTAGTGAAATAAATAATTAAATAATTAAAAAAAACGGCGTGCGGTTCCCCCCATTTTTAAAACCAGCCAGATAAAGCCATACGGCTGAAGGCTGGTATTCTCAGGATGGGGAGCTCCACGTTATGGGGAGCCCCCCACCCTAACAATATCAGCCAACAGCCGCCCAGAATTGCCGCATACATTATATGCGACAGTTCTGGGACTGTACCCGGCTCTTCCCGATTTGCCCTGGTGCGTTGGCAAATCGGGGTAATAAGGAGTTATTGGCAGCCCATAGCTGCCAATAAGTCCTAGATTAATCATGTCAGGCGTCTATGAGACACCCTCCATGATTAATCTGTAAGTTACAGTAAATAAACACACACACACCAGAAAAAATCCTTTATTAGAAATAAAAACACACACATATACCCTGGTTCACCACTTTAATCAGCCCCAAAAAGCCCTCCATGTCCGGCGTACTCCAGGATGATGCAGCGTCGCTTCCACCGCAGCTGCATGGAGGTGACCGGAGCCGCAGCAGACACAGCCGCTCCGGTCACCTCCACACAGCAAATGAACACAGCCGCGCGATCAGCTGCTGTCACTGAGGTTACCCGCGGCCACCGCTGCATCCACCGGTGGCCGCGGGTAACCTCAGTGACAGCAGCTGATCGCGCGGCTGTCTTCATTTGCTGTGTGGAGGTGACCGGAGCGGCTGTGTCTGCTGCGGCTCCGGTCACCTCCATGCAGCTGCGGTGGAAGCGACGCTGCATCATCCTGGAGTACGCCGGACATGGAGGGCTTTTTGGGGCTGATTAAAGTGGTGAACCAGGGTATATGTGTGTGTTTTTATTTCTAATAAAGGATTTTTTCTGGTGTGTGTGTGTTTATTTACTGTAACTTACAGATTAATCATGGAGGGTGTCTCATAGACGCCTGACATGATTAATCTAGGACTTATTGGCAGCTATGGGCTGCCAATAACTCCTTATTACCCCGATTTGCCAACGCACCAGGGCAAATCGGGAAGAGCCGGGTACAGTCCCAGAACTGTCGCATATAATGTATGCGGCAATTCTGGGCGGCTGTTGGCTGATATTGTTAGGGTGGGGGGCTCCCCATAACGTGGAGCTCCCCATCCTGAGAATACCAGCCTTCAGCCGTATGGCTTTATCTGGCTGGTTTTAAAAATGGGGGGAACCGCACGCCGTTTTTTTTAATTATTTAATTATTTATTTCACTACACCGTATAGACACGCCCACCGGCTGCTGTGATTGGGTGCAGTGTGACACCTGTCACTCAGAGTGGGGGCGTGTCTCACTGTAACCAATCATAGGCGCTGGTGGGCGGGGAAAGCAGGGAATACGAAATTGTTTAATGGGCGGCCGGCTTTTTCAAAACAGTAAAAGCCGCCGGAGCAGTGTGAATATAGCACATAGCATCAGACAACAAAATCGTATGAGGGATGTCACACGTTACAATTGACTAGGTTCGTGCAACAAAACGCTCAATTCTAGAGAATGATACGATGTGTTTGCGATCAACGGTTTTGCGTTCAATCCTGATTGCATGTAGCTGTCACACGCAGATACCTCACAAACGATGCCGGATGTGCGTCACTTACAACTTGACCCCAACGACGGATTGTGAGATATATTGAAGCGTGTGTAGCGGGCTTAAGTCTATCTAGTTCAACCCGTAGCCTAACATGTTGATCCAGAGGAAGGCAAAAAAAACCCAATGTGTCAAATAAGCGCCAATGGGGAAAAAATTTCCTTCCTGACTCCACATACGGCAATCAGACTAGTTCCCTGGATCAACACCCTGTCATAAAATCTAATATACATAACTGTTAATATTATATTTTTCAAGAAATGCGTTCAGGCTCTGCTTAAATTTTACTAGTGAATCCCTCATTACAACATCATGCAGCAGAGAGCTCCATAGTCTCACTGCTCGTACAGTAAAGAATCCTCATCTGTGATTATGATTAAACATTCTTTCCTCAAGACGTAGCAGATGCCCCCGTGTTCCAGTCGCAGGCCTAGGTGTAAAGAGATCTTTGGAAAGGTCTCTGTACTGTCCCCTCATATATTTATACATTGTGATTAGATCCCCCTAAGCCTTTGTTTTTCCTAACTAACTAACCCCAAGTTTAATAACCTGTCTTGGTATTGCAGCCCCCCCCATTCCTCTAATAATCTAGGTCGCTCTTCTATCTACCTGTAAGATTATGCTATTTATAACCTTCTATACTTTTACTAACAAGAAATGCATCCATTCCTCTCTTAAATTCATTCAGTGAGTTGGCCATCACCACTTCCTCAGGAAGAGAGTTCCAGAGCCTCACTGCTCTTACCGTGAAGAACCCTCTTCTATGCTGATGTAGGAATTTTCTTTCCTCCAATCGAAAAGAATGCCCCCTTGTTCTTGTCATAGTCCTTGGTACAAACAGATCATGGGAGAGATCTCTATATGGCCCTCTGATATATTTGTACATATTTATTAGGTCTCCCCTAAGTCTTCTCTTTTCTAGAGTAAATAGACCTAATTTTGATAACCTTTCCGTGTATTGTAATGCACCCATTCCATTTATTATTTTAGTAGCCCGCCTCTGAACCCTTTCAAGTTCAGTAATGTCTTTCTTCAGCACCGGCGCCCAAAATTGCACACAATACTCCAAGTGTGGTCTGACTAGTGATTTGTACAGAGGGAGAATGATGTTTTCATCTCGTGCCCCCAGACCTCTTCTAATGCATCCCATCATCACCCTATTTGCTTTGGTGGCTGCTGCCTGACACTGGGCACTCTAATTTAGATTCTTATTCACTAAGATGCCTAAGTCTTTTTCCATGTCTGATTTCCCCATCAGTTTCCCATTTAGTAAGTAATCGTAGCATCTGTTTCTCCTTCCCATGTGCATAACCTTACACTTATCTGTGTTAAACCTCATTTGCCATTTTTCAGCCCAATTCTCCAATTTACTCAAATCCATCTGTAGTTGCAAACTGTCCTCCTTTGTGTTAACTACCTTACATAGTTTTGTATCATCTGCAAATACTGATATTTTACTCTGTAAACCATCCACCAGATCATTAATAAATATATTAAATAGTAGGGGGCCCAATACAGACCCCTGTGGCACCCCACTAGTAACCCTGGCCCAATCTGAGTATGCACCATTAATAACCACTCTTTGTTTTCTACCACTAAGCCAGCTACCTACCCATCTACACACATTTTCCCCGAGCCCAAGCTTTCTCATTTTACTTAGCAGTCTTTTATGTGGGACAGTGTCAAATGCTTTACCGAAGTCGAGATAAATGACATCCAATGATTCTCCTCGGTCCATGTGAGAGCTTACATCCTCATAGAAGCTGATCAGGTTAGTTTGACAGGAGCGATCCTTCATAAATCCATGTTGATATGGAGTTAAACAGTTATTAACATTGAGACATTCCATAATAGTATCCCTTAAAAACCCTTCAAACATTTTACCCACAACAGATGTTAAGCTTACCGGCCTATAGTTTCCAGGTTCCCTTTTGCACCCTTTTTTGAATATTGGTACCACATTTGCTAGCCGCCAATCCAGTGGAACAGACCCAGTTTCTATAGAGTCTTTAAATAAAAGGAATAGAGGCCTGTCTATCACATTACTTAACCCCCTTAATACCCGAGGGTGAATGCCATCAGGGCCTGGTGATTTGTCAATTTTAATGTTACTAAGTCGGTTCTGCACTTCTTCCTGGGTTAGGCAGGTCATACTTAATGGGGCATTTACATGATCACTCTGCATTTCCCCTGGCATATGCTTTTCCTGTGTGAACACAGTTGAGAAAAAAGTATTTAAAACATTTGCTTTTCCCACATCGCTTTCTATGATTTTACCCTCATTATTCTTTAAAGGGCCAACACCATCAATTTTAATCTTTTTTCTGTTTATATAATTAAAGAATAGTTTGGGATTTGCTTTGCTTTCCTTAGCAATGAGTCTCTCAGTTTCTACTTTTGCTAAATATATTTGTTTTTTACACATTTTATTTTTTTCTCTATATATTTTTAATGCTTCCTCGCTGCCTTCTTGTTTTAGCTTTTTAAATGCCTTTTTATTATTATTCATTGCCCCTTTTACATCCTTATTTAGCCACATTGGTTTTCTCCTGTTCCTAGCCCTTTTATTTCTGTATGGTATGGCTAGCTCGCAGTGGGTGCTTAATACCGATTTAAAAATTTCCCACTTATTTTCTGTGCTCCCATTTTTGAGGACATTGTCCCAATCAATTTGGCGAAGGTCTTCTCTAAGCTGATCAAACTTTGCTTTCCTGAAATTCAGCGTTTTTGTAACCCCCCCTCCAAGGCACCTTACTAAAGGACAAGTGAAATTGTATTATATTGTGGTCACTGTTCCCTAGGTGCCCATCCACTCGTACGTCTGTTATTCTATCTGGCCTGTTGCTTAAAATTAAGTCCAGAAGGGCTGCCCCTCTAGTTGGGCCCGGCACAAGTTGGGACAGATAATTATCCTTAGTTACTGACAGAAACCGGTTTCCTTTCTGAGATACGCAGGTTTCAGTTTCCCAGTCTATATCGGGGTAGTTGAAGTCCCCCATAATAATCACCTCATTGTGATTTGCTGCTTTGTCTATTTGTTTCAATAATACATTTTCAGTGGTTTCTGTTATATTTGGTGGCTTATAACAAACCCCTATGAGGATTTTATTAGTTTTCCCTCCTTGTATCTCCACCCATAGAGACTCCACCTCTTCATTTCCCTCTTGAATATCTTCTCTTAGTCTGGGCTTTAAACTGGACTTTATATATAGACAGACTCCACCCCCTTTCCTTTTTTTACGATCCCTCCTAAACAATTCATATCCTTGCAGGTTAGCCGCCCAGTCATAACTATCATCTAACCATGTCTCAGTTATTCCTACTATGTCGTATTTCTCCTCATACATTACCAGCTCCAGTTCCTCCATCTTATTGGTCAGGCTTCTTGCATTGGTCAGCATGCAGGAAAGAAGTTTTGCTCCCCTTTTCTTAGCTTCCTTCTGATTACCCTGTCTTGGGTCCTCTTTACGGCATCTAGTATCCTTGATTAGTTTGTCCTTCTGTTGCATGTTCTTGTCTGCTGTTTTTTCTCCCATCCCCTCTTCTTCTAGTTTAAAGCCCTCCTGATGAGTGTGGCAAGCCTTCTGGCGAACGTGTGTTTCCCAGGTTTTGTGAGGTGTATCCCGTCTCTTGCGAGAAGTCCATCGTAGAGGTAATTCACTCCATGGTCCAAGAATCCAAATCCTTGCTGCCTGCACCACCGTCGTAGCCAGTTGTTCAAATCTAGTATCCTATTCCATCTTCTGACACCATGGCCATCGACTGGGAGGATTGATGAGAAAACAACCTGTACGTTCCGTTCCTTAATTTTCTTCCCCAGAATTTCAAAGTCTTCACAAATAGTTGGTAGATCATTTCTTGCCGTGTCGTTTGTTCCTACATGTATCAATAGGAACGGGTATTCGTCCTTGGATCCGAGGATAGTTGGTATTCTGTTGGCCACATCCTTGATTTTTGCTCCCGGTAGGCAGCATACTTCTCGTGCGGTTATGTCTGGCCTGCAGATAGTTGCCTCCGGCCTCTTAGTAGTGAGTCGCCCATAACTACCACTCTTCTTTTCTTTCTGGATGCACTGCATTTTGCTCCTGAGTGTTTTTGAGTGTCTTTTGTTTCTGCTTTTGTTGACAAAGTAACTTCTTTTGATGATACTGTGTCTTCTCCTGTAGAGACGGTATCATCCTGAGCTGTGCCATTTTCGTTCTCCAGCATGAGGGCTTCATATTGGTTGCTAAGCTGTGTGGGTGGTGCCGACCACTTGATCCGCTGGCTTCTTTTGGTCACATGTGTCCACTTTTCAGCCTCTGTATGTGTTCTGAAGCTTTTCTCACTTTCCATATCCTGAATTGTTGCTTCTGCCTCGTCCAAGAAGTCCTCATGTTCTTTAATTAGCTTCAAAGTTGCTATTCTTTCTTCCAGTCCCTGCACCTTTTCCTCTAAGAGGGCAACAAGTTTGCACTTTTGACAGGTGAAGTTGGATTTTTTGTGCGGCAGATCCGTAAACATGTAGCATGTGTTGCAGGTGACCATGTGGATTTTCTTCTCTTCCATAATGCTGATGTAGCGTATCACAGGCGAAAGTCGGTTTTGCGATGTCCTCAAACAGCGAGACCCGGCAAGTCCCAGCAATCGATCAGCTTACGGCGACTCTTCTCTTCTTAAACAGCTACAGTTATCACCGCTATGAGATTGTGTTAAAACTATGCCACACTTATCTTCAGTCGCCTCCCTTTACTTCAGTACCTCGCACTCTCAGCACCTCGCTTGCTCTGGCTGGTTTATATAGTTCTACAAGGACTACTAGAAGCTGCTAGAAGCTTCTAGAAACAGGTGTGGCTAATACTACTGACTAAATCACTAGACACACTTTTTTTTTTTTTTTTTGCTTTTTCACAGTACCCCAGACAAACACAGACAACAAATCCCTAATGAAATTAAACAGTTACAGTTATCACCACTATGAGATTGTGTTAACGCTCACTCGCCTCCTCGGGTTCAGGTGTGGGCTCGGCGCCGGGGCCAGAGTCGTTATCCTTCATCCCCGCGCCAGGCGGGTTGCCGCCAGCTGCCGCAGTTTCCAGGCCACCGACATCCAGCACATCAGATTCAGCTGTAGTAACACGGGGCAGCAGATTGGGTTGGTCAACACTGAGGTGCCTCATGAGTAACGGCAGGGACGACGCGAGGGCCGAGACGGGACCGGGCCCCCCAGCCACAGTGGCCGGTCCTGGTAGGACATGGGGACGAGGGTTACCCGTCGGCTCCGTCACATCTGCTCCCATCCTATACATTGGAGCAGCTGCAACCAGCATTTCCACCTCATGGGTCCACTGCTCCATCATGAGATATATCTGATGTTGCTGGCGCTGGTTGAACTCGACTACTCTGGCCTTCATCCACGCCACGGTCCCGGTCTCGGACACCGCGCCTGGTGCCATCCTGGCTGGGGCCTCTGATACATCTTCATTAAGGGGCCGCGATCTCGGCGGTTCCCACAGGGGCGATTCAGGACGGCCCCGCGCGTCTGCAGCCAGTCGTTCCACCCGGGCGGATTGGCAGGGTGTCGCTACCGGTTGGACGGGTAGCGGGCCTAGTGGCGGGGCGGCAGCCACTAACACGGGTAGCGGGGGAGGAGGCAGGGTGAGCGGGTGCAGGCCGGGCCCCCCAGCCGCAGTGGCCGATCCCTCGGGAATACAGGGGCGTGGGTTTCTTACCCGCTCCTCCGGATCCTCCTCCACCTCGTGTCTCCGCATAGCAGCCACCACGTCCACCATGTCAGTCTCCCACTCCTCCAGGAAGAGCTGCATGTGGGCCTGCAGACGATTACTCAGCGGGGCGGTCTGGTTTTTCAGCCACGTCGCCGTGCCGGGTACGGGGGCTTCATCGTTGGTGGTCGGACTGTGCATCTCGGCAATGAGGTTTTCCAGGAACCCGGTATCGCTGCAGAGTGCTGGCGTCCCTGCTTTTATAGCCGCGGGCTACATGCGGCCAGACGCCATCAGTCCCCCTTAGCCTTTTTCCGGTCCCTCCTCTACAGGGGCGGGGTTTCGGCTTTCGCGCCTCCACTGCTCGAGGAGACGCTCGAGCGGGGACTTTTCGCGCCCAAGATGGCAGCTTGTCAAATTTTTCAGCCGGACACCTCCGGCGGTCACAAAGCGCACATCTACCAGACGGCAGAGCGGTAAGATCCTGTTCGTGACGCCAAGTTGTCGCGGGCGGAGGAGGGGACGCTACGCTTACCCACTGCTCGGGTCCGGCTACTGCTGCTGCTGCTGCTGCTCGGTGGTGGCTCGAGCGGTGGGCCGGATCCTGGGGACTCGACTGGCGTTTCTCGCCCGTGAGTGAAAGGGGGTGGTTTGGTTTAGGGATATTGTCCATGACGCCACCCACGGTTGTGGTGAGGTTGTGACACCACTGCTGCTCTGGACGGGGATCCCGCGAGCGATGACAGGGAGCAGATTGGATGTTGGTTCTCCCCTCCGTGGGTAGGGGGTTTGGTGGTCCCGGGGCCCGGTGAGGGATAGGGATGGATGGCAGGCGGGTTACGGGGCCTGGTGAGGTGCCGGGTTCCGGGGGCAGCGCTGTGCCGCACGGCACGGTGGTACTCACTCAGCCAGTAATTCACACAGAGTCTCTGGTCAAACAAACGGCTGGATGGACGGGTCCCACAGGCGGCTGCGGTTGTTCTCCTCCCGGCAGGTTGATGGTGACTGCTTTCCCTGCACCTGTGTAGTGTGTATGGTTCCAATGGGTTCCCACCGGTAACCCGGTCCCCAGCTTGGATGGATGCTGTGGGAGCCCCTTTTGCCCGCAGGCTCTGGCCCTGGGAACTGTAGCCTTGGCGGTGACTGTGTTTCCCTCTATGGTGTGAGCTGTTGCCTTCAATCGGGTCTTGGCTGCTGGGAAACCCCGGAGGTTCCCTTCGCTAACGGATTTGACCGGTTTTACGGCGACTCCTAGCCTGTTCGGGGTCCGTAGGCCCTGCCGGATGGTGCTGGCTTCTCTTTACTCTCCGATCCGGTACCGCCGGGCCACCGCCCGTCCTCGGTCCATACAGTTTGCTCCGATCAGCCTCTCCTGCAGACGGTCACCACTGTCTGCCAACCTTGCTGTTTGTGCCCGGGCCACACACCCGGACACGGTCAGTCTCCTCCTTTACCACTTCACTCTTCAAAACTCAACTCTAAACTGATCCCTTTTCCAGCCTCCAGGACTGTGAACTCATCGGTGGGCGAGACCAACCGCCTGGCCCACCCCCTGGTGTGGACATCAGCCCCTGGAGGAAGGCAACAAGGATTTTGTGTTTGGCTCTGGTGTACCTAACCGGGGTGTAGGGTGTGTTGGTGTTGTCCTGTGACGACCTGGCTTGTCCAGGACACCACATTGGTATTGTTATAATTTCGGCCAGCGCCATCTAGTGGCCAAAAGGGTACAGTGTCTTTTTGAATGCTAAGTTATTGTAATGTATATTGTATTCATATGTGAGTTTATGTGCCTTTAAGTGTAAGAATGTTTTAAATAAGGTGTTAGTGTGAAGCCCCATTACCTTCAGGTCGCTTCAGGGTCTCCAGGGACTTCACGTGCTGGGAATCTTCCTGAAACGGGTATGTCAGGTTAACTTCTATGGGAATTGTGACGCCACTCTCAGTATTTGCGGTCAGTGGGTGACCGCCACTGCAGTTTAGGGAGCGACTGGGGCTGATGGTAGATGCAGTTAGGTGGTGTGGCCTCTCGAGAGTGAGGCTGGCCCCAGGGCTCAGGTGCAAGTACGTAGCACCACAGGTCGCAAAATAACTCACACAAAGGCAGCAATGTCTTTCAGGGTTTTTACTCACTTTCTGGTGGTAGAGTGAGGCAACCCGGCCGATGCTATGATGAACCAGGAGGTGAACCAGGTATCCTTCAGGCTGATTCAGGGGTGACTGCTGACTTGCCTTCCTAGCCCTTCTAGTTTTAAGGTGACCCCGACTTGGAGTGCTCCGGAATCACCCAGGGAAGTTGCAACTGCTTCTTCTCCCCTTTCTGGCCCGTTTGCTGACAGCATGGACCAAGTAATTCTGACTGCTTGCCTTCTGTTACTTATGGGCCCCCTCGTTGCTGTTGATGCTGCGGACTCTGTGTGTTCAGTGAGGTACATCCAGCACCCTCACCAGCAGGTTTAGCAGGCCGAGTAGATGGGTTCCTGCTCTGGGGACCTGTTTCCCTGTGTGGGCCTGGTCTACCGATAGTCCCTTTACTCAGCCACCTCTTCACTACTGCTCTAGGTGGTTTTCAGGCGGCACCACTGGGTAGCTGTTCTCCCCCGCCATCAGCCACTACAGGTGCAGGATCTGGCCGTGCCCTGCTCTTCAGCCCTACACTCCAGATGCGGCTGCTCCACTCCTACTCCTCCGACTGCCACTGCACAACACTCTGTCTCCAGTCCCACTACCCACCACTAGCTTGGATACAAGGGCTCCGCCCCCTCCCTGGGTCCGCCCAGGGGTCCCCTCTAAGCTGTTTGTGTGTTCCTGGTTACTTCGAGTCTGTGTGTCCACACCCTAGTCAGCCTTTGGGATTACCTGTTTTGTACTCACTCAGCCTGAGTGTAGTACTCAGTGGTGCCTGACCAGGTCAGGAGCGCCACATTAGCAATGTTAGAGTCAGGTTCAGCAGGTAGATATTGAGCCTGTGGAACATAGGGGTACGCGGGATCCTGAGGAATGAAACAGAGCACAGCTGGAACCCAGGGTTGGATCAGTCTGGTGGGACAGAACACAGCCAGTAGAGAAGACGGCAACAGAGTACAGAAGTTTCAGTGCAGTGCAGGAGTGCACAGAAAGTGATGAGCAAGAAAATGGAAGATAGAGATAGGTTACAGCAATTTTAAATCCTATCTGAAGAACTAGTAAAGTTGAGTGTAAGAAAAGAAACCCTGCTTATTGTCATCTCCTTGATTGAATCTGATCCCAGTGAAGAGAAGGAACTGAAGGATCCCCAGTAGCAAGTAAGTGGGAAAAATCCCAGACGTCCACTGGCCCAACAATCTGCCTTAAAGCGCACCAATCACCAGAATTTTCCTATATGACCTAAAGCCAGTACTATACTGGCACTATCATGCTGAGTCTATACATACCTTAAGTGGTCAGCTCGGATGTATAGGTTTTAAAATCGAAGCAAGTAAAGTTTGTAAAATTAGCAACTTGTTGAGTGACAGCAGGTGTGGATCAGATAATAGCTGGGGTGAATATTCATAGTTATACCCTCCTCCTGTTATTTATGCTAATTCTATTATAGACTCGATTTACTTTTGCCTAGAAGGACCTGTGCGGATGTCATACCCATGTGATCAGAAAGGGCGGGGCCTTCACCAACAGAGCTGATACCAGGTAGCAACATTTTTCTGTTGGCTGAGGCACTGCCCCATCTGGTCACAAGGGAAGGACATCAGTAGAGGTCCTTCTAGTCAAAAAGCAAATCGAGTCTATAATAGAATTAGCATAAATAACAGGGGAGGGGATAACTATTAATACCCCCCCAGCTATTATCCGATCCACAGCTGCTGTCACTCAACAAGCTGCTGATTTTCCAAACTTTGCTTTCTTGCATTTAAAACCTATATATCCGAGCTGACAACTAAAGGTATGTATAGAATCAGCATGATAGTGCAAGTATAGCATTGGCTTTAGGTTATATAGGAAAATCCTGGTGATTGGTGCACTTTAACAAGACCAAGAGGTTGCACTTAGACACAACACCAACCACAACTACAGTTGCCCATGTTTACAGTGAATGAGATTTATAAAAATCCCATGCCCACTGCGCTTCATTTCTTCCTGAGCCGCAGCATGTCAATTTATGCACATGGAGACGCTAATGTTCTCCACAGGGTAAAAACAGAGAAAGTCCGCTGCACCCAGATCCCTGATTGTGGGCATGAACAGCTGCATTCTTCTGCGAAGGAGGACGCAGTGTCTATGGATTGTCAACACTCACACTAATAGTTGAATGCAGCTGCTTTCATAGGCATTGTGTACATCTCTTTAGGTTCTGTTGCATGCCAGGTTTAACATATGTAAATGATATCAGGGGCGGACATATTATTTGGCCAACCTATGCACCCACACAGGGGCCCAATAAGGTAGAGGGGCCCATTACCAACTGTAAAATAAGTATATTTGTGCAGCATTATGATGAGCTATTGGAATGCAAAGGGCACAATTACTGTTCTTGCACAGGGATTCTCTTCCATCTGTGTCCTTCAGTGAATGACATGAGGCTATATAAACTATGGCTTTCTTTAAAGTGACTACTGAGGTGGTATAGGTATGTTATATAAACTGTAGTAACAAAGTTTCAGCAGACTTTCTAAAATAGTTAAAAGCATTGAGAAATCTTTATTCAATCAAGTTATTATCCATAGAACATCAAACAGTATCAACGAGTTTTGTTTTTTGAGCCCCAGTACCATCTGCTAAGGAATTAGGAGCCCGGTACTGTGGTTCGAAACATGTACGACTTAAGATTTCTCAGCGCTTTTAACTTTTTTAAAAAAAAGTATGCAGTAATATTGTTAGAACATTTGAAATAAACATGATTTGCACTCCAGGTTATATTTTTTAATTTATCATGTGAATATTATTACTCTATATTCTATCTGGAAATAAATTATATACTTCTCCGAATGGAGTCATTATCTCAGCTAAGAGAAGTTCCTGTGTAATAAAAATCCGAGGAGTGCACCTCTGACAATAGAGGACAGAAGATCTTATCACAGATAATGATGATGATCGCACAGTGCCAGTCACACAGTTATAAAGTATGATATGTAGGAGATTACAGTTTAGCCTGCTTTTTTACTGTATACTTTTAATCTAAAGTATTAGCTTATTTAGGAGAATATAGGAGGAATGATAATTCCAAAATTACCAAAGAAGGCAACAGAGATGGTTCTGGGTTTAGCTAGCCATGTGATATTGAGCATTTAAATCTGGGAACATATCTTTAACAATCTTATTATCTACTTGCATGTGTTATGTAAGATAAATATTGTCTAACTGGATAAGCGTTGTACACACAATTTTAAGCAGCACATGACAAGGTGTGAATATTATTTCACCATGATGTTTTAGAAGATTTAGAGATTTCCCACAATTAAAGACTAATCAATCAACTATAAAACCTTAGAAATGAGAAAGTTACTGGTCGTGGATTTTAGTGGAAATGTGGCGATGTGAAGTCTTAAATCTAATGAAATCAAAAGGGAGCCATGGAGACCTACATGAGAAAACGGATAATTTCCCATTACTTTTCAAGATCAATGCAGCGATGAACTGCAAAGTCCCAACAGACATGTCTGTGGTGAATAATTATCACAGGAGAAAAAAACTATTTACACTCTACTTTATCATATATAATGAAATGGATTAATTTATGTAAATGCAGAATAGAAATATTTTATTTTTATGAGAGAGAGTATCAATGGGTGTGTCGCCCAGGGCTATGGGGTACTTGGTCCCGGGCGGTGTATTTATGGGGAGATGACACTTGGTGGCCGTTGCCCGGTTCCGTATCCCTGGGGATGCTTTTTTAAAAGGGGTATGTTTACAGGGGAGATTGGATGAAAGTTTATAACATGACATCACTTGCGGGTTGCCGCTATGTAGATGGAGCCACCGCTGCACAGTTCTCACTACTGGGGTCGGTGTTGGTGGCAGCCTGGATGTTAGGCCGTCCACAAGCAAGGCCAAGCCCCAGAGGTTAGGTGATGTGGATGGCTGCAGAAACAAGGTAGGCCACACAAGGGGTTGCCGTGTAACTAGTTCCTTTACTCACAGTGAGATGGAAACTGGTCACCCGAGGAAGGCTGGTCTTGACCGCTGGTCCCCTTAGTTCCAGTGCTGGTTTAGTGACCTGGTGGCTACTTTCCCCTGCACCTGTCTCTGGTTGGTGAGTCCCTGTGGCTTGGAGCAATATTGGAATATACAATGAAAAATGCTACTTGCTAATTTGAACATGTGAATAATGAATTGCATACCTGCCATGAACATTAGGAAAAAGGAGATATTTAGCAATCGCATTGATC
This sequence comes from Anomaloglossus baeobatrachus, assembly GCF_048569485.1. Lineage (NCBI taxonomy): Eukaryota > Metazoa > Chordata > Amphibia > Anura > Aromobatidae > Anomaloglossus > Anomaloglossus baeobatrachus. The sequence goes on along the minus strand of NC_134353.1, from coordinate 661,536,030 downwards.
AATGTAACTGAGCCCCAAGACCTCGTCAAGGTATATCTCTATATTGGGGTCCCTAGCTCTGTGACCCTAACTGTGTGTCATCTCATTGCAATTAAAAACTGCTGTGGGTGGAGAGGGGTAACCAAGGACTTTCTTATATAGGAGATGGAAAAAACATGGCCGAAAGGGGCGGAGCTGTGTTCACATTCAGAAAAAAACTACATATAACTGAATAGGATAACTGAAGTGAGCACTAATATATATATATATTATGAGTGCAAGCCAAAAAATACATACTATATCAGGATAAGGCTGCACATCAAACTTAGATAATGGTATAATGCCTCAAGCATATGGAAAAATATTGGCATATACAATGAAAAATGCTACTTGCTAATTTGAACATGTGAATAATGAATTGCATACCTGCCATGAACATTAGGAAAAAGGAGATATTTAGCAATCGCATTGATCAATGTAACTGAGCCCCAAGACCTCGTCAAGGTATATCTCTATATTGGGGTCCCTAGCTCTGTGACCCTAACTATGTGCCATCTCATTGCAATTAAAAACTGCTGTGGGTGGAGAGGGGTAACCAAGGACTTTCTTATATAGGAGATTGAAAAAACATGGCCGAAAGGGGCGGAGCTGTGTTCACATTCAGAAAAAAACTACATATAACTGAATAGGATAACTGAAGTGAGCACTAATATATATATATATTATGAGTGCAAGCCAAAAAATACATACTATATCAGGATAAGGCTGCACATCAAACTTAGATAATGGTATAATGCCTCAAGCATATGGAAAAATATTGGAATATACAATGAAAAATGCTACTTGCTAATTTGAACATGTGAATAATGAATTGCATACCTGCCATGAACATTAGGAAAAAGGAGATATTTAGCAATCGCATTGATCAATGTAACTGAGCCCCAAGACCTCGTCAAGGTATATCTCTATATTGGGGTCCCTAGCTCTGTGACCCTAACTGTGTGTCATCTCATTGCAATTAAAAACTGCTGTGGGTGGAGAGGGGTAACCAAGGACTTTCTTATATAGGAAAGTTCTTGGTTACCCCTCTCCACCCACAGCAGTTTTTAATTGCAATGAGATGACACACAGTTAGGGTCACAGAGCTAGGGACCCCAATATAGAGATATACCTTGACGAGGTCTTGGGGCTCAGTTACATTGATCAATGCGATTGCTAAATATCTCCTTTTTCCTAATGTTCATGGCAGGTATGCAATTCATTATTCACATGTTCAAATTAGCAAGTAGCATTTTTCATTGTATATTCCAATATTTTTCCATATGCTTGAGGCATTATACCATTATCTAAGTTTGATGTGCAGCCTTATCCTGATATAGTATGTATTTTTTGGCTTGCACTCATAATATATATATATATTAGTGCTCACTTCAGTTATCCTATTCAGTTATATGTAGTTTTTTTTCTGAATGTGAACACAGCTCCGCCCCTTTCGGCCATGTTTTTTCAATCTCCTATATAAGAAAGTCCTTGGTTACCCCTCTCCACCCACAGCAGTTTTTAATTGCAATGAGATGGCACATAGTTAGGGTCACAGAGCTAGGGACCCCAATATAGAGATATACCTTGACGAGGTCTTGGGGCTCAGTTACATTGATCAATGCGATTGCTAAATATCTCCTTTTTCCTAATGTTCATGGCAGGTATGCAATTCATTATTCACATGTTCAAATTAGCAAGTAGCATTTTTCATTGTATATGCCAATATTTTTCCATATGCTTGAGGCATTATACCATTATCTAAGTTTGATGTGCAGCCTTATCCTGATATAGTATGTATTTTTTGGCTTGCACTCATAATATATATATATATTAGTGCTCACTTCAGTTATCCTATTCAGTTATATGTAGTTTTTTTCTGAATGTGAACACAGCTCCGCCCCTTTCGGCCATGTTTTTTCCATCTCCTATATAAGACAGTCCTTGGTTACCCCTCTCCACCCACAGCAGTTTTTAATTGCAATAAGATGACACACAGTTAGGGTCACAGAGCTAGGGAACCCAATATAGAGATATACCTTGATGAGGTGTTGGGGCTCAGTTACATTGATCAATGCGATTGCTAAATATCTCCTTTTTCCTAATGTTCATGGCAGGTATGCAATTCATTATTCACATGTTCAAATTAGCAAGTAGCATTTTTCATTGTATATTCCAATATTTTTCCATATGCTTGAGGCATTATACCATTATCTAAGTTTGATGTGCAGCCTTATCCTAATATAGTATGTATTTTTTAGCTTGCACTCATAATATATATGTATTAGTGCTCACTTCAGTTATCCTATTCAGTTATATGTAGTTTTTTTCTGAATGTGAACACAGCTCCGCCCCTTTCGGCCATGTTTTTTCCATCTCCTATATAAGACAGTCCTTGGTTACCCCTCTCCACCCACAGCAGTTTTTAATTGCAATAAGATGACACACAGTTAGGGTCACAGAGCTAGGGACCCCAATATAGAGATATACCTTGACGAGGTGTTGGGGCTCAGTTACATTGATCAATGCGATTGCTAAATATCTCCTTTTTCCTAATGTTCATGGCAGGTATGCAATTCATTATTCACATGTTCAAATTAGCAAGTAGCATTTTTCATTGTATATTCCAATATTTTTCCATATGCTTGAGGCATTATACCATTATCTAAGTTTGATGTGCAGCCTTATCCTAATATAGTATGTATTTTTTGGCTTGCACTCATAATATATATGTATTAGTGCTCACTTCAGTTATCCTATTCAGTTACCTGTGGCTTGGAGCGTCTGGGGGTCCCCTCCTAGTAGTCTTTCAACAGTAGTCCATATGACAGTAGTGTGAACCCTGTGGGGTCGGAGTCTCTGGTCCTGTTCCCCGGTTCTCCTGTTGCTACTGTGTCCTGAACTTCAAGGTCAGTGAGGTCCTTGATGGTCCCCTTATTGTGCAGATTTTATCATGTCTTCCTGGAGCGTGTGCCTGACCTAGGATTCTGTACCCCATTGGTGCTATGGTTATGGGAGTACTCCACCGTACTCCACCGGCAACCAAATGCCTGAGCCCTCAGGTCACTGTCACACTCCGGTAAGTGATTCCACTTGCTCTCCCTGACACCAACTACTCTGATTGTCCACTGTCTGCCCCTCCCACCTGGTCGTCTAGTGAACTGGATCGGCTCCACCTCTAGGTGGCCATCCAATAGGTCCAACCCTAGTCTGGCACCAGTCTTTGGGGAATTTGTGGAAAACAGGGATTAACTGGAATGTTTTTGTTGTTACCGGCACTGGTCTTCTGGATCCCTGGGGGTAGGCCCAGCATCCTGGTGGGGATGCAGTACCTTGTAGTTCCCTGATTGCTTCAGGGGCACTACATGGGTGTCTATGGATATGTACATGTTTATCTAACGAAAATGTAATTTAAAGGGAATCTGTCCCCAGGTTTTTCCTTTATGAGCTGCGGCCACCACCAGTAGGCTCTTATATATAGTATTCTAGATAATGTAAAAAACATTTTTATAATAGTCACCTAGGGGGCGGTCGGGTCAGATGGATGTCGCTGCTCTCTGGTTCGGCGCCTCCTATCTACAGCGATCACTGTTCTTCTTCTGATGCGAGTGTGCATGATGCATCCTACGTCATGCACACTAGCCGGCATTGAGGTCCTGCACAGGCTCCCTTTGATCTGCCCTGCTCAGGGCAGATCAAAACACGCCTGTGCAGGAGCGCAATGTTGGCTTGTGTGTATGACAAAGACACATCATCCACACTGGTATGGGAAGAAGAAAGACGGAGATCAAAGCAGAGAGGAGGCGCCGGACCAGAGAGAGGAGGTGCCAGACCGGAGAGGAGTGACACCCATTGGAACGGGCCACTTCCCTAGGTGAGTATTAAAAAAATGTGGTTTTTACATTGTACAGCACGGCCTAGGTTCTTATATATTGTATTCTGGAATGCTGTATATAAGAGCTAAGTGGTGGTGGCTGCAGCATAGTTGCCAAATCTGGTGCCAGGTTCCCTTTAACCTTGGGACAATTTATGTAGATGAACAAAGGTAATAATATGGATCCATGTTTTTTTAAAATGTAATCATATGCATTTTAATAATTATGTTTGACTTTCAAGCAAATCCAGCTGAAGTGCAATGCCAAACATAGCCTACCGACACGAGTGGCGCTGTTTAATGGGACAACAGCTGATCTTTTTCTGTAATCGCAGGTCAGAGCAATGTAGTTAACCAGCTAAAGTTAGCAAGGCTGAAAATACACTAATATAAAACACAAAGTAGCTGTTTATTGTTTATTGAGAGACTACAGACACAATGTGGGAAAGCTAAAGTTAACAATACAATCTACATTTACTGCAGGCGACACCACTAAACTGCTGGACTTTAACACGGCAGGCTTTACATTATAACATGGTAAATATTCCATTGAACAGATATTTAAGTAAAAGAAGGAGAGGGAGATGAAGTGATTACCAGGCGGGAAGAATTTATAAAAGTGATCTTTAGCACATGTCTGTAAAAGCAAAGGCCTTTTTAAGGGCTTGTAATGGCTCATAATTGCTTTGATCTACAGGTCTAAACAGAGTTAAGGCAGCATGCATAGATCAGCGCTTCCAGAGTGTTAACCTCGCCGATTCTGGATAAGCTGAAGTATATTAACACTAACTATTTGTATTTATTTTGCTTTTATTATTATATACTTGTTATATTATTATACTTGTTGCTTATATTAATGCTCTTTAATTTATTACAAATAATATGTATTCTTTTTTTTAACCAGAATTGATAGAAATTTAAGAAATTATTTCTAATTTTTGATAAAGGAGTTACTTAAAACCACTATATTATTGGAAATAAACAGTCTGGTGTTTCATTTCAAACATTGGAATATATTTCAAACTAACTTTTTCCTAATAGTTGTGTTTTCTGCACATTCTTGTATGTTTAAGGGGGTGTCTTATCAGCGAAAAGATCTTTAACTCTATACTATGAAAGCAGCCAATCCATATGGTAAGACCAAATCAACCACATATTTTCCATACAATTGTCATTGGAGGGGAAATGTAGCATCACATGGCTGACAATCAGATGTCAAATTCGCTGACTTTGCAGAATTTTCCCCCAAAATTAGATTTTCGGGAACTAAATTTGCTAAAATCTCAAAACTGAAAAGCTTGTAATCGAAGAAGAGAGGGGACTCTGTTGACCATAAGAGCTTACATTCTACAGGAGAAAGAGAGTGTGAGGAGCTGGCCATTGATTAATGACTATTGGACCAATGGACATAGAGTGGACTTTTCGAAAGGCATGGAGCGCTGGTTACTTCGATCTTATTGTTGTGTTCGATTAGATATTTACTTGCTCTCAGTTTAAAGGTCCAGTCACACTAAGCAACTTACCAGCGATCCCAACAACGATAGGGATCGCTGGTAAGTTGCTAGGAGGTTGCTGGTGAGCTGTCACACTGCGACGCTCCAGCGATCCCACCAGCAACCTGACCTGGCAGGGATCGCTGGAGCGTGGCTACACGAGTTGCTGGTGAGCTCACCAGCAACCAGTGTCCAGCCCCCAGTCTCCTAGTTACAGCACACATCAGGTTAATTAACCCGATGTGTGCTGCAGCTAAATGTGCACAGAGCAGGGAGCAGCGCACACTGAGCGCTGGCTCCTTGCTCTCCTAGTTACAGCACACATCGGGTTAATTAACCCGATGTGTGCTGCAGCTACATGTGCACAGAGCAGGAGCCGGCAGCACAGGCAGTGAGAGCGGAGGAGGCTGGTATCAAAGGTAAATATCGGGTAACCAAGGACAGGGCTTCTTGGTTACCCGATGTTTACATTGGTTACCAGCCTCAGCAGAAGCTGGCTCCCTGCTCACTGCACATTAGTTGTTGCTGTCTCGCTGTCACACACAGCGATCTGTGCTTCACAGCAGGACAGCAACAACTAAAAAATGGCCCAGGACATTCAGCAACAACCAACGACCTCACAGCAGGGGCCAGGTTGTTGCTGGATGTCACACACAGCAACATCGCTAGCAACGTCACAAAAGTTGTTCGTTACCAGCGATGTTGCTAGCGATGTTGCTTAGTGTGACGGGGCCTTAAGATGCTCTTGACTGAGTGTCCCAGGGGGCTTACATGAAACCATTGTTCTCCCTGTAACAGAGTGTCAACTCCAGCCTGTCTCTTTGGATTCTAATATAATCAAGACTACAGCAGGAATCATTGCCCTGCATGTGGTGAGAGGTTTTGTGTCTTTCTTTGTCTCCTCCCCAAGAGACAACTTTTCAGACTGGTCTTCTGGAACCTTCTGCATACTTTCAACTACTGTAGAAGATGTTTATAAGGATGGGTGTGAGCACTTATGCCCATCCATAGAGCTAATCCCTGGCAATTGAGAACTATAAGCCATGTTTGGTCAGTGAGTTGGTGCTGCGATGTGGAGGGGCGAAGATCTGCTGTTGTGGCCAGGTCCTGGTTCTCATGGATGGACTATAGAGAATGGAGCTTGATATACGTGCTATGGTTGTGGTATCTGATATCTGAAGGAGCATAAGGACTATGGTTGCTGTAAGACCATGTATGGAAGAAATAAAAATTGCTACCACGTTGAGTGATTAATACAACCCACAAACTCTGAGAGGACTTTTCTGAGCATAAGGGTATGTGCGCACGTGTGCGCTCTGCACCGCACCGAAAATGTGCGCTTCAGAGCGCAGCTGAAAAGCTGCGTTCTGAAGCGCATGGTGCCGGCAGATTTGTGCGCTTTGCATGCTGCCTCTCCCTATAGACAGCATGCAGAATGCACGAAAGAAGTGACATGTCACTTCTTAGAACGCAGCGATTCGGCAAGCAGCCGAATCGCTGCGTTCTAACATGCGACGTGCGCACGGCTCTTGCACAATCTCCATAGATTGTGCAGGGGACGCAGGACGCATGCAGTTACGCTGCGGTGCAGAACGCAGCGTAACTTCATGTAATACGCACACGTGCGCACATACCCTAAGAGCTTATACTCTAAAGACAAGAGAAAGAGAAAAGTCCGCTAACTATTAAAGCTTACATTTTAAATATGAGAGAGACTTAAGGTGCTTTCACATCAGCGTTTTTTTGCCGGTCGGCAAAATAACGCAAACTGCATCAGACCGGATCCTGCGGATTGTACATGCAACGCATGCAACCGCAATTGTTATTTTACCAGATCCTTCTGCAGCGGGACACAGAATTTATTGGCCGGCACTGGAGTCAGCTGATCGGGAGTCAGCTAAATTCCTGATCTCACAGCCCGCACACGCTGCAATGGATGCAGGCTAACAGCAGTCACTGCCTGCTGCCGATCACACGTGACCGTGTGCGGGCTGTGTGGTCAGGGGTTCAGCTGAGTTCAGATCAGCTGAGGTCTCCAGTGTCGGCCGATTACTTGTACTGTGTCCCCTGCATCCATCGCAGTGTGTGCGGGCTGTGAGGTCAGCTGAGTTCGGCCGGCACTGGAATCAGCTGATCTGAACTCAGCAGAACAAGTAATCAGATCAGCTGACTCCAGTGCCGGCCGAACTCAGCTGACCTCACAGCCCACACACACTGCGATGGTTGCAGCGGGACACAGAACAAGGAATCGTCCGACACTGGAGTCAGCTGATCTGATTACTTGTTCTGCTGGCTGTGTGGTCAGAAGTAGGGATGAGTGAGCAGTAAAATGCTCGGGTGCTCGAAGCCCATGTTGATTTTTTTTTTTTTAAATTAATTGAAAAATAAAAAAAAAAAAACCCCAAACACATAACCCTAACCCTAGAGTCAGGGTGTTAAAAAACAAAAAATGTGGGCTCCCACTGCATTTTCTATTGCTAAGGGGAACCCAAGCAGCTACTGGCTGCTAACCCATACTTCTTCGTGTTACCTTCACTGGCAATGGAAAATGCAGGGAAGCCCTTTTTTTTATTTCTTTGCCCAAAAACTAAAAAAACATGATGTGGGCTTCGCCATATTTTTGTGTGCTAGCCAGGTACAGCAGGCAGGTACGGGCTGCCCCCAACCCCCAGCTGCCTATTTGAACCCGGGAACCAAAAATATAGGGAAGCCCTTTTTTTAATTATTTCATTCATTTCATGAAATAATTTAAAAAAAAAAATGATGTGGGCTTCACCCAATTTTTGTGTCCAGCCAGGTACAACTAGGCAACTGGTGATTGGAATCCGCAGAGTATGGTGGCTCAAGTTCTCTGGGCCCCCCGCTTCGAATTGCAGTCCGCAGCCACCCCAGAAAATGGCGCTTTCATAGAAGCGCCATCTTCTGGCGCTGTATCCAACTCTTCAGCGGTCCTGGTGCCGGGTGGCACGCTGGGTAATAAGAGGTTAATAATTGTTTTACCAGCTGATATAAAGTCCGAGATTCTTAATGTCAGGCCAAGTTTGACCCGGCCATTAAGAATCTCCAATAAAGGTTTAAAACAAAGACAAACACAAAATACTTTATTAGAAATAAATACACAGACACTTTATTAAAAATAAATACACAGACACACTTAGGGACTCCATGTTTATTACTCCTTCTCACCCTTCCATGATCCTGGTCTTCTGTATTCTATCACCGATCTAGCTCTGCTGTATCAGAAAACACAGGGGAGGAACTACTTTCTGGGCATGCTCAGTACAGAAAACTCGATCCTGCCTATCAGAAGTGGTGACTTCTGGTACAGCAGGATCCGGCGCTCATTGAACTGCATTGCAGGTACCGCCGCAATGTGCAGGATCCAGTGAGATGCAGTATTTTGACCGAGGTCAAAAACGCAGCAAGTAGCGTTTTTGAAACATGGTAAAATACCGCAAAACACAGGATCCAGTGTGTGCCGCACGCAACCGCATGTGACCACATATTGCCGCAATTACCTTACAAATGCATTGAAATGACAACGCATTTATAAAGCATTCGATCATATGCGGTTTGTATTTTTTGCTGACCGGAAAAAAAAACGCTGATGTGAAAGCAGCCTTACCCAGTGACTCTGGAAATGGAAAACAACTGACGAACAATCTGTGCTTCACTAGAAATCACTGATATGTGATGACTCAGGTACTGACCACCACTGTGCAAGATATGTTAGTTCGAAGATGTCATAGATATAGGGCATTATGGGAAAGCCTGCATGGCAATGTAAAATAACATTAGCTTATACTCTAACGTTTCAGCAGTATGGGAAATGGTTACCGGCAAGGGGGATTTTTTTGTGGATCGAATCTCAAAATGTTTGAATACGCATGAGACCGCAAACTTCAAACTTGATCCTCCAGAAACAATCCATTCATCTCTACTGTCCAGTAATATAGTAATAAGTACAGTTTGCCAGAATGAGAGCTGCTGGTTGTTAGCGTCGCTGGCAATGTCACCATAGATAAATGGGCAACACCTTTAAAAAATAAAATTATGTCGGTTCTTGTTACGAGGGGGACCCGGGGAAGCGTGCCAAGATGGGAAATGGACAGCTTCCGCCGGTCAAGGTCCACTGTGCGGTGTAAGGGACCGCTGCTATGGTCAAGAAAGAGTGAGCGGGTTGCTGCTAGTGATCGTCTGGAATATCACAGACGATCTATGTACACCGGTCCGCCCTAACCCGTGAGGGTTGTATGGCTCGGGGCTTCTCGTACGGTGTACCTGTTGCACGGGGACGCACAGAGGTGCCTACACACGTGTGCCAGCAGGAGTCACAGGAATATGGCACGGGGGTAGCACAGAGGTGCCCACGCACGTGTGCTTCAGAAACCAAGTGAGTCCGACAGAGACTCTAGGAGCTCACCTGGGACAGGAACACAGCCTGCTAAACGGGATACTGCCGGAGCAGCAAGGCAGGGGCAAGACCTGCAAACTAGGTGCTGCCTGAGCAGCAAGGGCAAAGCCCACAAAATACAATAATGCCTAAGCAGTGGCATGGCAGCACGCTGCCAGACATCCAAACATAGAAGGACGGTCGCGCACCGCCATGATGGCAGGGGGAGCTTTTAAGGAGGTGTAGCTCCACCCAAGGGCGGGCGCGAGACGAGCGTGACCCAATCAGGGTTCGTGACGTCCTGGCCCAGCCAGTCAGGATTCAGCACATCACCAGCCTCGTCATGGGGCCGTGTGATATCAGTGAGCGAATCAGAAGAGGTCACGTGGAGCACATGCTCATCTTCCTGCCTCTGGGTCATAAAGGCGGGATCCCCGGTTTCACAATGTGCAGAGACATGGGAAGTCTTGCTGCTTCCCTGAGCATCTATTCTTTGCACACTGCGCAACCTCCCAGAGCATCCGTGATGCTGAGCAGGAGAGCTCGTGGCAGGCAAGGGATAGGAGACCGCTCCATTCCTTGCAAGGAGAGAACCACTAGGTGTCACCCTTCTGCTGTGTCTCTGAGAAGGCAACTCCTGCAGACTGCGCAGTCTCCCAGACCTTTGGTGCTGCTGAGCAGGAGGGCTCGTGGCCGACAAGGAATGGGGGACCACCTCATTCCTTGCAATAAGAGAGCCACGACGTGTAACAGGTTCTCATAAAAAAGTAGAGGTTACAAGTAACATTCTGTCTGATTATATCATCATTAAAATACACGTATGCTATACTCAAAGTTTCTTCACTACCTCTAAAATCATAGCCTTACTTTAAAATGCCTGAGAAGTGTCTATGAGATTCCTTGAGTAGCATGGAATGATATAGATCTGTCATGTTCTTGTATTCACTCAGAAATATCTTTTTACCTTGTAAAGAGAAGAAAGGAAAGGTGAACAAGTTGAGAACATCATGTACAAATACGATTATTGCAGAGACAAGATTATACAGATAAGGCCAAGTTCACACTTTAAAAAAATGGTTTTGCAACACTTTTAACCTCTTATTAACTATGTGATTTTTGTTTTTTTGCATTATCGTTTTTTCCTCCCCTTATTCGAAGATTCATAACTTTTTTATTTTTCTGTTGATAAAGACATGTGAGGGCTTGTTTTTCTGTGAGATGAGTTGTACTTTTAAATAGCACCATCCATTTTATCAGATGATGTAATGGTTAGCGGAAAAAATAATTCCAAATGTGGTGAAATATAAAAAAAAAGTGAAATTCTGCAATTATTTTTTGTTTGTTTTTTATTTTATCATAAAACTAACCTTGCAGTATGATTCTACAGGTTAGGCTGCTTTCACACTACGTTTTTTTAACATGCTTTTGATGGACGTCAATAAAAAAAAAAGCAAACCGCGTATGACTGGATCCTGTAGAACGCATGCAAACGCAAGTGTTATTTTACAGGATCCTTTCACTTGCAGTTTATGGGCGGGCATTGGAGTCATATGATCAGGAGTCAGTGGAACTTGACCTGACAGTCTGCAAATGCACACACCGCTGTGGAAGAGAGCATAAGAGAGTGTGAGAGAGCGTAAGAGAGCATGAGAGAGAGAGGGATAGAGAGAGAGAGAGAGACTCTCTGTGATCATGCCAGGCTGGTTTCTGGCTATGCTCAGTAGAGCAAACAGGATCCTTTCTATCAGCATACCACCATTCACATGCGGTTGTGTGTGGTACAGTCAGGATCCGGTGACATGCAGTATTTAGACGCAGGTCAAAAACGCTACAAGTAGTGTTTTTGAAAAAAGTTAAACTAGTGCAAGTCACTGGATCCTCACTGTACCGCACGCAACCGCAGGTGAACGCATGTTGACGCGAGTCCATTGCAAATGCATTGAAATGAAAACGCATGTGTACTGGATCCGTTTTTGCGTTAAAAGAACGTTCAGGATGCATGCTAAAAAAAAAAACGTACTGTGAAAGTACCCTAAGTACGAATATGGAGGTACCAAACATAGTTTTTATTTTATTTTAGTGGTGAAAAAAATTCAGAAGTCTAGCTTGAGTCACCACTATCCAAGAGCCGTAACATTTAAAATTTTTGGGATATGAAGCTACGTGAGGGCTTGTTTTTTGCACCCTGAGTTGATGTTTTCATTGATTATTTTTTTTTTTATTTTTAGACGTATACAATGTTTTGATCACCTGTCAAACAGTTGTCGAAGGACACCAGAAACAAAATTGTAGCGCTGCACCAGGCTGGGAAGACTGAATCTGCAATAGGCAAGCAGCTTGGTGTGATGAAATAAACTGTGCGAGCAATAATACATAAGAAAATGGAAGACATACAAGGCCACTGAAAATCTCCCTCGATCTGGGGCTCCACGCAAGATCTCACCCTGTGGGATCAAAATGATCACAAGAATGGTGAGCAAAAATCCCAGAACCACACGGGGGGACCTAGTGAATGACCTGCATAGAGCTGGGACCACCATAACAAAGGCTACCATCAGTAACACACTACACCGCTAGGGACTCAGATCTTGCAGTGCCAGATGTGTTCCCCTGCTTAAGCCAGTACATGTCCAGGCCCGTGTGAGGTTTGCTAGAGAGCATTTGGATTATCCAGAAGAGTATTTGGAGAATGTCAAATGGTCTGATGCTACCAAAGTAGAACTGTTTGGTAGAAACACAACTCGTCGTGTTTGGAGGAGACAGAATGCTGAGTTGCATTCAAAGAACACCATACCTACTGTGAAGCATGGGGGTGGCAACATCATGCTTTGGAGCTGTTTTTCTGCAAAGGGACCAGAACAACTGATCTGTATACATGAAAGAATGAATGGGGTCATGTATCGTGAGATTTTGAGTGCAAACCTCCTTCCATCAGCAAGGACATTGAAGATGAAACGTGGCTGGGTGTGATAATGTATGATAATTATTCCAAGCACACCACCAGGGCAACAAAGTAGTGGCTTTGTAAAAAGCATATGAAGGTCCTGGAGTGGCCTAGCCAGTCTCCAGATCTCAACCCCATAGAAAACCTTTGGAGGGAGTTGAAAGTCTATGTTGCCCAGCGACAGGCCCAAAACATCATTGATCTAGAGAAGATCTGCATGGAGGAATGGACCAACATACCACCAACAGTGTGTGCCAACCTTATGAAGACTTACAGAAAATGTTTGATCTCTGTCATTGCCAACAAAGGATATACAGTATAATAAAATATTGAGATGAACTTTTCTAATTGACCAAATGCTTTTTTTTCCACCATAACGTGTAAAAAAAAATCTTGCCAAATCAGACAAGGTGATTTTCTGTATTTGTTTTCTCATATTGTCTCTCATAGTTGTGGTCTACCTATGATGCCAATTACAGGCCTCTCATCTTTTTAAGTGGGAGAACTTGCACAATTGGTGGCTAACTAAATACTTTTTTCCCCACTGTAGATAACTGCTTTGTCTTGTAAGCAGTGCATTTGTGTGTTCATTGCATGACCAGGAGAGCTTTATTCAATGGAAGTAAACAATGGAGGCTCCTACTGATCTACAGTAAGCATAAATCTTGAAACTCGCAAGGACGGATAAAAAATGTTTATTAGAAGTTGCCTAATTTTTCATTATATGAAAAATAAATTCTATACACTAAAATTTGAATACCTCTTAAAGAGGATTTTTCACCAGATTTTTTCTGTTGAATTAGACGCATGATATAATAGTAGCTGCAGAATGGAATAAAATATTTGTTTTTGTTTTCTTCAATTTTGCATCTTAGTTGCGGAGATTAGAGATGAGCGAACCGGTCCCGGTTCGGCTCGAGTTCGGTTCGCCAAACGGAGGTCTCGTTCGAGTTCGGTTCGTCGAACGTTCGACAAACCGAACTCGAACCGCATAGGAAACAATGGCAGGCAATCACAAACACATAAAAACACCTAGAAAACACCCTCAAAGGTGTCCAAAAGGTGACAAACAACTCACAACACAACACAAACACATGGGAAAGTGGCAAGGACATATACTCATGCGAAAACAAAAGAGCTGGACAAGGAAAAAGAGGAGGAGACAGATATAGGCATGGCACGCCCTTCTAAAATCATGTAAAACACCACAAGGTGACTCCAAGCAGAGTTCTCCCTTTTTTCAAAAAATTGGGCCACACACACACACACACCCACCCCTTCAGTGGCAGCACTTGTGCCCCAGTTGAACACTTCACAGCTAGATTTGCATCAAGCACATTCAAAAATACGCCATCCTTTTCCGTCCTCAGGATTGCACCGGGGTAGGTAGCAAAGTCTTTCCTGATCCCAGCTCTGTTCATCTTGGATCATTTTTAAAAAATACAGCAAGCAAGGGTTACTCCAAACAGAGTCTCCCTTTTTTTCCAAAAATTGTGCCCCACACACACCCACCCATTCAGTGGCAGCACTTGTGCCCTAGTTGTACACTTCACAGCTAGATTTGCATCAAGCACATTCAAAAATACGCCATACTTAACCGTCCCCAGGATGACACCGGGGTAGGTAGCAAAGTCTTTGCTGAACCATGACTTGTTCATCTTGGCTCCTTTTAAAAAACACAGCAAGCAAGGGTTACTCCAAGCGGAGTCTCCCTTTTTTTTTCCAAAAATTGTGCCCCACACACACCCACCCATTCAGTGGCAGCACTTGTGCCCTAGTTGTACACTTCACAGCTAGATTTGCATCAAGCACATTCAAAAATACACTATACTTAACCGTCCCCAGGATGACTCCGGGGTAGGTAGCAAAGTCTTTCCTGATCCCAGCTCTGTTCATCTTGGATCATTTTTAAAAAACACAGCAAGCAAGGGTTACTCCAAGCGGAGTCTCCCTTTTTTTCCAAAAATTGTGCCACACACACCCACCCATTCAGTGGCAGCACTTGTGCCCTAGTTGTACACTTCACAGCTAGATTTGCATCAAGCACATTCAAAAATACGCCATCCTTTTCCGTCCTCAGGATTGCACCGGGGTAGGTAGCAAAGTCTTTCCTGATCCCAGCTCTGTTCATCTTGGATCATTTTTAAAAAACACAGCAAGCAAGGGTTAGTCCAAGCGGAGTCTCCCTTTTTTTCCAAAAATTGTGCCCCACGCACACCCACCCATTCAGTGGCAGCACTTGTGCCCCAGTTGTACACTTCACAGCTAGATTTGCATCAAGCACATTCAAAAATACGCCATACTTAACCGTCCCCAGGATGACTCCGGTGTAGGTAGCAAAGTCTTTCCTGATCCCAGCTCTGTTCATCTTGGATCATTTTTAAAAAACACAGCAAGCAAGGGTTACTCCAAGCGGAGTCTTCCTTTTTTTCCAAAAATTGTGCCCCACACACACCCACCTATTCAGTGGCAGCACTTGTGCCCTAGTTGTACACTTCACAGCTAGATTTGCATCAAGCACATTCAAAAATACGCCATACTTAACCGTCCCCAGGATGACACCGGGGTAGGTAGCAAAGTCTTTGCTGAACCATGACTTGTTCATCTTGGCTCCTTTTAAAAAACACAGCAAGCAAGGGTTACTCCAAGCGGAGTCTCCCTTTTTTTCCAAAAATTGTGCCCCACACACACCCACCCATTCAGTGGCAGCACTTGTGCCCTAGTTGCAAACAGGATGTTTTGATTTGCATCAAGCACATTCCAAATCCACAAGCATTTACTCTCCCCAGGATGACACAGGGGTAGTAAATTCCTTGTGGATCCATGACTTGTTCATTTTGATGAACGTTAGTCTGTCCACATTGTCACTGGACAGACGTGTGCGCTTATCTGTCAGCACACACCCAGCAGCACTGAAGACACGTTCAGAGACAACGCTGGCAGCTGGACACGACAAAATCTCCAAGGCGTAAGTGGAGATCTCTGGCCATTTTTCAAGATTTGAAGCCCAAAATGAGCAAGGCTCCATTTGCAAAGTCATGGCATCGATGTTCATTTGGAGATACTCCTGTATCATCCTCTCCAGCCGTTGACTATGTGTCAGACTTGTTCTCTCTGGTGGCCTTGCAAAGGACGGTCTAAAAAAATTATGAAAAGATTCCATAAAATTGCTGTTACCAGCACCAGATACGGTGCTACTGGTACGGGTAGACTGTTGAAGATGACGAGACCGTCCCATGTTTGTCAAGTTACAACTGGGAGATTCACTCCCTGCACCTGCACGGTTGTTTGGTGGAAAAGCCGAGCTAAGATCGAGTAACAGCTTCTGCTGATACTCCTGCATATGTGCGTCCTTTTCTATGGCTGGAATTATGTCACAAAATTTGGACTTGTACCGGGGATCTAATAGTGTGGCAAGCCAGTAGTCATCATCACTTCTAATTTTGACAATACGAGGGTCATGTTGGAGGTAGTGCAGCAAGAAGGCGCTCATGTGTCTTGCACAGCCATGCGGACCAAGTCCACGCTGTGTTTGTGGCATAGAGGTGCTAACCGTTCTTTCTTCCTCTGACATCTCCCCCCAACCTCTTTCAACTGAAATTTGACCAATGTCTCCCTCATCCGCTGAGTTTTCCATGTCCATGGACAGTTCGTCCTCCATTTCTTCATGTTCTCCTGCACCTTCTTCAACATTTCGCCTGCTACCATGCGCCCATGTTGATCCCTGTCCCCCATGGTCCCATGCCTGCCGCGTTGGTGATGATGAACGTCTGGACCTTGGTGATGTTGTTGTGTCTTGCGCATATGAATCCTCCTGTAGTTCCTCCCCTTCCTGTTGTCCCACCCCCTGACTCCTAATAGTGTTTAGCGTGTGCTCCAGCATGTAAATGACTGGAATTGTCATGCTGATAATGGCATTGTCATGCTGATAATGGCATTGTCAGCGCTAAACATATTCGTCGCCTTGTCGAAACTGTGCAGAAGGGTGCATAGGTCCTTGATCTGAGACCACTCCATCAGGGTGATCTGCCCCACCTCTGCATCTCGTTGGCCCAGGCTATACGTCATGACGTATTGCACCAGGGCTCGGCGGTGCTGCCACAGTCGCTGTAACATGTGGAGAGTCGAATTCCAGCGTGTCGCCACATCGCATTTCAGGCGATGAACCGGCAGGCCGAAAGACTTCTGGAGCGATGCAAGTCGCTCAGCTGCAGCGGTTGAATGGCGGAAGTGAGCAGACAGTTTTCGTGCCCTGGTCAGAAGGCCATCTAGGCCGGGATAGTGTGTTAAGAATTGCTGGACAACAAGGTTCAACACGTGAGCCATACAAGGCACGTGTGTCACCTTGCCCAGGCGAACGGCCGCACCCAGGTTTGCAGCATTGTCGCACACGGCCTTACCAGGCTGCAGGTTGAGTGGAGACAACCATTTATTAAACTCGGACCGCAGAGCTGACCACAACCCCTCAGCTGTGTGACTCCTATTCCCAAGTTCCCAAGACATGTCAAGCTAAAGACCGCCTGATGCCGTTGCGCTCTGCTGCCAGCATAGTAATGAGGGGTGCGTGCTTCCTTCTGCGCAGTGAGAACGCTGGTGGCCTGACTAGGCAGGCTTGGGGCGGAGGTGGAGGACACAGATGAGGTGGAGGAGGCAGAAGCAGTGGCGGAACTTGGACAGACAGAGGATTGACACACAAGTCGTGGGGACGGCAAGACTTGTGCAGCAGACCCTTCACCATCTATCACCATAGTTACCCAGTGCCCAGTCAGCAACATGTAACGTCCCTGTCCATGCTTACTGGTCCAAGTATCGGTGGTGAAATGCACCCGTTGACACTCAGAGTTTCTCAAGGAAGCGGTGCTGTTGTGTGCGACATGCTCGTGTAGTGCGGGCACACCTTTCTTAGAGAAGTAGTGGCGACTGGGCATCTGGTACTGGGGCACAGCGACAGACATAAGGTCTCTAAAATCCTGTGTGTCCACCAGGCGGAAAGGCAGCATTTCGGTAGCCAAGAGCTTACAGAGGGATAAAGTCAACCTCTTAGCTTTGTCATGGGTCGCAGGAAATGGCCTTTTATTTGTCCACATCTGAGGGACAGAGATCTGGCTGCTGTGTGTAGACGGTGTTGAGTAGGGTGTCCCTGGAAAAATGCAGGTTTGTGAGGAAAGTGCAGGTGGAGACATGATGTTGCCTTCATCCAACGTTGGTGCTATCGATGTCTGAGAGAGCTTTACACACGCACTTGTTTCCCCTTCCAAACCAACTGACGACCTACCAAGCAAACTGCCTGTTACAGTGGTGGAAGTTGTGCATGGAAAACCAGGTGTGACAGCTGTCCCCACAGTCCTAGAAGATGAAGAGCGCGCGGATGCACTGGAAGGGGCAGGCGGTGGATGGTTCGCTCCGCTAGGCCGCATTGCAGCACGGTGAGCTTCCAATTGGGACATATGATATTTATTCATGTGACGATTCATGGAAGAAGTTGTCAAACTGCTGATGTTTTGCCCTCTACTAACAGAATCACAACAAATTTTACAGCTCACATAATTTGGGCGATCTTTTGCTATGTCAAAAAAGGACCAGGCTAGGCAAGGCTTAGAGGGCATGCAACCTGCTGAGCCCCCCCGACTAGTGCTCAGAGGCAGAGTGGAGACTGAGGATGCAGTTGTAGACGTGCTACCAGTGCTCCGACTCTATCCAGGAAGGCGCAAGGTAATTTCGTCGTCGGTTGCATCCTCCTCCACCGCCTCTGTTGACCTCCTCGAGTGCCTGACTGTGGGTTGACAGTAGGTGGGATCTAGAACTTCCTCATCAATTGTTGTGTTTGCACTCCCCTCACCCTCAGACCGAGCCTCTTCTTGCCCTGACCGAATATTTAAGTTGTCATCCCAATCTGGTATCTGCGTCTCATCGTCATCAGTATGTTCCTCATTGTCTATAACAACAGGTGTTACAGTTTGTGAAAAAGGGTCAACATTATGCTCAGAAACTTGGTCCTCACGGCCTGAATCAGAGTCACAAAGGTTCTGGGCATCACTGCAGACCATTTCCTGGTCTGTACTCACTGTAGCTTGGGAGCAGACCTCTGATTCCCAGGCTATAGTGTGACTGAACAGCTCTGCAGACTCACCCATCTCAGTTCCACCATACTGTGCAGGGCGTATTGAGACTTCAGAGCTGGGAGAAAGCAAATTTGATTGGGATGACAACTCAGAGGACTGGTGTTTTTTAGATGCGGTAGTTGAGGTGGCGGAGAGGGCACTTGTTGGACCACTTGAGATCCATTCAAGCATTTTCTTTTTTTGGCCATCATCTACCTTTGTTCCAGTTGATTGTGTCCATAAAAAAGGGAGCACATCGGATTGTCCATGGTAAGTAGTAGACATCTTACTTTTCCTGGAAGATGGTCTATCTTCAGCAGATGTTAATGGAGCTTTGCCACCTTCCCCACGGACAAACCCTTTTTTTCCTTTTCCAACACGCCTCTTCCCCTTTCCACCAGCATCTGTCATTTTGCCACTCATGTTGATTGCGACAAGATTGTGCACTTAAAATGTGGTATTAACTAAGCTGCAAATATCTTTGCACTAGTGGGACAATACAGAAGTCCAACAGCCACGTTTAGGATGCCACTAAGTTCACTCAGTGTTTGCTAGTATGATGGCTTAGTAACAATGAGTTTGAGTGTGCAATGCAGGTAGACATGCTGCAAATATCTTTGCACTAGTGGGACAATACAGAAATCCAACAGCCACGTTTAGGATGCCACTAAGTTCACTCAGTGTTTACTAGTATAATGGCTTAGTAACAATGAGTTTGAGTGTGCAATGCAGGCAGACGTGCTGCAAATATCTTTGCACTAGTGGGACAATACAGAAGTCCAACAGCCACGTTTAGGATGCCACTAAGTTCACTCAGTGTTTGCTAGTATGATGGCTTAGTAACAATGAGTTTGAGTGTGCAATGCAGGTAGACGTGCTGCAAATATCTTTGCACTAGTGGGACAATACAGAAGTCCAACAGCCACTTTTAGGATGCCACTAAGTTCACTCAGTGTTTGCTAGTATAATGGCTTAGTAACAATGAGTTTGAGTGTGCAAAGGGCAGGAGGGTACAGTGGCAGGGTTGTGGGTCTCTGGGTAGAGGAAAGGAAGCCTGCCTTTCTATCCCTCTTAATGGGGAAATGCAGCGAGGAAATCCCTGACCTTAGCTACACAGACGCTGTCATCTTGTGTAGCTGTTAAACTCTGTTTTCACGGACCTGTCACCTATGGTTCTGACCCTGCCGGTATTAGCCCTTAAAAGGACTGATAGAAACTTCTATCCCTATTCTGTACAGCGCTGTGTATAGAGCGTACACAGCAGTATCGGAGATAGGAGCTGCGCCAGCGGTGACTGACACCAAGGACGCAGAAGGCAGATAATGGAGTGCTGGAGGAAAATGTCCGTTTTTACAATGCAGGGACATGTGACATGGACATCCTATCACACATATGCCGTTGCTTCTCTGGCTAAAAGTCTACTTAGCTGTGTGTGTGTCTGGGATTGGCTGACATGCTGGCCCGCCCCACTACACGCGCGCTCTTAGGGAAGGAAGACAAGGAAAAAAAAAAATGGCGATCGCCATTATCCATACAGCACTGATCTGAATGCGCTGTTCCCGCACACTATACACTGAAATTTCATAATAGTGTGAGTCACAGAGTGACTCACACTATTACAGCGGAAAGCCAGCTAGTAATTAGCTGGTCTTTTTGCAGCTAGAACCGTTCTCGAACGTATCTAGAACTATCGAGCTTTAGCAAAAAGCTCGAGTTCTAGTTCGATCTAGAACAGCCCCCAAAATCACTCGAGCCGCGAACTGGAGAACCTCGAACCGCGAACCGCGCTCAACTCTAGCAGAGATATTAGAAATCAAAGTATTTGACAGTTAATGAGTTAAGTTTGTTAAGATAACATGGGTGTTATCAGAGAGTTTTCACTGGGGTTCCGGACTCATTCTCCCTGTAAGATGCTGACCAATCATAAGCAGGCAGCAACACTCAAAGAAAAGAAGGACACACCCTCATCATAGCTTAGAGTGGGTTTCTCAGTGTGCTAAATGTAATGAAAAAGCCCTGTTCTCCTGGTCTAACCTCCTGCATTATTCAGGATGGGGATGAGCAGTACAGCTGAGTTCAGCTGTATCACATTTCACAGCCTTTTATTAGCTTTCTCCTTTTATAGTACTTTAACCTCTGCTGTACTGCTCTTCTCCCTACACTGCTAGACCAGAGATATGTCAGTAATCACACTTATGTCTGCTCTGCTCCAGGAACTTGTAATCGCTGTATTGTGAGATCAGAGCTGTCATTACATTTCACACAGGCACAACCTGCCTGTTCTAAAATACTCCTATGTGAGACATAATGACAGTTCTGATCTTAGTGCAGAGTGATTACAAGTTGAGCACAGCAGACAACAGCGTGTTACTGACACATCTACGGACAGGCAGTGAAGGGGCAGGGTTAGTACGATAGAGCTGACCATTCAGGAGGAGAGGGAAGGAGAGCCAAAAGAAGGGTTTGTAATGGTCCAGTTTCCACCTCACTGACTCATGCAGGAGGTTAGACCAGGAGATCAGAGCTTTATAATCACATCGCACACACTCAGAGAAACCTGCTCTAATCTATGGCGGGATTGTGTTCTTCTTTCCTTTGAATGTTTCTGTCGGCTTATCATTGGGCAGCATCATACAGGGAGAAGTTGTACACACCTTCAGTGAAAATGATCTGGTAACACCCACTTGGACTTAATGAAAATTAACTCATCGGTGGACAAATATTTTGATATATCTCCACAACAAAGAGGCAAAATAAAAAAAACTTTTTTACTTTAATGCCAAAGTGCAACAGTTCCCATCTGTATTTGATCAGTTTGCCCACGTTCTAACATTTTTTTTTTGATCACTGATGCCAATGGGTGAAACATAAAAAAATGCATGCAAGCTAATATGAATACGTTTCTAAGAAAAAAAACACATTACATTAAAAAATAATAGGAAATGTAAACCAAAGAGTTTTTGTAAATTCATGCAAATTCTACAGAAACATCCCCATCAGTTTAGTATAAAAATGAGAAAGTATTTGTAGTCACCATCATTTCTGCAACACATTTGTCATATTTCAATTCCGAATGCTGCGTTAAATACTGACATATTGATAGAGTGTATGGAGAATTTTATATTTTGGAGGTAGATTCTTTTAAAGGGAACCAATCATCATGATTTTCACATATAACCTGAAGCCAGTGCTATACTCGCACTAGCAGCTGTGGATTAGATAATATCTGGGCGGGGTATTCATAATTATCCCCTCCATCTGTTAGAATTAGCATAAGTATTATACAAATGATGTAACTTTTCTCTTCCAGGACCTGTGGTGAGGTGATACCCATGTGACCAGAAGGGGCAGGGACTTAGCCAATAGGAAAATGTTGCTCCTGATATCAGATCTGTTAGCTTAGGCCCCACCCCTTCTGGTCACATGGGTATGACCTCATCACAGGTCCTGGAAGAGAAAAGTTAGATCGATTGTATAATACTTATGCTAATTCTAACGGGGAGGGGATAACTATGCATACCCCGCAGATATTATCTGATCCTCAGCTGCTGTCACTCAATCAGCTGCTGATTTTATAAACTTTACTTTCTTGGATTTCAAACCTATACATCCGAGCTGAGCACTAATGGTATGTATAGAATCAGCCTGATAGCGCCAGTATAGCACTGGCTTTAGGTTATACACAAAAATCCTTGTGATTAGTTCCCTTTAAGTAAATATTCTATTATTGAAATAGTTAAGTGTCATTTCATAGATAAAACCACTGACCTATCCCAGTAATTCATCTGACCATCAATGAGAATAGCTTTTAGATTTGAATATTAATTTTACAACTCATAAAGCTGAGAATTTCAATGCCACCTTAGTTTATATTTAACCCTAGAACACACAACCATAGAAATCTACCATAGAAAACAAGTGACCTAGCAGGCCTGCGAGGCCCCAGGTATGCGTTCTAGGGTTAATTTATTAGCTATTTTAGGGCTCCGCCACACATCCGTGAAAACCACGTCCGTGTAAAACGGGCCGTTTTTCGGGTCCGTTTTCCGTTTTTTATGTCCGTTTTTATGGTATGTGTGGCCTGCGTGTGTATCCCGTATGCTAGCCGTATGTGCGTGTGGAATGTCCGTGTGTGCGTGAGTGAAATAACTGACATGTGTATGTGTTGTCCGTGTGAAATGTACGTGTGTGATGCAAAATGTCGTTACTACATGTCGGAAGACAGAGTAGCGGGATGAGAATGAACTCGGGTGAACTTCACCCGACTTCATTGTCATGCCGCGGCTCTGTCTTTGTGCCGTGTACTGATTAGCGGTCACCTGTGAAGGATTCACCGGTGACCACTAATCCCCCGAGTGACTGAAGTGTCCCCCCCTCTCTCATACTCACCGATCCCCGATCTCCAGCGCGGCGCTGCACGGCGTTCACACTGCTCCGGCGGCTTTTTCTAATTTGAAAAAGCCGGCCGCCCATTAATCAATCTCGTATTCCCTGCTTTACCCGCCCACTGGCGGCTGTGATTGGTTGCAGTGAGACACGCCCACCACGCTGAGTGACAGGTGTCACACTGCACCCAATCACAGCAGCCGGTGGGCGTGTCTATACTGTGCAGTAAAATAAATAAATAAATAATTAAAAAAACCGGCGTGCGGTCCCCCCCATTTTAATACCAGCCAGATAAAGCCATACGGCTGAAGACTGGTATTCTCAGGATGGGGAGCTCCACGTTATGGGGGGCCCCCCACCCTAACAATATCAGTCAGCAGCCGCCCAGAATTGCCGCATACATTATATGCGACAGTTCTGGGGCTGTACCCGGCTCTTCCCGATTTACCCTGGTGCGTTGGCAAATCAAGATAATAAGGAGTTATTGGCAGCCCATAGCTGCCAATAAGTCCTAGATTAATCATGTCAGGCGTCTATGAGACACCTTCCATGATTAATCTGTAAATTACAGTAAATAAACACACACACCCGAAAAAATCCTTTATTAGAAATAAAAAACACAAACAAATTCCCTCATTACCAATTTATTAACCCCGACAAACCCTTCATGTCCGGCGTACTCCACGGACCTCCAGCGTCGCTTCCAGCGCTGCTGCATGGAGGTGACAGGAGCAGCAGAAGACACCGCCGCTCCGGTTACCTCCACGCAGCTAATGAGATGAGTAGCGCGATCAGCTGAGCTGTCACTGAGGTTACCCGCGGCCACCGCTGGATCCAGCGGTGGCCGTGAGTTACCTGACTGACAGCAGCTGATCGCGCTACTCATCTCATTAGCTGCGTGGAGGTGACCGGAGCGGCGGAGTCTTCTGCTGCTCCTGTCACCTCCATGCAGCAGCGCTGGAAGCGACGCTGGAGGTCCGTGGAGTACGCCGGACATGGAGGGTTTGTCGGGGTTAATAAATTGGTAATGAGGGAATTTGTTTGTGTTTTTTATTTCTAATAAAGGATTTTTTCGGGTGTGTGTGTTTATTTACTGTAATTTACAGATTAATCATGGAAGGTGTCTCATAGACGCCTGACATGATTAATCTAGGACTTATTGGCAGCTATGGGCTGCCAATAACTCCTTATTACCCCGATTTGCCAACGCACCAGGGTAAATCGGGAAGAGCCGGGTACAGCCCCAGAACTGTCGCATATAATGTATGCGGCAATTCTGGGCGGCTGCTGACTGATATTGTTAGGGTGGGGGGCCCCCCATAACGTGGAGCTCCCCATCCTGAGAATACCAGCCTTCAGCCGTATGGCTTTATCTGGCTGGTATTAAAATGGGGGGGGACCGCACACCGTTTTTTTTAATTATTTATTTATTTATTTTACTGCACAGTATAGACACACCCACCGGCTGCTGTGATTGGGTGCAGTGTGACACCTGTCACTCAGCGTGGTGGGCGTGTCTCACTGCAACCAATCACAGCCGCCGGTGGGCGGGTAAAGCAGGGAATACGAGATTGATTAATGGGCGGCCGGCTTTTTCAAAAGAGGAAAAGCCGCCGGAGTTTTTATAACAGCCGTGCAGCGCCGTGCTGGAGATCGGGGAATGGTAAGTATGAGAGAGGGGGGAACTGACCGACAGACAGCTAGAGGGACAGACAGACATAGAGACCGACCGACGGACTGAGGGAGAGAACGAAACATAAAAAGAAAAAAGACTGACATGACATGAAAAAAGCACAAAACATACAGGGAACAAACAGAGATGCGTCCGTGTCACTCGGACGTGCGCACAGACCCATTGACTTTCATTGGGTCCGTGCTGCGTGTTGCGTGAATAAAACGGACATGCTGGCGTGAGACACGGCCCACAAAACGCATCACGGAGACGGACTAACGAACATAACCAAAAACGCAAGTGTAACCGCTGAGATATAGTAACATTGGTGCACGTTTGGCCGTGTCTCCAGTATACACGGAAACGGACCAAACACGCACGTGTTTCACGGATGTGTGTTTCAAGCCTTAGATTTTTTTTTTTACAGGGGGCAGGGTCTAATGGAAAGGGTAGAACATGAAAGAGGCTCAGCCTGAAATGCAACAACAAAAATGTGACAAATTTTTGGCTCAAAGTAAGTCAACAAATAGATGGTGTTAAGTTTGACAAAATTGTGTAAAGATGCACAAAGTTTATCAAAGAGCCCAAGACGTGATAAATCTGTCGCATTTTAAAACCGTCTAATCTACATTTAAGGTGAGAAAGAATTAGTAAGTGTTCCCTGTAGGATTATACTATATCACATAAAGGGCGTCAGGTATTATCAGGGACATTTTTAAAGTTACTTATATTTATGGCTGTGTTGCAATTATTTGCATCAAATGTATCAAAGTCATTGATAAACTTGCCATATCTTTAAAGGGTTTTTCCCATCTCCAAGATCCTATCCTAATATATAGTAGGTGTAATAATAATAATATTAGCAAATACCTCCAATTAGAAATGTAGTATAGTTCTCCTGATTCAGTGTCGCTTACCTCATGCTCAGGGCATTTCAGGACTTTGGGTATCAATAGTTATGACCACGCAAATAGTTAGTTAAGGCCGCTTTACACGCTACGACATCGCTAAAGCGATGTCGTTGGGGTCACGGAATTTGTGACGCACATCCGGCCGTGTTAGCGATGTCGTTGCGTGTGACACCTATGAGCTCTTTTGAATCGTTGCAAAAACGTTCAAAATCGATAATCGATGACGTGCCCCCCTATTCTCAATTATCATTGCTGCTGCAGGTATGATGTTGTTTGTCGTTCCTGCAGCAGCACACATTGCTATGTGTGACACCAAAGGAACGAGGAGCCTCACCTTACCTGCGGCCGCTCGCAATGAGGAAGGAAGGAGGTGGGCGGGATGTTACGTGGCGCTCATCTCCGCTCCTCATTTTCTATTTGGCGGCGGTTCGGTGACGCTCCTGTGACGTCGTTGTGACGCTGAACGAACCGCCCCCTTAGAAAGGAGGCGGTTCACCGGTCACAGCGATGACGCAGAGCAGGTATGTGCGTGTGACGCTGCCGTAGCGATAATGTTCGCTACGGCAGCGATCACCACATATCGGCCATACGACGGGGGCGGGTGCTATCGCGCTCGACATCGCCAGCAAATGCTAGCGATGCTGCAGTGTGTAAAGCAGCCTTTAGTTGCTAGTGGTCATAACCATGGATTTCTAAGATCCTACAATGCCCTACTAAGGCTCTCTTCACACAGTATTTTTTGTGTTTTTTTGGGGGCTTGTAAAAAATTCCATGATTTTCCTGTGTTCTTTTCAAGTGTTTTTTCATGATTTTTTTTAATAGGAAGTCTAGGAGAATACACATGAGCAATTTGCCACAGCTTGGTATACGCACATGCATCAGAATTAGTGCAAGCAAATCTGCTGTGATTTTTATGGCAAAATTGCCTTGAATTTGTGGCCACATTCACATGTCCGTGATTCCAGTAAGTGTTGTATCCTTTTTTTCACGGATGAATCATATAACAATTATAATCTATGGTGCTCTTCACATGTTTTTTCCGGCAGCATGAATGACAAAGGCCAATATAAGTCCATGGGTGCATGATAAGCACGTAGTACTAAAGCATTTACAGTGAGTTAATAGAGGTGTTTTTTATTTATCAAATACAGTAAGAGCTAGTGAGTCGAAACCGCTGATTTGACTGTATTAGATCAAAAAAGACCTCTATTAATTAACTATATTCTCTGGAATGCTATGGTTTCTGGGGGGGAGGTGGCTGTTTTTGTCTCATTTCACAGCAGATGGCAAACATTTTTTTTTTTTATTAAAAGAAAACAAAACACAAAAAGCAGGGTTTTTTTTCATAAAATTCTGCATTTTTTATATTGAGTTATCTTCAGTCCTTCCATTGTCACATCAGGTAAAGATAGGGGATGGCCCCAGACCTAAAGGGTTGCTACACATTGTTTTATTTGCTGAGTGTAAATGCCATTCTGCAGTCAGTAATCGCCTCCACGGCACAGACAGCATGGAGACAGGCTGCCTGGGATCAGGAATGACTAATATTCCCTCAGCCAGAGACAAGACTTACTGGTTTGTGGTCAAGTGCCTGTTAAACATACTTAATCCCAGGCGGTCACTACCCTACAAGTTTTTGCAGGCAAAGTTGCTGCCTGCCCAGGAAAGGGGAATATAAATATGTTGTTCTTTGCCAGGAAAGCAATAAAAACATTTTAAGAAAAACATGGGCAAAGGCAAGAATATCCCACCACTTATCATTAATGGCCAAGTAGTATATCCTGGAATGTTCTCTATGCGTATTGTATGGCGGGCGGCATCAGTTGGGCTATGAACAGAATTATATAGTAGGCTTTGTATAATATTATCATTTGGGTATACGTTGTGTATTATTTGGTATAATTCGGCTGTTGTACATTAGATTATCTGCACAATGTATGTTAATTATATGCCAATATCATTATATACAAAACGACCATTATCATACCTGAAACAACAGCATATATTTGCTTGTACAAACAACTTTAGCTGGCTACCATTGGAGAAAAGCTTCTAAAAATTGTTTATCATACTGCTAAATTTGTGTTTCTCACATGCAGCACCCCAATTTATTGCTAGAGATGGGCTAAAGTAACTATTTGTGTTCGGAAATGCTTACCGAATACCGAGTACTATTCCAGTATTCGTGATGACAAGAAAAATGCTCCGTTTCCCTATTGACTTGCATTAGGTTCATTATTCATGACGAATACCACAATAGTACTTTGGGATTCGTTACGAATAATCCGAATACGTATAGTTACTATAAACCCATCACTATTTATTACACATTTTTTCCACACCATGCTGACATTGAATTACATTTTTTTTAAAGGGTTAGGTCAGATAACACTATTAACCTGCAGTTATAGGGTTAATCTGCAGGTAAATAGCATCATGAAGGAGCCCTACCGTAATATTGAAAAGTGCAGAACCAGGGAAAAAATAAACTTTATTTCTCTTAGGAGCCACCAGCTTTCAGTCATGCAGGTTAAAAGGAACCTGTCAGGTGCAATATGCACCCAGAACCACGGGCAGTTCTCTGTGCATATTGCTAATCCCTGCCTAACCGTCCCTGTATACACTAGCATAGATAAAGAGATCTGAAGAAAAAGTATTTCTAAAGATCGTATATTATATGCTAATGAGCACGGGACTAGTCCCAAAGGCGTTTCTCCCCTCAGCTAGTCGGCTCCATTAGCATGTTAGCACTCCCCTGTGGTCGTACTAACATGCTAATGAATACGCAGCGATGTTGCACATAGCTCATTCTTCATGGGAGCTAGCAGAGGATGGATGCGCTCTGCGCATGATCCGGAGTACCCGGGACTTCCGATTATGCCCACTAAAATGATGCCGGGTGTAAGCTTCACGGCTCCAGTGAGGTACAGTGTGCATGACCGGAAGTGCTGAGGACTCCAGATCACATGCAGAATGCATCCATCCTTCGCCAGCTGCCATAAACAGTGAGGTATATGCGATATCGCTGCGCATTCATTATCATGTTAGTATGCCCACAGGGGCGTGCTAATGAAACGCCCCTGAGACTGGTCACTAGAGGGTATATCATTATATCCTTCCCTGGCAGGTCAAGATGTTAATCTAGTAAATTCTACACACACCTCACACCACCATACAGCAAGGAGAAGCAGTCACTTGGAAAGAGTTAACAATGTTTCTACAGACACAGGAAGTGACTCAGCCAGTTCTTAGCAGACCCAGATTGCCATAGCAACTTGCAAAAGTGGGGCCATGAGCAGTTAGGAGTAGAAAACAGTTTCACTTTACCTCAAAATAAGCTTGGACACGAGACAGAGCAGACGCACAGTGGTGCAGCTCCCTGAAGGGGAGGCTGTCAGGCCTTCAGGGAGGCAGAACACAGTTGTCTGGATGTAACACCGAACAGACAGCTCCACCAAGCTGGGGGCCAGTAACATCTAGAGAGACGGGACCCAGCACCTCTAATCGTGGACTAAAAGGGAGCAGTCGCAAGAGAGATTGGACTGGGGACAAGAGAGGTACAGAGCCCTAGTTTGGGTGGCCGAGGTGCGGCAGCCGAGAGGGAGCCTGAGAGAGGAGGATAGAGGTCCGACCCATGAGAGACCAAGGCTGCTGGCTGTGCGGACCGAGACCGGGGAAGAGTACAGAGTTGTGCATGGAGGAGAAAGGCCACAGATTACCAAACAGGATCCAGCTTCTGACCTGCCCGGGAAGTGACCAGAGTCTCTGATGGCGAGGACCAGCACCCGGGGTGCGATACCACCTGAGCCAGTAAATAAAGTGACTGGAACCCGCACCTGGTGACTCTGTGAATAACTGCCGCCGCCCTGCGCTCCGGCGCACCCGTTGTCACCAACCTCCCGGGGTACCCCACTCCGCCCGTGGGGAGCGATACCATCCTGGCTGCACATAACATGTACTGCCCCTGGGAGAGGACTAGTCGCAGGAAGGGTCGGTGGCGGACGAGGCCGAGACCCCAGTCACCGCTGCAACCGGTGACACACTTCCCAGGGGCCCATCACCCTCCTTCCATATCCATCTGTATTGGACACTTGTCCATTTACTGTTCTTATTTAACATGTAGCCGACAAGGTCACAAAACCGGATCAGGCCAGTCACAGTAATCCCAAGGAAACACTGGCCCCGTGACGAGTACCCTAAGGCCCTGTGGACGCTACACTAGCATGCTATGTGGGCAGACTAGCAAAGGGAACAAATGCCCTTGGGACTAGTCCCCACACTCATTAGCATAAGATAAAAGATGTTTAGAAATACTTTTTCTTCAGATCTCTTTATCTATGCTAGTGTATACAGGGATGGTTAGGAAGGGATTAGAAATATGCACCCAGAACTGCTCGTGGTTCTGGGTGCATATTGGGCCTGACAGGTTCCCTTTAATAGATGTATTGGACCTGACAGGTTCCCTTTAATAGAGGTATCGGACCTGACAGATTCCCTTTAACTAGGAGTCTCCATCATAGAACCCATTAGTGCTGTGAATTTGAGGAGGACATAGTTCTCTGACCCCACTTGCGTTCTCCTTAGTGGGGTGACAGGACTGAAGAAGGTAATACCAACATGCAAATCCCTAAATGTTACTCCATATGACACCCAGAACTGCAGAATGTAACAAATTGTTAAAATTTGGAAAGTACCGTAATTGTCCTGTTCTGTAAAAGCACTTAACAACGACACATTGCTCCAGCATGTTAAAGTGACTACTTTTTAGTTAACTAATCAAACATTATTCTTCACCAACACATTAAGAAAACACTTGTCTTATTGTGGAACATTTTTATTATTCTCCGCATTGTTTTACAGAAGAACATCACATCTTTTAGGCGAGTATATCTGAAGAATGCAAAGATCTCTGCACCTTGTGGCATTTTCAGGCCTTACCCTGCCACCTTCAGGATACTGAGATAGGACGCTGGGACATTTTATGTAGACCGTGTATTAAGCTGCTCTTTATTAAACCTGAAAATTCATTTACATTTTTATGCCATTTTCCAAATGAAGCTACAATTAAACATTTGCCGGGCGGGTGGATAAGAGGAACATAAATTATATTAATGTAGAATGATAGACTGAATCACATTACATACATATAAGGATTGGTATAAGCTTCTTTAAGCTTTGAAGTGTCCATGTAATACCATTGTATTTAGTATATTAATATGCTAGGGAAATTCAGTGTTTAAGAGGGAATCTGTCAAAAGGTTTTTGCCACCTAAGAGCAGCATAATGTATGGGTAGAGTGCCTGATTCCAGAGATATACACTTACCCAGCTGTTAGGGTATGTACGTTGCGTTCTGTGCAGTGCGGAAAAGAACGCACCCTCTAAAACTCTAAACACTGCGTTTGTCAAAAAAATGCATCCAAAACGCATGTGTGACGCCCTGGACCCCAGGGGTCACAGGTAACAACATCTACCACATTACACACACACACCCCCATCCCTTGTGAGGACACACCAGTCACCCGAAAGGGAGACCTGATGCCTCCCTCAGGGCCAGTAGGGCACGCCAGGTGGGCGGAGTCAGGCGGAAAGGCACGCCTACTGAGGAGACTACTGTCCTGAGGCAGGAAACAAACAGTTGAGTTTTGAGAACAGTTTGGAGAAGAGTGTAGGGAGTGACAGTGACAGGAGGTGTAGAGGAGCAGAGCTGTCAGGGACCTGGGTTGGAGCCTGGGATCCCCGTAACGTCAGGCAGGCAGACGGTGGTGGCCGTCTGCAGGAGTACCGGTACAGCAACCGGCAGAACCGTAGGGACCGGGCCAGGGTTGGAGCCCGCCGGCCCTGAACCGGGGAGTCAACCGTTTACCGGAGCACCAGAAACCGGGTACTCAGACCCTGTCCTAGCTTAGAAGCCACTGAGTATAGGCAAATTAACTGATTGCAGTCTGGACCTCACGGGTTCATTCTCACCCAAAGTCCAGAAAGAAGGCAAAAGCACACCGATACCGGGTGAGAGCCACCGCCAAGGGCCAAACATCTGACGGGCCAGCGCCTGCGGGCAACTGAGGGCTCGTCCGGTAGCTCAATGCCGGGGAGCGGGCTACCACTGTCCAGGTAGGGGAGGCAACAGTCAAACAAGAGGTGCAAGGTAAAGGGGCCACCCAGGGCTGTATTTTGCCTTCATGCTGCCCTAGGCACTTTAAGTGGTCGCGCCCCTTAGTGACAACGTAAAACTGAGTTTTCGCACATGACATCTGTTTAAGGCAGATCTACTCTGTAAAACACTTTAAAAAGTATAAATGAGAAATGAAGGGCACTAACCCCCCCCCAATGGGGATCACCACAGGCACATCAATTCTTAGCATGAGTATAAAATATTCCCACCACACCGTCCCCACTTATATACTGTGACTGTGACACTGCCCCTAATAAACTACACACTGCCCTCCCTTATAAATTATACCCACCACACCTTCCTCAATTATGAAATATGATCTGTACTGTCCTCACATCATGCTGCCCCCTCCTCACAGTATCCCATGCATGCTGCCCCCTCCTCACAGTGTCCCATGCATGCTGCCCCCTCCTCACAGTGTCCCATGCATGCTGCCCCCTCCTCACAGTGTCCCATGCATGCTGCCCCCTCCTCACAGTGTCCCATGCATGCTGATCCCTCCTCACAGTGTCCCATGCATGCTGATCCCTCCTCACAGTGTCCCATGCATGCTGATCCCTCCTCACAGTGTCCCATGCATGCTTCCCCCTCCTCACAATGTCCCATGCATGCTGCCCCCTCCTCAGTGTCCCATGCATGCTGCTCCCTCCTCACAGTGTCCCATGCATGCTGCCCCTCTCCATGAGCTCCTAATGTTGCCTTACTCTTTTCCATAATGACACCTCCATGCTGCCCCAATCATCATACTAAGACCACCACACTAGCGCTTATGCTGAGACACCCTCCCCACACACACACACTACCCCACTCTTGATATTGACTCCCCTACATTGCTCCACTCCATACTGAGCCCACACATGCTGCCCCTTCTCCATAATGAGCTCCCAATGCTGCCCCCCCTCTTATTCTGAGTCCTTACACTCCCCCCATCGTTTTTGTCATTGCACTATACCTCAACCCTTGTCCTCTGTCTCTAGCATTGGCCCCTCTCTCCCACTCCCCCAGCAGCAGCCTCTCTCCCCCCGCCTCCAGCAGCAGCCTCTCCCCCAGCATCAGCCTCTCTCTCCCCCAGCCTCAGACTCTCTCTCCCCCAGCCTCAGCCTCTCTCTCCCCTAGCCTCCCCCAGCATCAGCATCTCTCTCCCCCAGAATCAGCCTCTCTCTCCCCCAGCATCAGCCTCTCTCTCCCCCAGCCTCAGCCTCTCTCTCCCCCAGCCTCCCCCAGCCTCAGCCTCTCTCTCCCCCAGCTTCCCCCAGCCTCAGCCTCTCTCTCCCCCAGCCTCCCCCAGCATCAGCCTCTCTCTCCCCCAGCCTCCCACAGCATCAGCCTCTCTCCCCCCAGCCTCCCCCAGCATCAGCCTCTCTCTCCCCCAGCATCAGCCTCTCTCTCCCCCAGCATCCGCCAGCATCAGCCTCTCTCTCCCCCAGCATCAGCCTCTCTCTCCCCCAGCACCCGCCAGCATCAGCCTCTCTCTCCCTCCAGCATCAGCCTCTCTCTCCCTCCAGCATCAGCCTCTCTCTCCCTCCAGCATCAGCCTCTTTCCCCCTCCAGCATCAGCCTCTCTCCCCCCCCAGCCTCCCCCAGCATCAGCCTCTCTCTCCCCCAGCCTCCCCCAGCATCAGCCTCTCTCTCCCCTAGCCTCCCCCAGCATCAGCCTCTCTCTCCCCCAGCCTCAGCCTCTCTCCCCCCAGCCTCCCCCAGCATCAGCCTCTCTCCCCCCAGCCTCCCCCAGCATCAGCCTCTCTCTCCCCCAGCCTCCCCCAGCATCAGCCTCTCTCTCCCCCAGCCTCCCCCAGCATCAGCCTCTTTCTCCCCCAGCCTCCCCCAGCATCAGCCTCTCTCTCCCCCAGCCTCCCCCAGCATCAGCCTCTCTCTCCCCCAGCCTCCCCCAGCATCAGCCTCTCTCTCCCCCAGCATCAGCCTCTCTCTCCCCCAGCCTCCCCCAGCATCAGCCTCTCTCTCCCCCAGCCTCCCCCAGCATCAGCCTCTTTCTCCCCCAGCCTCCCCCAGCATCAGCCTCTCTCTCCCTCCAGCATCAGCCTCTATCTCTCTCCAGCATCAGCCTCTCTCTCCCTCCAGCATCAGCCTCTCTCTCCCTCCAGCATCAGCCTCTCTCTCCCTCCAGCATCAGCCTCTCTCTCTCCAGCATCAGCCTCTCTCCCCCCAGCATCAGCCTCTCCCTCCCTCCAGCATCAGTCTCTCTCTCCCTCCAGCATCAGCCTCTCTCTCCCTCCAGCATCAGCCCCTCTCTCCCTCCAGCATCAGCCTCTCTCTCCCTCCAGCCTCCCCCAGCATCAGCCTCTCTCTCCCCCAGCCTCCCCCAGCATCAGCCTCTCTCTCCCCCAGCATCAGCCTCTCTCTCCCCCAGCCTCCCCCAGCCTCAGCCTCTCTCTCCCCCAGCCTCCCCCAGCCTCAGCCTCTCTCTCCCCCAGCCTCCCCCAACATCAGCCTCTCTCTCCCCCAGCCTCCCCCAGCATCAGCCGCTCTCCCCCCCAGCCTCCCCCAGCCTCACTCTCCCCCAGCCTCAGCCTCTCTCCCCCAGCCTCCCCCAGCCTCAGCTTCTCTCTCCTTGCCTCCCCCAGCCTCAGCCTCTCTCTCCCCCAGCCTCCCCCAGCCTCAGCCTCTCTCTCCCCCAGCCTCCCCAAGCATCAGCCTCTCTCTCCCCCAGCCTCAGCCTCTCTGACCCCAGCTGCCCCCAGCACCAGCCTCTCTGACCCCAGCACCAGTCTCTCTGACCCCAGCACCAGCCTCTCTGACCCCAGCATCAGCCTCCCTCAGCATCAGCCTCCCTCAGCATCAGCCTCCCCCAGCATCAGCCTCCCTCCTCCCAGCCTCCCCCAGCATCAGCCTCCCTCCTCCCAGCCTCCCCCAGCATCAGCCTCTCTCCTCCCAGCCTCAGCCTCTCTCCTCCCAGCCTCCCCAGCCTCAGCCTCTCTCCCCCCAGCCTCCCCCTAGCCTCAGCCTCACTCTCCCCCCCAGCCTCAGCCTCTCTCTCCCCCCAGCCTCCCCCCCAGCCTCAGCCTCTCTCTCCCTCCAGCCTCTCTCTCCCCCCAGCCTCCCCCCCAGCCTCAGCCTCTCTCTCCCCCCAGCCTCCCCCCCGCCTCAGCCTCTCTCTCCCCCCCAGCCTCAGCCTCTCTCTCCCCCCAGCCTCCCCCCCAGCCTCAGCCTCTCTCTCCCCCCAGCCTCCCCCCCAGCCTCAGCCTCTCTCTCCCCCCAGCCTCCCCCCAGCCTCAACCTCTCTCTCCCCCCATCCTCCCCCCCAGCCTCAGCCTCTCTCTCCCCCCAGCCTCCCCCCCCCAAGCCTCAGCCTCTCTCTCCCCCCAGCCTCCCCCCCAAGCCTCAGCCTCTCTCTCCCCCCAGCCTCCCCCCCAGCCTCAGCCTCTCTCTCCCCCCAGCCTCCCCCCCAGCCTCAGCCTTTCTCTCCCCCCAGCCTCCCCCCTGTCTCAGCCTCTCTCTCTTCCCATCCACCCCACCAGCCTCTCTCTTTTCCCAGCCTCCCCCCAGCCTCTATCTTTTCCCAGCCTCCCCCAGCCTCTCTCTTTTCCCAGCCTCCCCCCAGCCTCAGCCTCTCTCCCCCCAGCCTCCCCTTGCATGATTATAGTGGACAAAAAGAGGCATCGCAACGATCATCAACTAACCTGTATAGTGCCCATACATTCTAGGCTCTGCCTTAGCGCATACCTGCTCCGGTGCCCGGTGCCCTGCTCTGCTGATTATCCTCTTCTGGCTGGCTCCAGCTTCAGTCGCGTCCTCCTCCGCGGCGTGTGTCGTCTGCAGCATTGGACGCTGCAGCACGGGGCAGTGAGCTGATTGGCGCGCCCGCGCGCCTCTTACCCGGAAGTGCAGGCGCTGGAACTTCCGGGGTTAATCAGCTCACTATGCCTGGCGCTCGCCGTGTATTTAAAGAGACAGAAGTGCGCCTTTCCTCCCTCTCTTTACCCCCCCCCCCCCCGAGAACACAGCGGAGTGTAACGGAGGGAGGGGCGGGGGGCGGGGATGTAAAAAAAAAAATATATATATATATATATTATATTTTTTTTTTTTTTTTTGCTGCCAGAAAGTGTTGCCCCCCACAACGTGCTGCCCCAGGCACGGGACCACAGGTGCCTAGTGGCAAATACAGCCCTGGGGCCACCATCAGCCTCACAAGGGACACAAGCAGCCGGCTGCGGGACCCGACCAGACCCGAACTTTGGTTTAACAGTGACTCTGAGTGTGAATTAATCGTGAGTACACCAGTGCCATCCGGGCACGACACTGCACCGCAGCACAGCACCCTGCACCTCGACAACAACACCGTCGCCAGTCCCCACTGGGCCTCAGGACACACCGCCCCTACCCACGGAGGGGCTGACATCCAGGCTGCGACCACAACACCGATCCCGGGAGACCCCTTCACTCCAGCCGCAGCGGTGGTGCATCCCTTCACCACGACCCGTGGGTGGCGTCACGACCCGTACGACGACAACGCGGCCCCCGGCTGCGAACCTCGTCCCACACCACCACCCCACTGCCTCCCCTTAACAGAGCGACGTGGACCCCGGTCCGGAGGCGCTCGTGCCACCGACAACCCGAGCCCGGACCTCGAGCGACTCGGCCTGAGCAGCGGAGAGCGGCCGGGCCCCTCTCAGGGCTGTACACATCGACTCTTCTGGCGTCACGAACAGGATTCAGACAGTCCACTTACCTGTGGAAGTGCGCCTTAGAAGTATCCGTCAGCGGCTTCCTGCCGAAAAAGTTGAAGTTCCGCCATCTTGGCGCAAAAGTTTCCCGTTCGAGTCGTCTTTCCAGAGCAGGGAAGGCGCGAAGGTGAAGCCCCGCCCCCGAAGGATTTGTGCTACGAGAAAACCAAGGGGGGAAGCGGGCGAAGAATAGCGGCATGTAACTAGTGCTGCAGGGTACAGGGACGCCAGGACTCTGCCGAAACACGTTCCTGGATCCAGCAGCAAGATGTGCCAGGAGCTCCAGGCCAAGGTCCACTCCATGATGGCGGAGTGGACGTCGGAGAAGAAGGGCCTGGTCGCAACCGTGCGGGCATATGAAATGGAGGTGGTCTCAGAGGAGCGGGTAAGCGACCCACAACCCTATGTCCCCAAGGGAATGGCCGCTGCGGCTGAGGGGCCCGGCCTGCTTCCATCCACCATGCCACCTTCCTCACTGCCCACGCCCGCAGCCGCCGCCCTGACCGACCCGTTACCCCTGTCACCGGTAGTGGAGCCCGCAGTGTCTGTGGGAGAGGGCCCATACCTGGGACCCCCGGGCCTTACCTTTGTCACCGCCCTGGCACCCGTCCCGGATTCCATCCTGGCTGCGACGGAGATGACGATGGCCCCGGCAGTCCGCCCAGTCGCAATGGAGGCGATCCTCGATCAGACACCAGCACCGCAAGTCACGCTGACCGCTCCCAGACACCCGGCCTCGGCGGAGGCACAGCGGGGCCCCTCACTACTGAAGGTGCCGGTTGTGGCCGGCACGGAGGGACTCCGGCTGGGCCCGTCCCCCACATCGGCTAACCCGGAGCAGGCAGTCGACGCTCCGAACTGGGAGCGGCAGCCACGGCAGCGGTGCCATGAGACTGCTGCTTAAGGAAGAAGGATGCTGATGAGGTAGCAGTCCCGGCTGCCCAGTCCCCGTTGAGACCCATCTGCAAGTCTCCGTTGGGACCTACAGTGTGTTTATGGTAGCCTGTTGGCTACGAAGGACCCGTCCCCGTTGGACTTGTGTTTAACCTCCGTTGACAACCCTGTTGCGTGAGTGACTGCTCATGGACAAGGCCGTGGACTTGCCGACCACCCAAAAACTTTTGGGCTTGTAAATATTGCCCAATCCTGTCCCCTTTACATGCCTTTCCATTCCGTTAGCCTCTGGAGAGGCAGATTGGAGGTAGGACCCGCAGCAGAGCAGGCTGGGGTCTGGTCACCACCGGGACCGGTGACCATCCTCCGGGGAGCCCTTTGACAACTGCCGGGTGTGTCGCACCGTACCCGTTCCCACCTGGGTGATCTGGCCATGTTCCTGTTTCCGGACTGGGGAAAAGGGGTGCTGCCCATTTCTTAGGGGCAGCATCAAGGCTAGGTTGTTTGGGTGGGAAAGGCGAAAGGACGTGAACCCGTTCCATTAATAAAGTTATGCAACGTTAAAGTAAAATGCCTCCCGTTATGGGAAGACCTGCAGAAATCATATATTGTACAAATGTTATTATAATTGTAAATGTTTCCCGTTTTACCGTTTTACAGTTAAAATAAAAATAAACCGGAGTTGGTCGGGCAGCCCGCGGACGGTCTGCGTTAAACAAAGGGGGAATGTGATGCCCTGGACCCCAGGGGTCACAGGTAACAACATCTACCACATTACACACACACACACCCATCCCTTGTGAGGACACACCAGTCACCCGAAAAAGAGACCTGATGCCTCCCTCAGGGCCAGTAGGGCACACCAGGTGGGCGGAGTCAGGTGGAAAGGCACGCCCACCGAGGAGACTACTGTCCTGAGGCAGCCACCGCCAAGGGCCAAACATCCGACGGGCCAGCGCCTGCGGGCAACCGAGGGCTCGTCCGGCAGCTCAACGCCGGGGAGCGGGCTACCACTGTCCAGGCAACGGAGCCAACAGTCAAACAAGAGGTGCAATGGAAAGGGGCCACCATCAGCCTCACAAGGGACACAAGCAGGCGGCTGCGGGACCCGACGAGACCCGAACTTTGGTTTACCAGTGACTCTGAGTGTGAATTAATCGTGAGTACACCAGTGCCATCCGGGCACGACACTGCACCGCAGCACGGCACCCTGCACCCCGACAACAACACCATCGCCAGTCCCCACCAGGCCCCGGGACACACCGCCCCTACCCACGGAGGGGCTGACATCTAGGCTGCGACCACAACACCGATCCCGGGAGCCCCCTTCACTCCAGCCGCAGCGGTGGTGCATCCCTTCACCATGACCCGTGGGTGGCGTCACGACCCGTACGACGACAACGCGGCCCCCGGCTGCGATCCTCGTCCCACACCACCACCCCACTGCCTCCCCTTAACAGAGCAACATGGCCCCTGGTTCGGAGGCACTCTTGCCACCGACAACCCGAGCCCGGACCTCGAGCGGCTTGGCCCGAGCTGCGGATTTTAGATGCATTTTTCATACATTTTGGATGCATTTTTCACAGTGCGGTCCCACGGCAATTGAGCTCTGTTACATGCCCGCTGACAGCAGACACAACAGAATGAGAATGAACTCGGATGAACTTCACCTGACTTCATTGTCATACCGCGGCTCTGTCTGTGTGTCGCGTCCTGATTAGCGGTCACCTGTGATGGACTCACCAGTGATCGCAAATCCCCTTAGTGACTGAAGTGATCAGCGCAATCAGCGCTGCCGTCATTCAGGTTACTCGCGGCCACAGCTGGAATCCTCCACCTGAGAGCGGTAGCCGCGGGTAACCTGAGTGACGGCACCGCTGATTACTTCAGTCACTCGGGCGACTTGCTGTCACAGTTGGAGGATCCAGCGATGGCCGCGGGTAACCTGAGTGACGTCATCGCTGATCGTGCAGCTCACTTCAGTTGCTGCGTGGAGCTGACAGAGAGTCTGGTCTATGGCCACTCCTGTCAGCTTCATGTAGCAGAGCTGAGAGCGTCGTGGGATGTCGTATGGATTTCGCCAGACCTGGATGGGTGTTTGGGGATTAATAAAGTGGTGAAAGAGGGGAGGTTTGTCTTTTATTCCAAATAAAGGATTTGTTCAGGTGTATGTGTTCATTTTCTTTAACTTACAGAATAATCATGGAAGGTATCTCAGGGAGACGCCTGCCATGATTAACCTAGAACTTAGTGGCAGCTATGGGCTGCCATTAACTCCTTATTACCCCGATTGCCACCACACGAGGGGAATTCGGGATGAGCCGGATAGAGTCCCGGGACTGTCGCATCTAATGGATGCGGCAATTCCGGGTGGCTGCTGGCTGATATTGTTAGGCTGGGGGGCTCCCCATAACGTGGAGCTCCCCATCCTGGGAATACCAGCCTTCAGCCATGTGGCTTTACCCCCTGGCTGGTATCAAAATTGGGGGGGACCAACTGACAGAGAAAGAGACCGACCGACAGACAGAGGGAGATTGACCGACATCGACAGAAAGAGAACGAAAAGAGCTGCGTTTTGCTTGTCAAAAAAGCATGCGGAACGCAAAAAAAATGCAGTGTAAGTGCATTTTGGTTGCGTTTTGACCCACATCATTGATTTCAATGGGTGGAGAACGCAGCTACAATGCACAAAATAAGTGACATGCTGCTTACGCAGCGATTTTTGGCATCCAAAATGCTGTGATTAAAAACGCAGCGTACGCATTAAATTTTCGGACTTCTCATAGACTTTGCTTGGGAAGCAGAACGCATGCAATTTGGCACTGAAACACTGCAGTTCAAAATGCAGCGTTAACGCGGGAAAAAACGCAATGTGCGCACATAGCCTTAAGTGTAGTTTTGATAAAATCACTGTTTTATCAGCAGGAGATTATCATTAGAGGGTTAGCCAGATAGTCAAACATTTTGATGTTCTCGGTATAACCCCACCACCACCACTGATTGGCGGCTTTCTTTGTACATTCTACATGGGCAGAAAGCTGCTAATCAATGGTGTTGCTAGATCTGCAAAAGATAAACCAATGATTTTATCAAAATGACAGCAAGCAACCCAGTAAGTGACACATAGCATGAATCAAAGTCTCTGCCCATACA
This sequence comes from Anomaloglossus baeobatrachus, assembly GCF_048569485.1. NCBI lineage: Eukaryota > Metazoa > Chordata > Amphibia > Anura > Aromobatidae > Anomaloglossus > Anomaloglossus baeobatrachus. The sequence continues at coordinate 661,495,335 of NC_134353.1, read as the reverse complement.
TTGTGCTGCTCTAAGATGGAATAACAAAAACCTGGTGACAGATCCCCTTTAAGGCCTCTGCCACACTCACGTGAATTTCACGCACGTGCCGAGAGACACGTATTTCCCCTGCGTGTTGCGTGCAGGTAAGTACGTGTCTCTGGTACGCGCGTGACACGTGTGTTCTACGTGTGCTATCCTCGATAGCACACGTAGAACCGGTAATTATTATACTCACCTGGTCCTTCCTGATGTCCGCGCTGCTGTCCGTGGTGCTGATCCTCGGTCTCCAGCCCTCCCGTCTCCCCGCTGCTGCTGCTGCCAGGCAGTGAAGTGAATATTCAATGAGAATAATGAGCGGCGGTCGGCAGCAAGAGGCAGCAGCGGCAGAGACAGGAGGGCTGGAGAAGGTGAGTTAATGTTTTTTATTTTTTTCCCTGACATGTGTGTTTACTCCGGCGCGTGTCACACGGGACCGCATCCACACTACACCCGTGTGGTACGGGTGCGGGCCGTGTAACACCCGTGCTGCCGGAGAAAACACTGACATGTCAGCGCTTTGAAAATCGCACACACGTACAAACGCACACGGACACACGTTCCGTGTGGTTTTACGTGTGTGTGCCTGCTACCATAGGGTAGCATTGCTGTACATGTCTCCGTGCCGCCGGTACGTGTAAAAAATGACAAACACGTGCCGGAGGCACGGATGTGTGGCGCAGGCCTAAAGGAGTTGGACACTACTTTACAAGTCCCTATCATGTGAACTAGCTGACATAGATAAGCATTTCACTAAATACTAAATACTTTGCTTTGTCAAATCCTGCTGTAAGCTAAGCTAATGTTCTGGTTACATGATATCTGGCTGAGAATCTCCTGTGTTGTTACGTCATATCCCCCCTCACTTCTGGGCTCTGGTAACTGACAGTTGGGCCATGTTAGGCTATGTGCGCACATTGCGTACAGTCACTGCAGAAATTTCTGCAGCGATCTGAACAGCACACGGTGTTGGGGACAGAGCAACCGAGTCATCAACTGGCATTGGAAGCACAGGGACCTGAACAAGACATCCAAGGGTCCAGAGTGAGTAGAGACTGTTAACTACAACACACGGTGTGGCCTCCCTTATTACTCCATCATACATCTCTCAGGCTCAGCCCTACCTGCAGAGGGCCTAACACCACAGCTGCCATTACCACCAGCCCTGGGGGATAATCAACTCAGCAGCGGCGATTCAACAATCTTAACCGCAGCCCGCAAGTGGCAATACACAAATGACTTTAATCTCCCCTGTAAATACTCCCCATTAAAAAGCGCCCAGGGCACGGGACCGGGCAACGGCCATCAAAGTGACATTCCCCAGTTATATACTGCCTAGGACCGAGTACCCCATTCCCTGGGCGACACACTTGCCATGCTCAAATTGGTGGGCTTTTTGCTGGTGGTTGTTACTCGACACTATTGGGTAGGGTTTGCTGCATGTTTTTGATAGGTTGCATTCAGCAGAGTTCACTCGGCTTTTGTGCATATGTGACGCCCTGGCCTATCAGGTCGTCACAGGGTATTGTGCAATCTGCCCTTCTGCACGGTATCCACATCCTCCTTGGTTACGGGTCCCTGACCTTTGGTGTTGCTAAGACCAAGCTAATCAAAATCTTAGGAACACTCTGCACCACACCCACCAGACCTCCAATGGGTAGCCTGAAGGGAATAGGGCCGCCCACTTGGGGGGTTGGTTTGGGAGGGTCAGGAGTGTTAGGAGCAGTCAGTTGAGTGGTGACTCTCGTGAGGAGAGGTCACAAGTCAGTTGGAGGAGGTTAGGAGCTGGGGTCCTTGTTACTACTAGGTGGCAGACGTTGGTCTGGGCCTGGTAGGAGCTGGAACCCCGGTCGCAAGGGAGCATGACAAGGGGCACGGAACTGCCGAGGAGGGCAGTCGGTGGCCTTGTGCCATCTCCAGGCAGGGCATGACGGGGTACGTGGACCCTAGGCCGGGAAGTAGCTTCAAGCATCTTGGTAATTCACCCGAGGAGGACGGAGCCTTCAAAATTCGTTCTCCACCCATCCAAAATCGGGGTACTAGTGCAACGAGGGGATAGGACTTTCCCAATACACAGTCCAGAAAATGCCAAGCGTGAACCCTGAGAGCAAGCTCACTCTGTTAGCCATATGGGTGAGCGGGACCCGAATAGTTCTACACTACAGGGGCAATCAGTAGAAAGGTGCCAAGGAAAAGGTCACAGGCTAACAAGCAACACCAATGGCACGGGAACCAGGCGTGCTCCCTCCCTGCTGCATCGGTGCTCAGAATTTTGGTTTACAAGTTATTGGTGTAAGCGTTATTGGACTGAGTGACTATGCAGTGCCCCTGGCCTCCTCAACAGTATCCCTCTGCCAGCATCACCGAGCCTTGGGGAATCCCCTTACCCACGGAGGGGTTAAAACACCTGGCTGCCATCCCATCGCCACCAGGCGCTCCTAACTGCAGCGGTGGTACTCCACCTTACCACACACCGTGGGTGGTGTCACGAACTTTACACATACCTCTCCCCTGTAAATTCCCCCTTTTTGTTTTGAGTGGCCGCACAACCCCTGGGTCTGGAGACCCCTCGAGCCACCGCAGATCCGGATCCGAGAAGCAGTGCCGGCTGCTGACACGGGGGTGGTACACATATGCTGCTACTGCAGACCAAGCTTTCTTTTCTCTTTAAGTATACAGCAGGGGGTATACTGCTGTAAACCCTGAGTAAAATTTATACACCCTGCTATTTTACATTTAACCCCTTAAAGACCACCGATCTGCCGTTTCGGGAATAGGTCTAAAAAGCTCCCCCATTGACGAGAATTCCCCGGGGGACAACTGTACATGACAGCTGACGTCCGCTGCCATTGACCGGTTTTGGAACTGACTAACCCTTTCAACAACACTGTCAATTGCAACAGTGGCTTTTAATAGGTTAAAAGGGGGTTGAAAGATCCCCTTTGGCAGGATCAGCTCCCCACAATCTTAATCACAGGTGCCAATCATTGCCATGTTACCATGAAGTCATCTGATGACCCCAGGGTATGGTGACCTGTTAGATCCTGCTATGAGCAAGGTCTAACAAGCTCAGTAAGTAAACAACTGACAGGTCTCTTGCACTGCTGTATACGAGTACAGTAGTGCGTGAGACCAGTGATCAACGTAAAACATATTCATGTCCCATAGCGGGACTAAGTGAAAAAAATAAAACGAAGTTAAATAAAATATGTAAAAAAAAATTAAATAAAACACACAAATCATAAATACCTGTTTTGCCACTCAAACGCAGCCTTTGTGTTAAAAGAAAAATAAACAAAAAACGTACACATAATTGGTATCACCACTTCAGGAATGACCTGATCTATAAAACTGTCATATTATTTATTCTATACTGACAACATCGTAAAAAAAATTAATAAAAAAACATACGTAAAAAAATGGTTGATATGATAACAGCAAACCATCCAGCAAAAAACAAGAGCTCATTCAACAAAATAATGAAAAAAAAAATTACAGCTCTCAAAATATAGCGATACAAAAACAAATTATTTTTTGTAAAATATTGCTTTTGTGTGTAAAAGTAGCAAAGCAAAAAAAACTATATAAATCTGGTATTCTGTGACCGTACTGCACTGAAAAAAATGGTACATTGGTTTTAACACTTTTACTGGATGGTGAACAGCGCAAAAAAAGAAATTAAATAAAAACAATAAACGAATTGATTCATTCTGCGTCTGAAAAATCTGAAAAAAAAGTGATAAATGTTTTATATACAAAAATGGTACCAAAAAAATCTTCAACTTATTGCACAAAAAATAGGCTCTCATACAGCTCTGCTCGCATAAAAATTAAAAGTTACAGTTCTCAGAATATGAAGACCAAAAAACCTAGTTATTGTAAAAAAAAAAGCATATTTACTATGTGATAGCAGCAAAAAAACAAAAGCATACATGGTATCGCTGTAATCACATCTACCCGAAGAATAAAGCCATCTAATCAGTTACACCATAAGGTGAACTGCGCAAAAATTAAAATAAGAACTATCTCTGTACTGCTCACTATTTAATCATGCTATCTTCCAAATTTCCGAATAAGGCTCGGCTCACATTTATCCTGCTCTCTCCGCTGAGAGCTTATGTCAGGGTTTCCATTTAAATTTTAAAAATCACGATTTAGACAAAAACACTCACTATGGTGAAGCATGATCTCAGTTCCAGCAGAATCCCATCATTTTAGATGCCTTTTTAGCGCACAAGTGTGCTTGACCACAGTTCTATGCACGCCTAAAAAGATGGATACCATCGGAACAGAGTCTCGTCTGAAACATATTTTGGGGGGATTTAAATTGAAATCCCTATGTAAGCATTCAGTGTGGAACACAAAAATGTGATCCCAGCCTTATACTGAAAGCGATCAAAAAATGTTATGTGTGGAGACACGGGGCTCAGTGGGTGCTCTCGTCCACTAAAACCCACCGCCTTTAGAAAGACAGCGTGGCTCAGGGCTCATCTCAACTGAACGCCGGCCTCCTTAACCGTGGGCGTAACACTACTCAGACAACACAGGGTGAGGGAACCACAATAATTAGACTTTATTGGATCCCCAAACAATTAACGACACATAACACATAACCAGCAAAACACACAAATGTAACAGGCAACAGAGTCTCACCCTTCCGCTGGCTCACCAGGGATTTAGAATGTCCATGCCTCAGAGGTTCCAGGGCTATTTACTCCAATCCAGCAGCTCCCCGCTTTTGGCGGGCACCCACCGAGAACGGAATAATGCCAGATTTAGGAAGCTGTGTGAGGTCTGCAAAGTCTGTAACAGGTGACTGAACTGTCCCAACCTTAGTGTCCTCCTTAGGTAGTCCTGGTATGATGTTACAATCCTGGCAGCCGGAGTCGAAATCCCTAGGCTGTGGATATGGTCTCCAACCGGAACCGGAGTCCCTAGATTGAAGCCATAAGATATCCTGATCCTCTAGTCAGCTCCAAAGAGTTTAGACTGGATCCATCAGCATCCAACAACCTGGTGGCTTAAAGAAGTCCCTTTTTATAGCCACAGCCTTCCACTTAGATACACTGCATCCTCATCGATTGGTTGGACAAGAGCGCCTATCCCATTGGATGAATCTCAAGCTGCATGGACAATGTTCATCCAAATTATATCTACAGAAAGACTGAAGATATCTACATGGAGACAGCAAATCACAGACTCAACAATGGCTACTAAGGTAATCACATTAGCAATACACAACTACAATACAATGGTTACTGGAAAAGTCTGGAGAACAATAAGTCTGGCTTTCAGTGGCCAACACAATTACATTGAGTCAACAAGAGTCTTGTAAAAACAATGAGGGACTTCTCCCCCGTCTATAAACAATCTATCATGCTGTCTGGCTGAATTTTAAGAAACTTTAACCCATGAGAGTCCATGTCGTCACATTATGCACTCTTAAATGTTATTAATAAAAACCCTAACTTATGCCTCAAAAAAAATTAAAACCACTCAGGTCAGTCATCTTTCACTGGAAATATCAGGGGATCCCAGGTTACTGGTAGAATTAAAACTGTGGAAGAGTTACGGCTCCCACCCCCACAAATAAAATGTAGTGAGAGCTGCATGCTCAAATGTAAATCCCCTATCCTTCTGAGCCCCACAGTGTCTAAATGGCACTAAGCGATCATGTGTGGCAATATTATAGCTGGAAGAGCCCAATTAACAATTTACGAGTAGAGATGAGTGAACCTCTGAAGGCTCAAGCTCGGTTCGGTTCGTTGAACGGAGGCCCTGTTCGACGAACGTTCGACGAACCGTTCGACGAACCACTCGAACCCCATTGAAAACAATGGGAGGCAAACACACACACATAAAAACACATTATATATGTACACATACAGTTAATAAACATTGCCATAACACAAACAGGTCCCTGCGACGCATCCTGCAGTCTGTCTCCCGCCGCTTTTTCTTCCAATAATCGCTGCGTCCTCCCGGTAAGCAGCACTGATGATAGGACATATCGTGAAGTCAAAATAGCATGTGACCAGTCACGTGTCTATTATCTCATTGGCTACAGACTGGTCACATGGCTAGACGTCATTGCTAGGTCCTGTCAGTGCATCTCTCCGGTATGTGGTGCTCGTTTGAGCATGTCCGTGTACCGGTTAAATGCTCTGGCACATGTTCGACTCCCCGTCCCTGCATGTGTGCGTTCTTTATAGAGTCAGCCCACATGCAGGGACTAGGTGTCACAGCCGGTAAATAGCGGGACCGGGAATCATGTGATCGAAGCACCGTTGCTATGGTAACCCGCCTGTCAGCGGTGACATCACCGCAGTTTGGCTCACTCACTGAGTGATTAGACTGCACAGGGAGCAGCAGCGTTCTTCCTCCCATGCAGTGCTGTCTGATGTAGCAGAGCTGCATGGGTTGAAGGAGAAAGAAGACAGAAGACCAGGATCGTGGAGGGCTGACAGGAAGTAATAAACATGGAGTCTCTAATGTGTCTGTGTATTTATTTCTATTAAAGTATTTTTTCTCTGTGTGGTGTCTTTTTTTTTTAACCCTTTATTAGGGATTTCTAATGGCTGGGTCAAACTTGCCTGACATTAAGAATCTCTGGCTTAATACTAGCTAGTAAAACAAAGCTAATATTAACTCATTATTACCCAGAAAGCCACCTGGCTTCAGGGCTGCTGGAAGAGTTGGATACAGTGCCAGATGATGGCGCTTCTATGAAAGCGCCATTTTCTGGGGCGGCTGCGGACTGCAATTCTCAGCAGAGGGGCCCAGAAACCTCGGGCTAACCTGTGCTGTGGATTCCAATCCCCAGCTGCCTAGTTGTACCTGGCTGGACACAAAAATGCGGCGAAGCCCACGTCGTTTTTTTTTTTAATTATTTCATGAAATTCATGAAATACAGTAATTAAAAAAACGGCTTCCCCATATTTTTAGTTCCCAGCCGGGTACAAATAGGCAGCTGGGGGTTGGGGGCAGCCGTACCTGCCTGCTGTACCTGGCTAGCATACAAAAATATGGCAAAGCTCACGTCATTTTTTTTTTGTTTTTTGGCAAAAAAAATAAAAAATGTTTCCCTGGATTTTCCATTGCCAGTGAAGGTAACACCAAGCAGTGGGGGTTAGCAGCCAGTAGCTGCTTGGATTACCCTTAGCTAGCAATACAAACAAAATGCAGCGGGAGCCCATATATTTTTTTTTAATTATTTAGTTAAATAACTAAAAAAAAATGGGCTTCCCTGTATTTTTATTGCCTGACATCACAGTACTGTAAAAATAAATCATTAAAAAAACCGACGTAGCGCTCCGCGGTATTTTTGATTCTCAGCGCAGATAAAGCAGACAGCTACGGGTTGCCACCCCCATCTGCCTGGCGTTACCTTGGCTGGCAATCAAAATACAGGGAAGCCCATTAATATTTTTTATCTAAAAAAATAGTTTAAAAAAAAAATGACGTGGGGTCCCCCCATTTTTGATAGCCAGCTAGGGTAAAGCAGGTGGCTGTAGCCTGAAAACCACAGCTGGCAGCTTTACCGTGGTTGATGATCCAATGTGGAGGTCACCCCAGGCTCTTTTTTTATAATTATTTTATAAATAATAATAATTACAAAAAAAAGTAGGGTCCCCCCCAAATTGGATCACTAGCCAAGGTAAAGCGGACAGCTGTGGTCTGGTATTCTCAGGGTGGGAAGGTCCATAGTTATTGGCTCTTCACAGCCTAAAAATAACAGGCCGCAGGTGCCCCAGAAGTGGCGCATCCACTAGATGCGCCAATTTTGGCGCTTCACCCTAGCTCATCCCGTGCCCTGGTGCAGTGGCAAACGGGGTAATAAATGGGGTTGATACTAGCTGTAAGGTCACCTGACATCAAGCCCAGCAGTTTGTGATGTCATGGCGTCTATCAGATACCCGAAATCACAAACTGTCAGTACTAACAAAACAAATAGACAAAAAAAAATGTATTTGAAAAAACACTCCCCAAAACATTCCCTCTTTCACCAATTTATTGTAAGGAAAAAAAATAAGGGGGTCCCACGATGACTCTGGACTGTCTAGAATATGGGGGGACACGCTTAGGGAACGTATCCCCCATTTTCTAGGAGTGCAGACCCTCCATTTGAGGAGTGTGGGTGCAATCAATCTGCACCCACTCTCCCCGGTTCCACAGCAGCAGAGTCCATGTCATAACTGTTGCTACCAAAGCTGCAATGCCCTGCTCATGAGGTAAAGGCATGCCTAATCAGGAGAACTATACTAAATTTGCTAATAAAGGTATGTCCTAATATTATTACTATTCCACCTACTATATATTGGGGATAGGATCTTGGAGATGGAATACCCCTTTAAGTCCAGTTATCCAGCTGAATGAATACTAAACAACAGAGTTCGTTATTTAGACATGTTTTCTTTTGGCGTATAACGGACTATCATGTTTGGTAGTCGTTCAGCAGCACAACTATAAAATCAAATACCTCCATTTGGAAATGTAGTATAGCTCTCCTGATCAACTATGTTCCTTACCTCATGAGCAGGGCAATGCAGTAGCTTACAGATGCAGGATGAACACAGGAAGCTGAGCAGACAGCCGCTCTGTACATGCGGCAGCGTCTATTGTGAAGGAGGGGGCCGCGGGGGATCAACGCTGCACAGGTACCGTGGGAACACCGGTGAGGTTATAGGGGGTGAACTGGCAGGGCCTGGGGAGGAGTTTTCTGTCGCATGTGTCATGGCACATGCGACAGAAATCAGAGGAGTAGGGTGAATGCGGCCGGCGTGCTGCTGTGTGCGCGGGCCATCTTGGATTTCCGGGAGGGGGTCGGGGGGCACTTTGGCGGCACAGGGGGACCGGAGGGGACCGGGGAGGAAATTTATCTCCCATCTGACATGTTTGTTCATGCCAGATAGGAGATAAATAATTTTTTACCAATGCTGTCATTTACTGTAACGTGATCATCGGTATACGGTGTATACCGGTGATCACGTGAGCGGGGACCAGAAAAACCGCCCTGAATCATGATCTCCAGGGTCTCAGTTACCCCTGAAACCCCGGAGATTTTCTGACGCCTGGGGGCGCTATTCACTTATTTCTGCCTGCTGTTTATAAACGGCAGATCAGAATAAGGCTATATTCACACGACCGATCCGTTTTTGCAGTCCACAAAAAAATGGTCCATTTTTTTCACGGATGCATCCGCGTGGCATCCGTTTCCGTTTCGTATACGGTCCGTATGTCATCCGTTTGTCATCCATGTGCCTTCCATTTTTTTGCGTACTGCAAAAAAACTGAAGGAGGGAAAATACATAAATTTACCCAGGATCCATAGCTTCAACCTACATGAGACGGTCACATGTTCATTTCAGTGCCATTTTCTACTGCTTTTCACAGCGTAGAGCGCTCTTGTGATTTTCCTGTGCTTGTACACTTCATATCAGTCTTTTCTGTCATTATAATGGCAGAAGGACACATAATGTCCCACTCTCCTGCATTTTGTAATTTTGCACCCTTTGGTGCCTTTTATGTGGCACTAAGGGGTGCTTAGCCTTGTATTTAGCCAAAAAAATAAATAATTTAAAAAAAATATGACGTGGGGTTCCCCATAGTTTTGATAGCCAGCTAGGGTAAAGCAGATGGCTGCAGCCTGCAGACCACAGCTGGCAGCTTCACCTTGGCTGGTAGTCCAAAACTGAGGGCACCCCACTCTGTTATTTTAAATTAAATAAATTATTAAAAAAAACAAAACACGTGGGGGTCCCCCCAAAATTGCATCACCAACCAAGGTAAAGTGGAAAGCTGGGGTCTGATATTCTCAGACTAGGGAGATCCATGGTTATTGGACTCTCCCCAGCCTAAAAATAGCAGGCTGTGGGGCCCGGTCCAAGCCCTCTCCCCCCGTTGCCTCCCTCGCCACCCGTCCCGGAGGCCATGACCCCGCCACTAGGCCTGCTACCACCGCAACCGGTAGCAGTACCCTGCGTCCCCGCCCAGGCGGGCCGACCTGTAACCGGAGCCCGCGGCACACCGGAGGTGTTACCGTGGAAGACGCCGAAAGTAGAACCGGAGGCATCCCTTGAAAAACTTCCCGAGCCGGAGCCGATAACCCGTTCCGAGCCGAAGGCCCGGCAGCGGAAAGCCCCTATGCCCATCCCCCACACCTCGGCTGAGGTGGCGCCGGGTTGTTGCTGCAAGGCAGCGCCCAAGGCCATGACACCGCGGGATACGCCGCCCACCTTCCTGACAGTGGGTAACGTGTTGGATGTCCCGCGGGGCCCGACCCGTGCGCCGGCGCTGGCAGCAGCGCCGTACTGGGATAGGGAGCCGGTACCGCTGGGCCTGGAGATCGAGGAGAGGGAGCGGAAGAAGGCCGAACTGGTGGCCAGAGCGATCCGGGAGAAGGAGCACTTCCGGCGGGCGACCTCCCGTGCCCGAGGACCGTTGTACGTCGGGCAGGTGAGGCAGTTTGATGTCCGCCGGGGCTACGGGTTCATCTACGAGCCAGGCTTGGAGGCCGAAGTTTTTGTAGCCCGGCGGGATGTGAACGCCCACCTGCCCGAGGAGCATCCCGACCGCAATCTGATGCCGGGAGACATAGTACAATACGCCCGGTTCTTTGGGGAGCGGGGGTGGTTCGCGCTGGACGCTACACTAAAGGGCAGCCCAGAGGCCCTAGCAAGCGCCGCGCCCCCTCCCTTGGAAGGAGCACTGGAGCCTGGAGGACCGGAGTAGGGCCGTAGGTGCCCGTAGCAGCAGTCCCCATTGGGACCACCAGTGAGTTTAAGTTTGTTGAAAAGTTTTGAAAAATGATAAGGAAAATGAAAATGCCTGAAGTTTAACCTGATTTGCTGATGTGATTAAACCGGCTGGAGCCGGCACCGTTGTCCCCGTGGGGACCGTTTAAAGTTTATTTGCATGGGAACTATCCATGGACAAGCCCGTGAACTTGCAGGGCACCACAAACGTTAAGTGGCTTGTAAATATGTTGGTTACCGTTACCGTTTCCGCTATACCGCCTCCGGAGAGGCAGGTTGGAGGGAGGGCCCTGAGCAGAGCAGGCCAGGGCCCAGCCACCAAAGGAACCGGTGGCCACCCTCTGGAGGGGAAGGACAGATCCCGCTCGGGTAACTTGTGCTGGACTGTGGGTCAAGGGGTGCTGCCTGGGTTTTAGGGGCAGCATCAGGGCCAGGTTGCTTGGGTGGGAGAGAGCGGAAACCGTGACCGTATACCGTTGCAACGTTTAAGTAAATGTGCCTCCCGTCTTGGGAAGAGTTTTTGATTAAAAATGTTAATTATGTTTGCTTAACCTTGTTACCCCTTTTTACAGAAAAATAAAACCGGTGTAGGACGGCAGCCCGCGGACGGTCTGCATTTTGCTAAGGGGGAATGTGTCGCCCTGGGCAAGCCAGGGGACACAGGTCACACACCACTACACCCCACACTCCAGGTAGGCACATCACAGCTAACCTACAAATCCTTGTTGCCTTCCTCCAGGAGTCTGATGATGCACACCAGGGGGTGGGCCAGGCGGTTGGCTCCGCCCACCGAGGAGCTCACAACTCTGGAGGCAGGAAGAAACCAGGCAGATGAGTCCAGGAGGAGGAAGTGGAAGGAGCTAGCTCAGGGAGGAGCAGGAGTGAGGAGCTAAGCAGAGGAGTTAAGAAAGTGAAAGTGAAAGTAGTAAAGGAGGAAAGCAAGTAAAGTGACAGTGAAGAAAGACAGCCTGAAGGGTCCAGCTTTGTGAGGGCCAGATCAGCAAGGTCAGCAACGGCGGTGACTGTCTGGAGAGAGGACCGTTTGGAAGTTCCTGGAAGGACCCCGTTGGCTGTGTGCCCGGTGGTCTGGAGCAGTGTTCCGAAGGACAGTCAGCACCAGGGCAGGGGCCTCTCGGACCCCGGCAAGGCTAGGAGTCGCCAGATTTGCCAAATCCATCAGTGACAGGGACGCAGATCCCCCAACAACCAAGTCCCGATTGAAGGCAACAGCCCAACCCGTATTGGAGAGACACCGCCACCGCCACGGCACCAGTTTCTCAGGGCCAGCGCCTGCGGGCAAAGTGTAGAGCTCCTCCGGCCCAGATTGCAGTCGGGGAGCGGGTAACCGGAGGGAATCCACCGCTACCACAAGTCAAACAAAGGTGCAAGGAAGAGGGACATCACCGTCACCTACCGGGAGTGCAGGTGCAGCCGTCTGTGGGACCGTCCTACCAGCCGTTTGGTTTACCGTACAAACTGTGTCTGTGTGTCAGGCTGAGTGAGTACCACAGTGCCGCAAGGCACAGTGCTGCCCCCGCGTCCCTGCGCCCATCAGGCCCCGCACCCACTTCTCCATCACCGGGCCCCGGGATCACCACCCCTACCCACGGAGGGGCAACACAACACCTGGCTGCTCCGCATCACCATCCCCGGGAGCCCCGTACAGAGCAGCGGTGGTGAAATCACCACAACCGTGGGTGGCGTCACGAACTATAACAATCCCCACACCCAACCACAAACACCCCCTTTCACTCACGGGCAAGGAGTGTCGCTCGAGAAACCCCGGGATCCGGCCCACAGCTCGAGCCACCAGGAGCAGCTGCCGGACCCGAGCATAAGGGGTGAGCGCGGTGTGCTGACACCCTCCTCCCCGCCCGCGACACTAGCATCTCCCACCTGCCAATGCACTAGCCAGGGCCACTGCAAGGTTTTTCTCAGGGTCTCGGGTTCCTGCTCGGCAACAGTTGTGGAGACTATGTAGAGCCTGGCTAGGAGTGTAGGGAGAGCTGTAGGTGAGGATAGGCGGTGTCCCATAGGGTCTATCGTTGTTGTTGTGTCTCCAATGTTTCCCCTTTCTTGTATTTTTGTTGTGCGTGAGACATCTGTTGGTCTAAACGCATTTGCTAAGTGTAAGCATGACATGGGCACTAAACTGGCATATTTGCAATTTTCCAGAAAAAAAGGCATGACATGGATGTTACAAAATAGTCACTGCAGTCATAGATGAATTTACTGAGAGGTGCAATTTGTACAGTGGAGTCACTTTTGATGCTCTTTTGCCTTTTGGCACCTCAGGGAATCTGTAAATACTACACAGTGTCCAAATTTGTGTTCCAGAAATTGCCTTCCTCCCCTTGTCGCCGTCATGGCCATTAATTCCGGCACAGGTAGACAGACAGGGACGAGAACGGATAGCAAGAGCCGACCTACATATTTCCTTCCTGATGCACCTGTCAATCAAATAGCAAGGCATTGCTGGCACTTTACTTGCACATATTTCTGAAATAAAACATCCAAAATGTGAACAATAGGTTTGCTTACATTCAGCATCCTAGCACCAGTATAGCACGGACTTTACTTTATATATGAAAATAATGATGGTTGGTGCCCTATAAAGAGGTATTCCCATCTCCAATATCCAATCCTAATATTTAGTAGGTGTAATAACAATAATATTAGCAAATACAACCAATTGGAAATGTAGTATAGTTCTCCTGATTAGCTATGTCTTTTACCCCATGTGCAGGGCATTTCAGCTTGGCTATCCATTTTTATGACCAAGAGCAACTAAGTAACTGTCACTATATGAGTGGTCATAACCATGGATACCTAAGCTTCAATGCCCTACACAGGAGGTAAGAAATATAGGTAATGAAGAGAATTATACTACATTTCTGATTGGAGGTATTTCCGAATATATTATTATTCCACCTACTAAATATTGGGATAGGATCTTGGAGATGGGAAAAACCCTTTAAATATATGGCAAGTTTATTATAATTTTATTCATTTATATAGCGCCATTAATTCCACAGTGCTTTACATACATTGGCAATACCGTCGCCATTGGGGCTCACAATCTAGAGTCCCTATCTGTATGTCTTTGGAGTGTGGGAGGAAACCGGAGTACCCAGAGGAAACCCACGCAAACACGGGGAGAACATACAAACTCCTTGCAGATAGTGTCCGTGGTGGGATTTGAACCCAGGACCCTAGCGCTGCACGACTGCAGTGCTAACCACTGAGCCACTGTGCCGCCCTGTGCCATGACTTTGATACATTTGATGCAAATAATTGCAGCACAGCCATAAATATAAGTAACTTTAAAAATGTCCCTGATAATACCTGACGCCCTTTATGTGATAGAGTATAATCCTACAGGGAACACTTACTAATTCTTGCTCACTTTAAATGTAGATTAGACGACTTTAAAATGTGACAAATTTATCACAATGTTTGAAAAATTTCTAATTGGAGGTATTTCCTAATATTATTATTATTCCACCTACTACATATTAGGATAGGATCTTGGAGATGGGGATCACCCTTTAAGCATTTATGGTAAATCCTGTAACGGAGTCAGTGTATTGCACAACCTCTTTAATCAGTGTTAAGCATTTTATTCTAAATAAGAATATTTCTGTGGTTAAGAACACGTGGACATTTGTTACATTGTATTTAAACAATTGGAGCTAAAGCTCTTCTAGCAACTTCTGGCCATGTGATGGTAAATTTGGAGACTGCCGCTATTAATGTGTAAAAAACTAACACAATATAACACAAGTATTCCTTATGTTTGTCATCCACAACTTTCTTCTAAGTGAGAAAAATTGGGGTTGTAGTGATTTTACTGCCGCCCTACCAAATGTTGCCATAGAGCCCTAGTGATATTAGTCTGATAACTGGGGTTCCGATGCTTCGATGCCCACCTAATATAAGAATAGGGGCCTCATTCCCCCAGTGATCTCACGTAGTTAGGCATGGTCAGGTATGTTTGGTGCTACTTCATTCATTATCTATCCACTGAGGGGAAACAGCCGCCAAATATCTCCACTGGTCCTATAAAAATGAATTTAGTGACAGTGGTACTGTTGACCATACCTCTCCATTTAACATCAAACACATTAAGGAGGAACAGGAATCAGGACCCCATTCTCATGATTATTGAGAGTCCCTGTGGTGGGGCCCAAAAGGATCAGACATTGATCACCTACCTTGTGGATAGGCAATGTCCCATGTTAGACAATCTGTGTGTCAAATTAACACCAATATTAGAATTTTGCTTCTGAAATCAAAACATTTCTTAATAATGTTATTCCTTAAGTCAAAATCTCAGTTATTACACTATATGAACACTTCCTTTTTTTTACCCATGGTATATTATAGTTATTGGGGACTCATTCTATCTAGATTGTCTTCCATTCAAAAAGTAAGTATTTTATTTTGAAATATTGCAGCACTAAATTTAATGAATGTGCATCTAAACATTACAACTCAATAACCCATTTATTACAATGCATTTAAAGGGTTTCCCCAGATATTTGGCAATTACCATAACCTTTTTCTCACCTGTGTTTTAGTGATCTGTACTTTAAAATCATACTACTCTTATGATACAAAGAGACTCTCCATGCTGATCGGAGAAATGATGCTCAAACCCAATTTTAAAAATCATTATTTTTGCCAGCACATCATCTTAGGTAGAGATCAGCAAACCTGGGGTTCGCTGTTGGAACCGAACACCAGCTTAAAGAAACAGGGCTAGGGTTCAGAGTTCGGATGCTTTACGTGCAAACTTAATTAGCGTGGGCAATGCTGTTCTCGGGTACGCTCGGTGCTCAGCCCTGTTCGGGCCACTTGCAGTGTTTGTACCACTCGCACTGGGGGTAACAACAGCGTGCTCGGATGTAGTGTGTAACACAAAAAAAAAATTGAAAAAGCCCCCTTACCCTCCCCCACAAGTGATCTGCTTATGGCTGTCTGTATGTGGGCGAAGACTCAAACCGCCAATTAGTGATTCCAAAACTCCTTGGGGCAGGTACGGACCAGTGGAGTTTTGGTTCATTTGCTGCCAGCGAACCGAACCTCGAAAAGGTTCGCTAATCTGGAATATTGGGTTAACATGATGTGAACACTCAGTTTAAACTATCTGCTTATCTAAAGAGGCAGGCAGGCTTAAAAATCATCATTATGGCCTAAACATCTTGTGTGAATAGGACATATACTGCCAGGGGCGGACTGGGGTGTCTGGGGCCCACCAGGAGAATTGACTCCAGGGGCCCACCCTACAGCTAAATATAAACACCCATTAGCGTTATCCCCATTATTGTGTTGCTTTGACTGTATACACAGGCGGCTCCTGCACATCTAGATTGTGCACCATATCTGGGATGTACAATTATAGTCGTTTGCAGTAATGGGGTCTTTGGTGAAAACAAGTTATCACCGATCCACAGGGTAGGTTGGTGATAACTTATTGATCGGTGGAACCAGACCAGTGGAAACCGCACCGATCGGAAGATTGGGGAACTTTTTGCAGCAGGTGGGGTGTGTGACCGCAGCTCCATTCATCCTCTGTGGGGTGGGATGTGTAACCACAGTTCCATTCATCCTCTGTGGGGTGGGGTGTGTAACAGCAGCTCCATTCATCCTCTGTGGGGTGGGATGTGTGACCACAGTTCCATTCATCCTCTGTGGGGTGGGGTGTGTAACAGCAGCTCCATTCATCCTCTGTGGGGTGGGGTATGTGACCGCAGCTCCATTCATCCTCTGTGGAGCAGCCAGATAATAACAAGCGCAGCGCTCGCAGCCACTGAGGGAATGAATGGATCAGGGGTCGAGTCGGACACGAGCTCCAGTGTAATGGGGGATAAAAGTTGCACGATCGGTGCAGTTCCCAGCAATCGGTCCACACAGATGAATAAGTTATCACTTATCTTTAGTTCACACACTTTTTCTCTGATTTTACTGTTCCTGGTTTTGGCTTCAAATACTGAGGTAAAAAACTCACTGAATACTCAGTGTGTGCACGTGGCCTTAGTAAAGGTGATTATTTGTTTTCACTGGAGAATCTCTGTAAGTGCATATTTACTGCAGTGTAATAGTCACAGGACAGGGCAGGACAGGGAGGGGAGGGGTTAAATATTTAAGTATTTAATTTCTACTGGAAATAATCTCCCCCTTATAGAGAGAAAAAGTGACCTCCATACACAACACAATCCACTATACCAAAACCAATAATACCATATACAAGGGTGAAATACCGCCACACTGCGACCAGACAACATATTACCACCACATAGTGACCAAATACAACCACATACAAGGGAGAAATACCACCACACTGTGACCAGACCACATATTACCACCAAACAGTGAACAAATACAGCCACATACAAGGGAGAAATACCACCACACCGTGACCAGACCATAAAGTGACCGAATAATACCACATACAAGGGAGAAATACCGTGACACTATGACCAGATAACATACTACCAACACATAGTGATCAAAAGCAACCACATACCAGAGAGTAATACCACCACATCATAATTAGACCACACAGTAACCGAATATTACCACATACAAGGGAGAAATACCGCAACACTATAACCACACCAAATAATGACCGACTATAACTACATACAAGAAAGTAATACCGCCACACCATAATCAGACCACATAGTGATCGAATACAACCACATACAAGGGAGAAATACCGTGACTGACTTACCAGTGACGTCTCTAGCTGACTTTATTCATCTTCGCTTTTTTTCTTCATCCGGCGCTGACCGTCATCACTTCTTCCTGCCATGACGCGACTCTGCAGAAAATAACAGTCACCTATAGCCGATCAATCCCAGAGCACATTCCTCACTATTTCCCCAATTTCTACACCACGTCAGACTCTTGTTCCCCCATTGGAGACAGTATCCTCAAAATTAACTTATATTTCATCAGTAATAATGTCCCCTAATTTGCCCCTACAGTAATTATGCCCCACGTGCCACCATAAACCAATCATGTATTTCCCTCATTCTGGCCCCATATAGTAATGATGTCCCTCATCCTGGCCCCTTTTATTTAATAATGTCTGGGGAAACAAGTGGAAGGAGAAGGGGTTGTTAATTGCTTCCTGTACAAAATATCACCCCACAATCCTGCTCTCCAAAATAGCCCCACAAAGTGCCCCTTTCCAAAATGTCCCCCCAAAAATTGCCCTTTCTATAATATCTCCCCCAACTACATCCCTGTATAAATCTCCCCCTCCTCATTATACTATGCTGCCTTCCAAAATCTTTGATGCCTCATAATGTCCCCCATTGCCCTATAATGTTCCAATTTCTTTCATAACGTCCCCCACTGACCTATAATGCCCCAATTTGCTTCATAATGACCCCCATTACCCTATAATGTCCTTCCACTGCCCTATAATGTCCCCCACTGCCTTATGTCCTCCACTGCCTTATAATGTCCCCTGCTGCCCTATGATGTCCCCTACTGCCCTATAATGTCCCCCACTGCCCTATAATGTCCCCCACTGGCCTATTATGTTCCCCACTTCTCTATAGTGTCCCCCACTGCCCTATTATGTCCCCCACTGCCCTATAATGTCCCCCACTGCCCTATTATGTCCCCCACTGACCCATAATATGCTCCATAAAGTCCCCCACCGCTTCTTAATGCCACTTGTAAAATAACACTGTTCCTCCCCCACCCGCAGCCCCTCATATAAAAGTACATCTTCGGCTCCTCTGGAGCGCTTACCTGTGCCTGCGCGTCCTCCTCTTCATTCCTGCAGCTGCGGCCCCGGTGATGATGATGTCGGTGCAGGACTGAGGCGCGCTCCTCTGCAGCCCTGGCGATGATGGTACGTTGCGGGGCTGAGCAGAGCTGCTCTCCCTCCTGTCACCGGACGCACTGTACAAATGTATTACGCACCTGAAAGACGTGCATACATCTGAATACTGGCGCGGTCGGTGCAGGCCTGGGGACTCCCGTAGTGCACCGCTAGGACCTTTGGTGAGTCACATGACACATGTGATGTCACTAAAGGTCCTGCAACTGCGAAAACTTCAGTGATCGTACAGAACTTGTACGATCACTGAAGTTTACGATTGAAAGGCTGGGTGCCGGGGCCCACTCAGGCCTGTGCATGGGCGTACCCAGGATCAAAACTAGGGGGGGGCAAGCTATGGTCGTTCACGTTGTAAAATATTAGAACGGAAAAGGTAAATGAAACGAAAATTTTGAGAATTAAATGTAATTATAGCTCGATTAATGACTCTGCGCCCCTCTCCACACACACACACACACACACACACACACACACAATACAATACATCCCCCCATCACCCACTACAGTACATACACACACACAAGTACCATGCACCCCCCATTATCATCTCCGCACGCACACAATACAATGCACCCCCCCATCACCCCCTCCAAACACACACACACACACACACAATGTATCCCCCATCACCCCCTACACACACACACACACACACAATACAATACATCCCCCATCACCCACTACATACACACACACACACACACAGAAATACCATGCACCCCCATTACCATCTCCCCACGCACACAATACAATGCACCCCCCCATCACCCCCTCCAAGCACACACACACAATACAATGCACCCCCCATCACCTCCTATACACACACACACACACACAATACAATGCACCCCCCATCACCCCCTACACACACACAATGCACCCCCCATCACCCCCTACACACACACACACACACACACAATACAATGCACCCCCCATCATCTCCTACACACACACACACTACAATGCACCCCCATTACCCTCACACACACACACACACACACACAATACACGCTCCATTACCCCCCCACACACACACAATACATCCCCCCATCACCCGCTACACACACACAAATACAATGCACCCCCCATCACCCCCTTCACACACACCCACAATACAATGCACCCCCACTACTCCCTACACACACACACAATTCACCCCCATTACTCCCTACACACACACACACACAATGCACCATCCATCAGCCCCTACACACACAATGCACCCCGCATCACCCCCCCACACACACACACATACAATGCACCTTCCATCATCCCCTACACACACAATGCACCCCCATTACTCCCTACACACACACACACAATGCACCGTCCATCAGCCCCTACACACACACAATGCACCCCGCATCACCCCCCCCACACACACACACACACACACACAATGCACCCTCCATCACCCCCTACACACACACACACACACTGCACCCCTCCATCACCCCCTACACACACACACACACACAATACAATGCATCCCCCATCACACCCTACACACACACACACAATGCCCCTCCCCATCACCCCCTACATACACACACACCCACACACACACAATACAATGCATCACCCCCTACACACACACACACACACACACCATACATCCCCCATCACCCACTACACACACACACACACAATACGATGCATCACCCCCTACACACACACACACATACACACACAATACGATGCATCACCCCCTAAACACACACACACAATACATCCCCCAATCACCCACTACATACACACACACACAATACCATGCACCCCCCATTACCATCTCCCCATGCACACAATACAATGCACCCCCCCATCACCCCCTCAAAACACACACACAATACAATGCACCCCCCATCACCCCCTACACACACACACACACAAAATACAATGCACCCCTATCACCCCCTACACCCACACATACACACACACACACAATGCACCCACCATCACCCCCTACACACACACAATGCACCCCGCATCACCCCACACACACACACAATGCACCCTCCATCACCCCCTACACGCACACACACACACACACAATGCACCCCCCATCACCCCCTACACACACAATGCACCCCCCAGCACCCCCTACACACA
This sequence comes from Anomaloglossus baeobatrachus, assembly GCF_048569485.1. Classification (NCBI taxonomy): domain Eukaryota; kingdom Metazoa; phylum Chordata; class Amphibia; order Anura; family Aromobatidae; genus Anomaloglossus; species Anomaloglossus baeobatrachus. The sequence goes on along the minus strand of NC_134353.1, from coordinate 661,474,593 downwards.
CACACACACAATACAATGCACCCCCCCATCACCCCCTACACACACACAATGCAGCCCCCCATCACCCCCTACACACACAATGCACCCCCCATCACTCCCTACACACACACACACACACACTACAATGTACCCCCCATCACTCCCCACACACACACACAATACAGTGCACCCTCCATTACCCCTCCCCCCACATACAATACAATGCACCCTCCATTACCCCCTCCCCAGACATAATACATTGCACTCCACATCACCCCCTGCAGACACAAATTACACTACCCCATTACTACACACTCCTGCCTCCCCACCTCCCTCGGAAAACAGTACTCCCTCTCTGCCTGTCACAAAGCTGTGTCTCCTTCACAAATGTTCCTCGTTATGTGTCCTCAGCCCTTCCCCACTCATCACATTAATTACACCTGTCTCTTCGGCTCCTCCATGGAGCGCTTACCGCTGCCTGATGAATCCAGTGTGGCGCCCGCAGCACTGTGATGACGTCAGCAATGTGCTGATCTCATCACGTTGCTGCACGTCGGGGGCGGGGCCCAATCCCGGCGCGCTGTTCAAATGTATTTACGTCTGAATAGGAAGAAGCTGCGGTCACCGGCACTGGCGCGCTCCTCTGCACTGTGTGCATGTCGGGCACACAGCACACAGCAGGGCCGGAACACCACGCTGCCTCCTGCTCCTGCTAGTGTGCCCGGCATGCACACACTGATGAGGAACGCGCCGATGGCTGCAGATACAGGCAGGTGACTGGTAAGAAGAAGAGCCCCCCCCCGCACATACCCCCGGGGCCCCTGCTTGCTCCCCTGGGCCCCCGCACACACCCCCGCGCCCCCCGCCTTCTATACTCACGCGCTTCTGCTCCTGCAGCCTGGCCTGGGGCGACGCTCACTCTGAGACTGCCTCCTCCTGCAGTGTCGCTGGCTGCGCAGATGAGTCAGAGCTGCGCGGCACCGAGAGTGACAGCAGGCAGAGCAGGGAGATCGCTCTCCCTGCTTGCCGCTGCAGAGGAAATGGGATTGTCACTAATCATATCGGCAATGTGCCGATATGATTAGTGAAATTACCGACCGGGGGGGGGCCTCTCACACATATCCATAGGGGCCCAGGGGGGGTAGGGGGTGGGGCCTAGGGGGCGTGGCCATCAATAGCAGGGGCCCACCAGGGGTTCTCCCGACCTCCTGGTGGGCCAGTCCGCCCCTGTATACTGCCGACAACATGATATTCTATGTGAACAGAATGGTCTCAACAATCATTCAGTGCAGTGCGTAAAGAGTATTGGTTGGTCTGTCAAATCAGGCCATTAAAAGACCACACATTGGCTTTCATTTAGAAGATGGGTGGTCATTTTAAGACCACGATAGTGCCATGTAAACTCAGGCTAACTTCTTGGTAAACATGGCAGACAGACCAATGTTTATACACATCAGGCAATTTGAAAAGGGAGGGCTGCAGTGTACAGAGAGCAAGCAACCTAGCAGTAAGTACCAAGGAAATAAATGGCAAGTGAGCATCACCTATAGGTGCTGACATATCATCATTAAGGCTGGATATCTCTCTTAACTAGGAAATGGATGAGTGAAGATATTTGAGAGACATAAAGTTAATTGTGCCAATTATTGTCTACCTTCTGTGCAAAAGTATTAGCAAAGTTAACATTTTGATCAAATCATAATTTTTATGCATATTTTCCAACTCCAAGCTGAATAAACTTGACTGCTTGTGGGTCACCCAGGGCTATGTAGTACTCAGTCGCGGGCCATATATGTACGGGGATGCTGTGTCACGGTCGTATAATGGCCGATGCCCACTTCCGTGACCCTGGGGATGCTTTTTAAAAGGGGTTATATACAGGGGAATGAAAGAGTTTGTATTGTGACGCCACTTGCGGGTTGCAGTTATGGTGATGGAACCGCCACTGCACAGTCTGTTACTTCTGGAGCTGATAGTGGTGGCAGCCTGTATGGTAGGCACTCCGAAAGTAGGGCCGGGCCCCAGGGAGTGAATGGAGGGGTCTGCCACATAAAAAAGGGAGAACACACAGTGGGGATGCAGTGCAACTTCTGTTTACTCACAGTGATGTTGAGCTGTGGCCTTGAGGACGGCTGGTTCAGAGCCCTCGTCCCTTTTGTCCCAGTGCTGGTGTGGTGACCTGGTAGTCTCTTTCCCCAGCACCTCTCACTTGTGGTTGGGACCCCATAGCCTGGAGCGTTTGTGGGTCCCTTACTGTCTGTTGGCAGTCTCTCGTCTGTACGTCGGGCAGTGCGAACCCTGTAGGGTCGGTGTTCTGTTCCGATCTCTGGCTCAATCTTTACTGCTGCTGCCCCTGAATTCTTGGGTCAGTGAGGTTCGTGACGGTCCCCTCACTGAGCAGGTATTTGTCAGGTTGCCTGAAGCTGTTGCCTGACCTAGGGCCCTGTGTCCCATCAATGCTCTGGTTCCAGAGGTACCTGGCTCTACCCTCCCTGGCAACCACTCTCCTTGCCACCCGGGTCACCGTTACACGACCCCATCTGGAGACACGTTCAACCCCTTCAACTGTCAGTACCGGACTCTCTTGTCTGAGTGTCTGACTGTGTCTGTCTGTCCCCTCCCACCAAGTTGCCTTCTAGTGGACTGGACTGGCTACGCCTCTAGGTGGCCATCCATTGGGTCCCGAACTAGTCAGTCATCCCTAATGGGGAGTCTGAAACTGGGATGTTATGTGTGTAGGTGGTACTGACACTGGGCTTCCAGGTCGCTGAGGGTAGGCCCTGTAATCATTGTCAGAATGCAGTACCTAGTAGTGCCCTGAGGGTTCAGGGGCGCTACACTTGTTAGTGAGAAGAATATCAGATTATGTATTTGGATAATGAGGAAGGGTATAGCCGAAGGATATTCACGCCCTTTATCAAGAGTTGTGCACAATTATTAAGCAGCTTGTTTTCCTATGGCAAAATGGTCTACAAAATTAGTTTAACTGACTCAGTAAAGTAAAAAATTGTTAAAAGTCTTAAAGAGGGATGCAGTTGGGTGCAGTTGTTTTTTTCTTCTGCCTTCCATCCTCAGTCGAATGGGCAGGCCGGTGCATATAAATCAAAATTTGGTAACTTACCTTAATTGCTTTGTCTCCAAGAACCAGGAGGATTGGGCATCTTATTTACCATTGGCTGAATTTGCTTTAAATAATCGTCACCAGGTGTCTGCTGGCATGTGACCATTCTTTGGTGCATAAGGTTTTCATCCGCAATTTGGTACCTTTAATGGTAGAAGCGCTTTGGAAGTACCTAAAGAGGGGAGCCTCATCACTCTCTTCTGTATGGCAAGGGGTTCAAAATAATTTGAAGGTTATGGGAGACAGACACAAATGTATGGCTGACAAAAAAACACTTGCCAGGTCTGGACCTAAGTGTGAATGAATATGTGTGTTTGTCCACCAGGAATATCAAGTTGAAGATTCCTTCCTGGAAGCTGGGGCTTAGGTTTATTCGTTCCTATAAAATTACTGCCGTCATTAACCCAGTAGCATTTTGTCTGGAGTTACCTCAGGCTCTTAGGATCCACAATGTGTTCCACAGGGCACTACTCAAAAAGTATGTGGAACATTTGTAGCCATCCCTCTTTCCATCAACCCTAATCGTGGTTGATGGTAATTTGAAGTTTTAAATATCTAAAATTGTTGACTCTCGTTTTTACGTTGTTCCCTTCAATAATTGGTGCACTGGAGGGGTTACAGACCAGAGGAGATGATGTGGATGCCACAAGATTGGTTCATTCATTTCATGCTGCCCATCCAAATAGGCTTGGTCCTGAGTGCTAAGCGACCACTCATAGAAAGGGGTACTGTCACAGAGAACAGACAGTGATGTGCTTTTTGGCAATAGAAGGTCACAGCATTTGGCTGTACAAAATGCTCCCTGACTTTCTAGTGTTGCTGCTGTTAGTACTCATTATATCAGTATTAGGTACTTTTCCTGCTGAGTTTAAAACTCTTTGTCTGGACTTGTGCTGGTAATTTTATTCAGTTTATTCAAGTTCTGGTTGCAAGCAAGTGGCTTATACTCATCTATCGTATCATTGCTGAAGCTTTGCTGAACGTCTACCTGAGTTATTTGTGGATAAGTAATTCATACACTTTTCCCCCATGTGTCCTCTTTGTTTTTTCTCTAGTGTTAAGTAAGGTTGATGAAGAGCTCATCCCACCCATTCCCTATTTAGAGCCCAGCAGTATCGATACCTAGGGTCAGGTATCCAGCTCAACACATAGGTGCAGAACCTATCTAGAGTGGTGAGGAACCCCAGAGACCAGCGGTAGGTGTGGTCAGGGGTCACCACCTCCCCCTTCCCTAGACACAGGGTTTCCCTTCCCTTTTGCCGTTTGTCCTCATACCTAGCGTCACACCTCCACTGCATGTCTTCTAGGTTGAATCGTTATGCTTCCTTCTATTTTTTTACAGCCCTTGCACATAGTGCAAATGCTGTACCAGTCTAGGAGTCCCAATCTTTAATAATGGTAAAAAAAAAAATTCTGAGGGCCTATGCTACGTGTCTTCCAGAGTGTAGTAGAGTGCCTCCTTGTATTTTTTGGCAGCCCTTGCACATAGTGCATACACTGTACCAGTCTAGGAGGCACACTTTTTAATATAGGAAAAAAAGGTTTTCTGAGGCCCTCCGCTACGTCTCTTCCAGGGTGTATTGCAGTCTATCCTTCTATGTTTTTTCAGCTCTTGCACTTATTTCATAAGCTTTATGAGTTTAGGAGTCCCACTACTATGGGTGGCATGGTGGCTCAGTGGTTAGCACTGCAGTCTTGTAGCACTGGGCTCCTGGGTTCAAATCCCACCAAGGACACCATCTGCAAGAAGTTTGTATGTTCTCATGTTTGCATGGATTTCCTCTGGGTTCTCCGGTTTCTTCCCAAATTACAAACACATACAGATAGGGACCTTAGATTGTGAACCTCAATGGGGACAATGCTGCTCCAATGTAACGCTATGGAATTAATAGAGGTTTATAAATGAATAAATATTATCATATTACCTAACAATTTTAACAGAATGTGTATGGGGCCCTGTTTTTTATGTCTAATACAAGGTGTATCGGAGTCCCTCTTCCTTCTAGTTTTGTCAGTTCTTGCATTGTCCGCAAAGGTTTTGTGAGTTACAGAATCCCTTATTCATAAATTAAACACGATATGTATGACCATGTTACACACACCACATGCCTAGATAAAGTAATAAAATGTTACATTTAATGCTAGCGGGTGTAGTTTTATTTCCCCCTCTACTAAGTCATCTAGTATAGTCATAGACAAAGAAGAAATATGGTGTGAGATGGCCTGGCTAATAAGGCCATGTTCACACTATGCATTTTTGCTGCATTTTTTGCAACGTTTTTTTCCTACGTTTTATGCAAATTAAAAGCTGATTTTTACAGTAGCAGCAAAAGGTAGAAGATTTCATAAGTCTAATGCTTACGATTGTTCATTTTTCCTGGTTGGAGTGGAAATCTGCTGTGTTTTTGAAAGAAACAGCATGTCAATTTTTTCAGCATTTTTGCAGCGTTTGTTCAACACTAAAAGCAAAAAGAAAGTGCAAAAATGCTATGTGTGAACATAGTTTAAAGGGTGAAGGAGACGTTTTTGTTTTTTTCTCTTTTTTTAATTTGCCTTATATACAAGTCAGTATACAGGAAAGAATGTTTCCTAAAACTTTTTCCTGTAAAATCCATTTTATCTTCACCATTGTATGTTTTATGGTGACTATGTAAAAGTGGTGTAATACTCTGACAACATTGTTCCCAGAAACTGCCAGGGAGTCAGAGATGCGTGCAGGTGTCTTCCACATGCTGTTCCAATTCCATTTCAGAGGTGTTGTTGTCATATATTTCAACAATTTTCTTGAACACACCGCCCCTCCAGACCTCCTGGGAGGGTATGCCAGAAAGATGCTTGTTTCCCGTTGACTTCCAATATTCTGGTTACTCGAGTCGAGCCCGTTCAAATGTTTGATATGCTGGATTTGAGTGATGAGTAGTGATGGGTGGACTTGCAGATTACCGGGATCGGCGGATCCCGGTGATTCGGTTTTTAAAAGTGTATGGAGACCATAATACAGTGATTAAAAATATTGGTAGAATGGGTAAGGAGATAGGAGAAAGCGGACCGTACTTACTGAAGCTTTGGCACAGCTGTACACTGCTCCCGCGGCTGCCCATTCACTTCCTGGGCCACGCATTAAGCTCATGCATATGCATTGCTTTACCCACCCTGTGATTAGTTGCAGTCACACACGCCCCAACACTGAATGACAGCGTCTGACTACTTCCAATCACAGACGTTACGTGTGTCTATCGTGGTATAAAAAAAAAATTAAATAATTGGTGCAGGGTCCCCCCATATCATGATACCCAGCACAGATAAAGCATACAGCTACAGGCTGCAGCCCCTAGCCTTGCGCTTTTCTTGGCTGTGTATCAAAATAGGAGGAACCACATGCAGTCTCTTTTTTTTTAAATATCTAAATAAATAATTAAAAAAAAAGGCGTACAGTTCCAGCCAAGATAAAGCTCAAAAGCTATAGGCTGGTATTCCCAGATTGGGGAGGCCCATGGTTATTGGGCCACTACGCAGCCTAAAAGTAGCAGCCTGCAGCTGCCCGGAATGTTGCATCCATTAGATGTGACAGTCCCGAAATTTTACCCGGCCCTTCCCAATTGCCATGGTGTGGTGGCAACGGGGTAATAAAAGGGGTTAATAACAGCTCACAGCTTCCACTAAGCCCTAGATTAGTAATGGGGAGGGTCTATGAGATCCCCCATTACTAATTTCTAAATGAAAGTAAATAAACACAAACAATGAAAAAATCCTTTATTTGAAATAAAATACAAAAAACACTCTCTTTCACCAATTTTTTTAACCCCCAAAACACCCCTGCAGGTCTGCCGTAATCCACATGCGGTCCCACAATGATCCCACCTCTGCTACATATCTGAAGTCACAGCGCGCGATCATGGTACAGAGAATGAATGAGCCGAATGATCAGAAGTGACGTTACTCAAGTTATTTGCGGTCACAGTGTGACAACAGGTAACCTGACCTCAGGGGACCTGAGACGACCTCAGTAATATTTGGTTGATAGACCTGCATCTCCTGGCAGAAGTTTTTTATCCCAATTGATGCAGATTTGGAGCTGAAATTTTTACAGCATATTCCTGCACCCAGTCTACTCTTCCTGACAATAAAATTGCATGCCACATGCAGTTTTGATGCGTTTTTTTTTTTGCCAGGAGGAGTAGATTAGGTGCATGAATATGATATAAAAGTTTAATCACCAAACTTGCATCTCTTGGCCCAAAAATGCAAAAAAAAAAATGTTTTTCTGCCAGGAGGTGCAAATTTGGTGCTGAATAAGCATGGGTCTCCCCAGCCTGAGAATACCAGCCCCCAGCTGTGGGACTTTATCATGGCTAGGTATCAAAATTGGGGGGAGGGCCACACACCTTTTTATAAATTATTTATTTAAATAATTAAAAAAACAAACAAACAACAAACCCCGCATTTGGTTCCTCCTATTTTGATACACAGCCAAGATAAACGTATGGATGGGGGCTGCAGCTTGTAGCCATAGGCTTTATCTGTGCTGGGTATCATAATGTGAGGAGACTCTTCGACAAATATTTTATTTATTTATTTTTATTCCACTATACTGACCCGCAAACAGCGCCTGTGATTGGTTGCAGCCAGATGCTGTTGTGCCGCCCCCACGTCAGCAGCAGCCAGGCTGCTTGGATCCGGATCCGCAGTGGCTTGAGGGGTCTCCGGACCCGGGGGACGCGCGGACACTCAAATTAAAGGGGATCTATAAGTACGTGGATTGCTGTAGATACTTCGTGACGCCACCCACGGTATGTGGTAATATGGAGTACCACCACTGCTGTTGGGAAGCACCCGGGGGCAATGGAGTGGCAGCAAGTTGTTTAACCCCTCCGTGGGTAGGGGTGGATGCCCCGGGGCTCAATGTCCAGGATACGGGGAGTGATGTAGGCCGGAGATGGCGTGCCAGGCCGGAGCGGGGAATGTTGGTGTACTCACTGTTGAATGATTGCACACGAGTCTTTTGGTAAACCAAGGTGTCAGTGGCCGGCTGCCGCGTCTGGGTGTACTCGGGTCCCACACATGGCTGGTTTACTGATGTCCCTTCCTCCGACACTGTATTTTTCGTCACTTCTGGAAAACTCCGTATGGAACGGGGAAGTCCGCTCCCGGTATGTTCTGGTTGGGAGATGTGCCCACGAAAACTGACCCTTGGGATTTCAGTGGGTGTTTGCGGATACCCTATCCCCCGCGGTGGGCTGCCGTTTCGCTCTATCTGGGCTAACACTTCGGAACAATGTCTGGAACTTTGCTCCCAGCCTGGTGAATTAGAGAAGGGGCTTGCAACCGTCTTCTAACTAGGGTCCAGGTACCCCGCCTGGGCACGGTTCCGGACCGGATCTCCGCTGTCGGTACTAGCGGGCTCCAACCCTGTCCTGGTCCTTTGGATTTCCCGCGACCAGACTCCCGTTGCCTTTGGACACGGTCCACTGCTTGCCACCTAGCCAGTAGACCAGGGCCACTACCCTGGTCTCTGTCACTGTCACAGACTCCTCTCCAATTGACCTCCATCTTCAATTCCAAACTAGAAACTTAGACTCACTTGTTCCCGCCCCCGGATCCTCAAGACCCCTAGGTGGGCGCTCCCAATCCACCTGGTCCTGCCCACTGGTGTGTCCTTCCTACCCTGGGGGGGTGGCTAGGATTTTGTGTCAGATGGTACCTGATGTGGGATGGTGTTATGTCGGGTGAATGTCTTTCTGTGACCACCTGGCGGCGTCAGGGCGTCACACTGTCACAAAGGCTGAAGTGCATGTCTGACTGCAACCAATCACAGACACCAAATCGGCTGGTGGGTAGAGAAAGCAGTGCATATGGATGAGCAATAATAAGCAGCCCATGAAGTGAAGGCGAGGCAGCAGGAGCTGTGTACAGCTGCACCGGAGCCTTAGTAAGTATGATACACTTGCTTCATTCTTATTTTCTTTATTTTTCCTTTATTGTTTTATTTCCCCAAGTGTCCGATCTGGATCAACATCGGAAATCCTGGGACTGGGTTCGACACTCAGGTACCTTTGAAACACGTGAATCCGGACTTTTACAGTCCAGGTCCGCTCATCATTAGTGACAAGTATTCAATCTTTTTATTGCTTGCTCATCACTACAAATTACTTAATAATGTATTATGATTATGATTGTTAAGTAAACAATACCCCTCTTGGCTATAATTTTAGCAACAACACATTTTTGTCCAAAATTACTTTTCTACAAACAGTAAAATCAAATTAGGATTTGAACATGCATGTGCCATTCTTAACACTCAGCAACTGGGCCGGCTCCAGGTTTTTGTGGGCCCCGGGTGGAAGAGTCCCAGTGGGCCCCATCCACACATAGACACACACATACGTACACATACATATACATATTTAAAGACAAACTCACAAAAATACATATAGAACTGACACTTCTATACAGTCTATACACTGACATACATAGATACACATCATACATGCACACACACAGCTCTGCTGCATACATACATACATACATACATATAGACACAGCTCTGCTGCATACAGACAGACACACACAGATACTCTGCTGCATACATACATACATACAGACACACATAGCTCTGCTACATACATACATACAGACACACATAGCTCTGCTACATACATACAGATATACATAACTGTGCAACATACATACATAGCTCTGCTGCATACAGTCATGGCCAAAGGTTTTGAGAATGACACCAAAATTATTTTTTCACATGATCTGTTGCCCTATGGTTTTTAATTGTGTTTGTCTGATGTTTACATCACATACAGAAATATAATTGCAATCATATTATGAGTACCAAAAGGTTATATTGACAGTTAGAATGAGTTAATGCAGCAAGTCAATATTTGCAGTGTTGACCCTTCTTCTTCAGGACCTCTGCAATTCTCCCTGGCATGCTCTCAATCAACTTCTGGACCAAATCCTGACTGATAGCTGTCCATTCTTGCATAAGCAATGCTTACATTTTGCCAGAATTTGTTGGTTTTTGTTTGTCCACCCGTCTCTTGATGATTGCCGACGAGTTCTCAAAGGGATTAAGATCTGGGGAGTTTCCAGGCCATGGACCCAAAATCTCTAGTTTTGTTCCATGAGCCATTTAGTGATCACCTTTGCTTTATGGCAAGGTGCTCCATCATGCTGGAAAAGGCATTGTTGGGCGCCAAACTGCTCTTGGACAGTTGGGAGAAGTTGCTCTTGGAGGACATTCTGGTACCATTCTTTATTCATGGCTGTGTTTTTAGGCAAGACTGTGAGTGAGCAGATTCCCTTGGCTGAGAAGCAACCCCACACATGAATCGTTTCAGGATGCTTAACAGTTGGCATGAGACAAGACTGGTGGTAGCGCTCACCTCTTCTTCTCCTAATAAGCTGTTTTCCAGATGTCCCAAACAATCGAAAAGGGGATTCAGCTGAGAAAATTACTTTACCCTAGTCCTCAGCAGTCCACTCCCTGTACCTTTTGCAGAATATCAGTCGGTCCCTGATGTTTTTTCTGGAGAGAAGTGGCTTCTTTGCTGCCCTCCTTGAAACCAGGCCTTGCTCAAAGAGTCTCTGCCTCACAGTGCGTGCAGAAGCACTCACACCAGCCTGCTGCCATTGCTGAGCTAGCTTGGCACTGCTGGTAGTCCGATCCCGCAGCTGAAACAGTTTTAAGATACGGTCCTGGGATTTGCTGGTCCTTCTTGGGCGCCCTGGAGCCTTTTTGGCAACAATGGAAGCTCTCTCCTTGAAGTTCTTGATGATGCGATAGATTGTTGACTGAGGTGAAATCTTTGTAGCTGCGATACTCTTCACTGTTAGGCCATTTTTGTGCAGAGCAATGATGGCTGCACGTGTTTCTTTAGAGATAACCATGGTCAACTGAAGAGAAACAATGATACCAAGCACCAGCCTCCTTTTAAAATGTCCAGTGGTGTCATTCTTACTTAATCATGACTGATTGATCGCCAGCCCTGTCCTCATCAACACCCACACCTGTGTTAATGGAACAATCACTAAAACAATGTTAGCTGCTCCTTTTAAGGCAGGAATGCAATGCTGTTGAAATGTGTTTTGGGGGTTAAAGTTCATTTTCTTAGCCAATATTGACTTTGCAAGTAATTGCTGTTAAGCTGATCACTCTTTATGACATTCTGGAGTATATGCAAATTGCCATTAGAAAAACTTAAGAAGTAGACTTTGTAAAAATTAACATTTGTAGCATTCTCAAAACTTTTGGCCATGACTGTACATACAGACACACATAGCTCTGCTGCATACATACAGACACACATAGCTCTGCTACATACATACAGACACACATGGCTCTGCTACATACATACAGACACACATAGCTCTGCTGCATACATACAGAGACAAACACGCGGCTCTGGGGGGCCCACACACGTGGCTCTGGGGGGCCCACACACGCGGCTCTGCGGGACCCCACACACGCGGCTCTGGGGGGCCCACACACGCGGCTCTGGGGGGCCCACACGCGGCTCTGCGGGGCTCAAACACACAGCTCCGGGGGCCAGCACATACGGCACCGGGGGGGCAGGGCATACACCTAGGGGGGGAGAAGCCCATACAGCTCACCGGGGCCCATAAATTGGGGGGCGGGGAGGGCACATACTGCTCGATCACGGTGGAGAGGGGGCCCACACAGTGCCGGATAGAAGTGCTTTGCTGGGGGTCGCTGGCTGGCACTGCGCCTCCTTCATCTGTGGGACTGAGCAGGACGCCAGTCGGTAGCTCCGCCCACAGATGAAGTTCAAACCAGGAAGTCTGTATGCCTTAAAGGGACGGCGCCGCAGATTCCTGCCGAGGACTGCGGTCCCCGGAACTCGAGCCGGGGGCAGCAGAACCAAGGCGAGTGGGCCCCGGCCAAGGGGCACCAGAACTGACGAGGCCGAGTGGGCCCCCCGGCTCTCCAGGGCCCCGGCATTTGCCCGGGTATGCCGGGTGCTGACGCCGGCCCTGCTCAGCAACTTCCAATTTATCCTTGTTTTTCTTATTTAGTATGAGGAAGATTTATTATTGGCTTTGCAAAAATATTCTAAATTTAAAAAAATATATATTTTGAAGCATAATTTTGGCAACTTTTTCACTTCTCTCCACTTTTCAAAAGTAGCACTTTTCAAAGTGAGTGAAGTGCTTGGGCAGCCATAGTTCTAGTGCCATGTTCCTCCACTACAGTCCTCAAGGAATCAGGACCCACCATTAGATAGAATTATCAGCTGTGCAATACTAAGGAAATCATGAAAACTTGATCTTTTGATGAGCTTTGAAGACTGGGGTTGAGGAACACCATTCTAGTGGACTTAGTAAAACCTGCAAAACAAATAAGCAAAATTGCATGACACACAGTATCTACACTTGCTGATAGCAGGTATTTAATTTGTGTTAGAAAGACTACCAAAGAAGCAGCATATTTATTTAAGAATATTGGCATATCTTCCTCTAGTGCAAAATGAAAATAACATTGGCTTGGTCTTTTAAACAGGTAGAATAAAGGAAGAATTGACTCATATTCAGTTGTGAAAACAAAAATGGAACACAAACCGCTTAGATGCTTGCAACCAGACAGCACGAGGACCAATGTAAGTCAATGCGGTCGTTCACATGCACATATTTCACATGGACCTATGGACTATATGTAAAAAATCACAGCATCACTACTTTGATCCACATTGACAGTCAATGAGTAGAGATGTTCAAATCAAGAAGGCCTGCGGAGACACCATCACATGTTTCTCAACGCTGGCAGGAAACTAGCCAGGTCTTTCACCGGGAAGGAACAACCACGGGAAGGGCAGTCTCCAGTCAAGGAAACCACCTATACCAAACATTCCCTTCCCGTGGTTGTTCCTTCCCGGTGAAAGACCTGGCTAGTTTCCTGCCAGCGTTGAGAAACATGTGATGGTGTCTCCGCAGGCCTTCTTGATTTGAATATTTCCCAGGGGGCATTGCTCTAGAATCACTGCATTGAGAAACACGTGATGGTGTCTCCGCAGTGGTGGATGTTGATCTCCCTAAGGTCAACCATCCTTGCTCTCAAAATGAGTAGAGATGAGCAGACCTATTGAAGTGTGGTTCGGCGGGCTCAGCCGGACTTTAGATAAAGTTCAGCTCTGGATCCGTACTGTCATGATTATCTCTTGATGGGGAGTTATTTGTGATGGTTCTACGATTTGAGCTTTCTCCCTACTCTGGAGGCTAATATTAAATGTACTTTGCTTTCGGTTGTCGCAGCAAGGGTTAATGTCAGTTTTCCCTTGTTGCAAATTGCTTGATTGGAGCTCAGCTGCAACTTTTTGTGACCACTCCCTCCTTAAAAAAAACCATCAGCAACCTCTTTCCTGTGGTTGAGAGAGGCAGTTGTTTGCAGCTGCTGGTGGAAATGTTGCTTTATACTTGCTGTTGTTGTGGATCTACCCCTTGTCTTGTACTTTCTTCCCTACTTGGTTTTCCCCATTTACGATTTGTGGTCTTTTACCTCTGTGTTTGGCTGCAGTGCAAATGAGTTTTGGTTTTCCCCCCTGTCTGTCTGTTTTCTGCAGGGCTACCACTCTGATCACGATCTTCCCCTGGGGTGGTGGAGAGGGGGTACTAGATCCGAGCTGGTTAGGAGCAGGTCAAGGGTGGCGGCCCAGACGTCCTCACATACAGAGGTAATTCTAGGATTAGGGATACCTAGGGTCCCCCTAGCCTGAGAGTCAGTCCAGGCGCCCTTATCCCTGTTACCTCCATTCCATTCCGTGACATGGACTTGACCTGAACTGCATTGGAAGTCATTGATTGGGCAGTTCGGCTCTCTTCCCACATTCATGCAGTTATGAACAGAGCATTTCCAGAAGAAGGGTTTGATTTTGTTTTCTGTGCATACTACATCCGATAGCACAGTTTTTACCCCCAGAATCATTCAAATACTGCAAGCAGCTTGCATTGGCCTGAGTACTGCGCATACTTGTGTACCGCCCCGCGCTCGGCTCGTTGGTGGGTGGCTCGAGCGCCTCCAGACCCGGGGTCACTTCGCTCTGAAAGGGTGCTGGCGTAGATGTACGACCGGAGCCGTGTTTAAGTTCGTGCGCCACCCACGGGATGTGGTGAAGATAGGCACCACCGCTGCAGTTACGGGGCACCCGGGGGAGATGGTTATGAAGCAAGATGTTAACCCCTCCGTGGGCAGGGATGATAGCCCTGGGACCCGTTGGGGAGAGTAGCTGGGCGGTGCGTGGCCGGATGGCACTGTTGTACTCACTGTTATTGACACACACAAGTCTCTGGTAAACAAACTTGATGGTGATCGGTGCCCGCAGCCGGCTGCGTCTGGTCCCCCCACCCGGTTCGGTGGTCTTGGCCTTTCTCCTGCACCGTGTAGTGTATTTGGGCTGCCTGGACTTCAGCAACGGGACTCCGCTCCCCGGCGTTGTGTATGTTGGTAGAGCCCTTTTGCCCGCAGACGCTGGCCCGTGGGATCTCTCTGCCTGTGCGGTGGCTTTTTATCCCCCTCGGTGGGCTGTTGTCTTCAGTCGGGACTTGGGTGGGAAAGGACCTAAAGTCCAGACCGCAATCAGTCAATTAACTCAGTCCAATCAGTTCTGGACCTCATTTCAGGGTCTGAGTACCCCCCCTGTGTGCTCCGGTTTCCGAGTCGGTTCCCCGGGTCGGTACCAGCGGGCCACTACCCTGTCCCGGTCCACCACGGTTCCACCGATCCGTCTTCCCGGCTCCTACAGGCTAGGCCACCATCTGCCTCCTAACCAAAGGTGCCTGGGCTCCAACCCCGGCACCTGTCAGACTCCTTCACTCCTCAACACTAACACTGATCTGACTACAACTCACTGTGTTTCCTGCCTCAGGCCCTCTGAACTCCTCGGTGGAGGTAACTAGGTTTTATGGTTTGGCTGGTGTTACCTTATTGGGGGACAGGTGTTGTGCGGGGGTCTATCTGTGACTACCTGGCTAGTCCATAATAACATATTTACATTATGAAGGTTTAGGATTCATCCCTTGACAAGAGGCATTTTGCTTAAACGTTCCGGAACATTTTTATTAACCGGGAACGGGACGGGACCGGGTCCTTTCATTTGCCCACCCAAGCAAATCTAAACCTTGATGCTGTCTCTAAAAATAGGTAAGCACCCCTTTTCCCCAGTCCAGGAAATGGGATCAGGTCCGGGTATTGCCCATACGGGCCAGGTAATAATTTCCTTACCCGGCAGTCTCTCAGAGGCCCCACGTCCAGGGGACCCCTGACCCGGAGGGTAGTCACCGGTTGCAATGGTGACGGGACCCCGGCCTCCTCTGCCGCTGGCCCTCCGGAGACTGTAGGACTTGAAAGTGTGGTCCGGGATTATTTACAAGCCCAAAAGTTTTTTGTGTGGCCTGCAAGTTCTCAGCCTTGTCTCTAAGTAATGGGGGGTTAAAACAATGGGAGAATCAACAGAGTCACAACGGGGAGGGGCAGTACGGTAGCCGGGAGCCGCTATCTCTTTTTAACATTCCTCTTCGTACTCCTCCAGCATGACTTCGGGACTGTACGGAGGGGGAGGGGACTGGGGCCGCCTCGGAATACTGCGTCTCACCCTCCTCTTCACATTAAGGGCGAACCAGCCCCTCTCCACGCAATGCCGGGTGTAGCTCACCAGCTCTCCAGGCTCTAGGTCACGGTCCGGGTGTCCCATTGGAAGGTGGGAGTTGACATCCCGCCGGGATACGAATATCTCCACCTCCAGGCCCGGTTCAAAGATGAACCCCCATCCACGCCGGGGGTCAAACTGCCGGACTTGGCCTTCGCGGGTCGGGCACCGCACCCGATAGCTGGCACTACGGAGATTCTCTTTCTCCCGGATGGTCTGGGCCAGCACCTCTGCCTTCTTCTTTTCCCGGGCCGTGATCTCCCGGCCCAGCTGGCGCTGCTGCCGCTCCCAATACGGAGAGTCCTCATGCTCCGGTTCCCTCTGTGCGGGGGTCTGGCCCAGTCGGAGATCCCCCGTGCCGGCTGCGACCGGCACCTGCTGCACTAAGGGAACTCCGCTGTGACGCGGCCTGCACTGCTGCCTCGCAGCGGCCACCCCACGACGCCTCAGCCGAGGCCTGGAACCTGGGAGCAGCCGGCTTTACCTGCTGAGCCCTCTTCCGGTCTGCATCCACCTCCCACTTGGCCGGGCGGACTGCCGGGGCCTGGATCTCTTCGGGTGCGGCCACTTCCGGGACTGGCGGGTCCACACGGGGAACAGGCATCTTCCGGGGGTAAATCTTCCATGCGAATGGGATGGGTGTTGACCGGGTGACTGGCCGTCCACGGGCTGCTTCCACCGGCGGGTCCTCGCGGGCAGATTGGACGGGCTTCGCTGCCGGTGTCATTGGCAGTGGACCGAGCGGGGGTGCAGCGGCAGCCGGTACGGGCGGTGAGGGAGGCAACATAGAGGGCAGGGGCAGACCAGGCTGGTCCCTCGGGGACACAGGGGCGTGGGGCGCTTACCCGCTCCTCCAAAATTGCCTCCACTTCACGTACCCGCACGGCCGCAGCTATCTCCTCCATCTCGGCCACCCACTGCTCCATCAGGAAGTGCACCTGGGCCTGCAAACGGCGGCACATCATCTTGCGGGACGGGTCGGCCATGGCACTCTCGCGGGGTCCAGGAACCAGAAGTGTGGCGGGGTCCTGGAGTCCCTGCCCTTTATCAGCTCGGTCACATGTCGTTGAATCTTCACCCGCCTCCCCTTGGTCTTTTCGCGGCCCTTGCTTCTTTTGCTGGGCAGTTTCGCTTTTCGACCTCGCGCTTTGCTGCACGGCGGTGTTCCCAGGGGGCGGGGCTTCTGCTTTTCGCGCCCTTCCTGCGGGGAAGAAGACTTTGGCGGGAATCTTTGCGCCAAAAAATGGCGGCAAGATAGCGGATTCTGCAAATTTTGCAATGAATCACCGCTGACTTCACTTCAAGGCGCACTTCACTAGGTAAGTGAATAGGTAAGTATCCTGTTCGTGACGCCAGAAGAGTCGATGTGTACCGCCCCGAGCTCGATGCCGCCGAGCCGCTTGGATCCGGGCTCGTTGGTGGCTCGAGTGCCTCCGGACCCGGGGTCACTTCGCTCAGAAAGGGTGCTGGCGCTACTTAGGGGGGTTGTAGGTAGGTGTACGGCCGGAGCCGTGTTTAAGTTCGTGACGCCACCCACAGGATGGGGTGAAGGTAGGCACCACCACTGCAGTTACGGGGCACCCGGGGGAGATGGTTATGCAGGAAGATGTTAACCCCTCCGTGGGCAGGGATGATGGCCCCGGGACCCGTTGGGGAGAGTAGCTGGGCGGTGCAGGGCGGTGCGCGGCCGGATGGCACTGTTGTACTCACTATTATTGACACACACAAGTCTCTGGTAAACAAAGTTGATGGTGGTCGGTGCCCGCAGCTGGCTGCGTCTGGTCCCCCCACCTGGTTTGGTGGTCTTGGCCTTTCTCCTGCACCGTGTACTGTATTTGGGCTGCCTGCGCTTCAGCTATGGGAGTCCGCTCCCCGGCGTTGTGTATGTTGGGAGAGCCCTTTTGCCCGCAGATGCTGGCCCGTGGGATCTCTCTGCCTGTGCGTTGGCTTTCTATCCCCCTCGGTGGGCTGTTGTCTTCAGTCGGGACTTGGGTGGAAAAGGACCTAAAGTCCAGACCGCAATCAGTCAATTAACTCAGTCCAGTCAGTTCTGGACCTCGTTTCAGGGTCTGAGTACCCCCCTGTGTGCTCCGGTTTCCGAGTCGGTTCCCCGGGTCGGTACCAGCGGGCCACTACCCTGTCCCGATCCACCACGGTTCCACCGAGCTGTCTTCCCGGCTCCTACAGGCTAGGCCACCGTCTGCCTCCTAGCTAAAGGTGCCTGGGCTCCAACCCCGGCACCTGTCAGACTCTTTCACTCCTCAACACTAACACTGATCTGACTACAACCCACTGTGTTTCCTGCCTCAGGCCCTCTGTATTCCTCGGTAAGCGTGGCCAACCACCTGGCTCCGCCCCCTGGTGTGTCCATCAAGGTTTGAGGGAGGTGACTAGGTTTTATGGTTTGGCTGATGTTACCTTATTGGGGGACAGGTGTTGTGCAGGGGTCTATCTGTGACTACCTGGCTAGTCCAGGGTGTCACACTTGAGCACACCGTTGTTTGCTTGAAATGTCAACATATTTAAAGCACCCGAACTCTGAGCTCAGACACTGATTTTTTTGTAAAGTCCGTGTTCGATATGAATCCCAAACTTTACTGTTTGGCTCCACTCATCTCTGTCAATGGGTGCTCATAAGCAGGCCACATACAGGTTAGCATCCAAATGTCATACATTTTTTTGGATCCAGTGCAATTATTCAGATAGGATACTGTATTTGACCTTTGTGATTTATTACATTTTTAATGTAACAATTGTATGCCATATGCATTTACAAAATGGACATATAAATAGTATTTAGATAGGGAAGAGTGAGCTCTAACTGTATAGTTCACAGTAATGAAAATCTGATAAAAAACAGCCAAAACACTGATGTAAATCTTTCCATTTTCTATATACACGTTTAGTGAATCTGCCCCTGGCCACTAATCTCATATACTTGAAGTTTGTTACATGCACTATAGGACTTGCTTTGTTTATATGTTTCTGGACCTGTTGAGACTTGTTCACACTAGCAGAAATTATATTGCTGATCTAATGATGTCATAATATTTCCATGATGATTGTAACTAGGGATGAGCGAATGTATTCGCCACTATTCGGTATCCGACGGATAATGAGGTATTCGAGGTATTTGGTATCCGATGGCTAATATGGTATTCGCTCCGATACTTTCATTTTCATTTCTGCACTTCCTAGCGCCTTTTTCCAGCCAATGAACACATCTGATGTTGCTTGCCCTCACAGTAACGCCGCAGCCATCTTTGTTGTGGTGTTACTGTGATTGGCTTGGCCGCACAGCGTCATAAGGGCTATATAAGCCAGCGGCCATTTTAGTCAGTCGGTCTCTCCCTCTCTCTTTCTTACTCACTGATCCCCGGCGCGGCTCTGCACGGCTGTCACACTGTAGCAGCTTCTCCAGCTTTTGAAAATGCCGGCCGCACATTATTCCATCTCATATTTCCTGCTTCCCCCGCCCACCGGCACCTATGATTGGTTGCAGTCAAACACGCCCCCACGCTGAGTGACAGCTGTCTTACTGCAACTTATCACAACCGCCGCTGGGCGGGTCTATATCATGTAGTAAAATAAATAAATAAGTAATTTAAAACAATGACGTGCGGCCCCCCCCAAATTAAACCCAGCCGAGGTAAGCACACAGCAGCAGGCCAGTATTCTCAGGCTGGGGAGGGCGAGGGCCATGATTACGCCCCTCTCGCAGCCAAGAATATCAGCCTGCTGCTACCCCGAGAATGTCGCCTGCATTAGATGCGACAGTCCTGGTGTGTCACTGTCCCTTCCCGATTGCCGTGATGCGGTGGCAATCAGGGTAATAAGGAGTTAATAGCAACTAATAGCTGCACACTAAGTCCAAGATTAGTAATGGCAGTGTCTATGACACACCATCACTAATCTGTAAGTAAAGTAAATAACCACACACCGAAAAATCCTTTATTTGAAATAAAACACCAAAAAGCCCCTCTGTCACCACTTTATTAACCCCCCCAAATATCCAGGTCCGTCGTAATCCACACTGATTCAGCGACGTCTGTGAGCAAGTTCTCAATGCAGCCTCATTCCGTTAATGATGCTGCAGGGGTAACTCCAGGTCATTTCTCACGGTCGGTGATGTCAACACATTACCGCTCGCGAGAACTTCAGTGCCGTAAAGCACAACTCAGATTGACGTCACTGACCAACAGTGACCCTGCGAGGACTCAGATCCAAGCTCCCGCACGGTCACTGCTCCATCACACATACTGTTGTGGGGGAACACATACATCACAAATAAAGCTGTAATATCATCTATCTATCCATCTATCTATTTATCTATCTATCCCTCTATCCATTATCTATCTGTCTATCCCTCTATCTATCTATCCATCTATCCATCTATCCATCTATCTATCCATCTATCCATCTATCCATCTATCCATCCATCTATCCCTCTATCTATCTATCCATCCATCTATCTATCCATTATCTATCTATCCCTCTATCGATCCCTCTATCTATCCATTACCTATATATCCATCTGTCTATCCATCCATCTATCCATCCATCCATCTATCCATCTATCCATCTGTCTTTCCATCCATATATCCCTCTATCTATCCCTCTATCTATCCATCTATCTACCCTCTATCTATCCCTCTATCTATCCATTATCTATCTATCCATCTATCCATCCATTATCTATCTCTCCATCTATCCATCTATCTATCCATCTATCCATTATCTATCTATCTATCCATTATCTATCTATCCATCTATCCATTATCTATCCATCTATTCTTCTATCTATCCATCTATCTATCCATCTATCTATCCATCTATCTTTCTATCTATCCCTCTATCTATACATCTATCCCTCTATCTATCCATCCATCTATCCATCCATCTATCCATCTATCCCTCTATCTATCCCTCTATCTATCCATCTATCTATCCATCTATCCATTATCTATCCCTCTATCTATCCATCTATACCTCTATCTATCCATCTATCCCTCTATCTATCCATTTATCCCTCTATCTATCCATCCATCTATCCATCCATCTATCCATCTATCCCTCTATCTATCCCTCTATCTATCCATCTATCTATCCATCTATCCATTATCTATCCCTCTATCTATCCATCTATACCTCTATCTATCCATCTATCCCTCTATCTATCAATCCATCTATCCATCTATCCATCCATCTATCTATCTGTCTATCTATCTATCCATACAGTTAGGTCCAGAAATATTTGGACAGTGACACAAGTTTTGTTATTTTAGCTGTTTACAAAAACATGTTCAGAAATACAATTATATATATAATATGGGCTGAAAGTGCACACTCCCAGCTGCAATATGAGAGTTTTCACATCCAAATCGGAGAAAGGGTTTAGGAATCATAGCTCTGTAATGCATAGCCTCCTCTTTTTCAAGGGACCAAAAGTAATTGGACAAGGGACTCTAAGGGCTGCAATTAACTCTGAAGGCGTCTCCCTCGTTAACCTGTAATCAATAAAGTAGTTAAAAGGTCTGGGGTTGATTACAGGTGTGTGGTTTTGCATTTGGAAGCTGTTGCTGTGACCAGACAACATGCGGTCTAAGGAACTCTCAATTGAGGTGAAGCAGAACATCCTGAGGCTGAAAAAAAAGAAAAAATCCATCAGAGAGATAGCAGACATGCTTGGAGTAGCAAAATCAACAGTCGGGTACATTCTGAGAAAAAAGGAATTGACTGGTGAGCTTGGGAACTCAAAAAGGCCTGGGCGTCCACGGATGACAACAGTGGTGGATGATCGCTGCATACTTTCTTTGGTGAAGAAGAACCCTTTCACAACATCAACTGAAGTCCAGAACACTCTCAGTGAAGTAGGTGTATCTGTCTCTAAGTCAACAGTAAAGAGAAGACTCCATGAAAGTAAATACAAAGGGTTCACATCTAGATGCAAACCATTCATCAATTCCAAAAATAGACAGGCCAGAGTTAAATTTGCTGAAAAACACCTCATGAAGCCAGCTCAGTTCTGGAAAAGTATTCTATGGACAGATGAGACAAAGATCAACCTGTACCAGAATGATGGGAAGAAAAAAGTTTGGAGAAGAAAGGGAACGGCACATGATCCAAGGCACACCACATCCTCTGTAAAACATGGTGGAGGCAACATGATGGCATGGGCATGCATGGCTTTCAATGTCACTGGGTCACTTGTGTTTATTGATGACATAACAGCAGACAAGAGTAGCCGGATGAATTCTGAAGTGTACCGGGATATACTTTCAGCCCAGATTCAGCCAAATGCCGCAAAGTTGATCGGACGGCGCTTCATAGTACAGATGGACAATGACCCCAAGCATACAGCCAAAGCTACCCAGGAGTTCATGAGTGCAAAAAAGTGGAACATTCTGCAATGGCCAAGTCAATCACCAGATCTTAACCCAATTGAGCATGCATTTCACTTGCTCAAATCCAGACTTAAGACGGAAAGACCCACAAACAAGCAAGACCTGAAGGCTGCGGCTGTAAAGGCCTGGCAAAGCATTAAGAAGGAGGAAACCCAGCGTTTGGTGATGTCCATGGGTTCCAGACTTAAGGCAGTGATTGCCTCCAAAGGATTCGCAACAAAATATTGAAAATAAAAATATTTTGTTTGGGTTTGGTTTATTTGTCCAATTACTTTTGACCTCCTAAAATGTGGAGTGTTTGTAAAGAAATGTGTACAATTCCTACAATTTCTATCAGATATTTTTGTTCAAACCTTCAAATTAAACGTTACAATCTGCACTTGAATTCTGTTGTAGAGGTTTCATTTCAAATCCAATGTGGTGGCATGCAGAGCCCAACTCGCGAAAATTGTGTCACTGTCCAAATATTTCTGGACCTAACTGTATATCCCTCTATCTATCCATCTATCTATCCCTCTATCTATCCCTCTATTTATCCCTCTATCTATCCATTATCTATCCATCTATCTATCCATCTATCCATTATCTATCTATCTATCCATCTATCCATTATCTATCTATCTATCAATCAATCTATCCATCTATCAATTATCTATCTATCTATCAATCAATCCCTCTATCTATCCATTATCTATCCATCTATCTATCCATTATCTATCTATCTATCTATCTATCCATCTATCCATTATCTATCTATCTATCCCTCTATCTATCCCTCTATCTATCCATCTATCTATCCATCTATCTCTCTATCTATCCATCTATCTCTCTATCTATCCATCTATCCCTCAATCCATCTATCCCTCAATCCATCTATCCATCTATCCATCCATCTACCCATCTATCCATCTATCCATATATCTCTTTATTTATCCATCTATCCATCTATCCAGTATCTATCCATTATCTATCTATCCATCTATCCATTATCTATCTATCTATCCCTCTATCTATCTATCCATCTATCTATCCATCTATCTATCCATCTATCCATTATCTATCCATCTATCTATCCATTATCTATCCATTATCTATCTGTCTATCCATCTATCCCTCTAGCTATCCCTCTATCTATCCATCTATCTTTCTATACATCTATCTTTCCATTATCTATCTATCTATCCATCTATCTATCCATCTATCTATCTATTATCTTTCTATCCATCTATCTTTCCATTATCTATCTATCCATCTATCTTTCTATCCATCTATCTATCCTTCTATCTATCCATCTATCCCTCTATCTATCTATCTATCTATCTATCTATCTATCTGGTAGAGGGATAGATTGATGGATAGATAGATAGATGGATAGAGAGAGGGATAGATAGAGGGATAGATAGATAGATAGATGGATAGATAGATAGAGGGATAGATAGTGGTATAGATAGATAATGGATAGATAGAGAGATGGATAATGGATAGATAGAGGGATAGAGATATAGATAGATGGATAGATAGAGGGATAGATAGAAGGATAGATAGAAGGATAGATAGATAGATAGATAGATAGAGGGATAGATGATAGATAGATAGATAATAGATGGAGGGAAAGAGAGATGGATAGATAGATGTATAGATAGATAGATAGATAGATAGATAGATAGATAGAGGGATAGATAGACAGATCGATAATGGATAGATAGATAGACAGACAGATAGATAGATAATGAATAGAAAGATAGATAGATAGATAGATAGATAAATGGATAGATAGAGGTATAGATAGAGGGATAGATAGATAGATAAATGGATAGATAGAGGTATAGATAGAGGGATAGATAGATAGATAATAGATAGATAGATGGATAGAGGGATAGATAAATAGATAGATAATAGATAGATAGACAGACAGATAAATAGATAGATAGATAAATAGACAGATAGATAATGGATAGATAAATAGGTAGAGGGATAGATAGAAAGATAGAGGGATAGATAGATAAGGGATAGAGAGATAGATAGATAATGGATAGATAGAGGGATAGAGAGATGGATAGATAGATGGATAGAGGTATAGATAGAGGGATAGATAGATAGATAGATAGATAGATAAAAAAGATAGAGTTAGATAGATAGATAGACAGCCAGACCGATGTCAAACACATATATAATGTGACACTAAAGGATGCCTAGCCTTGTATTTAGTCAAAAATATAAATAATTTAAAAAAAAAGCGACGTGGGGTCCCCCCCATTTTTGATAGCCAGCTAGGGTAAAGCAGATGGCTGCAGCCTGTAGACCACAGCTGGCAGCTTTACCTTGGTTAGGGATCCAATTTGGAGGGCCCCCAGGCTCTTTTTTATAACTATTTATAAATAATTTAAAAAAAAATGGGGCTCCCCCCAAATTAGTTCACCAGCCATGGTAAAGCGGACTGCTGTGGTCTGGTATTCTCAGGGTGGGAAGGTCCATAGTTATTGGCCCTTCCCAGCCTAAAAATGGCTCAGGGAATGTGTCCCCCATTTTCTAGGAGTGCAGACCCTCCATGTGAGTGTGGGTGCAAAAAATCTGCACCTACCCTCCCCGGTTCACAGCAGCAGTGTGCGTGCAGCCAGCGCAGCTCCACTGCTCTCACTGAACACAGGAAGCTGAGCTGACAGCTGCGCTCTGCCCATGCGCCCAGCGTTTATTGTGAAAGAGGGATGACACGGGGGATCAATGCTTCAAAAAGGTAAAAACACCGGGGGAACACCGGGAAAGACCGGGGCGGAATGGGGGATGACTTAGCTGGACCCGGGGAGGAGTTTTCTGTCGCATGTGTCATGGCACGTGCGATAGAAATCAGAGGAAGAGGGTGAATGCAGGCGGCGCGTTAGTGTGCGTCCTGTCATCTTGGATGAATCGGGAGGGGGCAGAAATGCAATGAGGCACCTTCTACAGGCTGTGCTTATACTGTTTCTGCCTTTTGCCATCCATTTCAGCCTTTTCCTCAGTCACCACAGCTCACCGACGGATCCAGCATGAAATTATTCTGGTTTCCCATTGACTTGCATTGGGGGTCGAATATTCGCGAATACTCGAATAGCGGCGAGGTATTCGTCGGATATTCAGCGAAGTGAATAATAGGGTATTCGATCATCCCTAATTGTAACGCCCTTATGTACAAGTGTTTACTATCTACTGTTGAGTATTATAAATGTGCTAGCTGTATCACCCGGCGCTGCCCGGGATAGTAACTAAGTGTGTCTCTCTCACTCTCCCTATCTCCCACTCTCTCTCTCTCTGTCTGTCTCCCTCTCTGTCTGTCTCTCTCTCTGTCTGCCTGCTTCTCTCTCTCCTAGCTTGTGTCTTAGGCGGGCTTTGCACGTTGCGACATCGCAAGCCAATGCTGCGATGTCGCACGCGATACTCCCCGCCCCCGTCGCAGGTACGATATCGTGTGATAGCTGGCGTAGCGAAAATTATCGCTACGCCAGCTTCACACGCACTCACCCGCCCTGCGACCGTCGCTCTGGCCGTCGCCCCGCTTCCTTCCTAAGGGGGCGGGCTGTGCGGCGTCATAGCGACGTCACACGGCAGGCGACCAATAGCGGCCGAGGGGCAGAGATGAGCAGGATGTAAACATCCTGCCCACCTCCTTTCTTCCGCATATCCTACGGAAGCCGCAGTGACGCCGGTAGGAGATGTTCCTCGCTCCTGCGGCTTCACACACAGCGATGTGTGCTGCCGCAGGAACGAGGAACCACATCGGACCGTCGCATCAGCGTAATTATGGATTACGCCGACGCTGCACCGATGATACGATTACGACGATTTAGCGCTCGTAAATCGTATCATCTAGGCTTTACACACTACGATGTCGCATGCGATGCCGGAAGTGCGTCACTTTCAATTTGACCCCACCGACTTCGCACCTGCGATGTCGTAGTGTGCAAAGCCGCCCTTTGTCTAATGGGCCATTTACACGCTGCAACATCGCTAACGATATATCGTCGGGGTCACGCAGCGTGTAACACCTATGAGCGACCTTAAACGATCACAAAAGAGGCAAAAATCGTTGGTCTGTGATACATCGTTCATTTACCAAAAATCGTTGTCTGGTCAGTAGCGAGGTTGTTTGTCGTTCCTGCGGCAGCACAAATCGCTATTTTTGACACCGCAGGAACGAGGAACAACCTCATACCTGCGGCCACCTGCAATGAGGAAGGAAGGAGGTGGGCAGGATGTTCGTTTCGCTCATCTCCGCTCCTCCGCTTCTATTGGATGGCTGCCGTGTGACATCGCTGTTACCCTTAGAAAGGAGGCGGTTCACCGGCCACAGCGACGTCGCAGGGAAGGTAAGTTCATGTGACGGGTGTAAGCGATGTTGTGCGCCACGGGCAGCGATTTTCACAACAGACGGGGGGCGGGTACGCTCGCTAGCGATCTCGCTAGCGAGATTACAGCGTGTAAAGCACCCTTTAGTCTGTGTGTGTATCTCTGTCTCTGTTTCTGTGTGTCTCTGTCGCTCTGTCATTCTGTGTGTCTCTATGTGTATCTCATTGTGTATGTCTTTGTGTCTGTCTCTCTGTCTGTCTCTGTGTTTCTGTGCCTGTGTATGTCTCTATTTCTGTGTCTGTCTCTGTATGTCTCTGTGTGTGTCTCTGTGTGTCCATATATCTGTGTCTGTCACTGTGTCTCTCTGTCTCTGCGTGTGTGTCTCTCTCTCTGTATCTGTGTGTGTCTATGTGTATGTCTCTGTGTGTCTATCTCTGTGTGTCTGTGTCTTTGTGTGTCTCTGTCTGTGTGTCTCTGTGTGTCTGTCTCTGTCTCTGTCTCTATGTCTCTGTGTCTGTGTGTCTGTCTCTGTGTCTGTGTGTGTCTGTATCTGAGTGTGTGCCACTGTGTATCTCTGTCTCTGTCTGTCTGTGTGCCTCTGTCTCTGTATCTCTGTGTGTGTGTATGTCTGTGTGTCTCTGTCTCGGTGTGTCTGTCTCTGTATGTGTCTCTGTCTCTCTGTATCTCTGTGTGAGTCTGTGTCTCTGTGTGTGTCTCTGTATCAGTCTCTGTGTCTCTGTGTGTGTGACTCTGTGCATCTATGTATCAATCTCTGTGTGTCTCTGTCTCTGTGTGTCTCACTCTGTGTTTCTCTGTGTCTGTCTGTGTGTCTCTGTCTCTCTCTGTCTCAGTATGTTTCTGTGTGTGTATTACGCCTCTGTGTGTGTTTGTCTCTGTCTCTGCATGTCTCTATCTCTGTATGTCTCTGTCTCTGTGGCTGTGTGTCTTTGTGTGTGTGTATGTGTGTGTGTGTGTGTGTGTGTGTGTGTGTGTCTTTTTCTCTACCAATATCATATTACCTCACACATAAGCTTCTTATACTAAGAATGTCTTTTGTTGACTATAGCATCCAATCACAGCTCCTATTAATGACCTGTAGCGACCAGCTCCATTGATTTTAATGTAAGCAGGTTTTTTAGTGAATAGCTGTGAAGCACAGGGTTAAAATTTCCTCTCAAAATGTAGTCTACGACGTTCCCCGAGTCAAATTGGGTGGCTGTGCAAAATTTCACGATTGTAAATGCGACAGTGCCGATTCCTTTAGCGGGCATACACACATACATACATACACACAGCTTTATATATTATATATTACCTCACACAAGCTTTGTTATACTGAGAATGTCCTTTGTTGACTATATTAACCAATCAGAGCTCAGATTAATTAACTGTAGCAAAATAGAAGCTGAGCTGTGATTGGTTGCTATTGGCAGCCTGATAAATCCCCAGGCAAAAGAAAGCCCTCCCCCCTGACAGTATAGCTCACACATACACATAATAGACAGGTCATGTGACTGACAGCTGCCATATTTCCTATGTGGTACATTTGTTGTTCTTGTAGTTTGGCTGCTTATTAATCAGATTTTTATTTTTGAAGGATAATACCAGACTTGTGTGTGTTTTAGAGCTATTATGTGGCAACATTGGTGGATGTGTGGTGAGATGTGTGCTGAGGGTGGTATATGTGTTCAAGCACGTGGTAGTGTGTGGCACATTTTGTGTGTGTGTTCATATCCCCGGGTGTGGTGAGTATCCCATGTCGGGGCCCCACCTTAGCAACTGTACGGTATATACTCTTGGCGCCATCGCTCTCATTCTTTAACTCCCCCTTGTTCACATCTGGCAGCTGTCAATTTGCCTCCAACACTTTTCGCTTCACTTTTTCCCCATTATGTAGATCAGGACAAAATTGATTGGTATATTGGAACGTGCGGGGTTAACATTTCGCCTCACAACATAGCCTATGACGCTCTCGGGGTCCAGACGTGTGAGTGTGCAAAATTTTGTTTTGCGACGGTGCAGATGCCAATCCCGGACATACACACATATGACTCGCCCACCCCAGGGCTGTGGGACACCCGGTGCCGGGCCGGACTAGTCCGGTGGTAGTCAGTGGTGGCTGGGCCCGGCTCCGTGGCCCTGGTGGGTGTCAGTAGAATATGTGGCTAGGTGAATAAAGTTTGTGTTCGTGACGCCACCTGTGGTATGCGGCTAATAAGCCGCCGCTGCTGTATGAGGCCTCCGGGGGATGATATGGCAGCAGTGGTGGTACTACTCCCCACAGGTGGAGCAATGCCCCGGGGCACAGTTGGTGCTTGTGAGTGTCTATGCAGATGAAATAACAGAGGCAACTCCAAGGGTGCAGTTCAAGTTCTTTACTCACAGTTCTTATCAAGGCCGGCAGGAACCCTTGGACTGCTGGGACCACTGTCAGGGACCTCCGCCGTTTCTGGGTGATTCAGAGAGTAAAAGCCGGTACCCTTCCCTTAGTGTCTCTTTCTTCTGCTGTCTTCCTTAGCCTTGCCTTTGTTAGGATGGACCTGGCTTGGCCTCCACTACAGCCTCCAGACTGGGGGTGTCGGCTGATTACCCCTTTTCTGGAAGTCTGCTATGGGTTCTGGCCCTGGGAGTCTACAACCTTCCCTGGGCCTCGGTTTTTACTGTTTGGAGATGATTTTGCACTCCTCCAGTCTCTAGGGACCGTCCCCTGTCGCAGCTTGATCCCTCCGCCGATGTTACTGTGGAACAGGCCACCGTAGCTCTAAACTGCCCCGACAGCTATACAGACTACCCGTGGCCCTGCGACTCCTTCTGTCTCCTACGTGGTGTCACCTGGACCTCTGGGTCCCAGGATCTTCACCAGGAAGCGTCTCCTTCTGTCTTTCTGCTCCTGTCTGACTTGGAGCTTTCTTTCCTTCTTTCTTTCTTTCTTTTCTTTCTTTTCTCCTCCTTGCCTGCCTCCAGCAGGCCTCCTCTTCCCTCCTTTCTCTCGTTCTTCTTCTCCAACTACATGCTCACTCTCTCACTCCCTGAGGTAGACTAACTAAACTTGACCT
Organism: Anomaloglossus baeobatrachus; assembly: GCF_048569485.1. Classification (NCBI taxonomy): domain Eukaryota; kingdom Metazoa; phylum Chordata; class Amphibia; order Anura; family Aromobatidae; genus Anomaloglossus; species Anomaloglossus baeobatrachus. Next base: position 661,445,045 of record NC_134353.1, on the reverse strand, counting down.
TCCTCTCTGTGTCTGCTCTCGGATGGCTCCTCCCACCTCCCCAGTTGCTAAGCTGTACCCTATAGGAGCAGGGATGGGTCTTACGGCCCCTCCCAGCATGCAGCATGGGGGGGTAACTGCCACTTTCCCTGGTCCCAGTATGTACCTAACAATGGGTGTAGTGTGGATTTACCAGGGGACCGGAGTTCACTCTCTTCCTCTCCCAGAATGGGGCATCACACCGCTGGATGGGGTGCAATGACCTGTGGCGACGGAAGCCTCAGGGGTGCCACACTCCCCCACAGCAAATCCCAGCACGTCCTCGCTGCTGAAAAACAACAAAAACATGTGGAAGAACTGCAAAACATTTTTGGTATGCAAAGCAATAAAACAATCAACATTTCTTCCCTTTATGGGAGGCACAATTACTTTAACGTTGCAAACTTCTTATAAAGAAACTATGTGTGCACTTTCAGTTCATTGCACAGTTTGGGCACTTCCCCCATAATTCTGGTAGGGGGCACAACGGGTGCAACTATATACATTTTCGGCTATAACAAGTCCAGTAGCCTGGCAGTTCGTTTCCTTTTTAAACAACAATGGGATAAATACTCAACCAGCCACTAAGTCCAGTGGCCTGGTTACACAGGACACATAAGACATCACATTTACCAGGGACCACATTCCAGTCTAGTGGCCCGGTACACATAAACATGGGGGTGACATCTTCGAAAAGCATGAGGGGCAGTACAGCAGGAAAGGGTGTCATCTTCGAAAAGAACATTAGGGCAGAACACAAGGGACATCTTCAAAAAGAATGAGGGGCAAACAGGGGCTATATACAGTTCAGCTGCTTCTTATTTCTTTACTCTTCATTGCTGGGGTCCTTCTTTGGCAGGGCCCTGGGCAGCATGTAGGCCATGGAGATCCTGGTCTGCGTCTCCTGAGTGGCTGTCGCAGGACCTCTGCTCAGTTCTGTGGCCTGGGTCTGCCTTGAGGTAGTGCTGCTGCTAGGGGAGAGGCTGTGCGCTTGCATTGTGCGTGCGCCACTCTGGTTCTTCTGGGGCCGCTTCTTCCTTCAGGATTCGCACATGCAGCGCGTACCACCCACGGTTCCCCATCAGCCATGTGTACTCTACCACATCACCCAGCTTCGCATCTCTCCCTGGGTGGCCTCTGGGCAGGTGCTCCTCGATGTCTCTTCAGGCCACAAACACGTCCTTGCCCAGGCCGGGCTCCCTGATGAAGCCCCAGCCACCAGCTTGTCGGAAGTCCACTACTAGGCCCCGTCGCACTGGGCCCTCGGATCCCTTCAGGGCCTTCCTGACCTCTTCTTTGGAGGCCAGATTAGCGGCTTCTCTGGCCCTCCGTTTCTCCTCCCGGAGTTCCCGCTCCCTCTGGTACTCTACCACCAGCCTCCGGCACGTCAGCTCGCTGGCCAGGGGAGTTTCCTTGGGGAGCAGCGGCCGCTGCAGTCCCCCGCTTTCAATGGGCGCTGCGTCCCAATTCACTCCCGGGGATGCCATTCCCAGGAGGCTCACAGGGGGACTCGGTAGGGGGCCCGCTAGCTGTTCGGGGTCCACCCCTCCCCAGGCTCCGTCTGTGGGGGTCTCAGGCAGGCCTCCGGTGCCCCACCGGGCGTCCGCGCGGTATGTTGGGAAGGCCAGGGGGTCAGTGAAGGGGCTAAGCGGGGGCGCGTGGCGGGACCCTGGGTCCGGACTGGTCGGGGTTTCTGGTTGCTCACCCTGCTTCCGCTCCGCGGCATCCATCCACCGCTCCAGATCCTCCGGCACCCTCGGCGTTCCTTTCTGCCGGTCCGCTCCCACTTCCACGCTGCTCAGCCTCTGGGCCAGGACTCGCATTTCCTCCCGGAGCAAGTTCAGCTCAGGATCCATTCTTCTGGTCCCTGGTGCACTTTGCTGCAGCTCCTCCGCCATGCTGCCGACCTGGGGAATGCTGACTGGAACACTGCTCGGGTGCTCGACCACGCCACTCGGCTGCTCCCTTTCCCTTCTCGGAGGCGGGGCCGGAGGCTGCACTAGCATCTGGCGCCAGAATGGCGCCCAGCCCATCACGACCGGCATCACTCCGTTTGCGATAAGGTACATTTTCTTTATCTGCTGGTCTGGCATTTAGACTCTCTCTGCCAGCTGGCCAGCTTATCTGGTCGCCATTTCTTCTTCTTCCGCCTTCTATGGCGGGCACCGCTTCGTGCTCTTTTCTTGGACAAGGGGGCGGGGCTTCTCTTCGCGCCCTTTCTTCTTGCACGCCCCCCTTCTTCCCGCGCTCAGTGACTTCAATGGCGGCAGTTTCTCACAGTAAACACAGACTATTTCACGATTCTGACCGGGCACGAAATCCTGTTCGTGACGCCAAAAGTTGACTCGCCCACCCCAGGGCTGTGGGACACCCGGTGCCGGGCCGGACTAGTCCGGTGGTAGTCAGTGGTGGCTGGGCCCGGCTCCGTGGCCCTGGTGGGTGTCAGTAGAATATGTGGCTAGGTGAATAAAGTTTGTGTTCGTGACGCCACCTGTGGTATGCGGCTAATAAGCCGCCGCTGCTGTATGAGGCCTCTGGGGGATGATATGGCAGCAGTGGTGGTACTACTCCCCACAGGTGGAGCAATGCCCCGGGGCACAGTTGGTGCTTGTGAGTGTCTATGCAGATGAAATAACAGAGGCAACTCCAAGGGTGCAGTTCAAGTTCTTTACTCACAGTTCTTATCAAGGCCGGCAGGAACCCTTGGACTGCTGGGACCACTGTCAGGGACCTCCGCCGTTTCTGGGTGATTCAGAGAGTAAAAGCCGGTACCCTTCCCTTAGTGTCTCTTTCTTCTGCTGTCTTCCTTAGCCTTGCCTTTGTTAGGATGGACCTGGCTTGGCCTCCACTACAGCCTCCAGGCTGGGGGGTCACCTGTCGGCTGATTACCCCTTTTCTGGAAGTCTGCTATGGGTTCTGGCCCTGGGAGTCTACAACCTTCCCTGGGCCTCGGTTTTTACTGTTTGGAGATGATTTTGCACTCCTCCAGTCTCTAGGGACCGTCCCCTATCGCAGCTTGATCCCTCCGCCGATGTTACTGTGGAACAGGCCACCGTAGCTCTAAACTGCCCCGACAGCTATACAGACTACCCGTGGCCCTGCGACTCCTTCTGTCTCCTACGTGGTGTCACCTGGACCTCTGGGTCCCAGGATCTTCACCAGGAAGCGTCTCCTTCTGTCTTTCTGCTCCTGTCTGACTTGGAGCTTTCTTTCCTTCTTTCTTTCTTTCTTTTCTTTCTTTTCTCCTCCTTGCCTGCCTCCAGCAGGCCTCCTCCTCCCTCCTTTCTCTCGTTCTTCTTCTCCAACTACATGCTCACTCTCTCACTCCCTGAGGTAGACTAACTAAACTTGACCTTCCTCTCTGTGTCTGCTCTCGGATGGCTCCTCCCACCTCCCCAGTTGCTAAGCTGTACCCTATAGGAGCAGGGATGGGACTTACGGCCCCTCCCAGCATGCAGCATGGGGGGGTAACTGCCACTTTCCCTGGTCCCAGTATGTACCTAACAATGGGTGTAGTGTGGATTTACCAGGGGACCGGAGTTCACTCTCTTCCTCTCCCAGAATGGGGCATCACACCGCTGGATGGGGTGCAATGACCTGTGGCGACGGAAGCCTCAGGGGCGCCACACATACATACACACACATTCAGCTTTATATATTAGATGTGTTGATATGTAAGTGTAGCGCCCCAGGGCAGCCGGGCTGCTCACATCCGGACGGTCCGTGGCTCGAGGGGCTCCGGATTCGGGGGCACCGTCGACCAGTTTTAAATGAAAAATAAAAATAAAATAAAAAGTTTGACTATGCCACTCACGGTTTGCGGCCAGGGATGGTAGGGCCGCCGCTGAGAGTTCCCAATGGGGAAGATGGATAGGAGCAGTGTGGATGGCGGAGCCCTCCGTGAGCAGGGTTTTTCCCCAGGGGTAGGTGAAGGGTTAACAGGGAGGCACGCGGCAATAAGTCAGTCCAGACAGAGAGTGCAGCAGTTTGAAGGTTTTTACTCACTGGATTTACGCCCTGGAGATGTACCAGATCCCAGGTGCGCCCTTGTCCTGATGGCTGTGCCGGCCAACCTGGTGCCACTCTCCACCTGTGCACTTTGGTGTATGTGGGTCCTCCCTGGCATGGAGCATTTGGAGGTCCTCCTGGTGTCTGGGTCCTGCCGCAGGCAGCTTGGACTGTTTTTATCTGTCCCGATCTTCCCTCTACTGCTGATGCCTCATACGTTAGTGGTGAAAACCCACCTGCCTGGCAGAGTTAACAGGTGGCTTGAAGTCCTTGTCTGTTCTGGGATCTGCAACCCGTGCGTGCAAAGTACTGTGAGCCCTGGATATCCACCCCACAAGATCCCTCTGTCCTTGGAGCTTGCTCTCTCGCTCTCCAGCTACTTTCCTCCTCTGAGCAGCTGATCTTTCTACTCAGGTCTTTGCAGAGTCTTTTCTACTTTCAATGTGTCTCAAGAGTCTGTGGTCTGTTTTGACACCTTTCTTAAAACTCCTCCTCACTCCTTCCTCCTTCACTTCCTACTGCAGACTGCTCACTAACACCTCACAGGTCACTCCCTCCTCCCCCAGGTCTGGTCCCTTCCTTCCCAGTTGGCTGCCTGTTATCTAACAGCCCTGTCATCTGGCTCTAAGGGGGGTCTCCCACCCTGATTGTGAGTGATATGTCGTGGTGTGCTGGTGTGTGTGTAATGACTGGCACAGTCATGTAGGACCTGAGCTGTTACCTTGTTGTTACCTTATTTTTGTGACACCTGGTTACCGCAGGGGCGTCAAATAAGTGTTTGATAAGAGAAAAATTGGTTCTAGATGTACAGTGAAGGAAATAATTATTTGATCCCTTGCTGATTTTGCAAGTTTATTCACTGGCAAAGACATGAACATTCTATAATTTTAAGGGTAGGTTAATTTTAACAGTGAGAGATAGAATATCAAAAATAAAATCCATAAAATCAAATTGTATAATTAATTAATTCTATAAATGTATTTGCATTTTGCAGAGAGAAATAAGTACTTGATCCTTCTGGCAAACAAGACTTAATACTTGGTGGCAAAACCCTTGTTGGCAAGCACAGCAGTCAGAATTTTTTTTTGTTGATGATGAGGTTTGCGCACATATCAGGAGAAATTTTGTTCCACTTCTCTTTACAGATTACCTTTAAATCATTAAGATTTTGAGGCTGTCGCTTGGCAACTCGGAGCTTCTGCTCCCTCCATACATTTTCTATGGGATAGGCCACTCCATGACCGTAATGTGCTTCTTTTTGAGCCACTCCTTTGTGCCTTGGCTGTACATTTTGGGTCATTATCGTGCTGGAAGACCCAACTACGACCCATTTTTAATGTAATGGCAGAGGGAAGGAGGTTGTCACTCAAGATTTTACGGTACATGGCGCCATCCATTGTCCCATTGATGCGGTGAGGTAGTCCTGTGCCCTTAGCAGACAAACACCCCAAAACATAATGTTTCTACCTCAATACTTGATAGTAGGGACAGTGTTCTTTGAGTCATAGGCAATATTTGTCTTCCTCCAAACACGGTAAGTTGATTTAAGACCAAAGAGCTCAATTTTTGTCTCATCTGACCACAGCACCTTCTCCCAATCACTCTCAGAATCATCCAGGTGTTCATTGGCAAACTTCAGACAGGCCTGCACATGTGCCTTCTTTGGCAGTGGGACTTTGGGGGCACTGCAGGATTTTAAGCCATTACGGATAATGTGTTACTAATGGTTTTCTTGGTGGCAGTGGTCCCAGCTGCCTTGAAATGCCTAACAAGTTCCCCCCTTCCCTCTCATGTAGTTTTAGGCTGATCTTTCACCTTCCTTATGACCCTGGATAACCCACGAGGTGAAATTTTGCATGGTGCCCCAGACTGATGTCAATTGACACTGATTTGTATTTCTTCCATTTTCTTACTATTTCACCAACGGTTATCTCCTTTTCACCCATCGTCCTTCTTATGGTTTTGTGGCCCATTCCAGCATTATGCAGGTCTATGATCTTGTCCCTGACATCCTTAGAAAGCTCTTTCGTCTTGCCTATATTGTAGAGGTTAGAGTCTGACTGATTAATTGAGTCTGTGGACAGGAGTCTTTTATACAGGTGGCAATTTAAGATAGCTGTCTTTAATGCAGGTAACATGTTAATTAGGAGCATCTAACTGGTCTGTAGGAGCCAGAACTCTTAATGGTTAGTAGGGGATCAAATATTTATTTCTCTCTGCAAAATACAAGTAAATTTATATAATTTATACAATGTGATTTTCTGGATTTTATTTTGGATGTTCTATCTCTCACTGTTAAAACTAACCTACCCTTAAAATTATAGACAGTTCATGTCTTTGTCAGTGGGTAAACTTACAAAATCAGCAAGGGATCAAATAATTATTTCCTTCACTGTAGCAGAGATAGGACAGTCTAGGAGGTTAACAAATGCTGCCATCTAGTGGTTGGGTTAGCCAACAGTGAAGCAAGTTTTAGAGAAATCTTAGATAAGGTAGGATTAATGTAATAAAAGGGAGGAGTGACAGATGTCAGGGAGGTATGGTTAGGACTCGGAGAGGCAGTTCCAGAGGAAGTCAGTCGAAGAAGTGGGTTCAAATTAAGAAGACGTGACCTCGGTGCTAGGGCGAGTCAGGGGACACCAAGGTAATCTCTGGAGGTCCGAATCCTATGGCTCACCCCGGCAGGCTTAGAGAGTTATCTAGCTAGAGAAACTATCAGGGTCTAGAAGCAAATGAAGGTGTGTGGTATTAGGGGAAAGGAGACACAAACCTCGGAGTATTGAGGACTAGGTCTGAAATAGCAGGGGACAGAACTAAGAGTAGTACCCCTCAAAGAGAGAGAGATGAAGGCCATGTCTGCCATAACGGTGGAAAAAAAAAGTGATCAAAAACTGGTCGACCAAGTGATCTCTGGTATTGCGTGTCTTACTACCTGACGGCTGCTGCTGCATTGTACCGTATTGGACAAGCCTGCTGTTATGATTCGCCTCCCTATCCACATGGCTAGGGGGCAGAGCCTTCTCTCAGGCCTCACTTCCGGCCCCTGGATGCCTTAAAAGCTGACACTTCCAGTGAACCAGCGCCGGCTATAAGCTTAGCTCTGCTTTGCCTGTGATTGCTGGTCCTGTGAGTGATATCCTGATCTGTCTGTTCCTGTTCCCCCGTGCCCTTGTCTGTGTTCTGTCCCCTGGTCGTCCCTCCTGTCCTGTGTCCCCCCTCCTATTCCACACTCGGTTGCTTCCTCCGGTACTGACCTTGGCCTGACTTTGACTCCGCTTTTGCTCGTCCCTCCGGTCCTGCTTCTGCCCGTACGGTGTTTGACCCAGCCTGTGTGACTATTCCTTGCATGCTCTGCAGCTCTGCTTCTCAGCTGTGCTGATTAGACAGTGCATGAGAACGCTGTGCATTTCCTCCCTGGTTCTCATTGCTCTGTGTAGTGTCGTCTGCTGCAGAGCTCTGGCTCCCCCTGGTGGCAGCATTACACCTGCCGCATCAACCATGCTGGCTGCATCTCCCTCATCAGAGACCATTCGTGTCCATACCCCTGGGCTCAGCTGTTGTAGCACCGAGTCTCCATAAGTAGCACCTGGTTTCTACCTCCAGCTCAAATCCACCCTCACCATCAAAGGCTCTGGTGAAAACTTGGTATGAGCCATAGTCATGCCCCTCTGGTATTCTGTGTGCTGTGGCCCAGTGGGTCCATTCCCCGCTCACATCCACAGCAATTACAATGATTAGTAATGCCTTTTAAGATTCATTACTGTCAGCAAAAAATAACATCATTAATTAGAAAACTCAGCAAGGAGATATGACATGAGCAAGATAAAGCGAATGCCACTAAAGTGTAAACTTCTAAATTACGCTTGCTTGTACCATTGTGGACGCTGGGCAAAGATTTGTTTATTCATCTATTACTTTTTTAAATATTTCAGTGGATTAATACTAACTGACAGTAACAAAATGAGGACTAATTATGGTAATAAGTTCTGTTCTGTAGTGGTGAAGAAAAGAAACCGTGCACACCTGACTATCAGAAATGATGGTAAATATGATGGCCCTGCAGCTTGGAAAAGATTAAATATGAACTTCGATCAGGAGCCTGAAAGCACAAGCTGTACCACTGTTGATTAGCATAGTCCCAGGGCTAGCGAAGTTCTACTTTAGGACAGAAAGTGCATCAAAAATAATTGCCAAAAAACTGTCATAATGCCCCTAGGGACAAAATGTCAGCAAAAGGATTAAGTACGTAGGACGGGTTATTAACGCGCAAAGGTGTTCAAAGGATTATACTTTTAATAGCTCCAAAGGAAACTTCGGTTTATTTATTACATTGAGCTGAACATGCAAATGCTTGATGTTGAGTTACCGGGTGTCAAACAAGACAGAGATTTAAGCGGTAGGCAGGTACTGACATCATGGCTTCAGTTCAGTACAACGAACATGGTTGTAAAGACATACCTGACGCTTGTGAACGGAAAATCGTTTTTCTTTTCATTTTTTCGGCAGAAAGTATAACTTGTTGTTGTGGTTCATCTGCTGGAATTTATTGCACCTGGCATCAGTAAAATGAAATATGTTCTGAAAATTGAAGTTGGATCGTAGAGACATTCATTTTTCATTAAGCTGGACCCCAATATTTTACAAAGTGCCTACCGAAAGCAATACATCAACTCCAGAAATCCTTAAATGAGTTGACCACTTTCATTAAAAATATAGCTACTTATAATTTAAAGTGAAAAATAAGCTATATGTACTTACATTCTGCCCCTCACCAGCCAATCACTTGGCTCAGCTGTAATTGTCTTTAATACACAGTAGTTCAAAGAGCATTGCAAAGTGAACTGAAAATTAACTAAAATAGAGCATGTGAAATTATTTGGGGTTTTTTTATAATCTGGTAACATAGTGATTGACGGGTATGAATACAATAGAAGAGTACTACGTATCATCATGGTATTATCACGATTCAAAAGATCTCTGTCTAGGGCAGCCAATCTCTCACTATCTACTAGTTTCTCCTACCCAAAGTCAACATTTACCCAGTAATGGACTCCATAAAGGCGGCGTTACACGGTACGATATATCGTGCGATCGCATCAGCGATCGCACCCGCCCCCATCGTTTGTGCGTCACGGGCAATTCGTTGCCCGTGGCGCACAAAGTCGTTAACCCCCGTCACACATACTTACCTCCCTAACGATGTCGCTGGGGCGGCGAACATCCTCTTCCTGAAGGGGGAGGGATGTTCGGGTCACAGCGACGTTACACAGCGGCCGCCCAATAGAAGCGGAGGGGCGGAGATGAGTGGGGCGTAACATCCCGCCCACCTTCTTCCTTCCTTATTGCCGGCGGGATGCAGGAAAGCTGTGTTCGTCGTTCCCGGGGTGTCACACGTAGCGATGTGTGCTGCCTCGGGAATGACGAACAACCGGCGCGCAGAAGGAGGAACGACATTATGAAAATGAACGACGTGTCAACGAGCAACGATAAGGTATTTTTGCTCGTTAACAGTCATTCGGAGGTGTCACACGCTACGACATCTCTAACGATGCCGGATGTGCGTCACGAATTCCGTGACCCCGACGGCATATCGTTAGATATATCAGGCCTTAAGTCTCAAGGTCTTCCTCGGTAAGCTAGATTAATGTCAACTGAACCTCAACAGGTTCGACCGACTCTCTAATATGCAAGGGGATTCTGGACAATTGATTAGCAAAGAAGTTAAGCATCCGACATGTCAGATTTTTGACTGGTAAGGCCTCTTTACACGCTGCGACATCGCTCAAGCGATCTCGTTGGGGTCACGGAATTTGTGACGCACATCCGGTCGCTTTAGCGATGCCGTTGCGTGTGACACCTTTGAGCGATTTTGCTTCGTTGCAAAAACGTGCAAAATCGCTCATCGGTGACATGGGGATCCATTCTCAAATATCATTGCTGCAGCAGTAACGAAGTTATTCCTCGTTCCTGCGGCAGCACACATTGGTACGTGTGACACCGCAGAAATGAGGAACCTCTCCTTACCTGCCTCCCGCCCGCAATGCGGAGGGAAGGAGGTGGGCGGGATGTTCGTCCCGCTCATCTCCGCCCCTCCGCTTCTATTGGGCGACGGTTCAGTGACGCAGCTGTGACGCTGAACTAACCGCCCCCTTAGAAAGGAGGCGTTTCGCCGGTCACAGCGACGTCGCAGGGCAGGTAAGTAGTGTGACGGGTCTGGGCGATGTTGTGCGCCACGGGCAGCGATTTGCCCATGTCGCACAACCGATGGGGGCGGGTCCCCATGCTAGTGATATCGGTCACAGAAACACTAGGCTGAACAAGCTCTCCTGAGTATGAGCGAGCACACCAAGATGTCTATCACCAAATGATTGGTCGAACCATCATTCGTCTGACAACTATTTAACATGTATGGCAGGCTTGAGTCCTCATTTGCAATACTCAGTCCTCGGTTCAAATCTGGTATTCGAAGGTCACACCACCTTGTGGCTGGCAGATCCACTGCTGTCACTTGATAAACAGCTTCTTTCTCATAGTGCTATAAGGATTGAGCACCCTTTTCTGCCCAACCTTTTAATCTCAGGGGCTACTCTTTGGGATCATAACCTTCACTATTTAAATCATGAGATCTGATCACATGATGTCGGTGATAGAAACTGAATCCTCATTTCTATGTGGTTCACTTTGGAAGAAGTCTACTCTGGAACAAGTTTGCCTTGTTTTGTGCAGCAGTGGTGTCTGCTGCACTGAAGCTGCATGGAGTTAGAGTGTTCTTCCTTTCCATGTCTATTTTCCCTGTCTGTTTTCTTACCCTTGAGTTTCTGTATTGTAGTGGCGAGACTAGTGATCTCGTCGACCTGCTTATTAGTCAGGGTGTTTTAGGGCTAGCAATGGCTTAGGAACGTGGTCAGCGACAGGTTGAAAGAACCTATATAGGGACGCTGTATAGGGACACTAGGGAGCTCAGTTAACAGCCTGAGGTGAGTTTAGGAGGTGTCATTCACCCCACTCCCTAGGGACAGGGATCTCCTTTGTACCCTGTGTGTTGTGTCACCTGCTGGGGATTTTCTTGGCTCCAGGTTAAACCCTGTTAGTCACCGCATGTAAAGTACATGTTGGCATTCATAGTTGCTTCAATGAACTGTAGCTCTCATCAGCCAACAGAACTCATGTAGCACCAAATTATGGCACTCCCACCACCAAGCTTTACTATAGGGAAGACATAGTTGTCTTTGCACTCCTCAACTGGTTGCCACCACACGCACTTAACACCATCTGAATCAAATATGTTTATCTTGGTCTCATAAGACCACAGGACATGGTTCCAGTAATCTATGTCCTCAGTCTGCTTGACTTCAGCAAACTGTGGTCTTACTTGTACATTATCTTTATAAGAGGCTTCTGTGATGCCCTGGACTAGTCAGGTCGTCCCAGGTAGTCCCATGCACACACACCCCTCCCCTTAGTAAGGTGACAGCAGCCAAACTACAAACCTTTGTCACCACCCTCCAGGTTTGATGTTCACACCAGGGGGGCAGAGCCAGGTGATTGGCTCAGCCCACCGAGGAGTTCACAGGCCCGGAGGCATGAAAACAGTCTAGATTAGTCTTGACAGTGGAGTGAAGTGAAGTCAAGTTCAAGGGCATACCTGTGCTCAGGCCTGCCAAAGTCTACACCAGGTGTCTGGGTTGGAGACCAGACACCTCTGGCAAAGAAGCAGTCGGTGGTGGCTGCCTGCAGGAGTTGGGATTACAGCCGGTGGAACCGTCGGGAACGGGGATGGGCGGTGGCCCGCCGGTACCGAACCGGGGAACCGATTGGAAACCGAAGCACCAGGATGGGTACTCAGACCCAGTACGAGGCCCAGAAACAACTAGGCCAAGTCAAATCAACTGATTGAGGACTGGACTTTAGGACCTTTCCCACACAAGACCCGACTGAAGACAACAGCCCAACCATTAGGGTAAAGCCACCGCCAAGGCATAGAGACCCAAGGAGCCAGCGTCTGCGGGCAAACAGGGCTCTCCCGACACATAGCAAGCCGGGGAGTGGACTACCGTTTCTTAGGCATAAGAGTCACAAATTTTACAACAGAGAGGTGCAGGAGAAAGGCGGACACCACCAACCTGTTAAGGGGAAACTGCAGCCGGCTGCGGGCACAGTTCACCACCTTGTTTGGTTTACCAGAGACTCCAGCGTGTTTATCATAGTGAGTACACCAGTGCCTACGGGCCGCGCACCGCGCCGCACCGACTCCCCAGCACGCATCCATCCCCTTGCCTCAGCACCTCCTTCGGGCCCCCGGGACCATCATCCCCCTACCCACGGAGGGGGTCAACACCAAGCTGCGCAACACCGTCCCCGGGATCCTAGTCAACGGCAGCGGTGGTGTCCATCCATTCACCACAACCCGTGGGTGACGTCACCAACTTAAATCCCCCGCAAACCTCCGCGGCTCCGGCCGTGGACCTCCACACCGAAGTCCCTACGTGTAGCGCCAACCCCCTTTCAGAGCGACATGACCCCCGGGTCCGTGGTGAGCTCGAGCCACCCACCGACAAGCACAGATCTGAGCGGCTTGGCAGCCGGCCAAGCCCTGGTGCAGTACACTTCCTTCTGGGAAGACAGCCATTCTGACCAATTTGGTGCAGTGTCTGGTCTGAGCACTGACAGCCTGTCCCTCCACTATTTTAGTCGCTACAGCAATGCTGGCAGCATTCATATGTCTGTTTTGAAAAGACAGTCTCTGGATATAATGCTGAGCAGATGTACTCCACTTTTTTGGTTGACCATGGCAAGGCCTGTTCTGAGTGGAACCTATCTTGTTAAACAAATGTAAGGTCTTGGCTACCATGCTGCAGCTCAGTTTCTAATCATAATATAGCCTAGGTCAGTGATTGCGAACCTATGGCACGCATGCCAGACAGGGCACGCAGAGCCCTTTGTGCTGGCACGCGCGTTGTCGCCACACTGCGCCACTTTGAACTGCCGGTGTGATCGCGCCAGCAGCTCAAAGTGGTGTTTAGCAGAGGAGACATTTCTCCTCGCTCTGACACTCCTCCTCTCCTAGGCTGCAGGCCTGTTGCCTAGGAGACGGAGGAGCGTCAATAGGCGGCACCGGCGTCTTGTGGCCGCGCGGGAACTGAAGTGACTGAGGATGCAGCAGCGGAGGAGTGGGGGCTAGAAGGTGAGTTTTTTTTATTTTTAAGCTGTGTGCGGCTGTACCAAGGTGTGGGGGGACAGAGCCAGCACGGGGCAAACATGGAGCGCACGGGGGAAACATGGGGAGCACGGGGGACAGAGCCAGCACGGGGCAAACATGGAGCGCATGGGGGAAACATGGGAGCACGGGGCAAACATGGGGAGCACGGGGGACAGAGGGAGCACGGGGACAGAGCCAGCACGGGGCGAACTTGGGAGCACGGGTCAAACAGACCACGGGGCATAAACAGAGTTTGGGGCAAACAGAGCATGGGGCAAACATGGGAGCACGGGGCATATACAAACAGAGCACGGGGCATACAGAGCACGGGGCAAACATGGGAGCACGGGGCATATACAAACAGAGCATGGGGCATATACAAACAGAGCACGGGGCATACAGAACACGGGGCATACAGAGCACAGGGCAAACAGAGCACGGGGCATAAACAGAGTACGGGGCAAACAGAGCACGGGGCAAACATGGGAGTATGGGGCATATACAAACAGAGCACGGGGCATATAGAGCACGGGGCAAACATGGGAGTACGGGGCATATACAAACAGAGCACGGGGCATACAGAACACGGGGCATACAGAGCACAGGGCAAACAGAGCACGGGGCATATACAAACAGAGCACGGGGCAAACAGAGCACGAGGCAAACAGAGCACGGGGCAAACAGAGCACGGGGCAAACATGGAGAGCACAGGGCAAACAGAGCACGGGGCATACAGAGCACGGGGCAAACATGGAGAGCACAGGGTAAACAGAGCACGGGGAAAACAGAGCACGGGGAAAACATGGAGAGCACGGGGCATACAGAGCACGGGGAAAACATGGAGAGCACGGGGAAAACATGGAGAGCACAGGGCATACAGAGCACGGGGAAAACATGGAGAGCACGGGGCAAACATGGTTGCAAGGATGGGGGAAACGTGCAAAGATGGAGAGAAACGTGCAAAGATGGGGGAAACATGCAAACATGGGGAAACATGCAAAGAGGGAGAGAAACATGCAAGGATGGGGGAAACATGGCTGTGTGGCGCCCTGGACTAGCCAGGTCATCACAAATAACACACAAACACCCCCACCCCTATTAGACAGTGACAACAGCCAAACACAAAACCCTTGTTGCCTCCCTCCAGAGTCTGATGTCCACACCAGGTGGGGCGGAGCCAAGTGGTTGGCCCCACCCACTGAAGAGTTCACAGGCCTGGAGGTGGGAAAAGTGTCAGAACAGTTTAGGAGGTGCAAGTGAGAGGAGTAAACACTTGGGTGTCTGGATTTGTGGCCCAGGCACTGACAGCAAGGTTGGCAGACGGTGGTGGCCGTCTGCAGGAGTGGTGAAGCAACGCGGAACCGTAGGACCGGGGTCGGGCGTCGGCCCGCCGGTACCGACCGGGGAGCGAAGTGAAGCCAGCACACACAGGCAGGGCCATCGGACCCCGACTAGGCTTGGAGCTGCCAACAATAGTCAAATCCGAATGTGACCGGAACCCCAGGGGTTTCCTAACAACCAAAGACCCAATAGAAGGCAACTGCCCACACCGTGAGGGTATACAGCTACCGCCTAAGGCTAGAGACCCAAGGGCCAGCACCTGCGGGCAAATGAGCTCCTCCGGCATCCATACACCAGGGAGCGGACTACCGTTGGGGATCCATAGTAGTCAATCAAGTACATCAAGGTGCAGGGAAAGACAGCCGCCATCATCTGTCCGGGGAGAGACACTGCAGCCGGCTGCGGTACCCGTCCATCCAGCCGTTTGGTTTACCGAGGAATTTGTGCATCTCTTACTGAGTGAGTACACCCGTGCCATCCGGCACCGCGCCGCGCTGTCCCTACGACCCTGCACCTCACCAACCCAGCCTCCCCGTCACATCACCGGGCCCCGGGACCACCGACCCCTACCCACGGAGGGGGAAAACAACATCCCAGCTGCTCCATACCATCGCTCCTGGGATCCCCGTCACTAGCAGCGGTGGTGCCCATCTTCACCACGACCCGTGGTTGGCATCACAGACTAAATCCCCCAAACCAACCACCCCTTTCACTCATGGGCGAGGAGCGCTCGAGCGTTAGCGAGTGCGCAGCGGCGGCGGCATCCTCCCCGCCCGTGAAAATTTTGAAGCGCCGCCATCTTGGCGCAAAAATCTCCCGCTCGAGCGTCTTCTCCGAGCAGGGAAGGCGCTAAAGCGAAGCCCCACCCCCAACAAACGGAAGTGCTGAAGAGAACCAAGGGGGGGAGGGTGTGTGTCTGCCTAATGTAGCCGAGGCTATAGCAAGCGGGGACGCCAGGACTCTGCATGATATCCTGTTCCTGGAGGCCGAGCAAGTAGGATGTCCGTACCGTCCAGCAGGCCCACGCCCGGAACAGCGGCGTGGGTGGAGGCTCGGGTGGCCCAATTAAGCTGCAGGCTCCTGGTGCAAGAATAGGAGGCTGGAATGGTGGAAGTGGTGATGACCGTGCAGGCCCGTGAGGCGAGAGCAGAATCGGAGGAGCGGATGAGTGACCCATGCCCCTGTGTCCCAGAGGGACCGGTCGCTGCGTCCGAGGGGCCCGGTCTGCCGCCGCTCAGCCAGCTGCGCTCCCCGCTGCCCATATTGGTCGGCGCCACCCCGCTGGCCGGCCCGCTGCTCCTGAACCCGACAACAGATGACATCACTCCCGCCTGCGAAGATCCATCTGCAGGTGCTGCCCACGAACGACAACTTGCCCGGCCAACCCCGACCCCGCTCCCCTGGAAGGTGCCCGCTCCCCAAAGGGAGCCATCCAGCTCGGAGGCGGCTGCACCTGAAGAGGCCCCGGCAGTCCGCCCAGCCAGTACAGAGGTGGAGGGTAGCCCGCCTCAAGCCCGGAAGGCGACGCTGACCGCTCTCAAACTCCAGGCCTCGGCTGAGACTGCGGAGGGTTGCCGCTGCAAGGCAGCAAAGCAGGCCGCGACACAGCGGTGCCCCCCTAACCAGAAGGTGCCGGTCGTGGCCCGCATCGGGGGGTACCAGCTGGGCCCAACCCCCGCGCTGGAGGAGCCGCCATGTTGGGAGCGGCAGCCAAACCTGATGGGCCGAGAGACAGAGGCCCGGGAGAAAGAAAAGGCTGCTATCCTGGCCCGCACCGTAGAGGCAAAGGACGCTCTCCAGAGAGCCTCTCCCGAAGCTCGGGGCCTGATCTTTGAGGGTCACGTCCAGCAGTTCTACCCCCAGTGTGGATGGGGGTTTATTCACGAGCCAAGCTTGGGGGTCGAGGCGTTCTTCTCCAGGCAAGATGTGCACAGCCAGCTGTCCCTGGGCCATCCGGAGCGTGACCTTTGTGCCGGAGAGTTGGTCACATATACCTGTCACCTGGGAGAGAGGGGCTGGTTCGCCCTGGATGTCCAGAGAAGGGTGAGCCATGATGACCACGAGCAGCCCCGGTCACCTCCTCCACCATACAGTCCTAGGGCGGATCCGGAGGAGGCGAGTGGTGATGGTGATCTCAAGTAGTGGCAGCGGTCTGCCGTTGCAAGCAGTTGTCCCCCGTTGGGACCCTCAGCAGTTTAATTGAATGACATTAATCAACCGTGATCTTCATCTGATTGTCCACTTGACTATTCCAGCAGTTGCCGGCAAGTTGTCCCCGGAGGGACTCTCTGAGTTCTACCACCTGCATGAGAGACTACTCATGGACATGGCCGAGAACTGACAGGCCACCCACGAACTGGTGGGCATGTAAATAGTTTTATGGGATGGAAACTGTTGCCGCCTCCGGAGAGGCAGATTGGAGGATGAGCCCGCAGCAGAGCAGGCTGGGGCCCGGCCACCACCAGGACCGGTGGCCATCCTCCGGGGGTCAGGGGTCCCCCTGGACGTGGGGTCCCCTGAAGTGACAGCCGGGTGCGAGTAACCGTATCCGTTCCCTCTCGGGCAGCCTGAACCTGGACTGGGGTCAAGGGGTGTTGCCCACTTCTTAGGGGCAACATCAGGGCTAGGTTGCTGGGGTGGGAGAGCGGAAGACATCCGTCCGTCCGTTATTATTAAAAATGTTTTTGTTTATATGTGCAACGTTTAAGTGTCCTCACAAAAATGCTTATATGTTTGAAATGTTTACATGGTATTTATATTTTTACAGTTTTGAAAAAGAAAATAAAACCGGTGATGGATGGGCAGCCCGCAGACGGTCTGCATTTCACCAAGGGGAAATGTGGCGCCCTGGACTAGCCAGGTCATCACAAATAACACACAAATACCCCCACCCCCATTAGACAGTGACAACAGCCAAACACAAAACCCTTGTTGCCTCCCTCCAGAGTCTGATGTCCACACCAGGTGGGGCGGAGCCAAGTGGTTGGCCCCACCCACTGAGGAGTTCACAGGCCTGGAGGCGGGAAAAGTGTCAGAACAGTTTAGGAGGTGGAAGTGAGAGGAGTAAACACTTGGGTGTCTGGGTTTGTGGCCCAGGCACTGACAGCAAGGTTGGCAGACGGTGGTGGCGTCTGCAGGAGTGGTGAAGCAACGCGTAACCGTAGGACCGGGGTCGGGCGTCGGCCCGCCGGTACCGACCAGGGAGCGAAGTGAAGCCAGCAAACACAGGCAGGGCCATCGGATCCCAACCAGGCTTGGAGCCGCCGACAATAGTCAAATCCGAATGTGACCGGAACCCCAGGGGTTTCCTAACAACCAAAGACCCGATAGAAGGCAACCAGCAACACCGTGAGGGTATACAGCTACCGCCTAAGGCTAGAGACCCAAGGGCCAGCGTCTGCGGGCAAACGGGCTCCTCCGGCATCCATACACCGGGGAGCGGACTACCGTTGGGGATCCATAGTAGTCAATCAAGTACATCAAGGTGCAGGGAAAGACAGCCACCATCATCTGTCTGGGGAGAGACACTGCAGCCGGCTGCGGAACCCGTCCATCCAGCCGTTTGGTTTACCGAGGACTTTATGCATCTCTTACTGAGTGAGTACACCCGTGCCATCCGGCACCGCGCCGCACTGTCCCTGCGACCCTGCACCTCATCAACCCTGCCTCCCCGTCACATCACTGGGACCACCGACCCCTACCCACGGAGGGGGAAAACAACATCCCAGCTGCTCCATACCATCGCTCCTGGGATCCCCGTCAACAGCAGCGGTCGTGCCCATCTTCACCACGACTGGCCTCACGGACTAAATCCCCCAAACTAACCACCCCTTTCACTCACGGGCGAGGAGCGCCGCTCGAGTCCCCGGATCCGGCCCACCGCTCGAGCCACCAAGCAGCAGCAGCCGCAGCCGGACCCGAGCGTTAGCGAGCGCGCAGCGGCGGCGTCCTCCCCGCCCGAGACAGCTGCAAGGATGGAGGAAACATGCAAGGATGGGGAAAACATGGCTGCAAGGATATAGGTAAACATGACTGCAAGGATGGGGGTAAACATGACTGCAAGGATGGGGGAAACATGACTGTATGGATGGGTGGAAACATGACTGCAAGGATGGGGGTAACATGCCAGGATGGGGTACATTTAGCAGCAAGGGGTACATTTACCAGTATGAGGGATACATTTACCAGGATGGGGGGATACATTTACCAGAATGGGGGGGAAACATGAAAGGATGGGGGGAAACATGCCAGGATGGGGGTACATGAACATGCCAGGATGAGGAAAAATGCCAGGATGGGGAACATTTAGCAGGAAGGGTGACATTTATCAGGATGGGTACATTTACCAGGAAAGGGGACATTTACCAGGATAAGGGAACATGCCTGGATGAGGTACATTTACCATGATGGGGTCATTTAACAGCATGGGGGAACATGCCAGGATGGGATACATTTACAATGATGGGGTATATTTTCCAGGATGGGGAATATGCTGGGATGGGGTACATTTACCAGGATGGAGCAATGATGTGGACAAATCTACCAGAATGTAGGAAATATATATCAGGATGGGGGACATGTTTACCAGGAAGTTGCCAGGAAGGGGGGCAGAACTACACAATGAAGGGGGAGGGGAGCAACTCGCACGTCTTTATGGGATTTCAGGATGTTCAGACTTTGAAATATAGATGTGGATTACAGGGTGAAATCTGATTGCGTTCCAGGCTAAAATCTCTGTCTAATGTGCTGCAATTTTTTCCAGAAAGATCAATCCAACTGCTGTGTCTAGAAAGGGCAGGGGCTCAGCTTCAATGTGTGGTAAGAACGAATGAGCGTGATGCCCCCTGCTGAAGAGAAGAGAAGACGGCAAAGGTAAGGTTAAAATCAACTATTTACATAACAGGATTGGTTGGCACTTTGGAAAAAAAAATGGGTTTAGGGCTACAGTTTGGGCACTCGGCCTGTAAAAGGTTCGCCATGACTGGCCTAGGTCATCTTTATATAGAGCAAAAAATCTTTTTTTTTTTTTTCAGATCCCCAGAGAATTCTTTGCCATGAGGTGCCATGTTGAACCTCCAATGACCACTATGAGAGTGTGTGAGCGATAAGATCAAATTTAACACACTTGCTTCCCATTCACACCTGAGAATTTGCTTGTAACACTAATGAGTCACATGACACCAGGGAGAGAAAATGGCTAATTGGGCACAATTTACCAATTTTCACTTAGGGATGTACTCACGTTTATTGTCAGCAGATTAGACATTAATGGCTGTGATGAGTTATTTAGAGGGCACCAAATTTACACTGTTATTATACAAGCTGGACATTGACTACTTTACATTGTAAAAAAGTATCATATCTGCAGTGTTGTCCCATGAAAAGATATAATAAAATATTTACAAAAAGTGAGAGGTGTACTCACTTTTGTGACATACTGTCTGGAAATATTTAGACAGTGACACTCTGTTTACCAATACATATTCAAGATACAGTTATATAATCAATATTTTATTTATTTTACCCACTTGTATAGCAGTATTAATTCAAAAGCGCTTTGCAGATGTGATCAGTATATCTCTGGAGTATGAGAGGAAACCCACGCAAACACAGGGAGAACACACAAACTCTTTGCAGATGTTGCCCTTCGGTGGATTTGAACCCAGGACCCCAGCGCTGCAAGACTGCTGTGCTAACCACTGAGCCAACATGCTGCATATGAGCTTAAAGTGCAGACTCTCACCTTTAATTTGAGGATATTCAAATCCTATTTGGAGTAAGGGTTTATGAATTACAGCTCTTTTATATATAGCTGCTCTTTTTCAAGGGACCAAAAGTAATTGGACAATTTTCTGCAAAGCTCTTTAATGGGCTGCATGTACTATTTGCTCATTAATCTACCATCAATTACACATGTAAATGGTCTGAAGCTGATTCCAGGTGTGGACATTTGGAAACTGTAGCTGTGAACCCACAACATGAGGTCAAAGGACCTCTCAATGGAAGAAAAACAGACCATCATTAGGCTGAAACAAAATTAGAAATCTATCAGAGAGGTAGTAAAATTGTTAGGAGTAGAGATGAGCAATCCTGATCGGAAAATGTTAAAATAATACGATCTTTGGCCAGATCAGATTGGGATTGGAGATCGGAACATTTACCGCAAAGTCGGCGATTTTGACACTGATCCGTAAATGTTCGGATGGCAAAAACCATGCTCTCCCTACCCATCACAGCCATGTCAAGTATTGGCAAGGCTGTGATTGGCCACTGTAAAAAAAAAAAAAAGAAGAAAAAGGGTTAAAACAGTGCATACTTACCGAGTCTCCTTGCTGCCGCAGCGATTCTTCTTGATCCAATAATTATCCCTCATACTTATTCATTGCTTTCCCCTTCCACCGGCGTCTCTGATTGTCTGCCGTTGGTCCACATCCCACCCTCTGAGACAGTGTTGTGATTGGTTGTAATCACAAAGGCTGTCTGTGTCCTTCTATTGGTGTAAAATAAATAAATAATAAAAATGTCATAGGGTCCCCCTGTATTGATACCAGCACAGATAAAGCCTTGGCTACAGGCTGCAGCCCCCAGCTGTGTGCTTATCATGGATCTGTATCAAAATAATCGCAAGCACTTTTTTGTGTTGTTTTGTTGTTTTTTTTTAATTATTTAAATAAATAATTAAAATCCAGCATACGGTCCCCCTCCCAATTTTGATACGCATCCAAGATAAAGTCCGTCACCTGAGGGCTGGTATTCTCAGGCAGAGTAGGCCCATGGTTATTGGCCCCCCAGCCTAAAAATAGCAGCTTGCAGACTCCCAGAATTGACATCCATTAGATGTGACAGTCCTGGCACTTTTCCTGGCTCTTCTGATTGCCTCGATGCAGTGGCAGTTGGGGTAATAAGGGATTATTAACAGTTCACAGCTGCCACTAAGCCCTAGATTAGTAATGGGATGCATCTGAGACCCCCCATTACCAATCTTCAAGTTAAAAAAATAAACACAATAACCCCAAAAATCTTTTATTTAAAATACAATACAAAAAAATCCTCTTTCACCAATTTATTAACCCCAAAAACACTCAGGTTCGACGTAATGCACACTAAGAGGTCCCACGACGATTACAACTCTGCTACATCTGAAGGCACAGTGCACGGCCATAGAACATGACTGCCCCTATGAGCTTCAGGCAGAGACTGAGCCCCAGCGATTAGTGGTCATGTCTATCAGGTTAGTTGCGGTCACAGCACCATTGATTGCTGCAGCTCAGTCTCTGCCTGAAGCTCACAGCAGACAGGCATGTTCAATGGCCACTTGCTGTGCCTTCAGAAATAGCATAGCTGGAATCGTCATGGGACCTCGTGTGAATTACGTTGGACCTGGGAGTCTTGGGAGTTAATAAAGTGGTGAAAGGTGTTGGGTTTTTTTTTTTTTATTTCAAATAAAGGATTTTTTTGGGATGTTTGTGTTTACTTCTTTTCACTTACAGATTAGTAATGGGGGCATGTCATAGATGCCTCCCATTACTAATTTAGAGCTTAATGGCATCTGTAAGCTGTTATTACTAGGATCATGCATCTCTAGTTAGGAATAGTCGAGTCAACAGTTTGACACACTCTGCAAAAAAAGATAACAAGTTGTAAATGATCACAGAACCCTTTCTATGATGAAGAAAAAACCCTTCACAACATCAACCCAAGTGACACTCTCTAGGAAGTAGTTGGTACATGTAGGCACACACAACACAGCAAAAAAAGGATCTACCAGCTATCTGCAAAGACTTTGAAAATCTTGGGAAGAAAGTGAAGGAACTGGATGTGAGGTAGTTTTCTCATCAATCTTTCCAGTTTATAGTCATAGGGTCAGGAGATGAAATGGGATATTAGAAGTGAGAAACTGGCTATGATGGGGGTGCAAACAGCAAGAATTCCTATTTTTTGAACCATGGGGTACCGTATTTTTCGGACTATAAGACGCACTGGACCATAAGACGCACCCTGGTTTTAGAGGAGGAAAATAGGAAAATAAAATTTTAAGCAAAAAATGTGGTCATAACACACTGTTATGGGGCGAGGATCTGCTGCTGACACTATTATGAGGGTAATGTCCCCAAATTCTCTACTAAGGTACCCCAGCCTGGTAATGATCCTCCTGCCTTGTATATACAGTATATGTCCCTCATGCTGGTATAGCCCCCATCCTGCTATATACCATCATCCTGGCATATGGCCGCATCCTGCTATATACTGGCATATGGCCGCATCCTGCTATATACCCCATCCGGGAATATGGCCCCATCCTGCTATATAACCCATCCTAACATATGGCCCCATCCTGCTATATACCTCCATCCTGCTATATACCCCCATCCTGCTCATATACCCCCATCCTGCTCATATACCCCCCATCCTGCCCATATACCCGCATCCTGCTCATATACCCCCTTCTTGCTCATATACCCCCATCCTGCTATACACCCCCATCCTGCTATATACCCTCATCCTGGTATACGGCCCACATCCTGTGGCACATAAAAAAAAATAAACGTTTATACTCACCTTACCTCACTCCCTGCAGCATCGCTCCTCCTCCGTCTGTGTCAGCAGCAGCGTCGCTTACCTGTGTGGAGCTGGCCACGATCCCTGCAGCACCGCAATGTCCTCTTGTCTGTGCCGGCGGCAGCTGCGTGTGGACACGTTCGCACAATGATGACGTCATCGCTGTGCGCACCACTAGTCTCCACACAGCCGCCGCCGGCACAGACACAGGAGGACATCGCGGTGCTGCAGGGATTGTGGCCGGTGAGTTATAGTGATTCACTGCACCCCGCGTTGATGATAATACGCGGGTAGTGGATATAGCCGCACATGATCACTCCAGGCTGTAGTTGCCAGGGGTGATCATGTGGGCAGGCTGTTTAATATGCATACATTCACCGCCCATCACCACGCCCACCTGCCAGCGCCGGCTTCAACTCTTAGAGATGATGGGCGGGATGATGGGCGTGCATATGACTTGAGATGGTCCACATGGTCACGGCAGGCTGCTATAGCCTGCTGGTGCCGCCGATGACCCGCTCCACCGCAGCATCCTCATTCCCCGCAGCCCTACATTCAGACTATAAGACGCACCCCCCACTTTCCCCCAACATTTGGGGGGGGGAAGTGCGTCTTATAGTCCGGAAAATACGGTAAATTACCTCTACAATGGACTCCTCACTAGAGACGGGTTACACCTTACAAAACCTGGGAAACACCTATTTGCCAGAAGATTTGCCACACTCATCAGGAGTGCTTTAAACTAGAAGAAGAGGAGATGGGAAGGAAATCACCAGACAAGAACATGCAGCTGAAAGACATACCAAACAAGGATACTAGATGCAATAAAGAGGACCCAAGAAGACAGGATACTCAGAAGGAAGCTAAAAAAAGGGGAGAAACAAAGCACAAACTAACATGTTTTTCACAAATGCACAAAGAACGGGAAACAAACAAGAAGAACTAGAGCTAATAATACAGAAGGAAAATTAGGATGTCATCAGCATCACAGAAACCTGGTGGAGTGACATCCATGATTGGAACTAATAACTAGAGTTGAGCGCGGTTCGCGGTTCGAGGTTCTCTAGTTCTAGGCTCGAGTGATTTTGGGGCCTGTTCTAGATCGAACTAGAACTCGAGCTTTTTGCAAAAGCTCGATAGTTCTAGAAACGTTCGAGAACGGTTCTAGCAGCAAAAAAACAGCTAATTCCCAGCTGGCTTTCCGCTGTAATAGTGTAAGTCACTCTGTGACTCACACTATTATGACATTTCAGTGTATAGTGTGCGTGAACAGCGCCTTCAGATCACTGCTGTTTGTATAATGGCGATCGCCATTTTTTTTTTTTTCCTTGTCTTCCTTCCCTAAGCGCGCGAGTCTTGTGGGGCGGGCCAGCATGTCAGCCAATCCCAGACTCACACACAGCTAAGTGGACGTTTAGCCAGAGAAGCAACGGCATGTGTGATAGGATGTCCATGTCACATGTCCCTGCATTATAAAACCGGACATTTTCCTCCAGGACGCCATTATCTCTTCTGCGTCCTTGGTGTCAGACATCACTGGCGCAGCTCCGTCCTGAGTACTATCGCTGATACAGCTGTATGCGCTCCATACACAGCGCTGGACAGCATATGGATAGCACTTTCCATCAGTCCTTTTAAGGGCTCGTACGGGCAGGGTCAGAGTTAAGGTGACAGGTCCTGAAAACAGCGACATCGTCTGTGTAGCAAAGGTCAGGGATTTCGTCGCTGCATTTCCCCATTAGGAGGGAATAGAAAGGCAGGCTTCCATTCCTCTACCCAGAGCCCCACAATCCTGGCACTGTAACCTCCTGTCCTCTGCACACTCCAACTCATTATAACAAAGCCATTATACTAGCAAACACTCAGTGTACCTAGTGGCATCCTAAACGTGGCTATTGGACTTTGCTATAGTCCCACTAGTGCAAAGACATTTGCAGCACCTCTACCTGCATTGCACACTCCAACTCATTATAACTAAGCCATTATACTAGCAAACACTCAGTGTACCTAGTGGCATCCTAAACGTGGCTATTGGACTTTGCTATAGTCCAACTAGTGCAAAGACATTTGCAGCACCTCTACCTGCATTGCACACTCCAACTCATTATAACTAAGCCATTATACTAGCAAACACTCAGTGTAACTAGTGGCATCCTAAACGTGGCTATTGGACTGTTGTCTAGTCACACTAGTGCAAACACATTTGCAGCACCTCTGCCTGCATTGCACACTCCAACTCATTATAACTAAGCCATTATACTAGCAAACACTCAGTGTACCTAGTGGCATCCTAAACGTGGCTATTGGACTTTGCTATAGTCCCACTAGTGCAAAGACATTTGCAGCACCTCTGCCTGCATTGCACACTCCAACTCATTATAACTAAGCCATTATACTAGCAAACACTCAGTGTACCTAGTGGCATCCTAAACGTGGCTATTGGACTGTTGTCCAGTCACACTAGTGCAAACACATTTGCAGCACTTCTGCCTGCATTGCACACTCCAACTCATTATAACTAAGCCATTATACTAGCAAACACTCAGTGTACCTAGTGGCATCCTAAACGTGGCTATTGGACTTTGCTATAGTCCCACTAGTGCAAAGACATTTGCAGCACCTCTGCCTGCATTGCACACTCCAACTCATTATAACTAAGCCATTATACTAGCAAACACTCAGTGTACCTAGTGGCATCCTAAACGTGGCTATTGGACTTTGCTATAGTCCCATTAGTGCAAAGACATTTGCAGCACCTCTACCTGCATTGCACACTCCAACTCATTATAACTAAGCCATTATACTAGCAAACACTCAGTGTACCTAGTGGCATCCTAAACGTGGCTATTGGACTGTTGTCTAGTCACACTAGTGCAAACACATTTGCAGCACTTCTGCCTGCATTGCACACTCCAACTCATTATAACTAAGCCATTATACTAGCAAAC
Organism: Anomaloglossus baeobatrachus; assembly: GCF_048569485.1. Classification (NCBI taxonomy): domain Eukaryota; kingdom Metazoa; phylum Chordata; class Amphibia; order Anura; family Aromobatidae; genus Anomaloglossus; species Anomaloglossus baeobatrachus. The sequence continues at coordinate 661,418,972 of NC_134353.1, read as the reverse complement.
ACTCAGTGTACCTAGTGGCATCCTAAACGTGGCTATTGGACTTTGCTATAGTCCCACTAGTGCAAAGACCTTTGCAGCACCTCTGCCTGCATTGCACACTCCAACTCATTATAACTAAGCCATTATACTAGCAAACACTCAGTGTACCTAGTGGCATCCTAAACGTGGCTATTGGACTTTGCTATAGTCCCACTAGTGCAAAGACATTTGCAGCACCTCTACCTGTATTGCACACTCCAACTCATTATACCTAAGCCATTATACTAGCAAACACTCAGTGTACCTAGTGGCATCCTAAACGTGGCTATTGCACTTTGCTATAGTTCCACTAGTGCAAAGACATTTGCAGCACCTCTGCCTGCATTGCACACTCCAACTCATTATAACTAAGCCATTATACTAGCAAACATTCAGTGTACCTAGTGGCATCCTAAACGTGGCTATTGGACTGTTGTCTAGTCACACTAGTGCAAACACATTTGCAGCACCTCTGCCTGCATTGCACACTCCAACTCATTATAACTAAGCCATTATACTAGCAAACACTCAGTGTACCTAGTGGCATCCTAAACGTGGCTATTGGACTGTTGTCTAGTCACACTAGTGCAAACACATTTGCAGCACCTCTGCCTGCATTGCACACTCCAACTCATTATAACTAAGCCATTATACTAGCAAACACTCAGTGTACCTAGTGGCATCCTAAACGTGGCTATTGGACTGTTGTCTAGTCACACTATTGCAAACACATTTGCAGCACCTCTGCCTGCATTGCACACTCCAACTCATTATAACTAAGCCATTATACTAGCAAACAGTCAGTGTACCTAGTGGCATCCTAAACGTGGCTATTGGACTTTGCTATAGTCCCACTAGTGCAAAGACATTTGCAGCACCTCTGCCTGCATTGCACACTCCAACTCATTATAACTAAGCCATTATACTAGCAAACACTCAGTGTACCTAGTGGCATCCTAAACGTGGCTATTGGACTGTTGTCTAGTCACACTAGTGCAAACACATTTGCAGCACCTCTGCCTGCATTGCACACTCCAACTCATTATAACTAAGCCATTATACTAGCAAACAGTCAGTGTACCTAGTGGCATCCTAAACGTGGCTATTGGACTTTGCTATAGTCCCACTAGTGCAAAGACATTTGCAGCACCTCTGCCTGCATTGCACACTCCAACTCATTATAACTAAGCCATTATACTAGAAAACACTCAGTGTACCTAGTGGCATCCTAAACGTGGCTATTGGACTGTTGTCTAGTCACACTAGTGCAAACACATTTGCAGCACCTCTGCCTGCATTGCACACTCCAACTCATTATAACTAAGCCATTATACTAGCAAACACTCAGTGTACCTAGTGGCATCCTAAACGTGGCTATTGGACTGTTGTCTAGTCCCACTAGTGCAAAGACATTTGCAGCACCTCTGCCTGCATTGCACACTCCAACTCATTATAACTAAGCCATTATACTAGCAAACACTCAGTGTACCTAGTGGCATCCTAAACGTGGCTATTGGACTTTGCTATAGTCCCACTAGTGCAAAGACATTTGCAGCACCTCTGCCTGCATTGCACACTCCAACTCATTATAACTAAGCCATTATACTAGCAAACACTCAGTGTACCTAGTGGCATCCTAAACGTGGCTATTGGACTTTGCTATAGTCCCACTAGTGCAAAGACATTTGCAGCACCTCTACCTGCATTGCACACTCCAACTCATTATAACTAAGCCATTATACTAGCAAACACTCAGTGTAACTAATGGCATCCTAAACGTGGCTATTGGACTGTTGTCTAGTCACACTAGTGCAAACACATTTGCAGCACCTCTGCCTGCATTGCACACTCCAACTCATTATAACTAAGCCATTATACTAGCAAACACTCAGTGTACCTAGTGGCATCCTAAACGTGGCTATTGGACTTTGCTATAGTCCCACTAGTGCAAAGACATTTGCAGCACCTCTGCCTGCATTGCACACTCCAACTCATTATAACTAAGCCATTATACTAGCAAACACTCAGTGTACCTAGTGGCATCCTAAACGTGGCTATTGGACTGTTGTCTAGTCACACTAGTGCAAACACATTTGCAGCACCTCTACCTGCATTGCACACTCCAACTCATTATAACTAAGCCATTATACTAGCAAACACTCAGTGTACCTAGTGGCATCCTAAACGTGGCTATTGGACTTTGCTATAGTCCAACTAGTGCAAAGACATTTGCAGCACCTCTACCTGCATTGCACACTCCAACTCATTATAACTAAGCCATTATACTAGCAAACACTCAGTGTAACTAGTGGCATCCTAAACGTGGCTATTGGACTGTTGTCTAGTCACACTAGTGCAAACACATTTGCAGCACCTCTGCCTGCATTGCACACTCCAACTCATTATAACTAAGCCATTATACTAGCAAACACTCAGTGTACCTAGTGGCATCCTAAACGTGGCTATTGGACTGTTGTCTAGTCACACTAGTGCAAACACATTTGCAGCACCTCTGCCTGCATTGCACACTCCAACTCATTATAACTAAGCCATTATACTAGCAAACACTCAGTGTACCTAGTGGCATCCTAAACGTGGCTATTGGACTTTGCTATAGTCCCACTAGTGCAAAGACATTTGCAGCACCTCTGCCTGCATTGCACACTCCAACTCATTATAACTAAGCCATTATACTAGCAAACACTCAGTGTACCTAGTGGCATCCTAAACGTGGCTATTGGACTGTTGTCCAGTCACACTAGTGCAAACACATTTGCAGCACTTCTGCCTGCATTGCACACTCCAACTCATTATAACTAAGCCATTATACTAGCAAACACTCAGTGTACCTAGTGGCATCCTAAACGTGGCTATTGGACTTTGCTATAGTCCCACTAGTGCAAAGACATTTGCAGCACCTCTGCCTGCATTGCACACTCCAACTCATTATAACTAAGCCATTATACTAGCAAACACTCAGTGTACCTAGTGGCATCCTAAACGTGGCTATTGGACTTTGCTATAGTCCCATTAGTGCAAAGACATTTGCAGCACCTCTACCTGCATTGCACACTCCAACTCATTATAACTAAGCCATTATACTAGCAAACACTCAGTGTACCTAGTGGCATCCTAAACGTGGCTATTGGACTGTTGTCTAGTCACACTAGTGCAAACACATTTGCAGCACTTCTGCCTGCATTGCACACTCCAACTCATTATAACTAAGCCATTATACTAGCAAACACTCAGTGTACCTAGTGGCATCCTAAACGTGGCTATTGGACTTTGCTATAGTCCCACTAGTGCAAAGACCTTTGCAGCACCTCTGCCTGCATTGCACACTCCAACTCATTATAACTAAGCCATTATACTAGCAAACACTCAGTGTACCTAGTGGCATCCTAAACGTGGCTATTGGACTTTGCTATAGTCCCACTAGTGCAAAGACATTTGCAGCACCTCTACCTGTATTGCACACTCCAACTCATTATACCTAAGCCATTATACTAGCAAACACTCAGTGTACCTAGTGGCATCCTAAACGTGGCTATTGGACTGTTGTCTAGTCACACTAGTGCAAACACATTTGCAGCACCTCTACCTGCATTGCACACTCCAACTCATTATAACTAAGCCATTATACTAGCAAACACTCAGTGTACCTAGTGGCATCCTAAACGTGGCTATTGGACTGTTGTCTAGTCACACTAGTGCAAACACATTTGCAGCACCTCTGCCTGCATTGCACACTCCAACTCATTATAACTAAGCCATTATACTAGCAAACACTCAGTATACCTAGTGGCATCCTAAACGTGGCTATTGGACTTTGCTATAGTCCCACTAGTGCAAAGACATTTGCAGCACCTCTGCCTGCATTGCACACTCCAACTCATAACTAAGCCATTATACTAGCAAACACTCAGTGTACCTAGTGGCATCCTAAAGGTGGCTATTGGACTGTTGTCTAGTCACACTAGTGCAAACACATTTGCAGCACCTCTACCTGCATTGCACACTCCAACTCATTATAACTAAGCCATTATACTAGCAAACACTCAGTGTACCTAGTGGCATCCTAAACGTGGCTATTGGACTGTTGTCTAGTCACACTAGTGCAAACACATTTGCAGCACCTCTGCCTGCATTGCACACTCCAACTCATTATAACTAAGTCATTATACTAGCAAACACTCAGTGTACCTAGTGGCATCCTAAACGTGGCTATTGGACTTTGCTATAGTCCCACTAGTGCAAAGACATTTGCAGCACCTCTACCTGCATTGCACACTCCAACTCATTATAACTAAGCCATTATACTAGCAAACACTCAGTGTAACTAATGGCATCCTAAACGTGGCTATTGGACTGTTGTCTAGTCACACTAGTGCAAACACATTTGCAGCACCTCTGCCTGCATTGCACACTCCAACTCATTATAACTAAGCCATTATACTAGCAAACACTCAGTGTACCTAGTGGCATCCTAAACGTGGCTATTGGACTTTGCTATAGTCCCACTAGTGCAAAGACATTTGCAGCACCTCTGCCTGCATTGCACACTCCAACTCATTATAACTAAGCCATTATACTAGCAAACACTCAGTGTACCTAGTGGCATCCTAAACGTGGCTATTGGACTGTTGTCTAGTCACACTAGTGCAAACACATTTGCAGCACCTCTACCTGCATTGCACACTCCAACTCATTATAACTAAGCCATTATACTAGCAAACACTCAGTGTACCTAGTGGCATCCTAAACGTGGCTATTGGACTTTGCTATAGTCCAACTAGTGCAAAGACATTTGCAGCACCTCTACCTGCATTGCACACTCCAACTCATTATAACTAAGCCATTATACTAGCAAACACTCAGTGTAACTAGTGGCATCCTAAACGTGGCTATTGGACTGTTGTCTAGTCACACTAGTGCAAACACATTTGCAGCACCTCTGCCTGCATTGCACACTCCAACTCATTATAACTAAGCCATTATACTAGCAAACACTCAGTGTACCTAGTGGCATCCTAAACGTGGCTATTGGACTGTTGTCTAGTCACAATAGTGCAAACACATTTGCAGCACCTCTGCCTGCATTGCACACTCCAACTCATTATAACTAAGCCATTATACTAGCAAACACTCAGTGTACCTAGTGGCATCCTAAACGTGGCTATTGGACTTTGCTATAGTCCCACTAGTGCAAAGACATTTGCAGCACCTCTGCCTGCATTGCACACTCCAACTCATTATAACTAAGCCATTATACTAGCAAACACTCAGTGTACCTAGTGGCATCCTAAACGTGGCTATTGGACTGTTGTCCAGTCACACTAGTGCAAACACATTTGCAGCACTTCTGCCTGCATTGCACACTCCAACTCATTATAACTAAGCCATTATACTAGCAAACACTCAGTGTACCTAGTGGCATCCTAAACGTGGCTATTGGACTTTGCTATAGTCCCACTAGTGCAAAGACATTTGCAGCACCTCTGCCTGCATTGCACACTCCAACTCATTATAACTAAGCCATTATACTAGCAAACACTCAGTGTACCTAGTGGCATCCTAAACGTGGCTATTGGACTTTGCTATAGTCCCATTAGTGCAAAGACATTTGCAGCACCTCTACCTGCATTGCACACTCCAACTCATTATAACTAAGCCATTATACTAGCAAACACTCAGTGTACCTAGTGGCATCCTAAACGTGGCTATTGGACTGTTGTCTAGTCACACTAGTGCAAACACATTTGCAGCACTTCTGCCTGCATTGCACACTCCAACTCATTATAACTAAGCCATTATACTAGCAAACACTCAGTGTACCTAGTGGCATCCTAAACGTGGCTATTGGACTTTGCTATAGTCCCACTAGTGCAAAGACCTTTGCAGCACCTCTGCCTGCATTGCACACTCCAACTCATTATAACTAAGCCATTATACTAGCAAACACTCAGTGTACCTAGTGGCATCCTAAACGTGGCTATTGGACTTTGCTATAGTCCCACTAGTGCAAAGACATTTGCAGCACCTCTACCTGTATTGCACACTCCAACTCATTATACCTAAGCCATTATACTAGCAAACACTCAGTGTACCTAGTGGCATCCTAAACGTGGCTATTGGACTGTTGTCTAGTCACACTAGTGCAAACACATTTGCAGCACCTCTACCTGCATTGCACACTCCAACTCATTATAACTAAGCCATTATACTAGCAAACACTCAGTGTACCTAGTGGCATCCTAAACGTGGCTATTGGACTGTTGTCTAGTCACACTAGTGCAAACACATTTGCAGCACCTCTGCCTGCATTGCACACTCCAACTCATTATAACTAAGCCATTATACTAGCAAACACTCAGTATACCTAGTGGCATCCTAAACGTGGCTATTGGACTTTGCTATAGTCCCACTAGTGCAAAGACATTTGCAGCACCTCTGCCTGCATTGCACACTCCAACTCATAACTAAGCCATTATACTAGCAAACACTCAGTGTACCTAGTGGCATCCTAAAGGTGGCTATTGGACTGTTGTCTAGTCACACTAGTGCAAACACATTTGCAGCACCTCTACCTGCATTGCACACTCCAACTCATTATAACTAAGCCATTATACTAGCAAACACTCAGTGTACCTAGTGGCATCCTAAACGTGGCTATTGGACTGTTGTCTAGTCACACTAGTGCAAACACATTTGCAGCACCTCTGCCTGCATTGCACACTCCAACTCATTATAACTAAGTCATTATACTAGCAAACACTCAGTGTACCTAGTGGCATCCTAAACGTGGCTATTGGACTTTGCTATAGTCCCACTAGTGCAAAGACATTTGCAGCACCTCTGCCTGCATTGCACACTCCAACTCATTATAACTAAGCCATTATACTAGCAAACACTCAGTGTACCTAGTGGCATCCTAAACGTGGCTATTGGACTGTTGTCTAGTCACACTAGTGCAAACACATTTGCAGCACCTCTACCTGCATTGCACACTCCAACTCATTATAACTAAGCCATTATACTAGCAAACACTCAGTGTACCTAGTGGCATCCTAAACGTGGCTATTGGACTTTGCTATAGTCCCACTAGTGCAAAGACATTTGCAGCACCTCTGCCTGCATTGCACACTCCAACTCATTATAACTAAGCCATTATACTAGCAAACACTCAGTGTACCTAGTGGCATCCTAAACGTGGCTATTGGACTGTTGTCTAGTCACACTAGTGCAAACACATTTGCAGCACCTCTGCCTGCATTGCACACTCCAACTCATTATAACTAAGCCATTATACTAGCAAACACTCAGTGTACCTAGTGGCAACCTAAACGTGGCTATTGGACTGTTGTCTAGTCACACTAGTGCAAACACATTTGCAGCACCTCTGCCTGCATTGCACACTCCAACTCATTATAACTAAGCCATTATACTAGCAAACACTCAGTATACCTAGTGGCATCCTAAACGTGGCTATTGGACTTTGCTATAGTCCCACTAGTACAAAGACATTTGCAGCACATCTGCTTGCATTGCACACTCCAACTCATTATAACTAAGCCATTCTACTAGAAAACACTCAGTGTACCTAGTGGCATCCTAAACGTGGCTATTGGACTTTGCTATAGTCCCACTAGTGCAAAGACATTTGCAGCACCTCTGCCTGCATTGCACACTCCAACTCATTATAACTAAGCCATTATACTAGCAAACACTCAGTGTACCTAGTGGCATCCTAAACGTGGCTATTGGACTGTTGTCTAGTCACACTAGTGCAAACACATTTGCAGCACCTCTGCCTGCATTGCACACTCCAACTCATTATAACTAAGTCATTATACTAGCAAACACTCAGTGTACCTAGTGGCATCCTAAACGTGGCTATTGGACTTAGCTATAGTCCCACTAGTGCAAAGATATTTGCAGCACCTCTGCCTGCATTGCACACTCCAACTCATTATAACTAAGCCATTATACTAGCAAACACTCAGTGTACCTAGTGGCATCCTAAACGTGGCTATTGGACTTTGCTATAGTCCCACTAGTGCAAAGACATTTGCAGCACCTCTGCCTGCATTGCACACTCCAACTCATTATAACTAAGCCATTATACTAGCAAACACTCAGTGTACCTAGTGGCATCCTAAACGTGGCTATTGGACTGTTGTCTAGTCACACTAGTGCAAACACATTTGCAGCACCTCTACCTGCATTGCACACTCCAACTCATTATAACTAAGCCATTATACTAGCAAACACTCAGTGTACCTAGTGGCATCCTAAACGTGGCTATTGTACTTTGCTATAGTCCCACTAGTGCAAAGACATTTGCAGCACCTCTGCCTGCATTGCACACTCCAACTCATTATAACTAAGCCATTATACTAGCAAACACTCAGTGTACCTAGTGGCATCCTAAACGTGGCTATTGGACTGTTGTCTAGTCACACTAGTGCAAACACATTTGCAGCACCTCTACCTGCATTGCACACTCCAACTCATTATAACTAAGCCATTATACTAGCAAACACTCAGTGTACCTAGTGGCATCCTAAACGTGGCTATTGGACTTTGCTATAGTCCCACTAGTGCAAAGACATTTGCAGCACCTCTGCCTGCATTGCACACTCCAACTCATTATAACTAAGCCATTATACTAGCAAACACTCAGTGTACCTAGTGGCATCCTAAACGTGGCTATTGGACTTTGCTATAGTCCCACTAGTACAAAGACATTTGCAGCACCTCTGCTTGCATTGCACACTCCAACTCATTATAACTAAGCCATTATACTAGAAAACACTCAGTGTACCTAGTGGCATCCTAAACCTGGCTATTGGACTTTGCTATAGTCCCACTAGTGCAAAGACATTTGCAGCACCTCTGCCTGCATTGCACACTCCAACTCATTATAACTAAGCCATTATACTAGCAAACACTCAGTGTACCTAGTGGCATCCTAAACGTGGCTATTGGACTGTTGTCTAGTCACACTAGTGCAAACACATTTGCAGCACCTCTGCCTGCATTGCACACTCCAACTCATTATAACTAAGCCATTATACTAGCAAACACTCAGTGTACCTAGTGGCATCCTAAACGTGGCTATTGGACTTTGCTATAGTCCCACTAGTGCAAAGACATTTGCAGCACCTCTGCCTGCATTGCACACTCCAACTCATTATAACTAAGCCATTATACTAGCAAACACTCAGTGTACCTAGTGGCATCCTAAACGTGGCTATTGGACTGTTGTCTAGTCACACTAGTGCAAACACATTTGCAGCACCTCTACCTGCATTGCACACTCCAACTCATTATAACTAAGCCATTATACTAGCAAACACTCAGTGTACCTAGTGGCATCCTAAACGTGGCTATTGGACTTTGCTATAGTCCCACTAGTGCAAAGACATTTGCAGCACCTCTGCCTGCATTGCACACTCCAACTCATTATAACTAAGCCATTATACTAGCAAACACTCAGTGTACCTAGTGGCATCCTAAACGTGGCTATTGGACTGTTGTCTAGTCACACTAGTGCAAACACATTTGCAGCACTTCTGCCTGCATTGCACACTCCAACTCATTATAACTAAGCCATTATACTAGCAAACACTCAGTGTACCTAGTGGCATCCTAAACGTGGCTATTGGACTGTTGTCTAGTCACACTAGTGCAAACACATTTGCAGCACCTCTGCCTGCATTGCACACTCCAACTCATTATAACTAAGCCATTATACTAGCAATTTTTGCTGCCAGTTTAAGGGCCGTAGTTGCATTGTCAGGGATATTTATTCTTTATTATTCTGCTGTTAATAAAGCTAGACCACCACTGCAATCTACACCACCTCTCAATTTTTACTACCACATTTTCAGTGCACAATCTTGTCGCAATCAACATGAGTGGCAAAATGACAGATGCTGGTGGAAAGGGGAAGAGGCGTGGTGGAAAAGGCAAAAAAGGTTTTGTCCGTGGGGAAGGTGGCAAAGCTCCATTATCATCTGCTGAAGATAGACCATCTACCAGCAAAAGTAAGATGTCTACTACTTACCGTGGACAATCCGATGTGCTCCCTTTTTTACGGACACGAACAACAGGAACAAAGGTAGATGATGGCCAAAAAAGGAAAATGCTTGAATGGATCTCAAGTGGTCCAACAAGTGCCCTCTCAGCCACTTCAAGTACCGCATCCAAAAAACACCAGTCCTCTGAGTTGTCATTCCAATCAAACTTGCTTTCTCCCAGCTCTGAAGTCTCCATCAGCCCTGCACAGTATGGTGGAAGTGAGATGGCTGAGTCTGCAGAGCTGTTCAGTCACACTATAGCCTGGGAATCAGAGGTCTGCTCCCAAGCTACAGTGAGTACAGAACAGGAAATGGTCTGCAGTGATGCCCAGAACCTTTGTGACTCTGATTCAGGCCGTGAGGACCAAGTTTCTGAGCATAATGTTGATTCTTTGTCACAAACTGTAACACCTGTGGTTATAGACAATGAGGAACATACTGATGAAGATGAGACGCAGATACCCGATTGGGATGACAACTTAAATATTCGGTCAGGGCAAGAAGAGGCTCGGTCTGAGGGGGAGGGTAGTGCAAACACAACAATTGATGATGAAGTTCTAGATCCCACCTACTGTCAACCCACAGTCAGGCACTCGAGGAGGTCAACAGAGGTGGTGGAGGAGGATGCAACTGATGACGAAGTTACCTTGCGCCTTCCTGGACACAGTCGGAGTACTGGTAGCACGTCTACAACTGCATCCTCAGCCACCACTCTGCCTCTGAGCATTATTCGGGGTGGATCAACAGGTCGCATGGCCTCTAAGCCTTGCCTAGCCTGGTCCTTTTTTGACATAGAAAAAGATCGCCCAAATTATGTGATCTGTAAAATTTGTCATGGTTCTCTTAGTAGAGGTCAAAACCTCAGCAGTTTGACAACTTCTTCCATGAATCGTCACATGAATAAATATCATATGGCCCGGTGGGAAGCTCACCGTGCTGCAATGCGGCCTAGCGGAGCAAACCATCCACCGCCTGCCCCTTCCAGTGCATCCGCGCGCTCGTCATCTTCTAGGACTGTGGGGACAGCTGTCACACCTGTTTTTCCACCCACAGCTTCCACCACTGTAACCGCAACAGGCAGTTTGCTTGGTAGGTCGTCAGTTGGTTTGGAAGGGGAAACAAGTGAGTGTGTACAGCTCTCTCAGACATCGATAGCACCAACGTTGGATGAAGGCAACATCATGTCTCCGCCTGCACTTTCCTCACAAACCTGCATTTTTCCAGGGACACCCTACTCAACACCGTCTACACACAGCAGCCAGATCTCTGTCCCTCAGATGTGGTCAAATAAAAGGCCACTTCCTGCGACCCATGACAAAGCTAAGAGGTTGACTCTATCCCTCTGTAAGCTGTTGGCTACCGAAATGCTGCCTTTCCGCCTAGTGGACACACAGGATTTTAGAGACCTTATGTCTGTCGCTGTGCCCCAGTACCAGATGCCTAGTCGCCACTACTTCTCTAAGAAAGGTGTGCCCGCGCTACACCAGCATGTCGCACACAACATCACCGCTTCCTTGAGAAACTCTGTGTGTGAACGGGTGCATTTCACCACCGATACTTGGACCAGTAAGCATGGACAGGGACGTTACATGTCGCTGACTGGGCACTTAGTAACTATGGTGATAGATGGTGAAGGGTCTGCTGCACAAGTCTTGCCGTCCCCACGACTTGTGTGTCAATCCTCTGTCTGTCCAAGTTCCGCCACTGCATCTGCCTCCTCCACCTCATCTGGGTCCTCCACCTCCGCCCCAAGCCTGCCTGGTCAGGCCACCAGCGTTCTCACTGCGCAGAAGGAATCACGCACCCCTCATTACTATGCTGGCAGCAGAGCGCAACGGCATCAGGCGGTCTTTAGCTTGACATGTCTTGGGAATAAGAGTCACACAGCTGAGGAGTTGTGGTCAGCTCTGCGGTCTGAGTTTAATAAATGGTTGTCTCCACTCAACCTGCAGCCTGGTAAGGCCGTGTGCGACAATGCTGCAAACCTGGGTGCGGCCCTTCGCCTGGGCAAGGTGACACACGTACCTTGTATGGCTCACGTGTTGAACCTTGTCGTCCAGCAATTTTTAACACACTATCCCGGCCTAGATGGCCTTCTGAACAGGGCACGAAAACTGTCTGCTCACTTCCGCCGTTCAAGCGCCGCAGCTGAGCGACTAGCATCGCTCCAGAAGTCTTTCGGCCTGCCGGTTCATCGCCTGAAATGCGATGTGGCGACACGCTGGAATTCAACTCTCCACATGTTACAGCGACTGTGGCAGCACCGCCGAGCCCTGGTGCAATACGTCATGACGTATAGCCTGGGCCAACGAGATGCAGAGGTGGGGCAGATCACCCTGATGGAGTGGTCTCAGATCGACGACCTATGCACCCTTCTGCACAGTTTCGACATGGCGACGAATATGTTTAGCGCTGACAATGCCATTATCAGCATGACGATTCCAGTCATTTACATGATGGAGCACACGCTAAACCCTATTTGGAGTCAGGGGGTGGGACAACAGGAAGGGGATGAACTACAGGAGGATTCATATGCACAAGACACAACAACATCACCAAGGTCCAGACGTTCATCATCACCAAGGCGCCAGGCATGGGACCATGTGGGACAGGGATCAACAAGGGCGCATGGTAGCAGGCGAGATGTTGAGTAAGGTGCAGGAGAACATGAAGAACTGGAGGACGAACTGTCCATGGACATGGAAGACTCAGCAGATGAGGGAGACCTTGGTCAAATTTCAGTTGAAAGAGGTTGGGGGGAGATGTCAGAGGAAGAAAGAACGGTTAGCACCTCTATGCCACAAACACAGCGTGGACTTGGTCCGCATGGCTGAGCAAGACACATGAGTGCCTTCTTGTTGCACTACCTCCAACATGACCCTCGTATTGTCAAAATTAGAAGTGATGATGACTACTGGCTTGCCACACTATTAGATCCCCGGTACAAGTCCAAATTTTGTGACATAATTCCAGCCATAGAAAGGGACGCACGTATGCAGGAGTATCAGCAGAAGCTGTTACTCGATCTTAGATCCGCTTTTCCACCAAACAACCGTGCAGGTGCAGGGAGTGAATCTCCCAGTTGTAACTTGACAAACATGGGACGGTCTCGTCATCTTCAACAGTCTACCCGTACCAGTAGGACCGTATCTGGTGCTGGTAACAGCAATTTTATGGAATCTTTTCATAATTTTTTTAGACCCTCCTTTGCAAGGCCACCAGAGACAACAAGTCTGACACATAGTCAACGGCTGGAGAGGATGATACAGGAGTATCTCCATATGAACATCGATGCCATGACTTTGCAAATGGAGCCTTGCTCCTTTTGGGCTTCAAATCTAGAAAAATGGCCAAAGCTCGCAACTTACGCCTTGGAGATTTTGTCGTGTCCAGCTGCCAGCGTTGTCTCTGAACTTGTCTTCAATGCTGCTGGGTGTGTGCTGACAGATAAGCGCACGCGTCTGTCCAGTGACAATGTGGACAGACTGACGTTCATCAAAATGAACAAGTCATGGATCCAGAAGGAATTTACTACCCCTGTGTCATCCTGGGGAGAGTAAATGCTTGTGGATTTGGAATGTGCTTGATGCAAATCTAGCTGTGAATTGTACAACTGGGGCACAACTGCTGCCACTGAAGGGGTGGGTGTGTGTGGGGCCCAATTTTTGGAAAAAAGGGAGACTCCGCTTGGAGTAACCCTTGCTTGCTGTGTTTTTAAAAGAAGCCAAGATGAACAGAGCTGGGATCAGGAAAGACTTTGCTACCTACCCCGGTGTCATCCTGGGGACGGATAAGAATGGCGTATTTTTGAATGTGCTTGATGCAAATCTAGCTGTGAATTGTACAACTGGGGCACAACTGCTGCCACTGAAGGGGTGGGTGTGTGTGGGGCCCAATTTTTGGAAAAAAGGGAGACTCCGCTTGGAGTAACCCTTGCTTGCTGTGTTTTTTAAAAATTATCCAAGATGAACAGAGCTGGGGTCAGGAAAGACTTTGCTACCTACCCCGGTGTGATCCTGGGGACGGATAAGAATGGCGTATTTTTGAATGTGCTTGATGCAAATCTAGCTGTGAATTGTACAACTGGGGCACAACTGCTGCCACTGAAGGGGTGGGTGTGTGTGGGGCCCAATTTTTGGAAAAAAGGGAGACTCCGCTTGGAGTAACCCTTGCTTGCTGTGTTTTTAAAAGAAGCCAAGATGAACAGAGCTGGGATCAGGAAAGACTTTGCTACCTACCCCGGTGTGATCCTGGGGACGGATAAGAATGGCGTATTTTTGAATGTGCTTGATGCAAATCTAGCTGTGAATTGTACAACTGGGGCACAACTGCTGCCACTGAAGGGGTGGGTGTGTGTGGGGCCCAATTTTTGGAAAAAAAGGGAGACTACGCTTGGAGTCACCTAGCGGTGTTTTACATGATTTTAGAAGGGAGTGCCATGCCTATATCTGTGTGTCCTCCTCTTTTTCCTTGTCCAGCTGTTTTGTTTTCGCATGAGTATATGTCCTTGTCACTTTCCCATGTGTTTGTGTTGTGTTGTGAGTTGTTTGTCACCTTTTGGACACCTTTGAGGGTGTTTTCTAGGTGTTTTTATGTGTTTGTGATTGCCTGCCATTGTTTCCTATGCAGTTCGAGTTCGGTTCGTCGAACATTCGACGAGCCGAACTCGAACGGGACCTCCGTTCGGCGAACCGACCTCGAGCCGAACCGGGACCGGTTCGCTCATCTCTACTAATAACTGAGGAGGAGGCGTTGCATTGTATGTTAAAAATGAACACATCACAGAAATTAAAGTTTCAGAGAATGAGAATCTATTAGAAGAAATTTGGGTAAGAATTCATGGAGAAAACAATGGGAAGGACATCATAATAGTTGTCTATAATTTATTATAGACCACCGGGACAAACAGGATATGGATGTGATTAATTCACACCAAATAGCCATGTTCTAAAAAAAAGAAATATAGATTATGGGAGATTTCAACTATCTAGATATTCATTGATAAACCCTTACAGGTAAGAGTAAAGACTCCATGGAATTTTTATCTCCCTTGTAGACAATTTGGACATAGTCCTAACCAAGAAAGAGGATATGGTTAAAGGATTAAGGGTAGCAGGGACACTGGGACTCAGCGATCATGCTATCCTTTAATTTGGGATTGCGAGAAAAGCAAGACCTGAGAAGACAAAAACTTCAAGGATCTACTTTAGCAGAGCACACTTCAAGGCCCTAAAGGTAAAGGTTGGTAGAATTCCATGGTGCATAATTCCTAAAAACAAAAATGTACACAAAGGGTGGGGAAGAATCTTTAATGCACAAGAGCTAACAATACCTAAAAGGAAACAAAAAATGGGAAAGACATAAAGAAACCAGGAGGAGTGACCAAAAAAATCACACTACCTGCTAAAAAAGAAAAAGGAAATATACAAGTGGAAGATGGTGACTTTATTGAAGGATGTATGCAATCTAGTTTGCAGTCTCTGCAAGACAAGCATCAAAGGTGCTACAGCCGAACATGAATTGAGGCTTGCAAAAGAAGTCAAGAGTAAAGCCTGCTTTACATGGGACGACCGATTGTGCAATTTCACAATCGATCGTACCCACCCCCGTCGTTTTTGCGTCACGGGCAAATCACATGCCCGTGGCGCACAAACTCGTTTAACCCCCGTCACACGTACTTACCTGCTGAGTGACCTCGCTGTGGGTGACGAACGTCCACTTCCTGAAGTGGGAGGGACGTTCGGCGTCACAGCGACGTCACACAGCCGCCGGCCAATAGAAGCGGAGGGGCGGAGATGAGCGGGACGTAAACATCCCGCCAACCTCCTTCCTTCCGCATAGCCGGCGGGTGCCACGGGACGGAGGTAGGCTGCTGGTCATCGTTCCCGGGGTGTCACACGGAGCGGCGTGTGCTACCCCGTGAATGATGAGCAACCGGCGCCATTTTAATTAAACGAGATTATGAAACCGAGCGACGAGTACACAACTCACGACTTGTGAGCGATACTGCGTCGCTCGGAGGTGTCACACAGCCCAACGTCGCAAGTGATGCCGGATGTGCGTCACAAAAACCGTGACCCCAACGATCTATCGCACGATAGATCGTCTCATGTAAAGCACCCTTAAGGCAAAAGGATTTTGGGGGTATGTTAAAAGTAGAGATGAGCGATGTTTTAATCGAACCGTTCGCCAATTTCAAATTCGAGTGGTTTTTGGGCGGTGTTCGAGTCGTTCGACGAACTCGAACGATTTGCTTCATGTTCGACCGTTCGAGTTACCGTTCAATAACAGTTTGATCACCAAAAGCGTGGCTTTTCACAGTAAGGCTATATGCACACGTTGTGTATTTGCATGCGTCCTGCGTCCCGCGTCCCCAGCACAATCCCTCTCTCTTTCCTCTTTTACCACTTTACCACACGACGCTTTCAGCTCTGCTACATGAAGCTGACAGGGAGCGGCGTAGAACATGAGCGCTCTGTATCAGATCCACGCAGCAACTGAAGTGAGCCGCGCTGTCACTGGAGACTTCACTCAGGTAGTGCCTGCGTGTGTGCGAGGATGATGATAAGTGCGGTAGTGCTTGTGTGTGCGGTGATGATGATGAGTGCGGTACTGCCGGGGTGTGTGCGGTGATGATTATGATGAGTGCAGTAGTGCCGGGGTGTGTGCGGGGATGATGATGTGGGCGGTAGTGTCGGGGTGTGTGCGGTGATGATGATGAGCTCGGTACTGCCATGGTGTATTCAGTGATGATGAATGCGGTAGTGCCGGGGTGTGTGCGAGGATGATGATGAGTGCGGTAGTGCATGTGTGTGCGGTGATGATGATAAGTGCGGTAGTGTCGGGGTGTGTGCGGTGATGATGATGAGTGCGGTAGTGTCAGGGTGTGTGCGGTGATGATGATGATGAGTGTGGTAGTAAAGTGCGGTAGTGCTGGGGTGTGTGCGGTGATGATGATGACTGCGGTAGTGCCTGCGTGTCTGCGGTGATGATGATGATGATGAGTGCGGTAGTGCCGGGATGGGGGTGGTAGTGCCTGCGTGTCTCTCTCTCTCTTCTCTCGTCTCTCCTCTCTTCTCTCTCTTCTCTCCCTTCTCTCCCTCTCCTCTCTCTCTTTTCTCTCTCTCTTCTCTCTCTCTCCTCTCATTCTCTCTCCTCTCTCTCTTTCTTCTCTCTCTCATCTCTCTCTCCTATCTCTCTCTTCTTTCTCTCTCACTCTTCTCTCTCATCTCTCTCTTCTCTCTCTCTTCTCTCTCTCCTCTCTCTCTTCTCTCATTCTTCTCTCTCTTCTCTCTCTTTTTTCTCTCTCCTCTCTCTTCTCTCCTCTCTCTTCTCTCCTCTCTCTCCTCTCTCTCTTTCTCTCTCTCTCTCTCCTCTCTTTCCCTCCTCTCTCTCTTTCTCTCTTCTCTCTCTCTCTCCTCTCTCTCTCCTCTATTTCTCCTGTCCTCTCTTTCCTCTCTCTCATCTCTCTCTCTCCTCTCTCCTCTCTCTCTGTCCTCTCTCTCTCTCCTCTCTCTCTCCTCTCTCTCCTCTCTCTCCTCTCTCTCCTCTCACTCTCCTCTCTCTCTCGCCTCCACTCTCTCTCTCTCCACTCTCTCTCTCCTCTCTCTCTCCTCTCTCTCCTCTCTCTCTCCTCTCTCTCTCTTCTCCTCTCTCTCTCCTCTCCTCTCTCTCTCTCCTCTCTCTCCTCTCTCTCTCCTCTCTCTCTCTCCTCTTCTCTCTCCCTCCTCTCCTCTCTTCTCTCTCTCCTCTCCTCTGTCTCTCTTCTCTCATTGTCTCTTGTCTCTTCTCTCCTCTCAGACCTGGCGATGATCAGCTGATGCGGCCACCTGACGGCATCAGCTGACACTATAAGTCAAGCGGTGAGACCGGCTTTTTACTGCCCGGCCGGCTAAACTATCAGCTGATGCTGTCAGACAGGAGTCTGCACAGAAGTGTGTAGTTTTTTGTTTTTTTCTTGCACTGATGCATCAGCTGATTGTATAAAAGCTGTTTTTACAATCAGCTGATATGTCATGTGATTCAGGCCCTTGAACCTGACACATCATCTGATCGCTTTGCCTTCCAGCAAACCGATCAGATGATATTGGATCCGGATTGGACGGCGCGGGACCCTTGACCCAGGATTACTACGGAGGGGGGTTCTTTATTTCAATAAAGATGGAGTCACTAATTGTGTTGTGTTTTGTTTCTAATAAAATTATTTTTCTGTGTGTTGTGGTTTTTTTTATCTGTACTAGAAATTCATGGTGGCCATGTCTAATATTGGCGTGACACCATGAATTTCGGGCTTAGGGCCAGTTGATAATATACAGCTAGCCCTAACCCCTTATTACCCAGAGAGCCACCCATCACCAGGGCAGCTGGAAGAGTTGGATACAGCGCCAGAAGATGCTCCTGCATATAGTCCTGGATGGAATATGCTGAGCCTTGTAGTACTGCAGCTGCTGTCTGTCTGTATGGAGGAGAGCAGACAGCAGCTGCAGAACTATAAGGCCCAGCATCCTTCATCCAGAACTGTATGCTGGAGGGAGAGGCAGGGGGAGCAGAACTGCAAGGCTCAGCATACTTCATCCACTAGTGTATGCAGGAGAGCAGACAGCAGCTGCAGAACTACAAGGCTCAGCATGCTGCATCCAGGACTGTATGCTGGAGGGAGAGGCAGGGGAAGCAGAACTGTAAGGCTCAGCATATTTCATCCACTAGTGTATGCAGGAGACCAGACAGCAGCTGCAGAACTACAAGGCTCAGCATCCTACATCCAGGACTGTATGCTGGAGGGAGAGGCAGGGGGAGCAGAACTGCAAGGCTCAGCATACTTAATCCACTAGTGTATGCAGGAGACCAGACAGCAGCTGCAGAACTACAAGGCTCAGCATGCTGCATCCAGGACTGTATGTTGGAGGGAGAGGCAGGGGGAGCAGAACTGCAAGGCTCAGCATACTTAATCCACTAGTGTATGCAGGAAACCAGACAGCAGCTGCAGAACTACAAGGCTCAGCATCCTACATCCAGGACTGTATGCTGGAGGGAGAGACAGGGGGAGCAGAACTACAATGCTCAGAATGCTCCATTCACTAGTGTATGCAGGAGAGCAGACAGCAGCTGCAGAACTACAAGGCTCAGCATTATGCATCCAGGACTGTATGCTGGAGGGAGAGACAGGGGGAGCAGAATTACAAGGCTCAGCATACTCCATCCAGGACTGTATGCAGGAGCTTATTGCCCACAAACAAAATGACGTGGGCTTCGCCATATTATTGTATGCTAGCCAGGTGCAGCAGGCAGCTATGGCTGCCCCCAACCCCCAGCTGCCTATTTGTACCCAGCTGGGAACTAAAAATATAAGGAAGCCCTAAAAAAAGAAAACGACATGGGCTTCGCCCCATTTTTTGTCCAGCCAGGTACAACTAGGCAGCTGGGGATTGGAATCCGCAGCACAGGTTGGCCCGAGCTTTCTGGGCCCCTCCGCTGTGATTTGCAGCCCACAGCCGCCCCATAAAATGGCACTTTCATAGAAGCGCCATCATCTGGCGCTGTATCCAACTCTTCCAGCAGCCCTGATGCCGGGTGGCTTGCTGGGTAATAAAGGGTTAATACAAGCTTTCTATTACTTCCTAGTATTAAGCCAGAGATTCTTAATGTCAGGCAAGTTTGACCCGACTATTAAGAATCTCCAATAAAGGATTAAAAAAAGACACCACACAGAGAAAAAATACTTTAATAGAAATAAATACACAGACACACTTTGAGACTCCATATTTATTACTCCCTCTCACCCCTCCACAATCCTGGTCTTCTAGCTTCTTTCTCCTTCAACCCATGCAGCTCTGCTACATCAGACAGCACTGCATGGGAGGAAGACGCTGCTAATCACTCAGTGAGTGAGCAGAGGCTGCGGGTTGGTAAGCGGTGATGTCACCGCTGCCACCGTTACCATAGTAACCTGAAAGGCAGGTTACTATAGCAACGATGATCTCCAATCACCTGATTCCCGGCGCCGCTATACATCGGCTGTGGCATCCAGTCCCTGCATGTAGGCTGACTCTGTAAAGAGCGCCGACATGCAGGGACAGGGAGTCGACCATGTGCCTGAGCATCTCGCCGGTACACAGAGATGCTGGAACGAGCACCGCGTACCGGAGAGCTGCACTGACAGGACCTAGCATGACATCTAGCCATGTGACCAGTCTCTAGCCAAAGAGATAATACACACGTGACTGGTCACATGCTATTGCTATGACGTCACGGAAGGTCCTATCATCAGTGCAGGTTACCGGGAGGACACAGCGATGTTCGACAGGAGAAGCAGCAGGAGACAGAGTCTGGAGGACGCGTCGCGGGACCTGTAAGTATAATGGCAATGTTTATTAACTGTATGTGTATATGTATAATGTGTTTGTATGTATTTGTGTTTGCCTGCCATTGTTTTTAATGGGGTTCAAAGGTGTTTGTCGAACATTCGACGAACACACCCGCCGTTCGACGAACCTAACCGAACTCGAACACTAAAGGGGTGGCTCATCTCTAGTTAAAAGCAAAAGAAAAGTGAAGAAGACCACTGGAGTCCTGCAGAATCAAAAAGGTAGAATAGTCAACAAGGTGGAACAAGGTGGAATAGCAGGTGAAGATACTAAACTCGTATTTCATATCTGTCTTCTCCCAAAAAACGAATGCAAGCATCTAGAATAATCATGATGCAAATGACGGTCAGAAGAAATCCAAGTTGACAATAGCAAAAGGATTTATAGGAGAACACTTAGCCAACTTAAAGGAAACCAAATTCCCAAGACCAACTGATTTGCACCCTAGAGTCCTGAAAGAGATAGCTGAGGAAATAATAACACCGCTTGCCATTATGTTCAATAAGTCATGGTAAACAAAAGTGGTCCCTCTAGATTGGAAAAAGGTAAATGTGGTTCCTATCTACAAAAAGAGGAAAAAGGAGGATCCATTGAATTACAGGTGAGTAAGCCTGACCTCCATAGCAGGAAAAATCATGGAACAAATTGTCACGGAACATTTACTTAGGTATCTGGATGTGAGTGCATTAATTAACCAAAGCCAGCACGGCTTTATGACCAATAAATCTTGTCAGACCAAAATGATTTTGTTCTACAACAAAATCACTGAATGATTGTACCAGGGGAATGCTGTGGATATAGTATACCTTGTCTTGAGTAAGGCATTCGATAAAGTATCACATGACATCCTGATTGAAAAAATCATCAAGTACGGAATCAACAAAAAATGAATTAGATGGATTCACAACTGGCTTAATGATTGGGCACAACAAATAATGCTAAATGGAAATACTTCAACCTGGAGGAAAGTCAAAAGCGGGGTGCAGCAAGGTTCTGTCCTGGGGCCAGTGCTGTTTAATATCTTTGAAGGTGATGTGGACAATGAAATTAATGGGGAACTAATAAAATTTGCAGATGATCCAAAGACAGGAGAAATAGCCAACACTAGAGAGGAAAGACCGCATATTCAAAAGGATCTAGACACACTCGAACATGGGCAAACACAAAGGTGTTTAGCAGGGACAAATGCAAAGTCATACATCTGAGTAAAAAAAAATGTAAAAAGCATATATAGTATGGGAGGAATAGAACTAAGTGATATCACAGGGGAAAGGGACTTGGGCATAATAGGAGATCACAGATTCAAGATGAGCCAACAGTGTGGTGCTGCAGCTAAAAAAAGCCAACAAAATTCTGGGAAGTATCAAGACAAGCATTGAATTTAGATCAAGAGAGCTCATTACCTTACTTAGAATACTGTGCATAGTTGTGGGCATTCCATTTCAAGAAAGAGATCAATATATTGGAGCAAGTCCAGAAAAGAGTAACCAAGATCATTGAAGGTCTGCAAACCATGTCACATGAAGAAGTAGAAAAATACAGTATGTATTTGTATCAGCTCACCACTTCAGAAGTCCTTGGGAGAAAGACTTAGCAGGTTCCAATGATCAGGTGCATGGAAACCTGTGGCCGGCATCCACATGGAAGTAGGAGAAAAAAGAGGGTGATAATCCAGCACCATATAAAATGTAACATTTCTTCATGTTTAAAATTAGGGGGGAAAAGGGAATCGCATCATCTCCATATTACAAGCATAACACACAAGACGCGTTTCAAACACCTAAGTGTTCTTATCATGCAACTTGTGTGTTACGCTTTTAATATGGAGATGGTGTGATTCCTTTCTCCCCTCCCCTAATTTTAAACATGAAGAAATAAGGTGAAATTTTAAATTTTATTCAGTGCTGGATTATCACCCTCTTTTTTATGTCCTGTGAAGACCTGCTAAAAGTACTAGGAATGTTTGGTTTGCAAAAGAGAAGGCTGAGAGGAGATTTAGAGTTCTACAAACATCTGAAAGGTAGTCATAGAGTAGAGGGAGGGAATCACCCTATTCTCATTAGCACTAGGAAGAGAAGCAATGGGAGGAAACTTAAGAGAAGGAGATTCAGATTAGACATTAGGAGAAACTTTCTGACATTCAGGCAGTCAGAGAGTGGAACAGGCTACAACTGGAGGTACTGAGGGCAATCGGAGAGTGGAACATCCTGCCACTGAAGGTAGTGAGCTCTCCATCAATGGAAATCTTTAACCCCTTCAGCCCCGGGGCACTTTCCGTTTTTGCGTTTTTGTTTTTTGCTCCCCTTCTTCCGAGAGCCGTAACT
Source organism: Anomaloglossus baeobatrachus (assembly GCF_048569485.1). Taxonomy (NCBI): domain Eukaryota; kingdom Metazoa; phylum Chordata; class Amphibia; order Anura; family Aromobatidae; genus Anomaloglossus; species Anomaloglossus baeobatrachus. Next base: position 661,396,181 of record NC_134353.1, on the reverse strand, counting down.
TTTTTATTTTTCCGTCAATCTTGCCATATGAGGGCTTGTTTTTTGCGGGACAAGTTGTACTTTTAAATGAAACCATAAGTTTTACCATATGGTGTACTGGAAAGCAGCAAAAAAATTCCAAGTGTGGAAAAATTGCAAAAAAAGTGTGATGGCACAATAGTTTTTGGGATGTTTTATTCACGGTGTTCACTATATGGTAAAACTGATGTGTGGGTATGATACCTGAGGTCGGTGCGAGTTTGTAGACACCAAACATGTATAGGTTTACTTGTATCTAAGGGGTTAAAAAAAATTCACAAGTTTGTCCAATAAAAGTGGCGCACGTTTTGCGCCATTTTCCAAAACACGTAGCGTTCTTATTTTTTGGGATCTATGGCTCAGTGACGGCTTATTTTTTGCGTCTCGAGCTGATGTTTCTAATGGTAGTATTTTTGCGCAGATGCTACGTTTTGATCGCCTGTTATTGCATTTTGCGTAAAACGTGCGGCGACCAAAGAACGTAATTTTGGCGTTTGGAATTTTTTTGCCACTACGCCGTTTACCAATCAGAATAATTGATTTTATATTTTGATAGATCGGGCATTTCTGAACGCGGCGATACCAAATATGTGTATATTTATTTATTTTTTAACCCTTTAATTTTCAATGGGAGGAAAGGGGGGTGATTTGAACTTTTAGGTTTTTTTTTTTTTTTTTAATTTTTTAAAACTTTTTTTTTACTTTTTTTATTTTATTTTACTAGTCCCCCTAGGGGGCTATAGCGATCAGCAATCCGATTGCTGATCGCTATCTGCTGATCACAGCTATACCGCTGTAATCAGCAGAAATAGTCACTTTCTTTCTTCCTCTGCTCCGTGCCGAGGAAGAATGAAAGTGAAACTTCTTAGCACCAGGCGTCATCACATGACCCTGTGCTACGATGGCAACCACCGAACGTCACGTGATCACTCACGTGACGTCCGGAGGGGGCGGTGGTAAGAAAAAAAGATGGCCGCGCGCATATAGATCTCGCTGCCAGACTTTGGCAGCGAGATCTAAGGGGTTAATGTTCCGGGTGGAATGCGATTCCACTCGGAACATGTAGGCACACATGTCAGCTGTTGAAAACAGCTGATATGTGTGCCGATCCACGCCGCCTGCCCGCGGCAGGGGGCGGGGATTACCGGGACACGATCCATGACGGAAAGATCCGTCCATGGTCGTGAAGGGGTTAAGCGGATGGCCCTTGAGGTCCCTTCCAACTCTACCATTCTATGATTCTAAGTATCTATGCCAATGTGACGCCCTGGACTAGCCAGGTCGTCCCAGGTAGTCCCATGCACACACAGCCCCCTCCCTAAAAAGGTGACAGCAGCCAAACTTCAAAACCTTGTCGCCACCCTCCAGGTTTGATGTCCACACCAGGGGTGGCGGAGCCAGGTGGTTGGCTCCGCCCACCGAGGAGTTCACAGGCTTGGAGGCGGGAAAAACAGAGAGTTCTAGGTAGAAGATTAGCTTTGACAGTGGAGGAGAGAAGTCGAGTTCAAGGGCAGACCTGTGACCAGGCCTGCCATAGTCTACCAGGTGTCTGGGTTGGAGCCCAGTCACCTCTGGCAAGGAGGCAGACGGTGGTGGCCGCCTGCAGGAGCTGGGATTACAGCCGGTGGAACCGTAGGGACTGGGGTCAGGAGGTGGCTCGCCGGAACCGAACCGGGGAGCCGATTGGAAACCGGAACACCAGGATGGGTACCCAGGCCCAGTACGAAGCCCAGAAACCACAGGGCTGAGTCAAATCAACCGATTGAGGACTGGACTTAAGGACCTTTCCCACACAAGACCCGACTGAAGACAACAGCCCAACCATTAGGGTAAAGCCACCGCCAAGGCATAGAGACCCAAAGGGCCAGCGTCTGTGGGCAAACAGGGCTCTCCCGACACCCAGCAAGCCGGGGAGCGAACTACCATTGCTTAGGCATAGGAGTCATAACATTCACATTAAGAAGGTGCAGGAGAAAGGAGGAAACCAGGAAGGAAAAAGGGGTATACCAAACGCGGGATCACCACAGTGATTTAAAAAGCCAAATGTTTTTATCCTGTGTCATTGTGTGTTTTCTAGCAATTTTCAGTGTGGAGACATGTGTCTCGTGTTTTGGTTTTCTAATAATATAATAAAATTCAATAATGATTGTTTAATACTGTGGTGATCCCGCGTTTGGTATACCCCTTTTTCCTTCCTTGTTCCTCATAAATTTTTGTATACCAGGAGATCCCACTGGGTGGTGCCCTTCCCATCCTTTTTGCAGAAAGGAGGAAACCACCAACCTGTTAAGGGAGAAGCTGCAGCCGGCTGCGGGCACCATTCATCACCCCGTTTGGTTTACCAGAGACTCCAGTGTGTTGTGTCATAGTGAGCACACCAGTGCCTTCGGGCCGTGCACCGTGCCAGCACCCAGAATGCACCCATCCCCTTGCCTCAGCACCTCCCTCGGGCCCCTGGGACCATCACCCCCTACCCACGGAGGGGTCAACACCAAGCTGCGCATCACCTTCCCCGGGAGGCCTAGTCAATGGCAGCGGTGGTGTCCATCCATTCACCACAACCCGTGTGTGGCGTCACAAACTTAAATCCCCTACAAACCACCGCGGCCCCGGACGTGGAACTCCCCACCAAAGTCCCTGCGTGTAGCGCCAACCCCCTTTCAGAGCGACGTGACTCCCCGGGTCCGTGGAAGAGCTTGAGCCACCCACCGTACAAGCACGGATCCGAGCGGCACGGCAGGCGGCCGAGCCTGCAGGGTGGTACACCTACCATAAAGAAAATACTTATTGAGAGAAAATAGAGAGGGTGCAACACAAAGTGCAAACCATTAAGAAGCCTTAAAATAGAGGCCAAATTATACTTTGTAAAAAAAGCCAGCATTGTTCTGGAAAAGCACATGAAACTAAGATCAATCTGTACCAGAATGATGGGAAGAAGAAAGCATAAGAAGGCCTACTCAAAATTAGAGATGAGCGAACCGGTCGCGGCTCGGCTCGAGCTTGGTTCGCCGAACGGAGGTCTCGTTCGAGTTCGGTTCGGCGAACCGGTTCGGAGAACCACTCGAACCCATAGGAAACAATGGGAGGCAATCACAAACACATAAAAACACATTATAAATGTACATATACAGTTAATAAACATTGCCATAACACTTACCTGTCCCCGGGATGTGTCCTGCACTCTGTCTCCCGCCGCTTTTCCATCGATAATCGCTGTGTCTTCCCGGTAACCAGCAGTGATGCAGGACCTATTGTGATGTCAAAATAGCCATGTGACCAGTCACATGTCTATTATCTCATTGGCTACAGACTGGTCACATGACTATGACACGTCATGCTAGGACCTGTCATTGCATCTCTCTGGTACACGGTGCACGTTTGTGTATCGCCGTGTACCGGCGACATGCTCTAGCACACGGTCGACTCCCCGTTCTGCTTCCCCATTCCCTTATTGACCGGCTGACACAGCCAGTCAATAACGGAGATCACCGTTGCCATAGCAACGCGCTTGGTAGCGGTGTCGGTGACGTCACCGCTACCACATGCAGCGGCACCGGAATCACGTGATCGGAGCAGCGTTGCTATGGCAACCTGTCGCTTACAGCCTGTGGTCACTCTCACAGAGTGATTTCTGCACGGAGCACAGCATCCTTTCTCCCATGCTGTCTGATGGAGCAGAGCTGCATGTGTTGAGAAAGAAGACAGAAGACCATGGATCGTGGAGGGGTAAGAGGGGTAATAAAGATGGAGTCTCTAAGTGTGTCTGTGTATTTATTTCTATTAAAGTATTTTTTTTCTGTGTGGTGTATTTTTTTAACCCTTTATTGGAGATTCTTAATGGCCGGGTCAAACTTGCCTGACATTAAGAATCTCTGGCTTAATACTAGCTAGTAAAACAAAGCTAGTATTAACCCTTATTACCCAGCAAGCCACCTGGCTTCAGGGCTGCTGGAAGAGTTGGATACAGCGCCAGATGATGGTGCTTCTGTGAAAGCGCCATTTTCTGGGACGGCTGCGGACTGCAATTCGCAGGAGAGGCGCCCACAAACCTCGGGCTAACCTGTGCTGTGGATTCCAATCCCCAGCTGCCTAGTTGTACCCGGCTGGACACAAAAATGGGGCGAAGCCCACGTCGGGTTTTTTTTTTTAAATTTCATAAAATTCATGAATTAATTAAATAAGGGCTTCCCTATATTTTTAGTTCCCAGCCGGGTACAAATAGGCAGCTGGGGGTTGGGGGCAGCCCGTAGCTGCCTGCTGTACCTAGCTAGCATACAAAAATATGGCGAAGCCAACGTCATTTTTTTGGCAAAAAAAATAAAAAATGCTTCCTTGGATTTTCCATTGCCAGTGAAGGTAACACCAAGCAGTGGGGGTTGGCAGCCAGTAGCTGCTTGGATTACCCTTAGCTAGCAATACAAAAAATGCAGCGGGAGCCCATATATATATTTTTTTTAATTATTTATTTAAATAACTAAAAACAAAAAGGGCTTCCCTGTATTTTGATTGCCTGACATGACAGTGCTGTAAAAATAAATCTTTAAAAAAAATGACGTAGCGCTCCGCGGTATTTTTGATTCTTAGCGCAGTTAAAGCAGACAGCTATGGGTTGCCACCCCCATCTGCCTGGCGTTACCTTGGCTGGCAATCAAAATACAGGGAAGCCCATTAATTTTGTTTTATTTAAAAAAAATAGTTAAAAAAAAATGACGTTGGGTCCCCCCATTTTTGATAGCCAGCTAGGGTAAAGCAGACGGCTGTAGCCTGAAAACCACAGCTGGCAGCTTTACCGTGGTTGGGGATCCAATGTGGAGGTCACCCCAGGCTCTTTTTTTATAATTATTTTATAAATATTAATAATTGCAAAAAAAAGTAGGGTCCCCCACAAATTGGATCACTAGCCAAGGTACAGCGGACAGCTGTGGTCTAGTATTCTCAGGGTGGGAAGGTCCATACTTATTGGGCCCTCACAGCCTAAAAATAGCAGGCCGCAGGCACCCCAGAATTGGCGCATCCACTAGATGCGCCAATCCTGGCACTTCACCACAGCTCATCCCGTGCCCTGGTGTAATGGCAAACAGGGTAATAAATGGGGTTGATACTAGCTGTAAGGTCACCTGACATCAAGCCCAGCAGTTTGTGATGTTATGGTGTCTATCAGATACCCGACATCACAAACTGTCAGTACTAACAAAAAAAATAGACAAAAAAATGTATTTGAAAAAACACTCTCCAAAACATTCCCTCTTTCACCAATTTATTGTAAGAAAAAAAATAAGGGGTTCCCACGATGACTCTGGACCATCTAGAATATAGGGGGACACGCTCAGGGAACGCATCCCCCATTTTCTAGGAGTGCAGACCCTCCATGTGAGGAGTGTGGGTGCAGTGAATCTGCAACCACTCTCCCCGGGTCCACAGCAGCAGAGTCCATGCCGTAACTGTTGCTACCAAATCTACAATGCCCTGCTCATGAGGTAAGGGCATGCCTAATCAGGAGAACTATTCTACATTTCCAAATATTGGTATTTCCTGATACTATTGCTATTCCACCTACTATATATTGGGGATAGGATTTTGGAGATGGAATACCCCTTTAAGTCCAGTTATCCAGCTGAATGAATACTAAACAACAGAGCTCACTATTTAGATGTGTTTTCTTGTGGCGTATAACGGACTCATGTTTGGTAGTCGTTCAGCAGGGCAACAGAAATAGCAAATCCCTCCATTTGTAAATGTAGTATAGCTCTCCTGATCAACTATGTTCCTTACCTCATGAGCAGGGCATTGCAGTACCTTACAAATGCATGGTTACCGCCACTCACTGTGTCTGAACACAGGAAGATGAGCTGACAGCCGCTCTGTGCATGCGGCAGCGTCTATTGTGAAAGAGAGGGCCGCAGGGGATCAACGCTGCACAGGTACAGTGGGACACCGGGGAACACTGGTGGGGTAATAGGGGGTGACCTGGCAGGGCCTGGGGAGGAGTTTTCTGTTGCATGTGTTATGGCACATATGACAGAAATCAGAGGAGTAGGGTGAATGCGGCCGGCACACTGCTGTGCGCGCGGCCATCTTGGATTTCCGGGAGGGGGTGGGGTGGCACTTTGTTGACACCGGGGGACCGGGGAGGAGATTTATCTCCCATCTGACATGTTTGTTCATGCCAGATGGGAGATAAATAATTTTTTACTGGCGCTGTCATTTACTGTAACGTGATCACCGGTATATGGTGTATACCAGTGGCCTGAATCATGATCTCCAGGGTCTCAGCTACCCCTGAAACCCTGGAGATTTTCTTACGCTGGGGGGCGCTATTCACTTATTTCTGAGATCAGAATAAGGCTACATTCACACGACCGATCCGTTTTTGCGGTCCGCAAAAAACGGTCCGTTTTTTTCACGGGTGCATCCATGTGGCATCCGTTTCCGTTCCGTAGACGGTCCGTATGTCATCTGTTTGTCATCCGTGTGCCTTCCGTTTTTTTTGTGTACTGCAAAAAAACTGAAGGAGGGTAAATGCATAAATTTACCCAGGATCCATAGCTTCATCCTACATGAGGCGGTCACCCCACCGGAGACCTGGGTGCACGGTAGCCGGAGCACTAGCGTGGCAGGGACTGCGTCCCACAGGGGACGGGTAGAACAGTCACTGAGGCTTCAGAGTTCCTGGAGACAGTGCAGGAATCTGGCACAGGTGTCGGGTAGGAATGTCAGGCAGAGCACCTAGCTTTCAAGACAAGGCTTACGAGACACGTTGATCAGGCCCCACCCACATGGCAAGGCCAGTCTTATATACCCAGCACAGCCACATGTCATATCCTGCTGAAGCAGTGCTGGCCCCATAAGACCAGGTGAGTGGGCGCGGCCCGACACTATACAGAAGCATGAGTCAGACACATGAGACTGGGGACAGGACACAGGAGAGCACGAGCGGGAGCGGCAGCCGTGACCGGTGGACACGTGGACCAGTGGACACGTGGACCAGATCAGTGGGTAAGGAGCGGTGCGCAGGTGCGACTGGATCAATGGGTAAGAAGTGGTGCTGGGATGGTGCGACCGGATCAGTGGGTAAGGAGTGGGCCAAGGCATCGGGAGCGTGACACATATACGGTCCGTATGTTATCCGTTTGTCATCCATGTGCCTTCCATTTTTTTGGCGTACTGCCAAAAAACTGAAGGAGGGAAAATACATAAATTTACCCAGGATCCATAGCTTCAACCTACATGAGGCGGTCACATGTTCACTCCAGTGCCATTTTCTACTGCTTTTCACAGCGTAGAGCTCTCTGGTGATTTTCTTGTGCTTGTACACTTCATATCAGTCTTTTCTGTCATTATAATGGCAGAAAGACACATAATGTCGCACTCTCCTGCATTTTGTAATTTTGCACCCTTTGGTGCCTTTCATGTGGCACTAAGGGGTGCTTAGCCTTGTATTTACCAAAAAATAAATACATTTTTAAAAAAAAAATGACGTGGGGTTCCCCCTATTTTTTGTAGCCAGCTAGGGTAAAGCAGATGGCTGCAGCCTGCAGACCACAGCTGGCAGCTTCACCTTGGCTGGTAATCCAAAACTGAAGGCACCCCACGCTGTTATTTTAAATTAAATAAATAATTTAAAAAAAAAAACACGTGGGGGTCCCCCCAAAATTGGATTACCAGCCAAGGTAAAGCAGACAGCTGGGGTCTGATATTCTCAGACTAGGGAGGTCCATGGTTATTGGACTCTCCCCAGCCTAAAAATAGCAGGCCGCAGCCGCCCCAGAAGTGGCGCATCCATTAGATGCGCCAATCCTGGTGCTTCGCCCCAGCTCATCCCGTGCCCTGGTGCGGTGGCAAACGGGATAATATATGGGGTTAATACCAGATGTGTAATGTCACCTGGCATCAAGCCCTGGGATTCGTGAGGTCAGGCGTCTATCAGATAACCGACATCACCAACCCAGTCAGTAATAATAAAAAATAGATGACAAACACATTTTTATTTGAAAAAACACTGCCCAAAACAGTCCCTCTTTCACCAATTTATTAGAAAGAAAAACAAATCCAGGTCTGCTGTAATCCAAGCGGTTCCCATGACGATTCACACTGTCCCAGTCAATGAAGAACAGAATGTTCCCCATTGGCTGGGAGAGCAATGCAGTGACCTGTGCTAACATCAATAGGTCAGCCCAGGTCACTACAGGGCATGACGAGCGCTGCTGTCAGCGAGGTACATTACCTGCGGTGACGATCTCCTGCACTGCTGACTGCAGACCTGATCTCCTGCACTGCTGACAGCAGACCTGTCACTGACTTCTATGCCCGTCGCGTTCACAGCCAAGTATCGCGAGAGCCTGTGACGTCACCGCTAGTGACAGTCTCGGGCCGCAGTTAGAGATGTGAAGCGGCAGCCATGGAGGACAGTGACAGCGCTGAGGTCGGGAGGGCGGGACTTCATCACCGCAGGTAAGCCGAGCAGGGTAATGTGTGCGGAGTGCGAGGTGGGTGAAGCTAAGCGGGGTAATGTGTGCAGAGTCCCAGGTGGGTGGAGCCAAGCAGGGTAATGTGTGCAGAGTGCCAGGTGGGTGGAGCCAAGCGGGGTAATGTGTGCAGAGTGCCAGGTGGGGGGTGGAGCCAAGCAGGGTAATGTGTGTGGAGTGCGAAGTGGGTGGAGCCTAGTGGGGTAATGTGTGCAGAGTGCCAGGTGGGTGGAGCCAAGTGGGGCCATGTGTGCGGGTGGCAGAGTGTGAAGTGGGTGTAGCCTAGCAGGGCCGGGGACTGCATGGCTGGGGACATGCCGAGTGAAGGAGGGGGCGGAGCCGAGCGGGGAAGTGTCGGCTCCCTGCATACGTAACCAGGGTAAATATCGGGTTACAAACCAAAGCTTTGCTTGGATACCCGATGTTTATCTTGGTTACCAGCTTACCGCAGGCTGCCAGCGATGGCTCCCTGCACACTGTAGCTGTAAAAGCCACGCTTTTGCTGATAGAACCGTTCTCGAACGTAACTCGAACTGCTGAACTTTTAGCAAAAAGCTCGAGTTCTAGTTCGATCTAGAACACCCCAAAATCACTCGAACCACGAAACGCGCTCAACTCTACTCATCATCCAAAGCTCAACACATCCTCTGTAAAACATGGTAGAGGCAGTGTGATGGCATGAGCATGCATGGCTTCCAATGGCACTGGGTCACTTGTGTTTATTAATTATGTGACTGGGGACAGAAGCAGCCGGATGAATTCTGAAGTGTGCAGGACTATACTTTCTGCTCAGATACAACTAAATGTAGTAAGGTTGAGAAGACAGCGGAATACAGTACAGATGGACAATGACCCAAAACATACTACAAAAGCACCCCAGAGGTTTTTTAAGGCAACTAAGTGGAATATTCTACAATGGCTGAATCAATCACCGGATCTCAACCTCATCGACCATAAATTTCACACACTTAAGATAAAACGTTAGGCAGAAAGACCCAGAAACAAGCAACAACTGAAGTCAGGTGCAGTAAAGGTCTGGCAAAGCATTGCAAAGGAGGAAACACAGCGTTTGGTGACGTCCATGGCTTCCTGACTTCAAGCAGTCATTGCCTGCAAAGTATTCTCTACAAATTATTAAAAATGAACATTTTATTTATGGCAAAATAAATTTATCGATATACTTTTGAGCCCATTAAATGATTGATTAGGCTTTGTAGAAAAATGGATGCAATTCCTAAATGTTTCACAGGATATTTATGTTCAATGCCTTTAATTAAACCTGAAAGTCTGCACTTCTATTTCAGTTGATTCATTTTAAATAAAAAAATAATTGCATGCAGAGCCCAAATCACAAAGATTCTGTCACTGTCTAAGTATTTCTAGACTTAACTGTATATTATATAGTAAAATTAATTCTGACAGTCAAAACTACATTTCGCCCCACAAAGAAAATCTATAATATGGCTATTTTGATGGAAAAATAAAAGTTATGGCTCTTGGAAGAAAAGGAGGTAAAAGTGCTAAATGAATATTGGTGTTGATGGGAAGGGATCCTATGAATTAATGGATCAGACTATGCATAGCAATACATAAAATCAGCTAGGTATGTTCTGAAGAATTCTTGCTTATGTAAAGCATGGAATGATAAAAGGAACATATATACTGAAGAACCTGTGTATCTTCTATTAGAACTTCTACTTTTTGCCCAACGCTAAGAAACGTGCTGTCATTTTAATGAAGTACCAGTCATGGAGTGCAGTTCAGAATAGGCACACAATAACTAAAAGGATGAATTGGAACAAACCCTCTGACCTAGAGTGTTGTACAATGTGCACCAAGGGAATCACTTTACTAATATCAAACAGCCACATCCAGAAACACTTCCAAGACCTTGGACTGCCATGTCCACCTTGGGTCCCCCCTGTCCCTGGTCTGCTTCCCACCCAAGTTACACATCAAACCACAGGCCATGGCATTTACTAGGTGTCTTACATCTACCTCCCCAGAACAAACAGGCTCTCCAGAGCTGCTGATAGGTCTAACAACTGTCAACAGCTGCCTAATGGATACTCATGTCCAACAGAAGGGAGGGGGCAGCGAGAGGGGAGCCCTGTTTTAATAAGCTAATAGGCCAGTAAAAGAGAACACACACAGAGGTAGTCTGGGGAGTCAGTTTTATTTTCACAGACAGGTTTTTTATGGGACCCAAGAGGGTTTTCATTTGGGGTTAGAAGAGTGTGTGGACATTTGACTCAAGAAAGAAAACAAATTGTCACAAATTGTCGAGGAATTGCAGGGTCCTCTGGTCAAGGGGTAATATGCCAGCAGCAATTTCTTAGTTCATGAAGAGGTCCTCCTGCTAATTACAATGGATATTTTATGTAAGGGTTCAAACTGTTTCTTGTGGTTTTACACCTAAGTTAATGCCAGGTTGTATGACATGAAAAAAAATATTTTATTGCAGAAATTTTTTTAATTCTTTTTTTAATTAATATATACGGAAATGTTTGCTGGATTCTTTTTATATATATAATATGTAAACCACATTAAATAATGCAGCGCAGCTATCTTAGTAATTATTATCTCTTATTTCATAAAAATGAACAATCCACCATAGGGATGGCAACTGGTCAAGCTTTTATATATCTGCTGTACAATGCAAACATTATTATTGTGCATGCTCCTGCATTGTAATCACTTTTTCATAGTTTTTAAAGGGAGTCTGTCAGCCCAAACTAAAACCACTGGGGATATAGCCCCTGTAAACATTTCACCTTTACTGTTCTATTCGCTGCCTCCGATCTGCAGAAACTGAGGTTTAAAGGCAACCTGGCAGGTGATTCCTGCTGCCCAAACCATTAGCAATGAATCTCATCCTGCCTGCTCTGTTGCAGCCAGGTATATTGTTATCTGAGATGCTCATGTTTTTTTGAGGAAATAAAAACTGAAGATCTGGCCATTGCCAGTGACCAGAGCAATTCAGCTCTGCCGCTCTTCCCAGCACTGCTAGAGATGATTGACAGATCTTTCATTTGCATGTATATTGAGAAAGTGTCATGGCTGTCTCTCTGCATTATGAGATCAGTGACAGATTCAGGGCTAGAGAGTAATTTCTATGCTAGACTCTCAATATTAAATGTAGTTTCCTTTATTTTGGTGTGTAATGTGTTAATATCAGTTTCTCCTTGCCAGCAGCCTTCTCATTACCTTTTCAGGTGCTTCTGGTTTGGGACCACTCCCAGTCCCTATATACACAGTCTACTCCCTCAATCCTCATTCTAAGACTTGGCCTGGAGGTGGAAGGAGCTGTTGGAACTCTTTCTGTCTGTTGTGGGGTAATTTGCAGTCTTAGTGTCTGACTGCACCAAGAAGTTGGAGTTTATCCTTTGTTGATTCCCCTGTTTGTCTTCCTCCCTTATGTGTTGTTTTAATGCAGCGGTGGGACTAGTGATCCTTACCTGTCCGTGCACTAGCCAGGACTATTGTAGGGTTAGTCAGGGCTTCAGGTTCCTGCTTGTTGACAGGTGAGGAACCTGTATAGGGACTGGCTAGGAGTGCAGGATACAGTTGAAGATAAGTGGAGTAGGTGTCCATATTTCCTCTCACTAGCGCTAGGGCCCACTATTGTTAAAGTGCCCCCTGTGAATCCCTTGTTTGTCATGGTGAAACCCCTGTTTTGTGTTTTGCCCCATGCCGGACCTTCCCGAAGACCATCCGTGACCGAAAGGGCTATCAATCACCTGAAGCGGCACTGTGAACAACCAGCTGGGGACAAAGCTGCACTATTCTGGGATTTTTTTAGCTAATAAAAAACTGATTCAAATAGAAAACAATTTTTTATATTTATAGTATTTCTTAAGTTAATCCTTCTCAATGAAAAAGTAAGTTATAAGAGACATGTTTAATTTTTTCTGTGCGTATATTTGAAAATAACATAGAAGTAAGTATAATCCTGCTCTCATGTCCCATCTTTCATAGAAATATATCCTGTGATTGTATAGGAGTCTATGAAACCGCTCACAGAACTCCCTTTAGCTATATTTTACATGCCACACTCCATTTTCTTTGTTATGAACATAAACTAGCTAACACATGGGTTACCGAAAAAGGGAGGACCTACTACATGGAGAAGATGCGCCCACATCCAACTGATCCCTATACTAACTAGAAAGACCCTAGCTGCTAACTAAAAATGCAATCTTGGTCCTGACTTTCTAAAAGGCTGTGGAGAGGTTTCTCATACCCACTGAAGGACCAGAGGGGAGGCTGCAACATACTGCCTACAAAGGGAGAAGAAGGTATAAAGGAAGACACAAAAACCCAGAGTGAGAAAAACTAAAACACATTCATATAAAGTGAAAGGAATAGGAAAGAAAACAGAACTGACTCACAGCAGGAGCTCAACTGGTGTTTGCCCAAAGTTAAACCCTTAAGCTAAAGGGCTGAAACTCCTAGACACAAGTCCACCTAGAGGTATAGCCAGCAAGGAAGTGCAGTGGAAAGTGAATATGTGACGCACCTGGACTAGTCAGGGCGTCACAGGGTACTGCACGCTCTTTATCTCTTAGTGCAGGACTCAACCCCCCATGGTTCTCGGTTTCCAACCTATAGTGCTGCCTCCATCCCCATCCAAATCCCAACCACACCTCACACCACACCCTGTCAGACACACCAGTGGGCTGCTGAGCTGGAATAGGGCCGCTCACCTAGGGGTCAGGCAGACTGGTGGGAGGGAAGTAGGACAGTTGAGTGGTAGCTCTCGAGTAGTGAGGAGCTGGGGGAGTGTGTGGCTCCCTGGGAGTTAGAGGTTGGGTCGCAGACGGGGGTCTGTGCCGGAGGAGTCGGAGACCCGGTCACAGGGTATTGAGGCTGGGTGCCTGGACCTGGTCTTGAAGGATGGGAGGCATCTGAGTCTAATAACCAGTCCGGGACCAAAAGCACGGCAGGGTATGGACCTTAGGTCGGGGAGTAGCTTCAGGCAACCTGGCAATTACCTGCGGAGGATAGTGACTTTATGGACTGCCCCCAAGAAGCTCAGAGATCAGGGGCACTAGCGCAACGAGGGGGATAGGGCTTTCCAACCCAAGCAGCCCACAGAAATCCCAAGCGTGAGCCCCTGAGAGCACAGCTCCACTACCAACAAGTAGGGAGCGGGGCCCGGACAGCTTTATGCCAATTGGCCACCAGACCACTTCTAATTTGTGCACGGAGGCAGGCTCCGGACTACCCGTCAGTACTATAGGGGATGGATACCTGGACGGGCTTCCCCAAGAGGTAAGCGGCACCCAGAGTCTTGATTTATGTGGTTGTCAGAGTCTGCTTTGCGGTCGCATCATAACCAACACTACCTGAGTGAGTACATGGTCCTCCCCTGCTTTCAACCAGCCCTGCGCTCCCCTGCACCAGTGTTGCACCATCCCAGAGTCCCGGGGCCTCCCCTACCCGTCGAGGGAAACGTCATCTGGCTGCCCCCACTCCATCTCCCCCGGGTACTTCCATCGGCAGCAGCGGTACTCCCCTTACCGCGAACCACGGATGGTGTCACAAACTCTAATCCCCTGTATATATCCCCCCCTTTACATTCGAGTGACCGCGAGCCCCCGGGTCCAGAGACCCTCGAGCCACAGCGACTCCCCCCCCCGGATCCAAGCAGTTTGACCGCTGAAGGGGCGCCACACCTATATATAACCAACCCAGAAAGTGATACGGCAGACTAAATCAGGAAAACACCCAGACATGAGCTAACCATGATGACAGAACAAAATCAATAGGAACCATGAGCATTTGGACAGGGAAGAAAAGGCAATAGCTCAGCAGACAGAGAAACTGAACATCCAAAAACAGGTCACTGGATCGAATCCCCAAATCAAGCCATGACAGCATGTCATATTTGGAAGGTATTCTACCCTAAAAGCAATAGTTCTAGTAGAGAATACCTGTGTATATATGGTATGCAAATACCCATGCCAAATTTTTTGTCAAATTCATACAGAACCCGACAAACAATAAAAATGGTTCAGTGAGTTGGAGTATATTTCCATAGCTGCCCTAAAATGGCTCAGTACAAAACAGAATAGATCATCATCCATGAGGCATACTTATGTAATGTCTACAACAGGGCTGGATCAGTTATCTGAAAATTCTAGTAAATGCCAGATGAGCCGGTCTGGCTGTGGGCCACATCAATTGCGACTCTGTTAAAAGCACCAACTCCTTAGGTCGCCATACTGTCAATAGCTTTGGTAGAGCACAGAGCCACATTTCTGTGCTTCATCGCTTACTCCGGCAGGCCACAGGATACTTCTGGTCTGCAGCCTGCTGGAGGCCAGCTCCACACAGGTGATGTTGTGTGGTATGAAAAAAACACCACTGAATCATGCTGCCTGCATCTGTGGAACCCAGGGGGGCAGGAGGTTCAGGTCCGGTCTGGTACCTGTTACTCGTCACTGGGCCGGGATGTCGTGGTGGCCTGCCCGGTTTCGTGCTACGAGGTGTCCACAATAAAAGGTGAATAGGAGGTGATGATGGGGGTTGTTGTCGTGATGCCACCTGTGGTACGTGGCCAGGGATAAGCCACCGCTGCTGTCACTGTCCTTCTGGGTGGATGGTAGTAGCAGCAAAGATGGTCTTGCTCCCCACAGGTAGAACGGGCCCTGGGGAGGATAATGAGGGGAGTAGTAATGGCGGGCGCCAAGACACAGGGCGGCGGTGCCGGCAATAACAGGCACACACAGTCTGTGCGGTTCCAACTTGTTTTATTCACTGTTATGCCACATGCCCGGGTAGTACCGGTCACCCGCTGTAATGGGCCCTTTCGAACCCGGATCCTTTTGGAGGCCAGTCTGGTGTAGTGGTTGGTGGGCCCTTCCTCCGAATGCTGTGAAAGATGGATCCAAGAGGCTTAAAGCTACTTGGGGACCCCAGGCCACGTTGAGTGAAAACTCCCGTCTCATTTGCAGGTGCCGCGGTTCAGCAATGGGGCCTGCCGCAGATCAAGACCCCAGATCCTATATGCCACTTGACTTAAGGCACTGTGTTGGCCAGGGAGACGCGCAATCTCCCCGTCCTCGCAGATCCTGGAAAACTAGCTTGAAGAATGATCTTCCCTATGGTCCTACACCCTGTGTGGTGCCGTCCCGAGGGAGCAATGAACCTCTCCCCTTGGCAACCGTATGAACTCCTGTGTCCCACCAGAGCCACCGGTGAGACTGTCTGCTCCATTCCTCTCCTGCTGGAGAACTCTCTAACTGTTGTGTTGGCCCCTGACTCCCCTGGAGGCTGCTCCTCCCCCGGGTCCCTGTCACTAGTGGGTGGCCGCCCCCCATGTTTGGAGACTGCCTTAGGACCATACCCTAGCCCAGTCCCCAGTGAGGAGGGCAACCTGGTTGTATGTTTGAGTTGTGTAAGTGGTGTAACCGGTACCAACCTACTCTGGATCAGGGTTGAGCACTGCACCTTAAGTGAGGCGCAGTACCCTGTGGCGACTGAGGCTTCAGGGGCGCCACCCATCCATTGCAAGACAGAATAGAAGAAATTACAGTGGCTGCAGTGAATGTGTAGGTTGGATTAAGTGAGTATAAAATGTTTATTTTTGTCATCTGAGGTGTCCATAATACTGTGTGGGGTGGGAACATCATACTTGTATTGGGGCTATGGGTGACCATTATACTGTATTGGGGCTCTTGGGGACCAATATACTATACAGAGGGGCTGTGGGGGACAATCTTACTGTTTTGGGGCTGTGGGGGATTATTATACTGTGTGAGAGGACCATAATACTTCATGGGACTGTGTGGAGAACATCTTACTGTATTGTAAATGGGGGGACCATTGTACTGCATTGGCAATGTATGGGACCATCATACTATGTTTGTGTACCATCATATTGTGTAATGTGATGTTAGAGGACCAAAATACTGTGTGGGAGACTGTGGGAGAATCATCCTACTATGTGGAGGGTTTTGGATACAATTATACTGTGGCGGGAGCATCAAACCTTGTGGAGCCCATCAGGCTGAGGTGACTATTAATGTGTGGGGAGACCATCATACCATATTGAGGCTGTGGGGGACCATTATACCCTATTGAGGCTGTTGGGGACCATTATACTATATGTGAGACTGTGGAGGGACCATCATCCTGTATTAGGGATATGGGAGATGGCCACACGCTGGACCTCATCTTCACTCGCCTCTGTTCCCTATCTAACCTCTCTAACTCGCCTCTCCCCCTGTCTGACCACAACCTACTCACATTCTCCTCCCTCTCTTCTCCAAGTACGCAACCCCCCTTCCACAAACTTTCACACCCTCGCAGAAATATCAAAACCTTGATTTACATGCACTTTCTCAGTCCCTTCTCCCTCTCACAGACATTGCATTTTTACACGATGCAGATGCTGCTGCAACTTACAACACTACAATCTCTGCAGCTCTCGAATCGATTCGAGAGCTGCCCCCCTCACACACACCAAAACCCGCACAATCAACAGGCAACCCTGGCACACGAGTCAGACTAAACAACTGAGACAGGCTTCCAAAATTGCTGAGAGCAGATGGAAGAAGTCTGATTCCACTGAGCACTTCATTGAATATAAAGAGTCCCTCACCACCTTCAAGTCCACACTCACTGTTGCAAAACAAACCTACTTCTCATCCCTCATATCTTCTCTCTCTCACAACCCTAAACAGCTATTCAGCTATTCAACACTTTCAATTCTCTCCTCCGTCCCCCAGCACCATCTCTCTCTCCTCTCATCTCAGCTGAAGACTTTGCCTCTTTCTTCAAGCAGAAGATTGACAACATCACAGCAAGCTTTGGCCCACAATCACCACAGCCCCTCATCATAGCTACTCAGCCCTCTTCCTCCAAATCCAGCTTCTCCACCATGACAGAAAACAATCTTGCATTCCCCTCATGCTTTAAACATGCCTCCATTACACCCATCCTCAAAAAGCCCTCCCTTGACCCATCCTCTGTGTCAAACTATCGCCCCATATCCCTTCTCCCCTATGCCTCAAAACTACTGGAACAGCATGTCCATCTTGAATTGTCCTCATACCTCTCCTCCTGCTCCCTCTTTGACCGACTACAATCTGGCTTCCGACCACATCACTCTACTGAAACTGCCCTAACCAAAGTCACCAATGATCTACTAACCACCAAAGCCAAGTGACACTACTCTAGCCTCCTCCTCCTGGACCTGTCCTCTGCCTTCGACACAGTAGACCATTCCCTCCCACTACAGATTCTCTCATCTCTGGGCATCACAGATTTGGCCCTATCTTGGATATCCTCATACCTAACCGACTGAACTTTCAGCATCTCCCATTCTCACACCACTTCCTCATCCCGCCCCCTATCTGTCGGTGTCCCCCAAGGCTCAGTTCTTGGACCCCTGCTGTTCTCCATCTACACTTTCGGCCTGGGACAGCTCATAGAGTCCCACGGCTTTCAGTATCATCTCTACGCTGATGATACGCAGATCTACCTCTCTGGACCTGACATTACCTCTCTACTAACCAAAATCCCACAATGTCTGTCTTCTATTTCATCCTTCTTTTCTGCGCGATTCCTAAAGCTTAACATGGACAAAACAGAATTCATTGTCTTTCCTCCTCCTCACTCATCCCCTGCAAGAAGCCTTTCCATCAAACTTGATGGTTGCTCGCTCTCCCCAGTCTCACAAGCTCGTTGCCTTGGAGTAACCCTCGACTCTGCTCTATCCTTCAAGCCACACATCCAAGCCCTCTTCACCTCATCCAGACTACAACTCAAAAATATCTCCCGGATCCGTGCTTTCCTTAACCAAGATTCAGCAAAAACATTAGTGCATGCCCTCATCATCTCCTGCCTCGATTACAGCAACCTCCTGCTCTCTGGTCTCCCTTCCAACACTCTTGCACCCCTCCAATCTATCCTAAACTCTGCGGCCCGCTTAATCCACCTCTCCCCTCGCTATTCCCCAGCCTCGCCACTCTGCCAATCCCTTCACTCGCTTCCCATCGCCCAACGACTCCAGTTCAAAACATTAACCATGACATACAAAGCCATCCACAACCTGTCTCCTCCTTACATCTGTGACCTAGTCTCCCGGTACCTACCTGCACGCAACCTCAGATCCTCACAAGATCTCCTTCTCTACTCCTCTCTTATCTCCTCTTCCCACAATCGCGTACAAGATTTCTCCCGTGCCTCCCCCATACTCTGGAACGCTCTACCACAGCATATCAGACTCTCCCCTACCGTGGAAAGCTTCAAGAGGAAACTCAAGACCCACCTCTTCCAACAAGTCTACAACCTACAATAACCCTCAGTCCAGTACACCACTGCGCAACCAGCTCTGTCCTTACCTATTATACCATCACCCATTCCCTATAGACTGTGAGCCCTCACAGGCAGGGTCCTCTCTCCTCCTATACCAGTCTGTTATGTACTGTTAATGATTGTTGTACGTATACCCTCTTTGACTGTAAAGCGCCATGGAATAAATTACGCTATAATAATAAATAATAATAATAATACTATATGAAGGTGTGTAGAGGGACCATCATAATGTGTGTGGTGACCAACAAATTGTGTAGGGTCATAGGTAGCCATTATACTGTGTAGGGGAAACTGTGGGAACCCACATATTGTGTGTGGGGCTGGGGAGACCATCATGCTATGGAGGGACCACCATACTGTGAGGAGAGGTGTGGTGGACATTATGCCATGTGTAGTTCAGTGGTGGCAATCAAAATGTGGAGGGAGCATTTCCTATGCTGCTGAAGCATCAGGGAGCCAGCTAATGTCTTCTTGTGTGGCTGCGCAGGCTTCCCCATAAAATCCTGCATCTATGACATCTAGTGGATTGTCATACCCTGTACAGTGGTGGTCTGTACTTGCGCCATCACATATCAGCAGCTCCCAGTGTAGCCCAGTTTGTACAGTATAGTCATTTTCCATCTCCAGATTCACTGGGTAAGCTATTATGATCAACTGGGTTTTCTCTTATTCACTCTTAGTCATGTATAGTTTAAGCTCTTATGATCAGCAAGGTCCTCTCCCTCCTGTAGAGTGTAAGCTCTAGGGATGATCGAATACTTTGATTATTCGGCCTCGCGAATATTTTCTGAATACCTCATCGCTATTCGACTATTCGATGTGCAATGTAAGTCTATGGGAAGCCCGAATAGTTCCGAATAGTTCTTATTCGGGTTTCCCATAGACTTACATTGCGCATCGAATATTCGCGAATAGTTGAATATCAGTAAGGTATTCGGAAAATGTTTGCGAAGCCGAAAAATCGAAGTATTCGATCATCCCTAGTAAGCTCTTTTTATCAGAAGAATCTTTTGTCTCTCTCTCTCACTCTCTCTCTCTCTCTTTCTGTCTCCTGTAGATCAGCAGGATCAACTCTTTCTCTCTTTCCAGTAGAGTTTAAGCTTTTATCAAGGGCAGTGCACACAGTGCAGTCTACAAGCGGTGGCAATTTAGGTCTGTTAAATACAATATAGCAGAGCAGAGGCCACGGTATTATACTGGAGAAAATGTGGAGAACTGGGAAAACTAAATGACAGCTAAAAAGACTAACAGAGAAGAGTGCCTCAAGGGTGAGCCGGAGGACTTTAACAGAAGATAGGACCAGCCCTATGAAAGAATAAGGGAAGGTTGTCAACACTGTTCCATTACTTCCCAGGACAGAGCCTTTGGAAATAAGTACCTTTTAGAGGCCTATGAGTTGCAGCAGCCATACCAGTCTCAGGACCCAACACAACCATCACCATTCAAATGTCCTACAGTTCAGGAACATGGGTGTACCTGGGATGGCCACCACAGGGCCCGGTTGCATCGGCCACCAGAAGGTAGCATGACCAGCCCTGGAGATGGCACAAATCATTCTTTCCGCCATAGGCTGCCAAGTGAAGAATGTGGTTCTTAACCCCTTCACCCCAGGGCGATTTTCCTTCTTTACGGGGGGGGGGGGGGTGTTCTCCCTTTTTTCCGAGAGCTGTAACTTTTTTATTTTTCTGTCAATCATGCCATATAAGGGCTTGTTTTTTGTGGGATGAGCTGTACTTTTAAAAAAAACATAAGTTTTACCATATAGTGAACTGGAAAACAGGAAAAACATTTCACATGTGGAAAAACTGCAAAAAAAGTGCATTCACACAATAGTTTTTGGGATATTTTATTCACCATGTTCACTATATGATAAAACTGATGTATTTGTAGACACCAAACATGTATAGGTTTACTTTTATTTAAGGGGTTAAAAAAATTCACAAGTTTGTCCAAAAAAAGTGCGCACTTTTTGCGCCATTTTCTGAAACTCATAGCATTCTCATTTTCTGGGATCTATGGCTCTGTGATGGTTTATTTTTTGCGTCTCGAGCTGACATTTTTAATGGTACCATTTTTGAGCAAATGCTATGTCTTGATCGCTTGTTATTGCATTTCGCGTAAAATTTGTAGCGACCAAAAACCATAATTTTGGCATTTGGAATTTTTTGCCACTACGCCATATACCGATCGGATTAATTGATTTTATGTTTTGATATATCGGGTGTTTCTGAATGCGGCGATACCAAACGTGTATATTTTTTTATTTTTTAAACCTTTAATTTTCAATGGGCCGAATGGGGGGTGATTTGAACTTTTACGTTTTTTATTTTTTTTTAATTTTTTAAAACTTATTTTTCAACTTTTTTTTATTTTACTAGTCCCCTTAGGGTACTATAACGATCAGCTGTCTGATCGCTCTTCCATTTCTCCAGATCACAGCTACACAGCTGAGATCTGGAGTAAAGCTGCTTTTCTTTCACATGGCAATCTGCCGGCAGTGAGAGAAAGTGACCCATAATAGCTACAGGAGTCATTACATGACCCTGTGCTACCATGGCAACCACTGAAAGTCACGTGATCACATCACGTGACTTCCGATGGGGGTGGGTAAGTTATTCTTATGGCAGCGCGCTGATACATCTCAGTGTTAGAATTTGACAGCGAGATGTAAGGGGTTAATAGGCGTAGGTGGAACGCAATTCCACTCACGCCTGGCACGCACATGTGTTAGCTGTTGAAATCAGCTGATATGTGCGTGGATCACCGTGAAATGCCCACGAAAGGCAGTGGGGATTAACCTCACATGGTCCATGACGTACCCAGTACATCATGCGTGGTGAAGAGGTTAAGGGCAGATGGTTGAGGTGGTTAAAGCTGTTAAGGGCAGACAAGGGGATGGTTATAGCTCATTAAGGTGGACAGTGTGACTGGTTTAGCTCATAAGGGCAGACAGTGTGGTGGCCATATAACGTAGACGTCCTATTTAGGTCATTATATAGACAGATATCACTATGCAGAGGGCATTTTAATAACACTTCTATTTTTAAAGGCACTGAGTGGGGATATGCTGCAGAAGACCAGAGGATATGGAAGTTTGCAGTGACAAACTGTGGTTGTGAAAGTTTATCATGGCATCTGGACAAGATGGAGACAAAAGAAAAATAGAATTGTCACCTATAAGGCACTTGGATTTAAATGTTTACATATTGATATTGATTATGTCTCATCACTACTATGGTTCTTCTGCGGTCTGGAATCTGATGAAGGCTATCAACAACAACCTCCAGCATTTCCTTACCATTATTAAAGACATACTGGGAGGTTCATGTGATACAAATGTACAGTATATGGGGCTAACGACTTTACAGATTGTTGTACTAAGATTAGTTCTTGTTTTCATTTACTGATGTTCCTGGTGATGTATCCATGTACTGATGGTGGTTTTGGTGATGTACACATGCTTTGATGATGGTAATGATGGTACTGACAGTGGGTCGCGTGATGTATTCATATACTAATTATTGTTCTGGTGATGCATTAATGTACTGATAGTGATTCTGGTGATTTATTCATGCAATGATGTTGATTAAAGTGTTTTGTTCATGTACTGATGGTTTTCTTGAGGTTTTCATGTACTGTTAGTGGTTCTAGTGACCTATTTACTGATGTTCTATTGCTGTATTTATGTACTATTGATAGCTGTCATGTTGTATTTATGTACTGATGATTATTTTGGAGCTAGAAAAAAAGTCAGCACTCCATTCTCAAGAATGAATTCTTGTTCTTTATTAAAAAATCATATGGATAGAAAACATTAAAAACATCAGAACATCCTCATTCGCATTTCAGAAAAATATTCCTTATTCATAGCTGATGATTTTGGTTTCATATTTATAAATGGAACATGGTTCTGGTGAATACAGCACCAAAACCATTATCACTACATGAATACACCACCAGAGCCATCAGTAGTACATGAATAAGTTAGCAGAACCATTATCCGTAAAGGAATACAGCACCAGAACCACTAATAGTTTTGTTACAAACTTTATTTGGAGCATGACAGACACAAAAACAATCATTCATATCCCTTTATCTAAGATGGAGTCTGTTTAGTTTCCAATAGAGTATCCACCAAATGTAGGACACCTTAATTGAAATCAAATGGCCACCATGATACCTGATCTGTATTAGGTGCCATGGCTATTCTTCAGTCTGACATTTAAAATATGGAATGTCAGGCATGAATATCACTATTTGGACCCTGTACTGTGTAAATTTGCCACCAACAATGAATGCCTCTATATTTAACTTTGAAGTTGCACTCCCTGTTAAGCTTTAACCCTAAAGAACACCACTTATTTCTACATTTGATGGTATTTTGGTGAAAAAGTTAACAATTCTAGTGAAAGAGCTTGTTTCCTTACCCATTGGAGGGGCATAGGGGATGTCAGGGATCCTGTTACTTTAGTCTCTGACACATTCCTTTGCTTTGAGGCTAAAGGGGGCTTTACACGCTATGATATCGTTAATGATTTATCGTCGGGGTCACGCCGTTAGTGACGCACATCCGGCGTCATTAACGATATCGCAACATGTGACACTTTTGTAAGACCTAAAAACGATCGCAAAAGCGGCCAAAATAGTTTGCCACGGAGAGGTCGTCCTAAAACCAAAAATCGGTTAACGCTCATTAGCGATGTTGTTCCTCGTTCCTGCGGCACCACACATCACTATGTGTGACACCACAGGAGAGAGGAACATCTCCTTACCTGCCTCCACCAGCTATGCGGAAGGAAGGAGGTGGGTGGGATGTTTACGTCCCGCTCATCTCCGCCCCTCCGCTTCTATTGGACGCCTGCCGTGTGACGTCGCTGTGATGCCGCACGACCCGCCCCCTTAGAAAGGAGGCGGATAGCCGGACAGAGCGACGTCGCAAGGTAGGTAAGTCCGTGTGACAGGGGGGCGCGATTTAGTGTGCAACGGGCAGCGATATGCCCGTGTCGCACAAACAATGGGGGCGGGTACACTCGCTAGCAATATCGGCAACGATATCGTAGCATGTAAAGCCCGCTTAAGGGGTGGGGTGGGCACCATTGGCTTCCTAGAGCACCAAAATACCTTGTCTTGGCCCTGGTACGCTTAATACTGGGCAGTTTCAGGTAGTAAGAGCATGTGCTTTGAATTTATTCATTAATTTCTTGGAAAAATCGAGTAACAGTACAACACAGAGTCTAAGTAAAGTAGCTCCGGAATTGTTACTCCCTGAAGTATACTTATTTACTACATCATTCATATGAGGAGAGCTGACAGGTACATTTAGATACAAGCCTGATCGCTATACATGGTACAATTGCAGATGTTTCTGCAACAAATCTGCTGCATATACGTATACCCCCAATAAGCGCTAGTTGCAGATATTTATAATAATTTTTATTTATATAGCGCCGAACATATTCTGCAGCACATTACAATTCTTCTACACTATTACATTATAGTATTTCCTGCCAATGCTATTATTATTCATTTATAGGGCCACTTTTTCTGTAGGATCCAATCATAAAGTAATTTCATATACTTATGCTTTAATTGCTTGGAATATAGTTTTAGATTCAGCAAGGCCTAGGATATTTATTAGGACTATGTTAGGACTCATCTATAAGTCTAGGAAGCCTCAGCTTTTGTCAGGAGCCTAATGGATGTTTCGGGATAGTTGGCAAGTATGACATAATAGTGCCACCTAGTGTGAATGGCTACCTTAAGGCTTCGGTACCTAAATCTGTGAAATGAAATCATTAAAGACGCTACTATGTCATTTTTGTTTAAAGAAAGTAATATCTTCTGTTTATCCAGCTTCAGTCTTCTACTGAGTATATACAAGGGAACTTGCAATGACAAGATGAGGTCCAAAAATAAATTGTGTTGATTAATTCCCTAAGAGAGTGAAGATCTATTTTTCTGTTAAAAATCTCGAAATCCTCTTTCAAGAATTCAAGTAAAATCAGTCTGTCTGTGGCTGATATTTAAAGGTGTTACAAGCTCACTGTGTTCTGCTCTTAATAAGTTCTACACTTCTTCAAGTGTTGGCTGTAGGCAAACAGAAGTTGTCTATTAAACCCCGAGGTGGGCAATTCATTTACCAGAGAGGCCACATGAGAGACCATGAATGTTGTGAAAACCTGAACCAATAGGGTGACATTAATTGTGCTCAACATTATTCTTAATATATATATTTTATATAAATATTAATTTTATTGCTTATTCCCTCCCAAACATTGGACGCGTACTGATATGTCATATTTTGAGGCAAATTCCCGCACATGGCTGAGTAACCCCCAAAATACCATGATCAGAAGCAATCACAGCATTAAGGAGACTAGGAGAGGGAGGGGGCCCAATCATTACTATGGCAACCCGAGGCAGTGATGGTAACCTCCAGGTCAGCCAGGTACATCTAGCCTGTTAGACCATGCCAGGAGCATGGTCTATGGGTACCTGCCTACGATAAGGACCCACTGCATCCTGGACAAGGTGGGTCCTGACCTGCAGGGCCACAAGTCTTCTCCGTGGTAGAACACAGCTGTTCGTGCCCACAATCAGGGCTCAGTACGCTGAGGTCTCTCACTTTTGTTCTTCCTACTGAGGACGCTCACGACTCCGCAGAAAAGAATTGACATGCTTGTGGCTCGAAAAGCCACACCGCAGGTCAGTTTTCACTGCGGGCCGCACATGCACAGTGAGCATGAGATTTCTAGAAATCACATCCACTATGCTTGTACTGTATGACGCAGCGTCCTGGACGCAGTGAAAACACACTGTATCCAAAATGCTGCAAACACTGATTGTGGGCACGCAGTCTAAAGGGTACTTTACTCTCCACCTTCTTCCTTCTGCATTGCCGGTGGACGCAGGTAAGGAGATGTTCGTCGCTCCCGCGGTGTCACACATAGCGATGAGTGCTGCCGCAGGAACGACGAACAACATCGTACCGGTGGCAGCAGCGATATTAAGGAAATGAACGACGTGTCAACGATCACCGTTTTGGATCGATTTTACGATCGTTGCTTAGTGTTACACGCTGCGATGTCGCTACAGGCGCCGGATGTGCGCCACTAACGGTGTGACCCCGACGATATATCGGTAGCGATGTCGCAGCGTGTAAAGTACCCCTTAGGCTTCTGTCAGTGTCTCACTAACAGGTATATTTTATTACAATGTAGGTGCATTGTAATAAATTAAACCAGCGATTAGACTAATAAAAGTTAATGTCTCATATAGTGACCAAATAAAAAAGTTTACATTTTTTTTTAAAATTGTATAACATTTTTAAAAATATCAGAAAATAAAGAACAAAAAAAGGAAGATAATATTATATCCATAAAAACATATATTTATATAAATATAAATAAAAATCTCCAAAAAAAGTACACACACTTGATATTGGCATGGCCAGAACAACCTAATCTATAAAACTATCTCACTAATTAACCTCCTAAGTGAACACTGTAGAAAAAAAGTAGCAAAAACTGTGTTTTTTCCATAATACATCTCATAAAAAAGAGGACTAAAACGCAATCAAAAACTCATATGTAAATAAAAATGGTATTACTGAAAACATCATCTTTTTTCACAAAAAACAAGCCAAAATACAATTCCGGCAGGTAACTAAAAAGCTATAGCTCTAAGAATACAGCAACGCAAACAACTATTTTTTTCTATAAAATTGTTTTTATTGTATAAAAGCTGCTAAAAAAAAATCTAAATGTGGTATCGGTGTAATCTTAATGATCTGAAGAATAAATCTGACATCCCTTTCATGACATGGTGAACAGTGTAAAAAAGAAAAAAAAATCCTGAATTGCTGATTCCTCTTGATTCTCCCTCTCTAAGTGCAGACTAGAACACAATAAAAAACATTATGTGACCCAAAATAGTGCAAAGAAAACTCCATCTCATCCCGCAAAAAACAAGCCCTCACATGACTTTGCCAGTAGAAAAATAACAAGCCTTTAAAATTTGGTGATGCAAAAATCCTTTATTTTGGAAAAAAAAAAAAGCGTTTATAGTTTGATAGTAGTTTTTAGTTTGACAGTAGCCAAAAAAAAAAATACAAATCTGGTATCTCTGTAATGCTGATGCTGACCTGAGGAATAAAGAGCTGCCTAATAATTTATACTACAAGGTGAACAGCATGAAAAAAATTAATAAAGCCAATTCTTCAACTGCTATTGATTTGTTTATTCTACTTTGCAAAGATCGTAGTACGGCATTGCTCCTATTTATCCTGCGCTCTATGCTGAGCACTTACACCCGGGGTTACATGTAAATCTCTGGAGCGTGATTCAGACAAAATTCCCAATGAAAAAAATCACTGTAATGAGGCAGCGGGAGTCACTGTGAATAGCTGTCTGGACTGCAGTCTAGTAGTGTCCATCTTTTTACACGTCTTTTTAAGCATGCATAAAAGCATGGTCAAGAACAGTTTTGTGCACCTTTTAGGATGTGTGCACAGTGCATTTTTTTCGCAGTTTTTGACTCGGTTTTCAGTGTAGATTTGTCACAAAACTGCAGGTAAATCCTTATGCCACCAAAATCAATGCGAATCCTGAGGTGTAGTGCACACGTTGCAGATTTGGTGCAGAATATAGTCTGTTGCATGTCAATTATTTGTGTTTTTGCCTGCACTTTTCATCCATTGAATTCAATTCAAAAATACATAAAAAAAAACTAGGCAAAAATGCTCATTTTTCCTGTGTTTTCCTGCCTTGGGATGTGGAAATGGTGCAAAAATTTCTGTAACCAAATACTCAACGGGTGCAGTCAAAATGTAAAAAGATGGACACCATTGAACAGAGGCCAAAGTAACTCTGCTGCCTCATAAGTGAATGGATCTGTCTGTTTCACCTGAATCACGTATTTAAGAGATGTTGATGGAATCCCTGATGCAAGTGTTCAGCATAGAGCACAGTATAAATATGAATTGTTCAAATATTTTCTGTACTAAAATTGTCCGAAAACATCATTCAACTCAACCCACAAAAAAACAAATCTAGACTCAGGTCAGTCATCTGCTATTGGACCTATAAGGTGCTTTCATATTACTGATAGCACAAGGGCTTTTAAAAGCGCTAAGGCCCCCCCCTCCCACCCTAAAAAAAGTAATCCAGCAAAATCTGCCCTCCCAAATACAAATGCTCCCTTCCCTTCTGAGCCTCACATTTAGTCTAAACCACAGTTAAAGGGAACCAACCAGCAAGATTTTACTATTTAAAGTACAGGCAGTGCCATACTGGTGCTAGCATGTTGAATCAAATCATAATTTTAGTTTCTAGATTGTATATTTGATTGCTGAAAAAAACATTCGCAGAGGTCCAGAAATTAGTGCATTGGTTGAGTGATGTGTGCAGCTGGACAGGAATGGACTGCCATTACCAGCATGGCAGGAAATTTAAATTAAAAAAAAAGGAGGGAAGCCAGGAGGATGTAGGAGTAGGAATATATACAGAGAACCCGACTCACAAAGTGTCGCCTTGTTGCACATGTCATCCAACTAATGCACTAATTTCTGGACCTTTGAGAATGTATGTTTGATTGCCCAAAAAAACAATCTTCAAACATACATAACACAATATACAGGCACTACAATGTACTGGGAACTACAGGGCTTCCCTCGGCCCTCCACTTGTGACCGCAGGTAACTTAGCTTCAGGGTACCTTAATGAACTCAGTGACCTTACCTCAGAAGATCAACTGAGGTCAGGTTACTTGCGGTCACAGGTGGAGGGTCATGGGAATCTCCAGCTGTGACCGCAACTAACCTAGGTGATGTCACCGCTTATCGCTGAATCGGTTATTATGGCTGTGTGCTGTGCCTTCAGATCTAGCAGAGCTGGATTTGTTGTGGTACCTAGTGTGGATTAGGTCAGACCTCGGTCTTTTTGGCATTAATAATGTGGTGAAAGAGGGTGTTTTTTTCTATTTTATTTCAAATATAAGATTTTTTCAGTTTGTATTTATTTCTTTTCACGTACAGATTAGTAATGGGGGGTCTCATAGACACTCACCATTACTAACCTAGGGCTTAGTGACAGCTGTGGGCTTATTACCCTGATTGCCATCGCACCAAGGCAATCGGGAAGAGCTGGGTAAAGTGCTGGGATTGTTGCATCTATTAGATCCGACAATTCTGGGAGCTGCAGGCTGCTATTTTTAGGCTAACAGGGGCCCAATAAGCATGGGTCTCCCCAGCCTGAGAATACCAGCCCTCAGCTGTCGGCTGGGTATCAAAATTTGGGGAACGGCAAGGCATTTTTTTTAATTATTTATTTATTTAGATTTAAAAAAAAAAGAAGCTGCATGCGGTACCTTTATTTTGATAAACAGCCACGATAAGTGCACGGCTGGCACTGCATCCTGTAGTCATGGCTTTACCTGTGCTGGTATCAATATAGGGTGGACCCAATCACATTTTTTTAATTTACTTATTCACCAGTATAAGGACACAGACATCGTTTATGATTCCAACCAATCACAGACACTGTCTCAGAGAGTGGAGGCGTGGTCCTACGGCAGCCAATCAGAGATGCCGGTGGAGGGGGAAAGCAGTGAATATGCACCCAGAAGTAGTGCTGCAGCCTCGGGGAGACTCGGTAAGTATGTACTGCCTTAACCCTTTTTTTATTTTCTTTCTTTTACAGTCCCCCTACATAATTTTACAACATATCCCATTTGCCTCCCATTGAATTTAATGGGTTCAGTTAAGATCGATGATCGGATCAGCTAGAATCACCAATCTAAGGCGGATTCGGCAAACCTGTACAAATCCGATTCTTGGCAGGATCGCTCATCTCTATAAAGAGATATTGAAAAAGTAATCGCTGCAGCTTTTTCAAATTATTAATATTACAAAAAACTGGTATTCAGTAAATGTTTTATGCTATTTTTTAGATGTAAGAAACGCTAAACAATCTAAAAATTATTCTAAAAATTCCCAGCCGCTTTGGTGTTAATTCAGTTTCACTTTACAGAGAAGGATAATGGTATTGCCAACTGGTTTTGATGTTAAACGTGATCTGCCTGCTTGCTTGTAATGCTTTATAAATATTTTTGGCAGTCAAGTGAAGAGGTGAAAGGGGTACCCATAAATCTTCAACATTATTGCTTTAAATATGATGCTGTGAAAATGTTTCGCTTGTTCCCCCTTGAAGGCATCGCCATTCGTAATCACTGTGTAGTAAATCAAAGTTGAAGTAAACTGAGATTAAACAGTCTATTTAAAACAGTGAGAGGAGAAAGTTCATTTATTGACTGAGATCAAAAGAAGGTTATAGGGAGGAATGCCCTAGCTGGTACTGAAAGATAACAGGGAGCATGAATGAAAAATGTTGAAAGTGTCCCAAAAGCTGAGATATAGTAGGTAATTTCATATTTATTTATTACTTATAGTGTAGATATGCAAGAGCAAATTCTCAGGTTACAAGTGAATAAAGATCTGTTATAGGTTGACCATTACTGTCTATGGTACAAGACATTGAAGGAGGCCAAACACACTAATGTATGACATTAGCAGGCAGGCAGTGGAGGATATATCACATGTGCAACCGATGCAGTCGATCAGGGGTCCGGAGGTTCAGGGGGCCCTTACTGGCCGGTTAATAATGAAGGCAATCTGACCTGTTGTCCGGAGCTCCAGGCTCCAGGAGGCGCCTAGTCAGAATGCCCTCATCACAAGCAGCATGCGGGGCAGGGAGGGATCCTACAGCTCTGCACAGTGTAGGCAGCGGAACGTAGGAATCTGTCCTTTGTTCCCTGCCGGCACTTTTTCTGTGTCATTTGAAACGTTCTCGGCAGGAGAAGAAGCAGTGCAGCTGGTGCCCATACAAGAGAAGCAACAGCGGGGGCCCCTACAAGAGCAAAAGCATTAGAGGCCCCTACAAGAGTAGCAGCGGGGGCCCATACAAGAGCAGCAGTGGTGGGGGCCCCTACAAAAGCAGCAGCGGCGGGGGCCTGTACAGGAGCAGCAGCGGTGGGGGAACCTACAAGAGCGGCAGGGGCGGGGGCCCATACGGAGAGCTGAGGGGTCACTAATAGCCTGAGGAGGAGACAATAAGGAGGGAGAGGTGAGTGGTGACTAATGTTGGGGGTGTAGTGATGTATATTGCAGGTGTAATAAATAGGGGATGTAGTGATTGTATATTGCAAGTGTAGTATATAGGGGATGTAGTGATGTATATTGCAGGTGTAGTATATAGGGAGTGTAGTGATGTATATTGCAGGTGTAGTAGATGGGGTGTAGTGATATAGTATATTACAGGTGTAGTATATGGGGGTGTAGTGATGTATATTAAAGGTTTCGTATATAGGAGGTGTAGTGATGTATATTGCAGGTGCAGTATATAGGGGTGTAATGATGTATGTTGCAGGTGTAGTATATAGGGGGTGTAGTGATGTATATTGCAGGTGTACTATATGGGGGTGTAGTGATGTAATATATTACAGGTGTAGTATATGGGGAGTTGTAGTGATGTATATTACAGGTGTAGTATATGGGGAGTATAGTGATGTAGTATATTACAGATGTAGTATATGGGGGTGTAGTGATGTAGTATATTACAGGTGTCGTATATGGGGTGTAGTAATGTAGTATATTCAGGTGTAGTATATTCCAGGTGTAGTATATGGGGGTGTAGTGATGTAGTATATTCCAGGTGTAGTATATTACAGGTGTATTATATGGGGGTGTAGTGATGTAGTATATTCCAGGTGTAGTATATTACAGGTGTATTATATGGGGGTGTAGTGATATGCTCTGTCGGCGGTGCGGGGCTGTGTTGGCTGCGGCAGGTGAGATGCTCTGTCAGCGGCGCAGGGCTGTGCTGGCTGCGTCGGGTGAGATGCTCTGTTGGCGGGGTTCTGCTGGCTTCGGTGTGGGCTGTGTGGAGCAGGGTGGTGCCGCATGTAAAATACTCTGTCGGCGGTTCGGGCTCTGTGGAGCAGGGCCTTGCGGTGGGTGAGATGCTCTGTTGGCAGTATGATCTTCAAATAATGCCGCCAGGAGTCGGCACGTGCATAGATGAGATCTCAGATTGTCATTGAGCCGAGAGCTCAATCTGCGCAGGCACCGATTCTGGGTGCTATTTCTTTGAAGCCCACACCACCAACATCTGGGACAGTAGCCGCACCACACTGCTTCACACAGCACCTCCGCAGCAAGCACAGCCAGTTACACAGCAGCTAGCACAGCTTGCCGCGCAGCAGCCAGCACAGCCGACCACTCAGCAGCCAGCACAGCAGGTCACACTGCAGCCAGCACAGCCGTCCACTTAGCAGCCAGCACAGCAGGCAACATTGCAGCCAGCATAGCTGGCCACACTGCAGCCAGCACAGCCGACCACACTGCAGCCAGCACAGCCGGCCACACAGCAGCCAGCACAGCAGCCAACATTGCCCTACTCCAGCACCAGAGAAGAGGTTTGGATGGTGAAACAGGCCAGAAAGAGAGTAGTTCTGCAGTAGTGATGGGCAGTCCGGCTCTATTTGGTGATCCGCTTCCCATGACTCCGCTCACCAAAAAGAGACGGCTCTTTCGGATCCTAAATTGATCTCTATAAAATATATGTTTTCACCCCAGGTGAACACATATTTAAGTTGTTTTTAACATGCCAGAAACCCCACCCAGGCACTGATGAAACCCCACCCATTTGCAATGGGACAATTAAAATGCTGAGTGACCAGTGTTTTGTTCAGGTGGTGGGGTTTTTCCCTCCAAATACCCAAATTTTACGCCCAGTGAAAGCCATTAAGAGAATTTAGTGTCTCTAGGGTGCTGGCTCCTGTCAGTCACAGCAGAGAGCCGGATCTTTGTG
Source organism: Anomaloglossus baeobatrachus (assembly GCF_048569485.1). Classification (NCBI taxonomy): domain Eukaryota; kingdom Metazoa; phylum Chordata; class Amphibia; order Anura; family Aromobatidae; genus Anomaloglossus; species Anomaloglossus baeobatrachus. Next base: position 661,363,507 of record NC_134353.1, on the reverse strand, counting down.
TCAGATTGTTCGCAACGGACACATCACTATTTGGCAGAGAGGTTCCTGAGGTGTGGACATGCCCTGTTGTGAGGTCCAACAGGGAAATGGGAGGTCTCCTCCGGTGTCCTGAACCTAAGGCTCCCATTATGTTGTGCAACCTAGACACCATCCAAGGTGGTAATAGAATACATGAAGCCGCTAAGCTAATCTCCGATGGTGACCAGAAGTCGGATGGCGGATGTACCCCAGAAGACTCAAGTAAGTGTCACACATGCGCAAGTTCAGCCGAGTAAAGTGGAAGGGAGTCCAGTTGGCCATCACCCACTCCCTTTCTATAGTGCACTCATGGATTACTGCAGTTCAGTGCACCTTCACACTTACATATATCTATCTCCTCCTCCATCTTCCTTGATTGACAGTTCTGCTTTTACAGGAGCTAAAAGAGGGTAGAGATAGGCTAGGTTCACACACTGCGTTTTTTTGACGCTGCGTTTTTGTGCGTTTTTTGGGCCAAAAACTGCACAAAAACACACCTGCGTCAAAAAAACAGGATTTCTTTGCCCCCCCAAACAAAAAAAATTACATGGGCTTCGCCATATTTTTGTATGCTAGCCGGGTACAGCAGACAGGTACGGGCTGCCCCCAACCCCCAGCTACCTATTTGTACCCGGCTGGGAACCAAAAATATAGGGAAGCCCTTTTTTTTTAAATTATTTCATGAATTTCATGAAATAATTTAAAAAAAAAATGACATGAGCTTCGCCCAATTTTTGAGTCCAGCCGGGTACAACTAGGCAGCTGGGGATTGGAATCCACAGTGCAGGGTGCCCATGCTTTCTGGGCACCCCCGCTGTGAATTGCAGTCCCGCAGCCACCCCAGAAAATGGCGCTTTCATAGAAGCGCCATCTTCTGGCGCTGTATCCAACTCTTCCAGCTGCCCTGATGCCGGGTGGCTCGCTGGGTAATAATGGGGTTAGGGCTAGCTGTATAGCTGGCCCTAAGCCCGAAATTCATGGTGTCACGCCAATATTGGACATGGCCACCATGAATTTCTAGTAAAGATAAAAAAAAACACAACACACAGAAAAATATTTTTATTAGAAATAAAACACAACACAATTAGTGACTCCATCTTTATTGAAATAAAGAACCCCCCCTCTGCAGTAATCCTGGGTCAAGGGTCCCGCGCCGTCCAATCCGGATCCAATATCATCTGATCGGTTTGCTGGAAGGCAAAGCGATCAGATGATGTGTCAGGATCAAGTGCCTGAATCACATCACACATCAGCTGATTGTATAAAAGCCGTTTATACAATCAGCAGATGCATCGGTGCAAAAAAAAAAAAAAATAATACTCACTTATGTGCTGATTACCGGCAGCTCCTGGAGTGATGGGGCGGGAGTCTGATCCCGTCCGATCGCTGCAGCAGCTGCCGGTAATCAGTGATGAAGTCTCCTGACGCATCCGCTGATACCGGCCGGGCGCCCGCGTCACCGCGATACTTACATTCACCTGATGCGTCAGGTGACTGCATCAGGTGATCCGTCGCCAGGTCCTGCATCCATCGGAGGTTTCCCGGCCGTCTGCACACAGCTGGAGCGGGAGCGGCGATACCGTGACAGGAGCTGGGAGCGGGCATGGCACCGGGAGTCTGCAGACAGGTGAGTATAACTTTTTTTTTTTTTTTTCTACTGTTAACTTTTGTTTTCGCAGCCGCTTCCACCTCCCGCCTAGACATGGCGCCGCACGGCAGCATACATGCACAGGACGGGAGGTGGAAGCGGCGGTGACGGTACCGGGAGGATTCACGCTTCTGTGTTTACTGACAGAAGGAATCCTCTTCCTGTACATGTCACTTTACTACCCACCTCCTGCGTTTATAGCTGCGTTTTTGGTCTTAGAAATGCACCAAAACGCACCAAAACGCAGCTATTTGCGTTTCTCATTGCGTCTTTCAACATCCATTGAACTCAATGGATGAAAAGCGCAGTGAAAAACGCGGGAATAATTGACATGCTGCGTTTTTGTGGCACCACAAAAAGCAGCTGAAAAAAAACGCTGTGTGCAGACAGCAAAAATGAAAACTCATAGACTTTGCTGGGGAAGCAAAGTCATGCAGTTTTCTGAGCAAAAACGCACCCGAAAACTGCGCAAAAACGCCGCGAAAAACGCACTGTGTGAACTTACCCATACAGTGCCTACAAGTAGTCTTTAACCCCCTGCAGATTTAGCAGGTTTGATAAGATGCAAATAAGTTAGAGCCTGCAAACTTCAAACAAGAGCAGGATTTATTAACAGATGCATAAATCTTAGAAACCAACAAGTTATGTTGCTCAGTTAAATTTTAATAAATTTTCAACATAAAAGTGTGGGTCAATTATTATTCAACCCCTAGGTTTAATATTTTGTGGAATAACCCTTGTTTGCAATTACAGCTAATAATCGTCTTTTATAAGACCTGATCAGGCCGGCACAGGTTTCAGGAGTTATCTTGGCCCACTCCTCTATGCAGATCTTCTCCAAGTTATCTAGGTTCTTTGGGTGTCTCATGTGGACTTTAATCTTGAGCTCCTTCCACAAGTTTTCAATTGGGTTAAGGTCAGGAGACTGACTAGGCCACTGCAATACCTTGATTTTTTCCCTCTTGAACCAGGCCTTGGATTTCTTGGCTGTGTGCTTTGGGTCGTTGTCTTGTTGGAAGATGAAATGACAACCCATCTTAAGATCCTTGATGGAGGAGCGGAGGTTCTTAGCCAAAATCTCCAGGTAGGCCGTGCTATCCATCTTCCCATGGATGCGGACCAGATGGCCAGGCCCCTTGGCTGAGAAACAGCCCCACAGCATGATGCCGCCACCACCATGCTTGAATGTAGGGATGGTATTCTTGGGGTCGTATGCAGTACCATCCAGTCTCCAAACGTCACGTGTGTGGTTGGCACCAAAGATCTCGATCTTGGTCTCATCAGACCAGAGAACCTTGAACCAGTCTGTCTCAGAGTCCTCCAAGTGATCATGAGCAAACTGTAGACGAGCCTTGACATGACGATTTGAAAGTAAAGGTACCTTACGGGCTCGTCTGGAACGGAGACCATTGCGGTGGAGTACGTTACTTATGGTATTGACTGAAACCAATGTCCCCACTGCCATGAGATCTTCCCGGAGCTCCTTCCTTGTTGTCCTTGGGTTAACCTTGACTCTTCAGACAAGCCTGGCCTCGGCACGGGTGGAAACTTTCAAAGGCTGTCCAGGCCGTGGAAGGCTAACAGTAGTTCCATAAGCCTTCCACTTCCGGATGATGCTCCCAACAGTGGAGACAGGTAGGCCCAACTCCTTGGAAAGGGTTTTGTACCCCTTGCCAGCCTTGTGACCCTCCACGATCTTGTCTCTGATGGCCTTGGAATGCTCCTTTGTCTTTCCCATGTTGACCAAGTATGAGTGCTGTTCACAAGTTTGGGGAGGGTCTTAATTAGTCAGAAAAGGCTGGAAAAAGAGATAATTAATCCAAACATGTGAAGCTCATTGTTCTTTGTGCCTGAAATACTTCTTAATACTTTAGGGGAACCAAACAGAATTCTGGTGGTTTGAGGGGTTGAATAATAAATGACCCTCTGAATAAACTTTTCACAATTTAAAAAAAAAATAAAAAAAGAAATAACATTCTTTTTTGCTGCAGTGCATTTCACACTTCCAGGCTGATATACAGTCCAAATGTCACAATGCCAAGTTAATTCCGAATGTGTAAACCTGCTAAATCTGCAGGGGGTTGAATACTACTTGTAGGCACTGTAGATGCAAAATGAGTGGGTGGAAAGGTGCACTGAACTGCTTGTTTATGTCAAGAGTGTACCAAGTACTTTTTCTTGGTTTGAACAGTCATTTTGTGTTGACCGAATCCCTCTAATTTGACTGAGTTCCCTTGCTGCACAAAAAAACAGTAGCATAAAAGGCACAGGCATGCTGGCTTATATTACACAGACTGTTGGTTTAATGCCTAGCACCTCAGACTTTCAAAACTTCAAAAAGTCTTGTATTCAGTAAAGTTCAGGGACAAGTAGGATGATTCATGACAAACCTCAACATACATAATGATAGGATGTGCTACCCTAGTCTTGAACCAAAAATCTGTAGATGAGCAAAATTAATTAGGTAAGACAGATGTCTCTTCAAAAATTTGGTGCGTCTTTCATGCTGAAAAAAAAAATCCATGCCATAATTCAGTTACAAGTTTTACAACAGATGTCTGTAAATTTGATGCTCCGTGGTTGGTCTCACCATTCTTTCCAAATTTCTTCCACTTTTTAAAAATGTTGATCCAAAGGGGGAAAAAAGGCAAAACTTTTTGCAGTACATATCCTTTTTGACGAATTTTCACACTGACAGAAAAATTAATAAATTCCCCCATTAAAGTACAATGGGAACTTCCTATCACATTCATATAAAAGGGGCTCTCTTCCTTTGACTCTTGTCGGCACAGAAATAGCAAATCTTTAGCCCAGTGGGTTCAGGGTGGTATGTCAATGGATTTTCATATACAGTTGAAGGGATTGTCTGGTCTAAATCCATAAGTCTGCAGCCAAAACTCTAGGTGACTGCAGACTTATGAATCGGCATGCTGCACACTCTGTGCGCTGTGAGGATTGACCAATTTCAGAGCTGGAAAACGGCGGTCACATGGCCACAAGTATGCGATATGCAGACTCCCAGCCATATTCCGACTAGTGGGCGCAACCTCGGTCAATGCAAGAGTACTGAACGAGGTCACATCCCTCTAGTCAGAATGTGGCCAGGAGTAGGTATATCTCATACTCGCAGCCATATGACCACCGTTCCAGAGCTCTGACACAGTACTTGCTATGTGTCGATTCATAAGTCACATAGAGTGATTGCAGACTTGTGGATTTAGAACGGACAACCCCTGTAACAATAGTAAAATGGAATCTGTCACATGATTAATGCAGGTCAAACTATGCGCAGCATGAATCAGAGCATGGTTGCCCAATTGCAGCCATATACATTTCTCTGAAATAGTCCGAAAATGTACACCGTGTGCAGAATTTTTAGGCAAGTTGTATTTTAGAGGATTTTTTTTAGTATTGATCAACAACTATGTTCTCAATCAACCCAAAAGACTCATAAATATCAAAGCTTAATATTTTTATTTTTGGAAGGTGGAGTGTTTTTTTTTTAGATTTGGCTATCTTAGGATGGTGTCTGTTTGTGCAGGTAACTATTACTGTGCAGAATTATTAGACAACTTAATAAAAACCAAATATATTCCCATCTCACTTGTTTATTTTCACTAGGTAAACCAATATAACTGCACAAAATTTAGAAATAAACATATCTGACATGCCAAAACAAACCCCCAAAAAATCAGTGACCAATATAGCCACCTTTCTTTATGATGACACTCAACAGCCTACCATCCATAGATTCTGTCAGTTGCTTGATCTGTTTACGATCAACATTGCGTGCAGCACTCACCACAGCCTCCCAGACACTGTTCCGAGAGGTGTACTGTTTTCCCTCCCTGTAGATCTTACATTTTATGAAGGCCCACTGTTTCTCTATGGGTTTCTCTATTTTTTCATCTTTTAGACCTTTACTGGCCAGCCACGCTGTGGAGTAGTTGGATGCATGTGATGGAGCATTGTCCTGCATGAAAATCATGTTATTCTTGAACGATATCGACTTCTTCCTGTACCACTGCTTGAAGAAGTTGTCTTCCAGAAACTGGCAGTAGGTCTGGGAATTGAGCTTCACTCCATCTTCAACCCGAAAAGGTCCCACAAGTTCATCTTTGATGATACCAGCCCATACCAGTAACCCACCTCCACCTTGCTGGCGTCTGAGACTGAGTGGAGCTCTATGCCCTTTACTGATCCAGCCTCTGGCCCATCCATCTGGCCCATCAAGAGTCACTCTCATTTCATCAGTCCATAAAACCTTTGAAAAATCAGTCTTAAGATATTTCTTGGCCCAGTCTTAACGTTTTATCTTATGTTTCTTGTTCAAAGGTGGTAGTTTTTCTGCCTTGGCCATGTCCCTGAGTATGGTACACCTTGTGCTTTTTGATACTCCAGTAACGTTGCAGCTCTGAAATATGGCCAAACTGGTGGCAAATAGCATCTTGGCAGCTTCACGCTTGATTTTCCTCAATTTATAGGCAGTTATTTTGCGCCTTTTTTGCCCAACACGCTTCTTGCGACCCTGTTGGCTATTTGCCATGAAACGCTTGATTGTTCGGCAATCACGCTTCAAAAGTTTGGCAATTTCAAGACTGCTGCATCCCTCTGCAAGACATCTCACAATTTTGGACTTTTCAGAGCCCGTCAAATCTCTCTTCTGACCCATTTTTCCAAAGGAAAGGAAGTTGCCTAATAATTAAGCACACCTTTAATAGGGTGTTGATGTCATTACAACACACCCCTCCTCATTACAGAGATGCATATCACCTGATTTACTTAATTGGTAGTTGGCTCTCAATCCTATACAGCTTGGTGTAGGACAACACGTATAAAAAGTATCATGTGATGAAATTACTCATTTGTCTAATAATTCTGCACACAGTGTATAGTTAGAAGATTCAGCCAGGGACCTTAGCCAGAAATGAATCTTGTCCACTGCTGCTCCTGGCCAGTGTCTGGAAAGACCAATGAAGGCGATTGATAGGTCTCTTGTTATGAGAGATTATGGGAAATGTCTGTTAACCCCCTAAGGACCGGATAATTTTTTTGTTTTTGCTGTTTAGTTTTTTCTTCCCCTTATTCCAATAACCGTAACCTTTGTATTTTTCAGTTAATATAGCCATATGAGGGCTTGTTTTTTTGTGGGATGAGTTGTACTTTTGAAGGACACCATTAATTTTATCATATTAGGTCAAAAAATTCAAAATCTGGCAAACATAGAAAAAAAGGGAAACTCTGCAATAATTTTTGACCTTTTATTTACAGCATTCATTTTACCATAAAACTGACCTAGCAGTATGATTCTCCAGGTCAGTATGATTACATAGATACCAAACGTATAGTTTTTTGCCTTAGTTACTAAGGTTGAAAAAAGACCTAGGTCTCTAGGCCTTATTTAAGTGGTGAAGAAATTTTGACAAGAAAAATATGCATGTGTCGTGACTTTCTGAGACCCATAACATTTTCAACATTTGGAATATGGAACTGTGACGTGCCCACGGGGTCTTGGGATTTACTCCTCACCGGGCTGGTTTCGGGGGTTTAGGTTGTCACAGTAGCCTGGTCCGGCTCCGTGATCCCACGGTGTCAACCAAATGAGGAGGGGATGATGATGATGATGGGAGTAGTTGTCTTTCATGACGCCACCTGTGGTATGCGGCCAGGAGGGGAGCCACCGCTGCGCTAGGTCTCTATCTGCTGGGGCGTATGGTAACGCAGCTCAAATGTTGCAGCTCTCCACAGGCAGAGCTAGGCCCCAGGGAGGATGTTGACAGTAGTTGTCCACCCCAGTGTGGGAAGCACGGGGCGTGAGAAGGATCAAACAACACAGCGGTTGCAGTTTAAGGTGTTTACTCACTGAGATGCTCCTGCCGTTGGACTGCCAGACTCTGCTGTGATGGGCTCTAGACGATCCTGGATAGTTCGGGGCCGGTACCGGTGGGATACTTTGTTAGTTGTTCCTCCCTGAACTCTGTTGTGTGAGTCCCTGTGACTTGAAGCTACACAGGGACCCGTGTCCTTGGGGTGGTTATGTTCCCCGTCCTGTATAGCAGGCAGCGCAAGTCTGTTGATGGGCCGCCCTATGGTCTCGGCTCCTGGCTCTATATGCTGCTTTTACCCGGGTGCTATTGTGGGCCAGAAGACTTGAAATCCTCTGCCCGGCGGATTTTACTGGCAGGTCGTGAAGTGCCCACCAGCCTTGGGCTCCGCACGCACCCTGAGATGCGCGCCGGTCCTAAGGGAGCTATTAGCTCTCCCCCTCAGCGACCGTGTTCTCCTGCCTTTCACTTCGTTCCCGGTGGTGTCTCGAATCTCCAGGGTGTGTGTGTGGTTCCTACTCCCCTGATCAGTCGCCCCGCCCACTTGAGCCCCAGGGCTAGTGGGTGGGAGGCCCCAGACGATATGGTGACCATCCTAAAAGACCCTATCATTACCCCGTCTCGGTGAGAGAGCAACTGGCTTATGTGTGATTGTGGATGTTGTGAACCGGCACCGACCTCCTCCTTACCCGGGATGAGTATCGCACCTCTGGTGAGATGCAGTAAGCTACAACTGTGTAAAGGATTATTTTTTTGTTTTATATATATATATATATATATATATGTATATTATTTTTGGGTATATACGTTTCGATCGTCTGTTATTGTATTTTTTTCTGTTGTTGAGGTGACTAAAAACCTGCAATTCTGCCATTTTCATTTTTTTCTCAATATGCCTTTTACCGGTCAGATTATTTTATTTTATATTTTGATAGATTAGACATTTCTCAAAACAGCGATACCAAATATATGTTGTTGTTGTTGTTGTTTGGTTTGTATTGTTTTATTTCATTGGCGCAAAAGTGGGTGACTTGAACTTTTGTGGGGGGGTAATTTTTTTTAAACGTTTTTTTAATTTATACTTTTTTTACTAGTCCCTTTAGGGGATTTGAAGGTTTCCTATGAGCGCCGGCGCGCTACCGGCATTCCCAGGAAGTTTATCATGATAGATATAGGAGTCATCAGCTGACCTCTGGCTGCCATGACAACCTATTTGTGCCAGGCGATCACGTCACAGGAGCACCGATGGGAACAATGAATTACGTGCCACTGTGCTTGTGCCTGTTAAATACCATTGTCAGAGATTGATAGCGGGCTTTAACTGGTTAATAGCTGTGAGCAAATCTCCAATTCACCCGCCGCTGTTAGAGGCACATGATCAGATCAGCTGACATATGCAGGAAAAGATGCAGGCTCAGCATGCTAAAGAAAAGATTATTCTGACTATAATTAATAGGGATGAGCGAATATATTCGCCACTATTCGGTATACGGCGGATAATAGGGTATTTGAGGTATTCGGTATCTGACGGCTAATATGGTATTCGCTCGGAAACTTTCATTTTCATTTCTGGACTTCCTGGTGTCTTTTCCCAGCTAATGAACACATCTGACGTTGCTTGTCCCCACAGTAAAGCCACAGCCATCTTTGTTGTAATGTTACTGTGATTGGCTTGGCCGCACAGCGTCATAGGGGGCTATATAAGGCTGCCGCCATTTTGTGAACGCGCATTAATTCCTGAGCTGCCGGTTAAGCTAGACTGTACTGTGTGTGGGACAGCATTTCTCCAGCCAACTAGTAACCTTCTAAGGGCTGAAGATATTTAGCATTAGCTGTTAGCGGCTGTGAAAAATCATAGAAACAGGTATAGGGACAGTGCAGTGCGTTCTATGAGATAGTGTTCCTGCTGCACAATCCAAAATAGTCCTTGTAAGGGCTGAAGACAGTGTCCACTATGTGCTAGCAGCTGTGTAAATCATAGAACAAGGTATAGGGACAGTGTTACTGCATTGCTTAGGTGACAGCCGTTCCTGTTTTAAAGTGGCCAAAAAAACAAATCCTCTTATTAATGGTACATACGGTCTGTTACTGCAGTGTGTGATATAGGGAGACCTTATTGACAGGCAGGGAGAGATATAAAGCTGTCCTGACATCTGCTACTAATAATCAACAATCTCAGCACTGCTACATCCCTTGTGTCTGTTATAATAGTGTCGCGGGCGGGGAGGACGCCGCCGCTGCTGGTCGCTCGCCAACGCTCGGGTCCGGCGCTGCTGCGGCTGCTGCTGCTCGGTGGCTCGAGCGGTGGGCCGGATCCGGGGACTCGGGTATTCTGTGCCTAGCCGCCACTATTTTTCTCGTTGTGCCATCCGCACGCTCCACAATCACATGTCCGTAAACATCAAACGGGCTCTCACCAACGCCATAACAGGGAAGGTCCACTTAACGACAGACACGTGGACAATGCGTAAGTAGACAGGGACGCTACATCTCCCTGATCTCACTGACGGCACACTGGGTGAACACTGGGTGGCGGCTAGTACAGAGTCTGAGCCGGTAACATCCCATATAGTTCCCACACCCAGAATAGCGGGGCCCACTTCAATCACAGTTTCAGTAGCCTCCTACACAGCAACAACTCCCTCCTCCTCCTACTCTTCATCTGGCTCCAGTGCATCCTCCTCAACATCCGCCGGTGTCCAACCATCGACATCATTCCCCAGCTGGGATCTCTGCATCACTGCCTCAGCTAAGCGGCAACACGCTCTACTGAAGCTCATCTGGTGAAAAATCACACACGGCACCTGAGCTTTCAAAAGCAATAACTGAGCAGACAGATGAGTGGCTTGAGCCGTTGAACCTCCGTCCAGGGATGGTAGTGTGCGATAATGGTCGTAATCTGGTGGCGGCTTAAAAGCTCGGAAAGCTTGTACACGTTCCTTGCATGGCCCACGTTGTAAATTTAGTAGTTCAGCACTGTTTGAAGAAATACCCTGGGATACCAGACCTACTTACCAAAGTACGACGTTTTAGCGCCCATTTCCGCAAATCATCTCCCTCATTTGCTGGCCTGGCAGTGCTGCAGCAGACCTTACACTTGCCTCGTCACAGACTAATATGTGACCTCCCTATGAGATGGAATTCAACCTATCATATGTTGGCCAGGATCCATGAGCAGCAGAGGGCAGTATCTCATTTCCAGCTGGAACATGCCCGTCAGACGCAGCTGCCAGACATAAGTACTACCGAGTGGGTGTGGATTGCAGACATTTGTCAGGTCTTGGAGAATTATGATTACTGTACCAACATTGTGATCAGTGATGATGCTGTTATCAGCATTACCATTCCACTGATTTGTTTATTGAAATGCTCTCTGGATGGTCTGACCAAAGTGTTAATGCGCCCGAGGTGTCTGTGGATCCAGACTTCACAATGGTTGCTAGTAATCTGCACAACCTCGGCCAACAGGCTCAGGCCACCTTTGGTCAGCATCATGAGGATGAGGAGAATGATGAAGAACAGGAATGCTTTGAAGTTGGTAACTAAGGGTTTGACAACCCAAGCTTCAGGGCTGTCCAGCATGGATGGACTGAGGAGGAGCAGGAGGAGGAGAGAGAGGCTGAGGAGGAGAGGAGGTTTAGGGAGACAGAATGTATTCTTAGCAGTGACACACAAAGATTTCCAGTTCAGAGTCTGGGACACATGGAACAGTTCATGTCACACTGCCTTTCTCATGACTGTCGGCTAGTCCACATTTTGGCAGACAACAAATACTGGTTATGTACTTTCCTTGACCCACGCTACAAAGACAAATTCGCTTCTCTACTTGTCGAGGCAAATAAGGATTGTACTATGGAAACATTCAAGAGAGCTGTAGTGGAGCAGTTGATGAAACAATTACCCTCAGATCATGCTGATGTCAGAGGTAGTGTGTCATCTCACGTAACAAGATTACAAGAGAGGGCTACGCATAGTAGGAGCAACGCAGGCGGGGGACTAATGTGCCAAAACTGGTCCATTTTCCACAAATTGTCAACTACAAATCAGATATCGGTTGGGGGATCTATGACAAGAAGGGAACACTTAAGTAAGATGGTGAGGGACTATGTAGGTGACCATATCAGTGTGCTTTCAGAGTCTACAGTTCCCTTTAACTATTGGGTTTCGCTTTTCTGAGCGTGTTTTCAGCTCAGCGGGGTCAATAATAACAGATAGTTGCACACGACTATCCACGGAAAGTGCAGACAGTTTGACGAACCATAGATGCATTGCCCCAGAGTATCTCAGGCCTGTTAACAAGACCCAATAATAAGTGTAGCCCCAAAATTTGTATTTCTTAAGTTCAAATAAGCTCCATTATTTCTCATTCAACACTATTTTGTCTTCTATCATCTAATATGACACCGCATGACTAATCTAACTTGGTATGCTGCTGCGATGTAATTATTTGGCCCAATCACCCAGGGCAATATTTTTCAAGCCTTTGTACATTATGCACTGGCACAACCACTGTCGAGGCTACACTGTCTAGAACAATTGGTCAGGCAGTCTCTATTTGTGTTCTTTATTGATGCTGTGCTCCACGGTGTGTTACACATGGCCCCCTGCAAAATCACAATTTTTTTTAGCTCTTTGGCATGTTATGCCCTGTTGCTTATCCTACCAATGTTTTTTAAAAAAGCTGTTGGGAGTACCTACTGATGCAGTGCTCCATGGTGTCTGAACCATTATCCCCTGGGGAAACTGAATGTATTAAACTCCTTGGTATGTTATGCTCTGTTGAAAATCCTACCAATTTTTTATAAAAAAAAAGCTGTTGGGAGTACCTTATGATGCTTTGCTACATGGTGTCTGAATCATTACACCCTAGGGGAACTGAATGTATTAAACTCCTTGGCATGTTATGCCCTGTTGCTTATCCTACCAATTTTTTTTTAAAAAAAAAGCTGTTGGTCGTACCTTCTGATGCTGTGCTACATGGTCTTTGAAACATTCCCCCCTGAAGAAACTGAATTATTCTGGTTTCCCATAGACTTACATTGGGGGTCGAATATTCTCGAATAGCAGTGAGGTATTCGCCGGATATCCGTCGAAGTGAAGAATAGGGTATTCGACCATCCCTAGTAATTATCATTTCACAGTTTTTAGTGAATGCAGCTGATGTCTTCAGGATTATGGGCTGTAGGCTTGTATCGCTTACATATTATCATAATGATTTATTAAGGTTTTCCAATGTGTCCATAAAAAAGATTGTCTGCCCATGACTTTTTGATAAGGTGTCCAGAAAAAAATAAAGTCAAGTTGGACACCCTGCTCTGGTCCCTGCACAGTCCTGGAGGGTTTGCCAAGGCTACCTTGGCTTTGGGCAGCATGAATCTCATGACAGGTTCCCTTTAAACCCATTCTGTTGCCTTCTGCAAAGTGTGAACGATGTCAGAGTCATTCTATAATTCACGTGTCATTGAGTACAGTGCAGTCATGTGTTCATTGAAACAAATAAATGAGAATACCACAATAAAACAATACATGAGTTAATGGATATAGCACGATAACATTTGATCATATCAGTCACCTTCTTGTGACAAAGGTGCCATCTCCTCTCACTCCAGTAACTATCAAGAGACACGCTGGCGCCCCGTCATCCACACTAAGCATTGCTATAGAAACCGCAAATGACCGTCCCATCTAGAGCCATATCTTCTTTCCACACTGCTGCAAATTACACAATTGATAAGCACAAAATGGGAGGGGGATTCCTTTATGACTGGCTGTAAGCAGGGTTCAGGGTAATAGATAAGTCTGCTATATAATGGGGGTGTCATATCTTCTTATCACCTTTTTCTTCCCTGTTTTATTCCACCTACAAACCATAACTCCAGCCTATATAAACACATAAAAGTAAGAGTTTACTCAGAGTTTTATGGGACTAAACAGACAATTACCTTGGTGCCGGGACGGATAGGTGCGAAGGGACACAGGTCAGGGAGGGAAGGTGTGTGTTTAGTGTTTTATTGTTCTGTTTTTGTAACACCTGGGGAGCGGGCGTAGGTGAGTCCCTGAGGATAAAGGGCTTTTTCCAAGATTAACTTTTGATAATGCACACGTAACACTAGATTAAATTAACCATTTAGATGGTTTCAATTATTAGCATTTATCCGTATCAGTAATGATTAGCAATGGAGGCACACATTCTAATGTTTTCAAAAGTGTACTGCAATCACATTACAGTGTCAGAATATGGTCACTAGAGCTGAGCAAAAAGAATCACAGTAATCCATTCCAGTGACCAGCCACCGGACCAGAGGCCTGACAACCTCCTACCACTTACCAGCATCAGTGATTAACAGGCCTGGCGCAATGTCATGCAAGAATTGCACCACAACGTAATGATGTTGCAGGACTTACAAATTAGGAGAGCCATTGGGGCTCCACCGCAGAACCAACTTGACTGTAGTACAAGAAACCTACAAATCTTTTTGCTTGACTCTTCTAGTCACTTACAGTTGAAACCAGAAGTTTACATACACTATCTAAAAAAACACATCTGCATGTTTTTCTCATTATCTGACATGAAATCAGAATAAACCAAACCAAGAAGGAACCAAAGTTATTTTTATTTGCAAAATACCAGAATAATGAGAGAGAATGATTTAAGGCATTTTTATTACTTTCTGCAAAGTCAAAAGTTTACATACACTCAGAGTATTATGCCTTAGAACAATATGGGGCAGTCCATATCATGATGTCATGTCTTTGGAAGCTTCTGATAGGTTTATTGGCAACATCTGAGTTAATTAGAGACACACCTGTGGATGTATTTTAATGCACACCTGAAACACACTGCTTCTTTGTGTAGCATCATGGGAAAGTCAAAATAAATCAGCCAAGATTTCTGGAAGAGAACTGTGGACTTGCACAAGTCATTTTCATCCTTTGTGCAATTTCCAGATATCTGAAGGTGCCTCGTTCATCTGTATAAACAATTATACCCAATTACAAACACGATGGGAATGTCCATCCATCATACCGCTAAGGAAGAAGATGGGTTCTGTGTACCAGAGATGAACGTGCTTTGGTCAGACATGTGCATATCAACCCAAGAACAAAAGCAAAAGACCTTGTGAAGAAAGATGCTGGCGGAAGATGGTAAGATTGTGTCATTATCCACAGTGAAATGAGTACTGTATCAACATGGGCTATAAAGCCACTCTGCCAAGAAGAAGCCATTACTCTAAAAGAAAACATAAAAAAGCTAGATTAATGTTTGCAAATGCACACAGGAACAAAGACTTTAATTTTGGAAGACATGTCTTGTGGTCTACCGAAACTAAAATTTAACTGTTTGGCCATAATGATCAAAATTACGTTTGGAGAAAAAAGGGAGAAGCTTTGAAGCCTAAGAACACCATCCCAACTGTGAAACACAGGGGTGGCAGCATCATAGTTTAATAGTGTAGCAGACTATGTCTGGGTGTCCGCCTGCAGAAAGTGTATACTCCCGAAAATGGTGCAAGACAGAGTACACGCTGACTCTGTCTGTTCCATTATGTCAATGGCCCTGTCGGCACATGCGTCCAAAACACATTTTGCGGGGGTGTTTGGACAGAAGCTCTGACGAGACCACTGAACATAGGTAAAAACAAAATGTGAAAGTGGCCTTACCCTAGTGGATGCCTCTTTGTCCCTATTGCAGGCCTAGGTGTAAAAATATAATTAGAGAGAACTCTGTACTGTCTTCTCATATATTTGTACATTATAATAAGATCACCCCAAAACCTTCGTTTTTCCAAACTGAACAACCTCAAGTTTAATAATCTGTCTTGGTACTGCATTCCACCCATTCCTTTAACACTAGAAGTCCCAGAGAGGGGTCATTTAACATTTCTACCTTTGTAACCCAGAGACGGGTCGAATGACCTGAAGGATTTTACCTAACATCCTATAATCACCGTCTTTTGTTCGGTAATTAATGCCATTACTGTCACACCACAGGAGGTTGTTGTTTTCCATTGAGTTTAGCCATGTCGTTTCTAGTTAATTCTATTCAGTTTATTGTATGTCATTTGACCCTCTTTCGGGACCTCAGGGGGGAGCTCGAAATTTCTGTGACTTCTAGTGTTAATAACCTTGGTTGCTCTTCTCTGCACCCGCTCTAGTTCAGCTATGTCATTCTTATATATTGGAGACCAAAATTGCACACAGTTTTCTAAGTGTCGCACTAGTGACTTGTATAGGGATAATGAGCATCTATGCCTGTTTTAATGTATCCTATTAGTTTATTAGCCTTTGCAGCAGCTCTCAAAACTGGTCAGTCAAATTGAGTTGTAGGGTTGTTTTGCTGCAGAAGGGACTGGCTTACTTCACAAAATAGATGGCATCATGGGGAAAGAAGTTTATGTGGCAATACTGAAGCAACATCTCAAGACATCAACCCAAACTTAAAGCTTGGTCAGAAATGAGTATTCCAAATGGACAATGACCCAAAGCATACTGCCAAACTGGTTACAAAGTGGCTTAAGGATAACAAAGTCAATGTTTTGGAGTGGCCATCACAAAGACCTGATCTCAATTCTATTCAAAATGTATGGGCAAAGCTGAAAAAGGCCGATTTGAGCAAGGTGACCCACAAACATGGCTCAGTTACACCAGTTCTGTCAGGAGGATTGGGCTCAAATTCCTACCAACTAGTGTGAGAAGCTTGTGGGAGGATATCCAAAACGTTTCACCCATGTCAAATAGTTTAAGGGCAATTGTACCAAATACTAATGAAATGTATGTAAACTTTTGACTTTGCAGAAAGTAATAAAAATGCCTTAAAACATTCTCTCTCTCTCTCATTATTCTGGCATTTGGCAAATATAAATAATCTTGGTTTCTAATTGACCTAAAACGTGAAAGGTTTATTCTGATTTCATGTCAGTGATAAAAACCTGCAGATGTGTCTTTTTAGGTAGTGTACACTACACTTCAAAAGTTTAGGGTCACTTAGATATTTCCTTATTTTTGAAAGGAAAACACATTTGTTTTCAATTAAGCTAACATTAAATTAAACAGAAATATACTCTATACATTGTTAATGTGGTAAATGACTATTGCAGCTTCAAACGTCTGTTATGTAATGCAATATCTACATAGGTGTATAGAGACTCATATCCAACAACCACCACTCCAATGTTCTAATGGTACATTGCGTTTGCTAACTGTGTTAGAAGGCTAATGGATGTTTAGAAATCCCTTGAAAACCTTTGTGCATGTATGTTAGCACAGCTGAAAACAGTATTGCTGATTAGAGAAGCTATAAAACTGAACTTCCTTTGAGCTAGTTGAGAATCTGGAGCATTACATTTGTTGGTTCCATTAAACTCTCAAAATGGCCAGAAAAAGAGAACTTTCATGTGAAACTCCGACAGTCTATTCTTGTTCTTAGAAATGAAGGATATTCCCTGTGAGAAATTGCCAAGAAACTGAAGATTTCCTACAACGGTGTGTGCTACTCCCTTCAGAGGAGAGCACAAACTGGCTCTAACCAGAGTAGAAAGAGAAGTGGGAGGCCCCGCTGCACAACTGAGCAACAAGACAAGTACATTAGAGTCACTAGTTTGAGACATTGACGCCTTACAGGTCCTCAACTGGCAGCTTCTTTAAATAGTACCCGCAAAACGCCAGTGTCAACGTCTACAGTGAAGAGGCGACTGCGGGAGGCTGTCATTCATGGCAGAGTGGCAAAAAAAGCCATATCTGAGACTGGCTAATAAAAGGAAAAGATTAATATGGGCAAAAAAACACAGACAATGGACAGAGGAAGATTGCAAAAAAGTGTTATGGACAGACAAGTCGAAGTTTGAGGTGTTTGGATCACACAGAATAACATTTGTGATTTCTAAACATTTGTGAGACACAGAACAACTGAAAAGATGCTGAAAGAATGCCTGACCCCATCTGTCAACCATGGTGGAGGTAATGTGATGGTCTGGGGTTGCTGGTGCTGGTAAAGTGGGAGATTAGTACAAGGTAAAAGGGATTTTGAATAAGGAAGGCTATCACTCCATTTTGCAACTGATGCACCCACGGGGTCTGGGGTTACCCGTCACTGGACCATGGTGCTTCTCCTGGGTCGCCGCGGTGGCCTTGCCCAGTTCCGTGATCCCCGTAATAAAGTTGGGGATTGGGACGATGGGGGTAGTTGTTCGTGACGCCACTTGTGGTATGCTGCTAATATTGGAGCCACCGCTGCGAGGAGTCTCTCTTCTGGGGCAGATGGTGACGCAGCTCGGGTGTTGCAGCTCTCCACAGGTAGAGCTAGGCCCCAGGAACGATGAGAGTGTAGTCTCTGTGATGTAACATTGGGGTGCAGGACTGAGGATGCCGGTAATAACTGGACAACACAGGGGTCTGTAGTTTCCTTTACCTTTACTTGGCAGATGTTAATACAGGCCTGGGAATCTGTTCTAGAAGATGGTGGGGTCCGGTCAGCCTGGAACCAATGAGGGGATTCACCTTGCCAAGTGGGTTGGAGGCCTTCCTTGTTGCGCTATGTGTGTGAATCTCTGTGGCCTGGAGCCGCACAGTGACTCTTCTTCCTAGTTGGTATTTGTTCTAGCCCTTATGGCGAGCAGTGTGAAAAGGTCCTGGGCACCGCCTGTGCAGCTGCGTCCCCGGGCTCTATATTGCTACTTTGCCTTAGGGTGTTCTGTGGGCCAGGGGACTTGAAATCTCCTGCCCTCTGGACTTCACTGGTGGGTCGTGAGGACCCCGGTGTCCTGTTTGCTGCGCCTGGTCTTGAAAAGCTTTGTCAGACAGCTCTCTTTCAGCGACCGTACTTGTTCCTTGCCTCTACTGTTCTACAATGTGCCTCTCCTGTTTCTGTGTGAGTGTTCTAACCCCTCTTAAGACCAGAATGCACAGGGAAGCTCTCCTTAAACCAGGTCTTGAGCTCCCCCTTCTGGCCTGAGTTAGGAAGTGTTGTGTGTAGATATACCTAACATGGAAACTTCCTCACTGCTTCCAAGCATAGCATTGCCCCTGGTAAGGAGAGCAACACTACTGTGGCTCCCGTGACCACTGCCATACCCTGTGGACAGTGCTTGATTGGAGCCAATTTCATCCTACAACAGGACAATGACCCAAAGCACACCTCCAAATTATGCATGATCTATTTAGGGAAGAAGCAGGCAGCTGGTATTCTATCTGTAATGGAGTGGCCAGCCCAGTCACCAGATCTCAACCCTATTGAGCTGTTGTGGGAGCAACTTGACCGTATGGTATGCAAAAAGTACCCATCAAGCTAATCTATCTTGTGGGAGGGGCGTCTGGAAGCATGGGGGGATTATCTCCAGATTACCTGAGCAAATTAACAGCTAAAATGCCAAAGGTCGGCAAAGTTATAATTGCTGCAAAGGGAGCATTCTGTGACGAAAGCAAAGTTTGAAGGAGAAAATTATTGTTTCAAGTAAAACAATCATTATTTCTAACCTAGTCAATGTCTGGACTATATTTTCTGTTCATTATGCAACTCATTTGATAAATAAAAGTATGATTTTTCAAGGAAAAGTCAATATTGTCTGGGTGACCCCAAACTTTTAAACTGTAGTGTATGTAAACTTCTGGTTTCAACTGTATATTGTCCTGCTGGAAAACGTACTTTCACAAGACAAATCCAGGTTACATAGGATATTAAAATACAATATGTATAACCTTCTACTTCAGAAGACATCAGCAAGTGTAAGGTATGCACAAACACAAAAAGCAGACCCTTTTACATTAGCAAGTGAAAACAATATGGTTAACAAAATACTGGTTAACATGATTGTTCAATCACCATATGGTTTCATATGGTCTTCACAGAAAGATATGCTGTCAGCAAGGCAAGTTTTAGGTTCATAAAAAATATTCAACAGCCATTGAACAAGTGTTTTTGCTGGTAAGCGCCAATGTTTCAGTTTGAACGAGAAGTGAGCTTTATGAATGCTTATTTTGGTAACTTATATGCTTATATAAGGTAACCTAAAAGTGGACAGAATTTCTCATCCTCAATTTCTGTGTTAAATAAAGTAATAAGAATGACCAGCTTAAAAAGTTGTCCCATCTTGGACATTTATGACATACAGATTTGACATATACTGTAGTTTAGATATGCTGTAAATGTCTGATAAGTGTAAATCCCACTGCAGGGACCTGCATCTATCTTAGGATGCTTTCACACTACGTTTTTTTAGCATGCGTCATGAACTTTTTTTTGCTGCAAAAGCGGATCCTGTTTTTGCAAAGAAAAACGCATGCAAACGCATGTGTTATTTTGCAGGATCCTGTCACTTTAAGTTTATGGGCGGGCATTGGAGTCATATGATCGGGAGTGAGGGGAACTGAACGTGAAAGACTGGGAGCCGAGATCTGACAGCTGTGGAGGCTCGTAACCAAGGTAAACATCGGGTAACTTGCTTGGATACCCGATATTTACATTAGTTACGCGCGTCTGCAGCTGCTAGGAGCACGGCTGCCTGCTCCCTGCACACGTAACCAAGATAAACATCGGGTAACTAAGACCGCGGTTACCCGATGTGTACCTTGGTTATGAGCGTCCTCTGCTCTCAGGCAGGAACGAGTGGAGAGAGAGGGAGGGGGAGAGAGGGAGGTGGAGAGAGATGGAGGGAGAGAGAGGGAGAGGAAGGGAGGGAGGAAGAAAGAGAGACTGATCACGCGAGGGTGGTTTCTGTGCATGCTTAGTAGAGCAAGCAGGATCCTGTCTATCAGCATGCCAGCGTTCACATGCGTTTGCATACTGTTTAGTCAGGATCCAGCAATTTCCAGTATTTGGACGCAGCTCAAAAACGCTACAAGTAGCGTTTTTGAAAAAAGTTAAAAAATGGAAATCGCTGGATCCTTACTATAACGCACGCAAACGCAGGTGAACGCATGTTGACGCGAGTCTATTGCAAATGCATTGAAATGAAAACGCACTTGCACTGGATCCGTTTTTGCGTTAAAAAACGTTCATGAGGGATGTTAAAAAAATGTAGTGTGAAAGCAGCCTTAAGAAGGAGTCCTAGCATGAGCGCTTGTAAAAGTGTTGGACTGTTGCCGTCTAGTTCCTACCCCTGAAGACACCAATCGCGTTATTGTTCTATAATGTGAATATTGTCCTGTATCTTTTGTAAATAGTGTATGTCATGTGTATTGTATTATGATGTAGAGTGTGAGTAATGATATATTTGTGAGTATAAGGAGTAATTTATAGTAAGTATGGTATGTGGTAATGTGTTGCATAGAACTTGTGTAGGAAGTTGTCAAACTATAAGGTCAGTATTAGTTAAGAGTTGGGACTAGCCCATGATGGGAGGGGTCAAGTGAAAGGGAAATTGACAGTTCATTTAGGAGGAATCAGTGAAGGCCTAGTGAGCGAAATTGACGAAAGTATAGTCAGTCTGTTGTATAGGTCACGTATAGTGGGTGATTTGTGGCAACAAAAGAAGTGGAAAGGAGACGGAAGGTGAGATAGCATGATCCTTGAGTGTTGACAGAGACACGGAGTGTGAACAGCAATGAAATGAGGGACTGACCCTTAAACTGAGAGGCCCCTAACAATAGGACTCTTATGGCCAGGCCTCTTAACCGTCAAGGTACTGGGTTAACAACTGGCGTATGAACATAGTCAACAACCCAATTGGTTGCCCAATAGATGTTTGGGAGCTTTAAGCTTTGCTTTGGTCATGATGGGACCCCTAAGGAGTCTGGAAGTGGGGCTGCTGGAAGGTAAGATGATTGTCACAGTGTGTACTGTAATGCTGGTCTGGATTGTGCTGGGACTCAGTACCAGTTAGATCTGAAGTAACCCAGCGGGAACTTGAACTGTGTCTAAGAATGCTGTACAGACTTGTAAAGTGCTGGAAGATGTTTGCCCGATATCTGGGATATGAAGTTGTTGCAAAGTAAAGTGTTGTTGAAAAAAGTTGTTGGTCTATAATTGGTGGAGGAAGGTTGAACTAAATGGACCTATGTCTTTTTTCAACCTATGTAACTATGTAACTATGAGTACAAGTCATCATCTGTCCTGGCCAACCAACGTATACACACCCGGCAAGGAGCAATCATTCAATGTAGTGTTCTGGGGCGTTCATAGTCAACAGCTTGTCCATGACCCATGGCTACCAACCCGGAACCCTCTACATTCTTATGGAATGAAGAGGAGGTCATGTGTGCAATACTCTCTTCATTTCTATGGGCAACCTCTTTAAATTAGCCAAACTTTATAACAGTTATTCTGGCATTTGCCTTTATTCTTTTACAACCATAACATGGCTCTGTATGCAATGTTTTATGAAAGCTAAAAAAAATTCTGTCATATAGTTAATTTACTAAGTGGTCCAAAATACCAAATTTATGTTATTCATTAAAAGACATAGTGATAGGGAATTTACATCATGAGCCCCAATGGGGATAGTAATGATGAAAATGTTTATAAAGAACTGAGGAATTAATGATGCTATATAAGCAAGTAATATACATATAATAAATAAAAACTACACAATTTGATTGGATTCCTTTGAATATCGCTCTTCTTAACAGTGAAAGTGATATTTTTAACACAATTTTTAATCCTGAATGGCTAAGTGAACACGTAGAGAACAAAAGTATCAAACACTCATCCAGATGGTAAAGAAAATGACTGAGGGAGATTACACAGTCTAGTAATCTAAAAGGAAATGGAGAATCTTCATGCTTAGTTTATGTTTTAGTCTTTAATAGGGAATTCCCCGTCATAAGCAGCTGCTTCAGCTTTTTTGTACAATGCATTCTAGGTATGAGAACATATTGTAGTAGTCTTTGTTCTTTAAATTTACGTTGTGCTCGGTTTGCAATGTAAAGTTCATCTCATCATATTCGACATCTGCATTTATTATTCAGATGATGGGCAAAGAACAAATAAAGGACATACTATTGTGGCATGAATAGCATAAACATACACAGATGCTGACAGATTTTTTTTGGTGTTGTTTAATTGATTATTGTAATTCCATGATATGTAACATGAGCATTTTGTAATGGCATAGTTTTTTCTGGTTAATGCTTCTGACGAATTTTATCTTGACACCATCCAGTGTGTGAAGGTAGTTCGTATAGGCACCACCCAAAATTTCTTGTTGCTGGATGACTCATGACTAAAGGCTGCTTTATACGCAGCGACATTGCTAGCGATGTCGCTGATGAAAGCACCCACCCCCATTGGTTGTGCGTCACGGGCAATTCGCTGCCCGTGGCGCACAACATCGCTAGGACCCGTCACACGTACTTACCTGCCTAGCGACGTCATTGTGGCCGGAGAATCGCCTACTTTCTAAGGGGGCGGTTCGTGCTATATCACAGCGACGTCACACGGCAGCCGTCCAATAGAAGCGGAGGGGCGGAGAGCAGCCGAAAGAAAGTGACGCCCACCTCGTTGCCGGAGGACGCAGGTAAGGTGATGTTCCTCATTCCTGGGGTGTCACACGTAGCGATGTATGCTGCCTCAGGAACAACAAACAACCTGCGTCCTGCAACAGCAACGATATTTGGGATTAGAACGACGTGTCAATGATCAACGATTAGGTGAGTAATTTTGATCGTTAGCGGTCGTTCGTACGTTTCACACGCAAGGACGTCGCTAACGAGGCCGGATGTGCGTCACGAATTCCGTGACCCCAACGACATCTCGTTAGCGATGTTATTGCGTGTAAAGCCCCCTTTAGTGTGCAGTAGGCATTAACTGGAGTAGAAGCAAAGAGAGGAAGAAGTGTGAGCAAAAGAAAACATCTGATCTGGGGTCTAAATACTTTTCTAGTTGGAGGTTTGCATTAAGGGGCCTGCAGTGTGATTCATTTTGGCACCTAATTAAATTTTAGATCTAATTTTAATTAATTTAGGGATTTGGCGTCTAAAGTTATGGTTCCGATCTCTGGTATGATTTATTTTAGAGTCTGGTCTGAATTATTTATTTTGGGGTATGATCCAAGGTCAGATTATTCTTGAGGTTTCGTTTTAGGTCTGATTAATTTAAGTATCTGGTATGTCATCTGATTAATGACAGGGTCTAAATAATGGGGAGTTCTAAATTAATTTAGGTTCTAAAAATTGCTACGGGGTCTACCATCTTCAGGTTATGCTTCTACTTTCATCTGGCTTTGATTTCTTCAAAGCAATGGCGTACCGCCAATGGCAGCAGTCAATGCATCTATTATGTGGCCTGTGTGTCTACTGCCAGCATCGACACCAGCCCAACCCCACCCGGCAATCACACTTTCAACTGTATCGGTATCATAAATACCAATATGTACAATTGATAGCAATGATGAATGAAGGAGCACTCCACAGTCCACTCCTTCCTCCATCATTCTCCCTCTGTGTCTGAGATCTGACCGCTCAGCACAGCGGGCGCGATGACGTCATTTCATTGCTCTTGCTGTGCAGACCAGCAAAGACACAGCTTCAGAACACTCCCTGCTGAGACCGGAACAGCAGGGGACAAAGGAGAGGTTGGTATTTCTTTTATTTATTTATTTTTTTAAATCAGTGAGTACACAGTGACCATAATACTACATGGATGACTTTGGTCTGTGCATTATATATGGAGTTTTATTATACTATATGGTCGACTGTGAGCTGTGCATTATATATAGTTTTATTATTCTGCATTGAGGACTATGGACTGTGCATTATATATGGAGTTTAATTATACTATATGGAGGACGATAGGTTGTGCATTATATATGGAGTTTAACTATATTATATGAAGCACTATGGGCTGTGCATTATATTTGAAGGTACATTACACTATCTGACTATGGTGGGTGCATTATATATGGAGGACTATAGAGGGTGCATTATATTATATGCAGGAATATGCGGGAATTATACTATATGGAGGACTATGAACTGTGCATTATATTATATGGTGGACTATAGGGGGGCATTATACTATATGGAGGACTATGAACTGTGCATTATACTATATGGTGGACTATAGGGGTGCATTATACTATATTGAGGAATATGGTGGTGCATTATACTATATGGAGGACTATTGAGTGTGCCTTATACCATATGTAAGACTATGGGATCTTTATTGTACTATATGGAGGACTATGGAGTGTTCATTATACTATATAGAAGATTATGGGGTGTGCATTATACTGTATGGATGACCATGTGGTTGCATTATAATATATGGATGATTATGGAGGGTGCATTATATTATGTGGAGGACTATGGGATGTATTATACTATACAGAATAATACAGTATATGATGCTCATTATACCATATAAAGGACTATGGGAAGTGCATTATACTATATGGAAGGCAATTTGGTGCCCATTATACCATATGGAAGACTATGTGTCGGCAATTATAATGTTTGGAAAGCCATGTGGAGGCTATTATACTATTTGGAAGGCTATGTGGGAGCCATTATAATATTTGGAGGGATATGGGGGAGCCTTTATATTTCATGGAAGGCCATTTGATTGTCATTATACTATATGGAAGCAATTATACAGTCTGAAGGATTGTATGGGGTCCATTATACTGTGCGGAGGGTTGTGTAGGAGCCATCATACTGTCTTGAGGGCTAGTGGGAGCCTTTATTCATTGTGGAGTGGTGTGGATCACAGTTGGGCATTATACTGTGTTGGAGTCACCATACTTTGCTGGGGTAGTTATGGGTGGGTATAATAGAGTCATCATACTGTATATGTGGAGGGTACTGTGGAGGAATTCACTGTGGGGTATCATACAGTGTGTGTGTTGCACCTTTGTTGGTATCATACTTTATGGGTGCCATGAAAGGGGAATCTAGGGATTGCAATAGGAGGAGAATTACTTTGAAAGGTTCAAAGGTTGTGACATATTCAATTGTGACCCAGCCAAATATATTTTGTGGGGGGAGGCAATTAGAACTTCTGCTATGGTGCCACATGATTTCTATGTATGCTCAGCAGGAGACTAATAAACTGTTGATGCAGCAGGTGGTGTCCCTGGCTGAGTCGCTGTGCCCCAAGGGAGCCGCATCACCCCCAAGTCAAGGTGATGATTCACGGGTGATGTTGAGGCACTCCCGACATTATTTGGAAGGGTGGCGTAACAGGAGAAATTCACTCCAGAGCAGTGGTGCAGGCGCCACATCAAATGGGGAAACCACAGAAGGCCAATTATGACCTGGCTCTGCAGGATGCAAAAGAGTACACCAAGTTGAAAACAGAAATCTTGGTGTTAATAGGAGTACCCCTGTCTGTCAAGGCACAATGTGTGCACCTTCACAGTGACATACCTTCCCGGTTCCAAATGTTTGCCTTATTACACCTGGATCAGAAGTGGTTGCAACCAGAACCTTCCTCCTCAGCACAGATGGTGGAAAGAGTTGCTATGGACAGGTTCATACACTCCCTTCTCAGAGCCGGTTCAGATCTGGGTTGCCCAAGGAGAAACCTGGAGTGCCAATGACATGGTGGGCATAGTAGAAAGGCACCAGATGGTTGAGAGATCCTTGGGGAAACAAGCGGCAATAGCGTCTCTATACTGCGGTTCACTAAGGCAAGTCAACACCCACAAGAAGAGAACTAGAGCAACAGATGAGGTGTGTCCTAAGGCCCAGGAGGAATCTGAGTTGTTGCTGAAAGCACTAGCTAAGGACGTGAATTGTTTGAGGTGTCATGGTCCAGATCACATAGCTGTCCATTGTTCCATGACTACTGAGGTGATGGACTGCCACTTAGGCCAGCTTTGCTTCTATTCTGTGGCCTGTAGTGCTGACTCTCCACCCAGTGCCCAGCAAGTGGCTACAGGCATGTCCTGTTTCAATTGCATAGAGTGACAATAATTTGTCTGTTGGACTCAGAGAGTTTGGTAACCCTAATAAGGGCCACACTTCCTCACCAGCTGATTCCTGGAAAGATAGTGGGCATCCGATGTACCCAATGTAATGATAAGGACTACCCTGTGGCTTAGGTGGACATAAAATCAAACTGTGGTACTAAGTCCAATGAGGTTGGCATAGTCAAGGACTTGTTACACCTTGTTATAATAGGGTGTAACTTTGCCTTGTTTTGGGACTTGTGGGGGAAAAGGGAATTACAGGGTTGCTTGGACAACAACCAGGGCACCTATAAAGAAACCCCCTTGCAGCCTGAGTCTGATGGGTTTTCCTTTTGTGTGTTGGTTGGCGATGAGGAAAACTGTCCTAAGTCCAACATTACAGAGCTGGGTTGTCCAGGGAGAACTTTGGAACCACCGACCTAGGGGAACTAACTCTTAAAGCGAGTTACATTTGAAAATGTAACTGTTTTAAATGGGATTGCTCAAGAGTCGGGGCAGACACAAGGTTCCCATATTTTTTTCCATAAATGGGGAGTTATAATATTGTGTGAACAAGCAGAGAGGTGAGGTTGTAGAGCAGTTGTTGGTACTGGTAAACTGCACATGCAGGGTACTAGACATGGCCATACTCATGTCATCTGGGGGTAGACAAAACATAGGAATAGATTCTCCAGAGGTTCTACTGGCCTGGCTGTCACCAAGAAATTGTGAATAATTGTAGGTCTGTCCCACCTGTCAGATAACCGCCTCGGTTGCTCATTTCGATAGCGCCTTAATCCATTACCTACCATTGAGGTCCTGTTAGATCGTATAGTGATGCACACCAGTATTTTTATTCTCATGCCAATCATCCAAGTGCAGCCCGATATACACAGAGACAGGCACGGGAGAAGATAAGATATTAATCTCTGCCTCTTCTCCTGACCTGTGAACTGATTCTAGCATGCAAGAGAATCGGATTACAGTATAATAACACTGCGCTCATGCGCCTGAGCCCAGTGCCATTAGCATATCATATCCGCTTCTATTGCATCGGATGCTATACACCAGTGTGACCCCGTCCTTAGAGTGGTGCTACATAGTGGCATGTATCATGTGACAGCAATTCACTAAAATTTGTGCGACAGACAAATTTGTGCAAATTGTCTAGTACTTGCTTTCAATCAACTATTTTAGAGCTATGATTTTGCTGACAATAAAACAGCCAAGTTGCACACAAGCCTCATGTCACATCGAAGTCCATTACAAGTGTGTCGCGTGTGACTTACGACCACATGTGGAAACATTTGCGATTCTATGTCACTATTACGTCTGTCAAGGCGACACCAAAGTAAATGATGCCATCCAATGTTGAAATGTGTTGCTGCGATTTCAGTGTTGTGCCACACGTGTGGTCTTAGCCAAGTTTGCTACCTAGGGACCTTTCAATGCAGCCATGTATGTGATATTAAAGCTACGATTCCCTGCTTTTACCTCTCCAGGACAGAAGCAGATGTATCCGTGCACCTGCCACTAAAAACAGTATTCTAGCATTGTAACCAAGGACTTCAGATTGACCTCTTTTATCTTTATGAGCTGTGAATTTATCTTTCAGTTCTTCTTTACAGCATGTGGGAGGAGAAATATCAGGGAAGAGCAGCAAAGGGTGAAACTAAGACATTAATGAAATACTGATCTCACACACCTTAAACATAGCCTGTGCATCCCCTCCGAGAGCTGGCGCCTTTCCGAGAAAATGCACGCAAGCGAAACATGCTATTCCTTTTGACCTTGTGGTGGAGCCCGGGCGGGATGCACAGTGGATTTTCACAAGACCATAAATTAATTCCTTGGCCTAACATTTGCCTGCCAGGGATGGGAGCTAATAAATCTTTAACAGCAGAGGTGTTGTGAAGGCTCGTGCTACAA
Organism: Anomaloglossus baeobatrachus; assembly: GCF_048569485.1. Lineage (NCBI taxonomy): Eukaryota > Metazoa > Chordata > Amphibia > Anura > Aromobatidae > Anomaloglossus > Anomaloglossus baeobatrachus. Next base: position 661,335,266 of record NC_134353.1, on the reverse strand, counting down.
GTAGCTGACGTGAAAGGGAGGGATTTGTGCATCCACTGATAATTAATGGGAGAACAGAAGCTGAACAGAATGTTATTTGCTTTTACTTAAATATCTGAAAAAAAAGAAGCGATTCATAGGAACAGCAGTGGTTGGGTTCTAATTCTGTGTGTCACGTTTAATTCATATGTGTCAATATTTCTAATGTGTGTCTTTTATTTTCAAAGAGTTTGATCGAGATTTTCGAGTGTTATATATAGGTAGGAAAATTCTAGAACTTTCTAAGATGCGAGCTGTTTTAATGCCTCCCGTTCGTCAAGACATTAGTGATTCAGACACAGCAAACTCGTATGGTGCCCTCTCATTAGTGTATAAAAAATTGCTACGATTCTCACTCCGAAAAGTGGAAGATTGTCATGTGTACTGAATTCCGTATATCATTCGAGTGCTATGCATGTGTGCGATTTTTCTTTTCTCTTTTTTCACATGCAATTCATTTTTAACATAATCCTTTACATACTATAATACTAAGCTAGTTATCATCAACATTCCCAGACTAATCATATCTATTTATCTATATATTTCTATTATTATTTTTACTTTGAGATGTGTGAGTAAGGATCAGATGGCATATGGATGGTCTTTAGAACAAAAAGAGACAGGGCAGCACTCACCGATACACTGGGACTATTTTATTTTTCAATGCTGACAGGTGAGACGGACATGAGGGAATGCAGGGAGGGGAGCACGAGGACGACGGTACCGTTTCGCACCACTAGGGGTGCTTTCACGAGTCCAAAGCTAATGGATATAATCAAGGAAACTTCACACTGAACTGTGTTTGGGACAGAAATACCACACTACCTCCAGTATAGGTAAGCAGTGCGGTGCACAATCCTTTCTTATTTTTCAAAGTGCATATGGATGGTCTTTGTGCCGTCTGTTTTTTTTTCTTGCACCCATAGACTTGCATTGGTGAGTCTCATACGATATACGTAGTCATACGCAGCATGCTGAAAGTTTTTACTCAGCCCGATTAACAGCTGAGGAAGTTCATACTCACATATGAACACTGATATATGTGAAATGCTATGCCATTATGTAATGGCCTACCTGCTGCAGACTACAAATGTTTTATTTCTAGATAGCATCAAGACCATTTAGTTAGAAATGTTTGGTTTATTATGTTCAGATGATGCAGACAGCAAAAGATGAGAAGTTGTGCAGCACAGACAAAATGGCACCATAACCAGCTACCAAGGGGGTGTGAGTGGCACTGGCTATTAAAGTGCACAACCTCAGGGCTTTGTCAGGGCCACAGAGAAGCATGTATGAACCTGCAGTCAGTGATGTTTGTTTGACACAAATAGGATTTGCTGTGCTTGATTGAAGGAAGTAATTAGTTCCTGGAAACACTGTAAAGGCCCCGTCACACACAACGAGATCGCTAACGAGATTGTTGCTGCGTCACCATTTTCGTGCCGCCGCAGCAGCGATCTCGTTATGTGTGACACATACCAGCGATCAGGCCCCTGCTGGGAGATCGCTAGTCGTTGCTGAATGGTTGGGACCATTTTCTTCAAAGGCTATGTCCTGCTGGGCAGGACGCATCACTGTGTTTGACGCCTACCAACGACCTCCTAACACAGTCCCAACGCCGAGATCGTTATACAGGTCGCTGATCGTTACTTCGTCGTTGGTAAGATCTGACTGTGTGACATCTCACCAGCGACCTCCCAGCGACTTACCAGCGATCCTTATCAGGTCACATCGTTTTCGGGATCGCTGGTAAGTCATTAAATGTGACGGGGGCTTTAGTGCACAATGTCACCTGCAACAACCAAACACACCCAAGGTAGTTGTGGTAGTTATGGCTAATATAACAGTTATTAACAGTTTATGACATTGTGTGGGGGTATTGGGGTTGTCATAGGCTCCTTGTAGGCATTCTGCAAACCACCATTAGTATAATACACCAAATTAAATTAGGTACTCAGAGAATGTTTGAAAAAGTAAATTTTCTGAAGAAAGGGGGAAGCATCTTTGTTATGTTAGTTGGATTTTCAAATGGAATCAAACAGTGGCTGAATAAGCCACCAAATGAGTAATCAATATTAGACAACAGGACACCAGCAACAGGATAAAGAAATCCAATAAACTGAAATACATTATTGTAGTAAGATAGGGAGTGAGTAAACAAATAAGTTTACAATATGAGGGACAATGGTGAGGCTGTGAAACAAGCTGGAAACAATCAACATAATTTGATTATCTGGGCAAGCAACCAGCATGACTGACCAGAGCAGTCTTCAGCCATAAAATTTACAGTGGATTGGCCACCATGGCTGTAGAGTATTGCTTTATCACTGCTAAAATTGTCAAATGGAGTCTAGGTGAACTGTGGATAAGGAATATAGAATTTTTAAAAACAAGATAACTAGGGTCCTATTTACATGAATAGACTGGTGGCACTAAAAGACTACTGATCAGTAAACCTTATCCAATCGGTCAGTTAATAACCTGTTTACACATCAGACTATAGTAAGGGTACCGTCACACTTTAGCGATGCTCCAGCAATCCCACCAGCGATCTGACCTGGTCAGGATCGCTGGTGCGTCGCTACATGGTCGCTGGTGAGGTGAGCTGTCAATCAGGCAGATCTCACCAGCGACCAGTGACCAGCCCCCAGCCAGCAGCGACGCGTGGAAGCGATGCTGCGCTTTGTAAGTAAGGTAAATATCGGGTAACCAAGCGCTTGGTTACCCGATATTTACCTTGGTTACCAGTGCACACCGCTTAGCGCTGGCTCCCTGCACTCCTAGCCAGAGTACACATTGGGTTACTAAGCAAACCGCTTTGCTTATTTACCCGATGTGTACTCTGGCTACGTGTGCAGGGAGCAGGGAGCCGGCACTGACAGCCTGAGAGCAGCGGACACTAGTAACCAAGGTAAATATCGGGTAACCAAGCAAAGGGCTTCCCTTGGTTACCCGATATTTACCTTGGTTACAGCTTACCGCAGGCTGCCAGACGCTGGCTCCCTGCTCCCTGCACATTCAGAACGTTGCTCTCTCGCTGTCAAACACAGCGATGTGTGCTTCACAGCAGGAGAGCAACGTCCAAAAAATGAACCAGCACTGTGTGTAACGAGCAGCGATTTCACAGCAGGGGCCAGATCGCTGCTCAGTGTCACACACAGCGAGATCGCTAATGAGGTCACTGATGCGTCACAAAAACCGTGACTCAGCAGCGATCTCGCTATGTGAGAAGCACCCCTAAGCGATGTGCTCTGAGTGACTTGTAATACGCTGCCATAAGCTGCTAGTCGTTCATCCTGTGATCGGCACCCTTTTACACAGAAGGATTATCGTGAAACAACTATTCTTGATAATGCCCATTCATGATAATCTTGCAGTGTAAATGCAGCATAGGGGGTCACACCAACATATAACACTGATGAATGCTCTGATGATACCAATCACTTGCTCCAATGCTATTCTATGGAGCAGTGCTGATCAGCGTTTTTTTATCTCCTGATGATTCGGCATGAGAAAAAAATCGCTGTATGCTGCAATTGGCAGCGTATCTTGGATCACAAGTCTATGGGTGTGTATGAAACATCGGACTACACTTGATTCTCATGCAAGCGTAGTCTGATATAAGCCAAGATAGGCAATGTAGAAGATAACCTCTGCTCTGATTCTGAAGTTGTTTCCCCCAGGTAAAATAAAAGAGCGAATACTCACCTCCAGTGGTGGTGCCATTGATTACTCCTGTGTCCGAAGGCGGGGAGATAGAAGCTGTTGCTGACTAGAAACAGGGCTTGCATGAACGTTACGAGCCCCGACACCGCAAACACGGACACCTCTGGTACCATGCTGGCCACAGAGGTGAGTATAGGCTTTTTTTAATTTGGAGGAAATATGAAGAATAGAAAGGGGTTGTTCTTGAAGTGGACTACTCTTTTAATATGTTCAGAGTCCATGGACTCTTATGCCAAATTCTATTTTGTTTCCATAATTTAGAAAGAATTGTGACCCCTCAAATCAGACAATCTTTTTAACTGGATAACAATGAAGCATGATATAATAGCCTGCGGATCTAAGCAGTCCATGTCAACCACAAACTACTGTTTCTTACTTGATATTTGGCCTTGCATTGTGGGACAAAGTGGCACAAGCAGTAAGCTACATGAGTATGGCACGGTGGGTGCCCTGTCTCATCAATAAGCCTTATTTTATGCAAATTCAACTCACAAGATGCTTTTCACTTTTCTCTGTATTCTCTTTGTACCCTCATAAAGGTTACATATCAAATGACAAGGATTGTGGTCTTATATAGTAGACAATGAAGTCAAAACTACATGTTTCATTAAAAACGATTCAATTTTTATAGTTCATTGATAAGGGGGAGAGTAATACAAATACTATATTAATAATTAGATATTGAATCCCATAAATTCACTTTGTTATCAAATTTCTTCTATGCAGTAACTATGAACTCTAATGTTTTTTTAACACGTTATTCCATAAATTACACCCTGAAGTTAGTTATGATAGTGTGTGAAATATCAGGTTAAATTGCATGGGTTGAATGTGAGTCTTTGGAAATATTCTGCTTACTAGTGATGCAATTCTTAATACCTGCAATAAATTCTATCCTATGCACGCAGCAAAACGTGACTAAACACATATTTGGCTTATAGGTTATTGATAGCATACTATTCTGCTTCTCTTTGTAAATTTCCACATAACGCAAAGAATATGAATTACATGTGTCCTATCTGCTTAATTGCAGCCATCCATTACCAATAAATTACCACACCTATCTGTTGAGCTTGATTTGATTTGGTCCTCAAAAAGCAAGGGGTAAAACTTAAGGTTTAGTTACAACATGTATTTGTGTGTGTCATCATTAAATATTTGCAAAAAAATAGTAAAACTATCTTTACTTTACTTTGGATTAATAAATCACAGTCTATAATATTCTGAAAACTGTCCATAAAGTTTAGAAATTCTACTTTTCAATATACAGTCATGGCCGAAATTGTTGGCACTCTTGGATAATATCCAACATCTGATCTGACAAGTGTAAAATATTAATATATTGGAAGTGCAAGTGACAGATATATATTATGATCTACAGTTTGACTTCAGAACTGTTACACTACTGTGTTTATGTGTTGAACAGATCTGTAATAGGGCACCTATACAGTCATGGCTGAAAGTATTGGCACCCTTGAAATTGTTCCAAAAAATGAAATATTTCTCACAGAATATTATTGCAATTACACGTTTTGCTATATGTACATTAGTACATACAATGTCTTCATTTTTGTGCGGAGATCCATTTTTTACAAAATCAGGGGCATCTGTCAAACAGAACATTTTAAAGGAGTTGCAAAATATATCCCATGATTACTCCATAGTGCCTATAAATTAGGTAATACCATATACAGTTCGGTCCAGAAATATTTGCACAGTGACAAATGTTTTGACATTTTACCTGATTACCAAAACATATTTAAGATACAGCCCCATGGAGCATGTATTTCACATGCTTAAGACGAAACTTATGGCAGAAAGACCCACAAAAAAGCAACAATAGAAATCAGCTGCAGTAAAGGCCTGGCAAAGCATCACAAAGGAAGAAACCCAGCAGTGGGTGACATCCATGTCTTCCAGACTTCAGGCAGTCATTGTCTGCAAAGGATTCACTACAAAGTATTCAAAATGAAAAAACATTATATTTATGGTAAAGTAAATTTGTCCAATGACTTTTGAGCCCCTGAAATGAGGAGGCTTTGTTCCAATTCCTAAACATATCACAGGAACTTTTTCTTCAACCCCTCTAATTAAACCTGAAAGTCTACACTTCAATTGCATCTCAGTCGTTTAATTTAAATAAAAAATAGTGGCATGCAGAGCCAAATCATGAAGATTCTGTCACTGTCCAAATATTTCTGGACCTATCTGTATATGGACACTGTGCAGTTCCCACTACGGTTTAGGTAACTTTATGGTAGGGCGGTACAGTGGCTCATCTCTCAGCGCTGGGGTCCTGGGTTCAAATCCCACCATGGACAACAACTGCAAGGAGTTTATATGTTTTCCTCCAGGTACTCTGGTTTCCTCACACACTCCAAAGACATACAAAGACATACAGAAAAGTAAGTAATGTAAAGTGTTGCGGAATCAATAGCGCTATATAAGTGAATATATATTATATATTTTTATATATATATATATATATATATATATATATATATATATATATATATATATTGTATATGGTGCTAATATTGCTGTACTTGTATCATATTTGAAATGTAACACTGAATACAAATGCATGGCTGGTAATCCTAATTATGGGCTTTATTATTGTAGTAAAGGGATAGTTTGCTATATGTGAGCACTAGCAACCAAGGATGAGACAAGCTCTCAGAATACCAAAGTCAGGGCTTTTTAAAAAATACATGCATGCCATTGATTCCTAAGCAACTTGCTACTTTGCCAAATCATCGCCAAAGCACCACTATCAATTGAATTCAAGATTGTCAAGATTGGGTTCTCAGACTGTTGAAGGGAGCAAACGGGCCTCACTAAATTACTGACGATCGGTAAATATTTACCAATCATCTGTCATTTACTATCCTATTTGCACAGACTGCAGTGAACAATGCACACTGAACAAACTATAACATTACTGCCATTGCTCTGGGCTGAGCGAGTCCTGTGCACACTGGATGATGCAATAGTGTAAAATATAATCTTTTTGCTGGCCCAAAAGATTATAACACCCAGTGAACAAGCACTTTCCTTATTCATCGGGTGATTGTCACCTTGTTTACACTGATGTAAGATTTTAGTGGAACGAGCGTTCTTAAGAACACTTAGGATATGTGCACACCTGCAGAAATTTTCTGCATGAAATCTGCTTCTGACAAAAAAACGCACCAATGCTTTTTTTTATGCAGTTAATGGCTGGAAGGGCTAAAAAACGCAGGAAAAAACACCCCAACAATTGACATTTGTTTGATTTGTTTATCATTTTTGCCATCTATGGTATTGATAACCTCCTTCTCCAGCACCTCATTTCAAAGGTGTGGATTCTTCTTTTGTCTTGTCTCTTTATCGCCCAGGTTTTGCATCCATATGTGAGTAGAGAAAAAAAACAGCCCATGTATGAGCCGTGTCTTCATCACCAGTGAAATGTTCCTCAATTTGAGGACTTTGTCTATAGACTTCATTGTTGATTTGCCCATAGCTATTCATTCTCCTATTGATGTCCGATGTTGTTGCTGCAGCTTGAGTGATCATTGAACCGAGTAGGTTGAAGTCCTTTACAACTTTCAGTTCATTGTCGTCCATCTCAAATGTGTCCCGGCCATACTTGGCAGTAGTCAATATCTTTGTCTTCTTTGTATTGAGTAACAGTCCCATGTTTGAGCTTTCCATCTTCACAGTCCATAATAAGTTGCTATCAATGTTGTATCGTCTGTGTATTTAAGATTGTTGATGATTCATCCAGCAATTTTGATTCCTCTTCTTTTTTGGCGAGGTCAGTCTTTCTGAAAATAGGCAAAACAAAAATGCCGCGGAGACACCATCACATGTGTCTCAACGCTGGCAGGAAACTAGCCAGGTCTTTCACCGGGAAGGAACAACCACGGGAAGGGCAGTCTCCAGTCAAGGAAACCGCCTATACCAAAACATGGTATCCATCCACAGACAGCTATTTCGGGGTATTTGCCCCTCATCAGTGTGGAGTAGGAAACTGGCTAGTGGGAGCAATGCCTAGTAGAAGACTACATAGGTAAGGATTGTTGATCTCCCCGAGGTCAACAATCCTTACCTATGTTTTCTGAAAATAGGTTCATCAGAAACCCAAAATAGCTGATCGGTACTGAGCACAACGGGGTACAGGACCCTAGGTCAGGAGCCGATTCAACGTCCTGATATTACTGTCCCTCCAACGTTAGTTAAGGATATAAACAAGATTTCGGGAGATCCATTAGCCCCCACCCAATGCGTGTCGCTTGTAAAACAAGCTTCATCAGGGAAATAAAGGAGAATTTTCTATAGTGATCAGGGCTTTTCTCACATAGGATTGTAACAGCTTGGATACCAAATGCAGGTTGTATGTTGAACTTTCTTGTGATCTTGCTTGACATTATCATGTTGGCGTTTATTGGATCCTAATAGCTCAGGCTAAGTCTAGGTTATTATTATACAACTAGAAGGTGGCCCGATTCTACGCATCGGGTATTCTAGAATTTACGTATTGTGTAGTTCATGTATGATTTTTGTTATATATATAGATGTTGTTGTGTGTACTTACCAAGTGTTTCTGTAGGGCACTGTACATGTTCTGGGTGTTGTCTGGGTGTGGCGGGGGGTGAGAGCGGTGTTGTATGTGTGTTGCATGTGTTGCGTTGTTTGTGGAGCGCTGTGTGTCTGTAGCGTTGTGTGTGTGTGTGTGTGTGTGTTGCGCGGTTTGTGTGTGTGTGGTGTGTTTTGGGGGGAGGTATGTTTTGTGCAATGTGTGTGTCGTGCGGTATGTGCGTATATTTATGTATGCCGCGGTGTTTGTGTGTTGTGTGTTGTGTGTGTCCAGCGTTGTCTGTGTGTGTGGGTGTCTGTGTAGGGCGGTGTTTGTGGTTCCCAGTGTGTGTGTGTGTTGTGCAGTGCGCGTGTGTGTGTGTGTGTGTTGGGGGGAGGTGTGCACCTCTCATCGTGCTCCATCCCCCATGCTGCGCACCCCCCATCGTGCTCCATCCCCCATGCTGCGCACTCCCCATCGTGCTCCATCTGCCATGCTGCGCACTCCCAAACGTGGTCCATCCGCCATGCTGCGCACTCCCAAACGTGGTCCATCCGCCATGCTGCGCACTCCCAAACGTGCTCCATCCGCCATACTGCGCACTCCCCATCGTGCTGCATCCCCCATGCTGCGCACTCCCAAACGTGCTCCATCCCCCATGCTGCGCACCCCCCATCGTGCTCCATCCCCCATGCTGCGCACTCCCCATCGTGCTCCATCTGCCATGCTGCGCACTCCCAAACGTGCTCCATCCGCCATGCTGCGTACTCCCAAACGTGGTCCATCCGCCATGCTGCGCACTCCCAAACGTGCTCCATCCGCCATGCTGCGCACTCCCAAACGTGGTCCATCCCCCATGCTGCGCACTCCCAAACGTGCTCCATCCGCCATGCTGCGCACTCCCAAACGTGCTCCATCCGTCATTCTGCGCACTCCCCATCGTGCTCCATCCACCATGCTGCGCACTCCCAAACGTGCTCCATCCGCCATGCTGCGCACTCCCAAACGTGCTCCATCCGCCATGCTGCGCACCCCCCATCGTGCTCCATCAGCCATGCTGCGCACTCCCAAACGTGCTCCATCCGCCATGCTGCGAACTCCCAAACGTGCTCCATCCGCCATGCTGCGCACCCCCCATCGTGCTCCATCAGCCATGCTGCGCACTCCCAAACGTGCTCCATCCGCCATGCTGCGAACTCCTAAACGTGCTCCATCCGCCATGCTGCGCACTCCCAAATGTGCTCCATCTGCCATGCTGCGCACTCCCAAACGTGCTCCATCCGCCATGCTGCGCACTCCCAAACGTGGTCCATCCGCCATGCTGCGCACTCCCAAACGTGCTCCATCCGCCATGCTGCGCACTCCCCAACGTGCTCCATCCGCCATACTGCGCACTCCCAAATGTGCTCCATCCGACATACTGCGCACTCCCCATCGTGCACCATCCGCCATACTGCGCACTCCCAAATGTGCTCCATCCGACATACTGCGCACTCCCCATCGTGCACCATCCGCCATGCTGCGCACTCCCAAACGTGCTCCATCCGCCATGCTGCACACTCCCAAACGTGCTCCATCCGCCATGCTGCGCACTCCCAAACGTGCTCCATCCGCCATGCTGCGCACTTCCAAACGTGCTCCATCCGCCATGCTGCGCACTCCCCAACGTGCTCCATCCGCCATACTGCGCACTCCCAAATGTGCTCCATCCGGCATACTGCGCACTCCCCATCGTGCACCATCCGCCATACTGCGCACTCCCAAATGTGCTCCATCCGACATACTGCGCACTCCCCATCGTGCACCATCCGCCATGCTGCGCACTCCCAAACGTGCTCCATCCGCCATGCTGCACACTCCCAAACGTGCTCCATCCGCCATGCTGCGCACTCCCAAACGTGCTCCATCCGCCATGCTGCGCACTTCCAAACGTGCTCCATCCGCCATGCTGCGCACTCCCAAATGTGGTCCATCCACTATGCTGCGCACTCCCAAACGTGGTCCTTCCGCCATGCTGCGCACTCCCAAACGTGCTCCATCCGCTATGCTGCGCACTCCCAAACGTGCTCCATCCGCCATGCTGCGCACTCCCAAACGTGGTCCATCCGCCATGCTGCGCACTCCCAAACGTGCTCCATCCCCCATGCTGCGCACTCCCAAACGTAGTCCATCCGCCATGCTGCGCACTCCCAAACGTGCTCCATCCCCCATGCTGCACACTCCCCATCGTGCTCCATCCCCCATGCTGCGCACCCCCCATCGTGCTCCATCCCCCATACTGCACCAGCATCAGCCTCTGCCCGCAGCATCAACCTCTCTGCCCGCAGCATCAGCCTGTCTGCCCGCAGCATCAGCCTGTCTGCCCGCAGCATCAGCCTCTCTCCTCCCAGCATCAGCCTCTCTCCTCCCAGCATCAGCCTCTCTCCTCCCAGCATCAGCCTTTTCTGTCCCTAGCATCAGCCTCTCTCCTCCCAGCCTACCCCAGCCTCAGCCTCCCCCAGCATCAGCCTCTCTTCTCTCAGCCTCCCCCTCCCAGCCTTCCCCAGGTTCAGCCTCTCTCCTCCCAGCATCAGCCTCTCTCCTCCCAGCATCAGCCTCTCTCCTCCCAGCATCAGCCTTTTCTATCCCCAGCATCAGCCTCTCTCCTCCCAGCCTACCCCAGCCTCAGCCTCCCCCAGCATCAGCCTCTCTTCTCTCAGCCTCCCCCTCCCAGCCTTCCCCAGGATCAGCCTCTCTCCTCCCAGCCTCCTCCAGCACGCCGGGCTCCTCTGCCAAAACAGATCCGATCGCATACACACACACACACACCCGATCGCATACACTCACACACACCCGATCGCATACACTCACACACACCCGATCGCATACACTCACACACACCCGATCGCATACACTCACACACACCCGATCGCATACACTCACGCACACACACATTGACGATATTGCACATACGCGCTCACACTCACAACATCCGGAGATACCACATGCTTCTGGCCATGTGATCCTCCGGCAGGTCCTGGAAGTTCACTGCACAGTATCGCCGCCGAGAAGCAAGCGATATCCCAGGATGTTGTGAGTGTGTGGATGCGATGTGATGTGTGTGTGAGGTGTGTGTGAGAGTGAGTGTGATCTGATGTGTGTGTGTGTGCGTGCGTGTGTGTATGTTCCGCCGCTGCAGGACCTTGATGCGCTGGTAACTATGCTACCATGGTTACCAGCGTATCCCGTCCCCCGTTCACACGGGAGCCCACAACAGCATACGGCGGCAACCCCAGCATTGCGAGGGTATGTGTCGGCTGGGTTGGCGGCGTACGCTGATGTGGGCTCCCGGGGGTACAGTACTCACCTGGGAGTCGTGGCTCCGTGTCGGTCGGTTCGGGGAATGCGTGCCGGGGGCGGGGCCAGAGCGAGCGTGCATTGCGTGAGGGGGCGGGGCGTGGGCGAGTTGCCTGGGCGAGCGGCCAATCCGTGTGGGGGGGCGGGGCCATGGCGAGCCCAGCGGCCAATCAGCTTTGTGTCACCGTAAAGACACAATTTTGGAGCAAGACAGACAGACAGACAGACAGAATGAGGCAATTATGTATATAGATTTGTATTTTCTGCTATGAGAATTTAAATGTATGGACATTTTCTGTTCAACTTACCTGCTGATTATTGTTATCCACTGTCTGTTAGTGATGACTTTGATATAACTTTGCCCACTATATTTATGTCTTATACAATTTTTCATGATGGATGGAAATTGGTTTTAAAATAGTTTTATTTTTTGTCTAAATAAACATGTTTGATATTTGATACATTTGTGAGTTGAGTGCTTTTCTTAGCCCAAGCTTTGTCCTTCTTACTACAGATTGGAGTAGGACAACATGCATAAAAATTATCATGTGATCAAAATACTCATTTGCCTAATAAGTCTGCACACAGTGTATATCTGGTAGCTTCCAGCAGCAAGATAAAAGCTTAAAGGGAACCTGTCAGCAGAAACGTTGCAATAAACCTAAAAGATTCCCCTTCTGCAGCTCCTGGGCTGCATTCTAGCAAGGTTCCTGTTGTTATTGTGCCCCCTTTGAGACCAAAATAAAGACTTTATAAAGTCTTACCTTTTTGTATGCTAATCTTTTTTTATGTACACGGGGGCGGGCTCTCTTGCGTCCGTTAGTCGCCCTCCTGCCGCTTTACGCCGTCCCCATCGCTCATTTCCATAACTGAGGATGCCGCCCAGTGCTCCCGAGGTCTCGCGCATGCGCCGTTCCACTCTCGCGGGACTGAGCACTGTGCACAGTGTGACCGCTGGTGACGTGTTGCGCAGGTGTGAGATTATGGGCGGCGCTGTGATTGCCATCAGCAAGTACCCGCCCATAATCTCGTGCCCGCGCTTTCCCCTCCGCCTCCACCGTTCTGCGCAAGCGCTGGCCAGATGAACCCACGTCACCTCTTACCCATCTTTCCCTGGTGCAGGAAATAGATGGGAGGAGCAGAGCAGCATAACGGTGGAGGCAGAGTGAAAAGCGCGGGCACGAGATTATGGACGGGTACTTGCTGATGACAATCACAGCGCTGCCCATAATCTCACGCCTGCGCAATCATGTGATTGGGGATGGCGTAAAGCGGCAGGAGGGCGACTAACGGACGCAAGAGAGCCCGCCCCCGTGTACATAAAAAAAGATTAGCATACAAAAAGGTAAGACTTTATAAAGTCTTCATTTTGGTCTCAAAGGGGGCACAATAACAACAGGAACCTTGCTAGAATGCAGCCCAGGAGCTGCAGAGGGGGAATCTTTTAGGTTTATTGCAAAATTTCTGCTGACAGGTTCGCTTTAAGAAGGGTGTGGTGCCTTCCAATAGGTTGAAGCCAGGAGCTGACAACTTCAGCTGGACAGCACACATACCCACTCTGTCAGACTGAAAAGTACTGCAGGTCCTACCCACTCTAACCTTAATTGGTGGGCAGAACCTATGCTGCCCAGAGTTTCTGGCTCTGACTTCTCTCCTGTCACCAGCACCACCTACAGAGTGAGTATGATGGTGGTGCCTGATAATAGAACAAGATGTCACAGAAGCAAGTTCTGGTGGAGATGTGACAGTTCTATTGGGATATTGTAACATCCCATCCAAGTGCTTTGTTTTTTGACAGAAGCTCAGAAGTTTTATCGCAAAAACGACTTTGTCTTTTAAGATGTTCGGCTAGCTATCATTTCTAATCTCGCTCTTTTCCTGTATCACTGAATTGTTCTTGTAGAGATGCTTTGTTTATTCTTATAGGAATATAAGATGTCAGATAGGAAAAAAATCCTATCTGACATCACTGGCGGCAGAGGTCAAAGTTCCTTGGACAACTAAGGAGGAGAGACGAAGGAGACACACACCAGTTCCAACAGAGGCAGGAGAACACTATCAAAGGGAAAGCTGACTACATTTGTTTATTCCTATTCCCTATTAATACCACTGTTAGCTATATTCAATGTAGGGATATCTGCCTGAAGAGGGATAGTTTTGGATTACAGGCATATAAACAGGGTATATTGCTTTACATTTCTTCTATAGGGAACGGCACACCGGGAAATATAGTGGGGGCTGAGGACCAAGTACCACTGGACGGCTGCCTCCAAGAGGTTTGTTCTGGAAAGCCTCAGAGTCCACAAGCCTAAATGGCAACATTTCCAGGGCAATCAGTCAGGATATGCAAAAACTTAGCTCCCTGTGTACTTTCTCCATCTCCACCTAGTCCATATGCAAAGCTTCCTCATATGTGCGAAGGCTAAGCGGAATACCGACTGGTATGTTGTAGTTGGTATTCAACTACTGCCCTTTGCTGCTGACAAAGTCTTGTTAACATGTATAATGTGGAGTTCCAGCACATGGTCACATCGCACACCATTCGGTGAGCTGGCACCTGCAAGCGCTGCTGTAGCACTGCCAGACCAGCGGCAGCTGTAGCTCACTTGTGGAAATGGGAGCACAGGCGACGTATGACAGCTCACTACCATGATTTCAAACAGAGAAAGCAGGTCATTCACAGACAAGAGCAGGGCCAGATTAAGGTTGGTGGGGGCCCCTGGGCAGAAAATTTGGTGGGGGCCCCATAACGTTAAAATTTTTAGCCATAACAGTAGAGCGCGAACTGTAGCATTTAGATATAAAGCCAATGAGCATTTGTCTTATCCTGTCGTTTTGCCACATTCAGATTTACAGTACTACAATACAGATGCGGTCCAGGATAACTCACAGCCGTCACTTATACACAGAAAGTAGAGTTACTCACATTTTTTTATTGATCCCAATGTTAAGACAGCCAAGGAATAGTAAAAATACAGAAAGGGAAAGTTCTCACTGGCAGCAATGGTTGCTAAAAATAACAATGTGCTCTCTATTGTATTGTCTCCGGAGTAGTACATAGCAGCTGATGTCTGTACACGGTATACCATACACAGTATCAGAGGTGGATCTAGGTTTTCCTGTCCATGGAGTAGGAGTTCAGTTTGGCGCCCCCTTCTATACACGGCTTATGCGGTTTGAGTAGTTGTCATGTGACCGCTCATACGCCATTTTCACACGTACCGATAAGCTGCTCTTCCTAACTCTCTCAATGTTCAGTGAAATACTACAGCCCATAGAGAGAAGCAGGAAGAGAAGCTAATTGTGACTCAAAGTATTAAAATGACCTGCAAGTGGTCATGTGACCACTTCTGGAATTAGCAAGCAGAGCTGAATCCTTACATTGAGTATATTACAGGTTGTTGGATTGGGCATGCTACGGGGCTTACTTTTATTATTAAAGGAGTTGTCCAGGTCGACAAGGAAAATTTGTAGTTATCCTATATGACTGCAGACTTCTGAATTCTCACAGCTTGCAGACTGCACACTGTCATGATTTTCCCGTGCCATGAGCAAGTAGTCATGGGACTGCATGATCAAGGGTGAGTGTTTCACCTGAAACGCGTAGTGCTGGTCATGTCATTCTTTGTGTCTGCATGATGAAATAAAGACGTTGGTTTCTTTGCCTGAAGAGCTGGACATCCTTTCTTCTTTCCTATATTATACCGGGCTGTGGCAGTGCCTGTCCGTGCTCCAGGACGAAACCGGGATTGAGCTTTCACACGGTGAGCTGATACATACAATTGGATAATAATGCAGCCTCCATGTAAAATAATGCAGCCTCCCCAAGCCTCTGACCACCGTTTACCCTCTCTCTACCCTCTCTCTTCATGTCCCCTCGTTCCCCCGCCGCTGCTCGTCCTCGCCGCTGCTCTGTCCTCGCCGCTGCTCGTTCCCACGTCGCTGCTCGTCCTCCCCGCTGCTCTGTCCTCGCCGCTGCTCGTCCTCCCCGCTGTTCTGTCCTCGCCGCCGTCCTCCCCTCCTTCCCTCGCCGCTGCTCGAATTTGTCGCTGCTCTGTCCTCACCGGCGCTCGTCCTCCCCGCTGCTCGTTCCCCTGCCGCTGCTCTGTCCTCGCCGCTTCCCTCGTTCCCTTGCTGCTGCTCTGTCCTCACCACTGCTCGTCCTCCCCGCTGCTCGTTCTCCCGGTGCTGTGGTCGGCGTCCTCACGTCCTGCACTCTGTGCATTTAGCACAGCAGTCGCACGGGAGTGACGTCACGGCGCAGGCACAGGGGTAGAATGATGATGCATAGCGCGGCAGTGCTATGCTTCATCATTACTGTGCGCGGTGATGGGGGAGCCGCCCCAGGCAGGGGGCCCCGATGCTGCGGCTGACACCAGGCAGGGGGTCCCGCTGCTGCGGCTGACACCAAGCAGGGGGGCCCGGTGTCGGCAGCGGCACCGGTTCAAATAGCGGCCGCGTGGTCTGTGGCAGAACAGTGCAGATCCTCTCTCACTGACAGGAGCTGGCTGCTGATCTGCCTGGCGGTCGCCGGGCCCCTAACCTCCCGGGCCCGGTCGCAGAGACGACCGCTGCGACCGCGGTAGTTATGCCCCTGCTAGCACCCTCATCAGTAAACGAATATATCACCAGAACCACCAATACATGACTACAGTACCAAATTTACTACAACAATATATTGTAATGTCACATCCCCATATACATTTGTATCACATGAATTAAAAACTCCCAGTATGTCCTTAACAATTGTAAGAAAATGCTGGGAGTTATAAGTATTTATCAGACTTTGGACCATACAGGAACCACAGTCCTGATGAGATGCATTGAGTATCACAAACATACCGTCACATCCAGGGACCTTGTAGGTGACATCTTCTCTGATCGGAGTCATCTTATTCTTTCTTCTCCATCTTGTCCAGACGTCATGATGACTTTTCACATCCACAGCTCCTCTCTGCAGACTTCCCGGGTCTTCTGCAGCACATCTCGACATTATGCCCTTAAAAATAAATAGTAGAATGATTATAATGCTCCTAAATATAAATATATGACCTACGCTGTGCGCCTGAATAAATAATTGCCCCTCACTGTGCTCCCTGCATAAAATGACCCACACAATGTCATTCTTATGGTACATGGCCTCTTCTTTCAGTTCTGGGGCCCCTCATCACACCGTCCTGTACAATGTGTTCCCACTATACTTCCAAATGTCTATACTGTGCCCCCTCCTCACACGCCCCCTCCTGAGCTGTACCCTCACACTGTCCCCCAAGCTATCCCCTCTCTATACTGCCCTCACGCTCAGCACCAAAATCACTATAGTGCAACTCAATCTCATATTCCCCCTCCTCAGCATACTGTGCCCTCACACTGGCCACCATGCTGCCCCTTCTCTATACTGTCTACCTCCTTCACTATACAGTCACTATACCGCACCTCAGTCTCACATTCCCCCTCCTCAGCATACTGTGCCCTCCATACTGTGCCCTCACACTGGCCATCATGCTGCCCCTTCTCTATACTGTTTATCTCCCCCCCCCACTACCCAGTCTCTATACTATGCCCCTCACACTTTTCTCCACCAATGCTCTCCACTTACAATATTCTCCCACCATACTGCTGCCTCACTTTTTAATGGTGCCCCCCTGATTACTGTGCAGGGGCAAATATGACGCATGCCCCCTAAAGGTACGCTCCTGTACAGTGTACAGGAGAATACATGACTGGTACACAATATACTGTGATACAGACACCAGATATTATACAATATACACATTATTATATACCATCTGATGTGTGTACACAGTATATCACACTACTCTGTACAATGGATGTGGTATACCATGTACACAGATATACAATGCCCTGCACTGATCACACATGGGCCTACAGGACCTCACATATTCTATATGTAATATGAGCCATATAGTATAATGTGTGCTGCAGGCTCAGATGTGATCAGTGCAGGATTCTGTGTAGTGATGTTTCTGCTGGAGATCAGTGTGAGTTATTGCAGGGGAGAGATGAGGCTGGAGCCGATGACCCGGCACAGACAGCCTGACCTGGTCTGCTGCAATAACTCACACTGATCCCGAGCAGAGTGGCCGCTGTGCTGACACTATGGAATCCGGTCTGGAGTTATCAGCGGCGTCCTGCTCCCTCCTCACTGCAGTCTCCTGCCCGGCCGGCACCATGATTAATGACCTCATACTTACCGGGATCCACTGAGACCTCCGGTCCTCCCACAGTTCCTCTACGGAAGGAAGAAGCAGCAGCAGGTGCGCGGTGACGTCATCCTGGCAGACACAGCGTCCAGTGGGCGTGTCTGCAGTACAGTGATGGCCGGGATTCAAATACCTTAAAGGTACAGTGCGGTCTTGAACCACTGCGGCATTAATAAAATGGCGGACACACAGATGGTGGTGCGGGCCCCCTCAGAGGCTCTTGTGGTGGGGGCCCCTGGGCTGAAGCCCCGCCTGCCCCGCCTATAATCCGGCCCTGGACAAGAGGCAGGAGGAGGGGCTGGAATCTCAGACAGGGAGAAGACCCAGTGTACAGTCCGGCCCCTGTGCACCCAAGTCTATTTAGCACAAAACTTCAAATGGTGACTAAAGAAAAACAACAAAGTGGATAACTAAGTCAAAGGCATCTGTGCCGCCCCCACGTGAGCAGCCGGGCTGCTTAGATCCGGATCCGCAGTGGCTCAAGGGGTCTCAGGACCCGGGGTCGTGCGGACACAAATAAAAAGGGGCATAATATGTACAGGGGATTGTTGTAGATACTTCGTGACGCCACCCACGGTGTGTGGTAAGATGGCATACCACCGCTGCTCTAGGGGAGCACCCGGGGGCGATGGAATGGCAGCTGGATGTTAACCCCTCCGTGGGTAGGGGTGGATGCCCCGGGGCTCAGTGTCCAGAACACGGGAGGTGATGGCTGTTGGTGGTGATGCACCAGGCCGGACCGGGAGGTGTTGGTGTACTCACGATTGAATAAATGCACATGAGTCTGCTGGTAAACCAAAGTGTCAGTGGCCGGCTGCCGCTTCAGGGTGTATATGGTTCCCACAACCGGCTGGTGTACCAATGTCCCTTCCTCCGGCACTTTGTATTTTCCTTCAATTTTAGACGACCTCGTATGGAACGGGGAAGACCACTCCCGATTTGGTTTTGGTATGGAGATGTGCCCGCGAAAACTGACCCTTGGGATCTCAGTGGGTTGTTGCAGATACCCTATCCCCCGCGCTGGGCTGCCGTTTAGCTCTATCTGGGCTAACACTCTGGAACAACGTCTGGAACCTTGCTCCCGGCCTGGTTAATTAGAGAAGGGGCTTTCAACCGTCTTCTAACTAGGGTCCAGGTACCCCGCCTATGCACGGTTTCTGGACCAGATCTCCGCTGTCAGTACCAGCAGGCTTCAACCGTGTCCCGGTCCACTCTGGATTTCCCGCGACCTTTGTACATGGTCCACTGTTTGCCACCTAGCCAGTAGACCAGGGCCACTACCCTGGCTACCCTTCACTAGGCTCAGGCTTGAACTTGCGCAATCACTTGAACTAGACCTCGACTCAAACTGAACTCACTGGTTCGATCCCTCAGATCCTCAAGACCCCTAGGTGGGCGCTCCCAATCCACCTGGTCCTGCCTACTGGTGTGTCCTTCCTACCCTGAGGAGGTGGCTAGGGTTTTGTCGCTGATGAAACCTGGTGTGGGATGGTGTTGTGTGGGGTGAATGTTTTTCTGTGACCACCTGGCGACGCCAGGGCGTCACATATCAATGTAATCAGTATTACAGCATCATTACAGCCATTTCTGTACTTTACATTGCAAAATCATATTGACAGATTCTCTTTAACCTTAGATTATAATGGATACTGATCATAAACTAAAAAAAAAGAAATCCTCTAATTCTGTTCAGAAGTAATAGCCTTTTATAAGTAAATTTGGAAACATTTGTTTCTATATTTTTAAGTATATCATATATAAAATTGAGAAAATGTAAAAATAATCATGCAAAAATAAGCCGGACATAAAAATTAGATTATAATTAGAACCATGGTGGAAAACCATTTGGGACATATTTACTATTAGTGTTCATAGTTACGGTCTTTTAATGTGTACATTTAAAAGTAAGCTGTAGACTGCCCTGGAAAGAATCGCATATTAGAGTTTTATTAGCCTGGAATGACAGTGAAACCATACATGTAGTAGATAAAATCTGGACAACGCAGACATCTTGTCCTCATATCTAAAGCTTCCAGATCGGGGCCAGTCCCTCTGTCTCCTACTCTCCTTTTCCTCACTTTATGAGCTGATCAATGCTCCAGGCATGGAAGAAAGTGAACTATAAAGGAGGGGGGCGAGGTAGAGCAGACACCAGGATGTCAGGCATTAGAAGCTGCTAATCTGTGGTCAAACGGTCTCTCACTAGTAGGGTAACCATTTGATAAGATCAATACCAGTAGCGTAATATTTCAGAAAAAGCTCTTAACCCTTTTGTTTCCAGAGGGCACAGTAAAGGTATATATATGACCATATTGAGGTCTCTTTAGTAACATTAAGGGTTATATAATAAAATCAAGACAAGTCAGTCACTGCTGGTCATTAAAGATTTGAATGGATGAAGAAGTAATGAGGACATAAACATTGTACAGGTCTGTTGATTTTCTGTCTGCTGAAAAACCTCAGACTGTACTTTACATTTGCCATTTTGATATTATCTAGTTAGTATATGATTACCTTAAAGTAACTTTTCTATATATTGAAAAAACAAACTACAAACAAGAACATACTACATCAGATTATATAGTCTAAAACTGGAATGAAAGTATGAATATTACCATTTCATGGGCAAAATGAAGGTAAAATGAAATTTCAAGGAAACCTTAGATTTTGTGAACATTACAGTGCCGTGTATACATAGTCATGTAATGGTGCACTGTCTGCAATAGGAGTATGTAACGCTAGTGCACTCCGTGTGACGCTATATGATGCCACTTCAAAGCACTTTAGTCTCTACTATAAAGAATATATCGTGAAAAACTACCTGAAAATTATAGCGTGTTGCTGTATTCCTCAATTTCATGAACATTAGTTAGAAAAAATACTGAAGATAAAAATAAAACACATAAAGGTACAATAGGATTATACTACTGTGTATGAAGAATACGAAGACAGCTACTGTTTCTGTAGTTCAAAGCAAAAATGCCAAATTAGTTGTTGATACCAGAAATGGTAACCTTCGTAGATATTGTTCTTTCAAACAGCCCAGTTGGTAACGTTGGGAGGGTAATGTAGGTAGGATTAGATACTCGGTGGTTATTGGAGATTCTATAATTAGGAATATGGAATAATTTGTTGACAAGACTTTCTCAACCAAATAGTTTGCTTTCTCACTGGTTCAAGTGTTCGGCATCTGCTGGAATGATTTCACAAATTATTGTGGGGGGCTGCAGATGATCCAGCTGTTGTGATCCATGTGGGAACCAAGGGCTGAAGTAGTAGTAGATGGAGGATCCTTAATGCTAATTTTAAAGAATTAGGCATCAAGTTGAAGGGAAGGATCTCCAAGGTAATATTTTCAGGAATACTACCTGTGCCATGTGCAATACAGAAGAGACATCAGAAGTGCATGGGGTTAAATACATGGCTTACGGCTTGGTGCAGAGCAACACAATTTAGATTTCTAGACCATTTCCAGCCCGGCGCGGTTCCAAAAGTGCTGGTACTCGAATTCCATGGGGATCACATAAAGTTGTCACATCACACGAGCCACGTGCCAATCACGGTCGACTTAATTCTCCCTGCCTTTAGACATATGAGTAATCAACAGGAAGTGAGAGCTGTGGCTGGCCACTCACTTCCTGTTAATTACTTATACATCTTAAATTGGGGAGAGGAGCCGCGAGAACGAGAGCTCTGGCACTGATAGAACAGTGCCGGCAGCAAAGGTGAGTAGAAGCTTTTTAATTTTATTGGAGCAACAATAGGGAATGATAAGGTGTTGTCCTAGTAGTGGACAGCCCATTTAATTATTCAGGTATTGACTGGGGACATGGTTCTGCTTCAAGTGCAAAAGGTAAGAAAATTCCTAGGCTAGATGCTGGATAATTTTATGGGTCAGTTTGTGCAAGACCCATCACGAGGCGGTGCTCTATTGAATCTGATCATTTCTAACAATGCAAAGGCTCCTGGAAATGCCACTGTTCTCTAAAACCGTGGCATAAGTAACTACAATAAAATTTAATTTTGCTTACACCATAAAAAAGCATATTTGGATGAGAGAGCAAAAATACTTAACTTTCAAAAGTCTAATTTTCCCAAGTTGACGGCTACACTAGGACATTGACTGGGAGCAGCTACTGTCAGATTGTGCTACTGATACAAATGATAAATGGGAGTGCTTTGCACTTATATTGATCAGTCAGATGGCAAAATGTAGTCCTAAAGGTAACAAGTATAGTTGACAAAAACTAAACCCCACATGGATGGCTTACACCCATTGTTAGGAAGGCTAACAATTACACTAAAAAATATATTTAGAGTATATAAATCAGAGGGGTCAGCTTCGGCATTTAAAAACTACAAAAACTGAACAGGATCTGTAAAATAAAAATAAAATCAGCTAAGGTAGAAAATGAACAAGTAGCCAAGGAAAAGAAGACAACTTCCAGGAAATTCTTTAAATAAACAAATAAATACAAAAAACAAGATCCGTACAGGTATGTCCCCTGAATAATGGTAAAAGGGGTTGGTCATTGAAGATCAAGAGAAGGCAGACTTACTAAATGGGTTATTTAGCTTTTTATACACTTGAGAGAGCCACGGATATGGTCAGTCACAGTACCCTTATTATGATATCTACTATGCTCAGATAGGGAAATATACAATAGATACATTCCATGCTACATAAAATCAATGCGAACATGTTCCCGGCCCAGATGGACTGCACCCAGATCTTTCACAGGTAATTATAGACCAGAAAATGTAACATCCATTGTTGGAAAAATGTTTGAAGTGCTGGTAAGGAATAATTTACATAATAGAAAATAATATTAAAAGTCATAGGCAGGATGGTTTTACTAAGGACAGAGGATTTAAAACTAGAGTTGAGCGCGGTTCGCGGTTCGAGGTTCTCCAGTTTGCGGCTCGAGTGATTTTGGGGCTGTTCTAGATCGAACTAGAACTCGAGCTTTTTGCTAAAGCTCGATAGTTCTAGATACGTTCGAGAACGGTTCTAGCAGCAAATAAAACAGCTAATTCCTAGCTGGGTTTCCGCTGTAATAGTGTAAGTCACTCTGTGACTCACACTATTAGGACATTTCAGTGTATAGTGTGCGGGAACAGCGCCTTCAGATCACTGCTGTATGTATAATGGCGATTGCCATTTTTTTTTTTTTCCTTGTCTTCCTTCCCTAAGCGCGCGCGTGTAGTGGGGCGGGCCAGCATGTCAGCCAATCCCAGACACACACACAGCTAAGTGGACTTTTAGCCAGAGAAGCAATGGCATGTGTGATAGGATGTCCATGTCACATGTCCCTGCATTATAAAACCGGACATTTTCCTCCAGCACGCCATTATCTGCCTTCTGCGTCCTTGGTGTCAGACATCACTGGCGCAGCTCCTATCGCCAATACTGCTGTATACGCTCCATACACAGCGCTGGACAGCTTAGGGATAGCACTTTCTATCAGTCCTTTTAAGGGCTCATACCGGCAGGGTCAGAGCCATAGGTGACAGAGTTTAAAACAGAGTTTAACAGCTACACAAGATGACAGCGTCTGTGTAGCTAAGGTCAGGGATTTCCTCGCTGCATTTCCCCATTAGGAGGGATAGAAAGGCAGGCTTCCTTTCCTCTACCCAGAGGCCCACAACCCTGCCACTGTACCCTCCTGCCCTTTGCACACTCAAACTCATTGTTGCTAAGCCATTATACTAGCAAACACTGAGTGAACTTAGTGGCATCCTAAACGTGGCTGTTGGACTTCTGTATCGTCCCACAAGTGCAAAGATATTTGCAGCACGTCTGCCTGCATTGCACACTCAAACTCATTGTTACTAAGCCATTATACTAGCAAACACTGAGTGAACTTAGTGGCATCCTAAACGTGGTTGTTGGACTTCTGTATCGTCCCACAAGTGCAAAGATATTTGCAGCACCTCTGCCTGCATTGCACACTGAAACTCATTGTTACTTACTAAGACATTATAATACCAAAAATTGAGTAAACTTAGTGGCATACAAGAAGTGGCTGTTGTACTACATTAGTGCCCCACTGGTGCAAATCTATGTGCAGCACCTCTGCATGTCACCCTCCTGCTCTGTTTTTAATAAGCTATAATGATAGCAAAAATACTTCCATTTAGTGGCATCATAGAACTGGCTGTTGTATTCCATTAGTGCCCCACTGGTGCCAAGCTATTTCTAGCATCTGTGCAGGACACCCTCCTGCTCTGTTTTTAATAAGCTATAATGATAGCAAAAAATACTGCCATTTAGTGGCATCATAGAACTGGATGTTGTATTTCATTATTGTCCCACTTGTGCCAAGCTATTTCTAGCACCTCTGCATGACACCCTCATGCACATTTTGCTACGCTAATGTTATAGCAAACTCAGGGAATTCATTGCTGCACTTGATAATTCGGAGGGATAGAAAGTGCGGCTTCCTTTAGCTTTTCCTTCTGTTCATAGACAGCATCTCCAAGTCCACACCCGAAGAGCAAATTCTCCTCCACGTGTAAGTGTGGAGAGGCAGCTAGTGCGCATGCGTGTGCCGATTTACCCCAGCTGCAGCCTAACTACAGTGTTTCGCCTAGTGAGTATGCTCAGCCTGACTGTGCCATTCCTGAGGCTAAGTCTTCATTTCAGGATAGAGCGCATGCTCCCACACTTAGTGTGAAAGGCCTCTTTGCACAGGTACTTGCATTCCGTGCCGGGTCTAAGTCCTGTTTTGTGCCGAGACACCATGCTAAAGCTGATAGTCTTTTTTCAGAGACTCTATTTCATGCAACTGACCATGCTCAGGCACTTACTGCATCAGAGACTACGTCCGGTAATGAACTCTTTGGCCCTGCCCCTGATGTGGGGGGCCCATATAGACCACAGGGCATCAGGTGTCCTGATGATGTGGCCAGGCCACTCCCAAATGGCTTGCAGAGGCCCGCCCCTATGACTTGTCACCTCATTATTGATGGTCAGACGATGACTGGTGAGGTGTTTGTGTCGTGGCAGCCATGAGGTCATTATTGAAGTTGCGGTTCCAAATAGGACGCTAGTTATGCCACTCATGACGTGTCACTCTGCTTTTGTCTCCAGGAGGTGCATTGTGGTCCACCCTGGTTTGGGGCGGACCCAGGTTATAAAACGGGCTGGAGCCAACAAGGAGGTGCGCAGTCTTCTATTATGCTCCGAAAGAGCACACCTCCATGTGTTGAACCCATTGCGGCTTTAGGCCAGAGGTAGGCAGGGATAGGGCGTCGATGCAGGCCGCCACCACAGTTGGTAACGCAGAACGGTTAAGACCAGCTCCTGTCCTACAAGTCCTGCTTGTGCAGCCCAGTGGCATTAACAGGCCTTCTGCTGCTGATGCGCCTGCTGTCCACAGGTGTGGCCCCAATGCACAAGGTCAGCGTACTGAATGGCCCCTGTGATGTTAACAGGGAGTTCCTGGGCTGGGTGGGCGTGTGGACCCTGTGACGCTAACAGGGCTCCCAGTCTCAAGATCCGAGTGGCGTCTAACTCGGTTCAGGCAACTATTAGTTTCATAGCCACACAGATCTGTATCCTCCACCTAACCTTCCAGTTGCCAATGTGGCGCCCCTGACCTGGTCAGGCACCACTGAGTACTGCACCCATGCTGGGGACAGTACAACACAGGTAATCCAGAAGGCTGACCGGGGTGTGGAACACAGGCGCATAGTGATCAGGTCTCACACATGTACCCATGAGAGGACCCCTGGGGGTCCCAGGAGGGGGCAAAGCCTTGACCTTCACTGGAATAGTGGAGGGGGCCAAAAGCCTCCATCTCCTCTCAAGGGGTGTGGTGGAGAGTCTGGTTGCTAGGTGGCGTAGGCAAGAACAGGAGAGGAGGAGCAGTGAGTCAGTTAGTGCAGAGAACTCCAGAGGGCTCAGTGAGGAGCAGACCTGTGGGGCTGTTGCTGTCTAACAGCGCCCGCGCAGTGGCTACTGACGGGGGAGAACGGTCAACTAGGAGTGCTGCCTGAAAGCCAGCTTCAGCTAGAGAGAAAGCACGGAGTGGGAAGTAAGGAGACTGCTAGAGAGCACCAGGCCCAACCGGGCGGCAGATCCCGAAGCGAAGATAGATCCAGCTTTCTTCTGCTAAACCTGCCGGTGTGGGGCTCTCAAAGCCCACACCACAACACCACAAAAGCCGCAGCCACGTAACCGCAGTGAGGGCCCATAGGTCACAGGAGGCAAGCAGCTGGAGTGGCCTGGTCCGGGGAACAAGCAAACGGCAAACAAAAGGGGGAGTGAGGCTGCAGCATCTTCCCTGGGTGACCCCCATAGGGACTCAAAGTCGGGGTCACCCCAAACCAAAAAGGGCTAAGGAAGGCGAGTTAGTAGTCACCCTCACAAGTCAGCCTGAAGGACACCTGGTTCCCGCCTGGTTCATCCCAGCTACGCCCGGGTTACTCACCCTGCCACCTGAAGTGAGTAAAAACCCTGAAAGACATTCTGCCTGTGTGGAGTTATTCTGCGCCTTGTGGTACTACGCACCTACACCGGGCCCTGGGGCTTGCCTCACTCTCAGGAGGCTATTCCAACTAACTGCACATACCATCAGCCCCAGGCGACCCTCAACCTGCAGTGGCGGTCCCTACTGGCCGCAATACTGAGAGTGGCGTCACGACTAGAAGAAGATCTCCTACCTGTGACAAGATCCAGCCGAGTGGAGTCCCTGAAGGTAATGCACCGACACAACACCTGTGGGGCTTCACATCTGGCGTCACGAACAGGATAAGGACTAGACCTGTTTAGACAGGTGACCATGTGCCTGGGCGGTCCGCTTGAAAAATTGGAAGCGCCGCCATATTGCCACCATGAAAAGCGCGCTGAAAAACAACAGCAGCCCGCGCTGGAAGAAGTTACCGCCCACGAAGAGGTGTGGCTACCCAGAGATCCTCTGCGGAGTTCTGACCTTGCCAGCTATGAGAGTGGAAGCGTCCAGAGACGGCGGGAAGGAAAGAGAGCCACAAGCCTGCTGCTGGGAGAGGAGCTGCTGAAAGAGGCAGAGCAGAAACTGAACAGCTTGCTACTAGAGGCAACGGCGAGTCCACAGCTGGAGAGTCGTGCAGAAGAGGGCGCAGAAGAAATGGCGTCTGACCTCAGAAATCCAGAACCGGGCTCCGCTGCCTGGTGGTATCGGGAGCTGGCCCAGTTCTGCGACCGACTGGAGAACCGGGTTGTGGAGCAGATCCGGGAAGAACGAATGGAAATGCTGGAGATGACCGCGGCGGTTCGGGCCTATGAAAGGAGAGCCGCGCGCCGAGTGCCAGACAGGACGGCGATGACGCAGACCCCGATGCTGCCACCGGTGGGTGAGTCGAGTGATGCCCCGGCCAGCGCAAGTGCCCCGACCCCTGCTGCCACGCCCGCGGTCCCCGAAGAGGCGTCCGGTGCGGCGACGCTGAAGCAGGCCGCAGCCACGCCAGGTGCGGCCTTCCAGGCCCAAGCGGCCGCCGCGATGCCCTGCTCGGCCCACCAAGACCCGGTCCCTGCAGCAACGCCCAGTCCGGCCCGCAAAGAACCGGCTGCCACCGCGACCCTCATCCGCGTCGCAGGCGTAACGCTGACCCAGGCCGCCGCCCTGCTAGGCCCGGCCCGCCGAGACCCCACCGCCGCAGCAACGCTCGTCCGCGCCGCAAGTGAGGTGCTGAACCAGGCCGCAGCCACGCCAGGCGCGGCCCGCCAAGCCCAGACTGCTGCAGCGACGCCCAGCCCAGCCTGCACAGATCCCATCGCAGCTGCGACGCTGATCCAGGCCGCCGCCATGCCGGGCGCGGCCCGCCAAGACCAGGCCGCCGCCATCCAGGGCGCGGCCCGCCAAGACCAGGCCGCCGCCATGTCAGGCGCGGCCCGCCAAGACCAGGCCGCCACCATGCCGGGCGCGGCCCGCCAAGACCAGGCCGCCGCCATGCCGAGCGCGGCCCGCCAAGACCAGGCCGCCGCCATCCAGGGCGCGGCCCGCCAAGACCAGGCCGCCGCCATGCCAGCCGCGGCCCGCCAAGAAGAGATTACCTCATCGTTTACCCCGGCCTGCAAGGCCAGAGCAGACACCGCTCCCCAGTCCAGAGAGGTCCCTGCTAGGAAGACCCTGATAGGAGAGGACCCCGAATACTGGAAGCTGAAGGCTGACCTACAGGCCCAGTTCCCACAAGAGATGGTGGATCGGTATCTGCTCCCTCCGCATACCCCCAAGGAGATTCAGGCAACCCCTGCAGCCGCGCCAGAGAGTCCACCGCCCAGACCAGCTGAAGAAAGCCCATCCCCAGCACTGCCACCAAAGGAGTGCCAAGAAGAACTAAGGGGGAGAGGAGGCCAGGAAGCTGAGGAGCTGACTCCAGAGCCATACCCAGAGCCGGAGATGTTACCCTATTCCCGTTGGGATGAGGAGGACTTGACACCGTCCGCTGACGAAGATCTGCCTAAAAGTCTCACCTGGGAGTTTGCAAGCTGTACCACGCAGAGTTCAGGCCGCAAGACAAGGCGTCGCAACAGTACAACGCTGTCCCCTGCACCACAATCTCCAGAGCAGAGGGAAGTTGCAGCCAGAGACCTACAGGAGAAAAGGTTACTGAGAAGGTCCAGAGCCCAGGCTAGAGGACCCCTTTGCAGAGGAGTAGTGGAGGATTTCAACTTGAAAAGCGGATACGGCTTTATTGTAGCCCCTGGTATCAAAGAAGGGATATTTGTCAACAGAAGAGATGTGAACGCTCATCTGCCTAGAGGACACCCTGGCAGAAACCTAAAGATGGGGGATTCAGTACAATTCACTATGCATGAAGGCGAAAGAGGACTGTACGCGCTTGACGTAGCACTATGCACCAGCAAACCTTACAGCCACCCCATGCTACAAGAAAGAAAAGACAGAGATAAAGACACAGATGAAGATCAAGAAAGAAAAGACAAGGAACCTACAGATGAAACTACCACAGACGACGATAAAGAGCAGGAAAGCAGCAGGTGCCACCGCCATACAGGCTCAAGCCCTGGTAAAGAGGAGTAGAGAAAAGTAAAGTAAAGAAAGAAGTTACCAGTTGAAGTTTGAAAAGTTTGTTTTGCAACGTTCAAGTTCAAGTAATGTGCCCACAAAAACTATTGTGAGAAAAACCATAAACCTTAAGGCTATGAACTGGCTATAGCCACAAACTCTCGCAGTGTAAATAGTTACACCAAAAGGGCACCACCACCACCAGAGTCAGCCTGTTTAGGGGCTTGGCTCGTCTGCAACCAGGAGGAGCCCGTCCGTATATAGGGCCTTGGCTCACCTGCAACCAGAGAGCACGCCTGTTTATGGGGCCTTGGCTCACCACCACAAAGAGGGTACCTGGTCAGCACCAACTGTGGAGGCCGCCTCTGCATCCTGCCAGAAGAGGCTGAAGGCGCGGATCCACCAGGCCAAGTATACCCTGAAACCACCAGCCCATGTAAGCCGCCTCTACATCCTGCCAGAAGTGGCTGAAGTCGCGGCCAACGTGAAAGGGTTTTGGGTGGGTTAACGGACTTGTGGGTGGAGGGTGGTGATGTATGGTACCTGGTGCTTTTAAATGTTTTACATGTTTTAATGTTTTATGCATTTTAAAATGTTGTCTTGCAGCCCGAGGACGTGCTGGTGATAACTAAGGGGGAATGTGGCGCCCCTGACCTGGTCAGGCACCACTGAGTACTGCACCCATGCTGGGGACAGTACAACACAGGTAATCCAGAAGGCTGACCGGGGTGTGGAACACAGGCGCATAGTGATCAGGTCTCACACATGTACCCATGAGAGGACCCCTGGGGGTCCCAGGAGGGGGCAAAGCCTTGACCTTCACTGGAATAGTGGAGGGGGCCAAAAGCCTCCATCTCCTCTCAAGGGGTGTGGTGGAGAGTCTGGTTGCTAGGTGGCGTAGGCAAGAACAGGAGAGGAGGAGCAGTGAGTCAGTTAGAGCAGAGAACTCCAGAGGGCTCAGTGAGGAGCAGACCTGTGGGGCTGTTGCTGTCTAACAGCGCCCGCGCAGTGGCTACTGACGGGGGAGAACGGTCAACTAGGAGTGCTGCCTGAAAGCCAGCTTCAGCTAGAGAGAAAGCACGGAGTGGGAAGTAAGGAGACTGCTAGAGAGCACCAGGCCCAACCGGGCGGCAGATCCCGAAGCGAAGATAGATCCAGCTTTCTTCTGCTAAACCTGCCGGTGTGGGGCTCTCAAAGCCCACACCACAACACCACAAAAGCCGCAGCCACGTAACCGCAGTGAGGGCCCATAGGTCACAGGAGGCAAGCAGCTGGAGTGGCCTGGTCCGGGGAACAAGCAAACGGCAAACAAAAGGGGGAGTGAGGCTGCAGCATCTTCCCTGGGTGACCCCCATAGGGACTCAAAGTCGGGGTCACCCCAAACCAAAAAGGGCTAAGGAAGGCGAGTTAGTAGTCACCCTCACAAGTCAGCCTGAAGGACACCTGGTTCCCGCCTGGTTCATCCCAGCTACGCCCGGGTTACTCACCCTGCCACCTGAAGTGAGTAAAAACCCTGAAAGACATTCTGCCTGTGTGGAGTTATTCTGCGCCTTGTGGTACTACGCACCTACACCGGGCCCTGGGGCTTGCCTCACTCTCAGGAGGCTATTCCAACTAACTGCACATACCATCAGCCCCAGGCGACCCTCAACCTGCAGTGGCGGTCCCTACTGGCCGCAATACTGAGAGTGGCGTCACGACTAGAAGAAGATCTCCTACCTGTGACAAGATCCAGCCGAGTGGAGTCCCTGAAGGTAATGCACCGACACAACACCTGTGGGGCTTCACACCAACCTCTCCTTTTCCATCTGGGAGCACGGTGGACATTGACTGCTGATGGGGATATATACCTTTCTCTTTCTTTTCTTATTAATTTTCGTTATATAGCGGTAACATAGTATATACCACCTTATCCAAAGCTGCCAATCCCACCGTAACAGATGGTGTTTCTTCATCAAATGTTACTTTTGCTTAACCAACAAACCCACGGACAAAAACTTTTTTCCCCTTTCCAACACACCTGTTCCCCTTTCCACCAGCATTTGTCCTTTTTCAACTCATTTGGTATATGACCAAAAGTGCAACTCTGCAGGGACACCGTACTCAATGCCATCTCAGCACAGCAGCCAGCCCTCGGTCCCTCAGATGTGGACAAGTAAAAGCCCATTTCCTCCTATCCATGACAAAGCGTTGAGATTCACTCTGTGCAGCACTGGTGTTTACTGGAAAAGCAGATCTAAGAATCCGTACCACCTTCTGCAGATACTCCTGTATACGTGCGTCCCTTTCTATGGCAGGAATTATTTCGCCAAATTTTGTCTTGTACCGGGGATCTAACAGTGTGGCAACCCAGTAGTTAGCATTACTTCGAATTCGTACAATCCGAGGGTCATGTTGTAGGTAGTGCAGCAAGAAGGCGCTCATGTGTCTTGTGCATCCAGGAGGACCAAGTCCTTGGTGTGTTGGTGGCAGAGAGGTGAGAATCGTGCCTCCTTCCTCTGCCCTCTCCCCCCAACCTCGCACAACCGAAATGTGAGCAAGCTCTCACTCATCTGCTGAGTCTTCCATGCCCATCGCCAGTTCGTCCTCCATTTCTTCATGGGCTCCTGCACCTTCCTCAACAATTTTTGCTGATACTATGCGCCCTTGTTAATCCCTCTCCCCCACCGTCCCTTGACTTCCGCCTAGGTGCCGCTCACCGTCTGGACCTTGTAGATCTTATTATCCCTTCTGCATATGACTCCTCCTGTACTTCCTCCCCTTCCTCTTGGACCAACACCTGACTCCGAATAATGCATACAGTGTGCTCCATCTTGTAGATGACCAGAATTGTCACGCTGAGAATGGCATCGCCAGTGCTAAAGATCTTCGTCGATATTTGTAAACTGTGTAGAAGGGTGCATAGGTCCTTGATCTGTCACCACTCCAGCAGCGTGATCTGCACCACCTCTGGATCAAGTTAGCCCAGGGTATACGTCATACCGTATTTCAGCAGGGCTCTGCAGTGCTGCCACATACGCTGAAACATGTGCAGATTCCAATTCCTGCGTGTCGGAACATCGCATTTCAGGCGTTTAACCGCCAGACCCTAAGACTTCAGGAGCGATGAAAGTTGTTGAGCTGTTGGGTGCGAAGGATGAAAGTGAGCACATAGCAGCGTGCCCGCTGCACAAGGCCATGTAGGCCGGGATGGTATTTTAAATATTGCTGGAGAATCAGATTCAACACGTGAGCCATACAAGGCACGTGTGTCACACTGCCCTGACGAAGGGCCGCAGACAGGTTTGCATCATTGCCGCACACGGCTGTTAAGTCACCAACGTAGTCCACTCAATCAATTTGTACTCCGGTCGCCAGGTGACAACGTGTTCCTTTCGTGCATAGTGCTGATGATGGGAAAGGAGTCGATGCCTGCGGCGCAGGTGGACGCAGGTTATGGTCACCGACTGGGTTGCGTTACCTTGACAGATACAAAACCACAGGCTGAATGTAGGTGCTAGGTATCTAACAGATGAAGTACCATCATTCAGCTACAACCAATGGGAAGACACCACACCCTTTTTTAGGCCCCTCCTGTCTGCAGACCACTGCCAGACAAAGCTATGAACCTCTTGTTACTGTTACCCCCAGTTCAGTTTTATGATTTTGTGTGCTTGTTACCTGACTACGTTTCCTGCTTGCTGTTTATGTACCTCGTTGGCCAATCCGCATTTCACCTCTGCTTGTTTTCTGATTAAGTCCTGGCCATCCCATTCTGTTCCTCTTCCTCAATTAATGTTTTTGACCCTGCATGACTACTATTCTCTGGAACTGCAGCCTTCCACAGGTATTGATCAACTTGGGTCCTGTGTAATTCCAAATCACTGTATAGGGGTTAAAGGGTTTCAGGGTTCTGGGTGTCCAGCTTGGTGAGTGGCTTGCCTCTAGGCTATCCTTTACAGCCCATCTGAGTGTGTCGATCCAGGCAGGCGTTACACCGTGCCCTCTGCAGAAGGCCATGTAGGCCGGAATAGTGTTTTAAAACTTGCTGGACAACCAGGTTCAACACGTGAGCCATACAAGGCACGTGTGTCACATTGCCCTGAAGAAGGGTCGCAGACTGGTTTGCATCATTGTCGCACCCGACCTTCCCTGACTGCTGGTTGAGTGTAGACAACCATTGATGAAACTCGGTCTCACTCTCCAGAGCTAACCGTCCACAATTCCTCAGCAGTGTCCCTACATTTCAAAGTAAACATTTGACCGCCTGATGGCCTTGAGCTCTGCTGCCAGCATAGTAAGGAGGTGTGTGGGATTCCTTGGGCGCAGTTACAAGGAAGGGTGGCCTGACCACACAGGGTTTGGGCTGAGGTGGAGGACCCACACGAGGTTAAGGAGGCAGAAGCAGTGGAGGAACTTGTACATACAGAGGAAGGATTGACACACAAGTCCTGGGGACGGCAAGACTTGTACAGCAAACCCATCTCCATCTCTCACCATAGTTACCCAGTGCCCAGTCAGCAACATGTAACTCTCCTGTCCATGCTTACTGGTCCAAGTATCTGTGGTGAAATGCACCCTGTCACACACAGAGTTTCTCAAGGAATCGGTGAGGTTGTGTGCGACCTGCTGTGGTAGCGCGGGCACGCCTTTCTTGGAGAAGGAGTGACGACTGGCCATCGGCTCTTGGGGCACTGCAATGGGCATAAGGTCTCAAAAATCCTCGGTCTCAAAAGGGTGTAAAGGCAGCCTTTCTGTTGCCAACAAGTTGCAGATGATGAAACTCAACCTATTAGGCATATCATGCCCTTCGAAAATCATGTAAAACATAGCGAGGGGACTCCGACCACAGTCTCCCTCGTTGCCACTAATTGGGCCACACACACACCCCACTTGACTGGCATCAGTTGACCCCCCTTTTGAAAAAGAAAAAGATGCTTTGCATGAAGCACTCTCAAAAATACGGTGTGTCTTTCCCGTCCCCTGGATGACCCAGGGGAAGAAAAGTCCTCTGAGAGCCATGACTTGTTCATCTTGGTTCTTTTAGAAACACAGCGAGGGGACTCCAACCACAGTCTCCCTCATTTCCACTAATTGGGCCACACACACCCCACTTGACTGGCATCAGTTGACCCCCCTTTTGAAAAAGAAAAAGATGCTTTGCATGAAGCACTCTCAAAAATACGCGTGCCTTTCCCGTCCCCTGGATGACCAAGGGGAAGAAAAGTCCTCTGAGGGCCATGACTTGTTCATCTTGGTTCTTTTAGAAACACAGCGAAGGGACTCCAACCACAGTCTTCCTCGTTGCCACTAATTGGGCCACACACACCCCACTTGACTGGCATCACTTGACCCCCCTTTTGAAAAAGAAAAAGATGCTTTGCATGAAGCACTCTCAAAAATACGCGTGCCTTTCCCGTCCCCTGGATGACCCAGGGGAAGAAAAGTTCTCTGAGAGCCATGACTTGTTCATCTTGGTTCTTTTAGAAACACAGCGAGGGGACTCCAACCACAGTCTCCCTCATTGCCACTAATTGGGCCACACACACCCCACTTGACTGGCATCAGTTGACCCCCCTTTTGAAAAAGAAAAATATGCTTTGCATGAAGCACTCTCAAAAATACGCGTGTCTTTCCCGTCCCCTGGATGACCCAGGGGAAGAAAGGTCCTCTGAGGGCCATGACTTGTTCATCTTGGTTCTTTTAGAAACACAGCGAAGGGACTCCAACCACAGTCTTCCTTGTTGCCACTAATTGGGCCACACACACCCCACTTGACTGGCATCACTTGACCCCCCTTTTGAAAAAGAAAAAGATGCTTTGCATGAAGCACTCTCAAAAATATGTGTGCCTTTCCCGTCCCCTGGATGACCCAGGGGAAGAAAAGTCCTCTGAGAGCCATGACTTGTTCATCTTGGTTCTTTTAGAAACACAGCAAGGGGACTCCAACCACAGTCTCCCTCGTTGCCACTAATTGGGCCACACACACCCCACTTGACTGGCATCAGTTGACCCCCCTTTTGAAAAAGAAAAAGATGCTTTGCATGAAGCACTCTCAAAAATACGCATGTCTTTCCCATCCCCTGGATGACCCAGGGGAAGAAAAGTCCTCTGAGAGCCATGACTTGTTCATCTTGGTTCTTTTAGAAACACAGCGAGGGGACTCCAACCACAGTCTTCCTCATTGCCACTAATTGGGCCACACACACCCCACTTGACTGGCATTACTTGACCCCCCTTTTCAAAATGAAAAAGATGCTTTGCATGAAGCACTCTCAAAAATATGTGTGCCTTTCCCGTCCCCTGGATGACCCAGGGGAAGAAAAGTCCTCTGAGAGCCATGACTTGTTCATCTTGGTTCTTTTAGAAACACAGCGAGGGGACTCCAACCACAGTCTCCCTCGTTTCCACTAATTGCGCCACACACACCCCACTTGACTGGCATCAGTTGATCCCCCTTTTGAAAAAGAAAAAGATGCTTTGCATGAAGCACTCTCAAAAATATGTGTGCCTTTCCCGTCCCCTGGATGACCCAGGGGAAGAAAAGTCCTCTGAGAGCCATGACTTGTTCATCTTGGTTCTTTTTTCAAAAGCGAGGGGACTCCAACCACAGTCTCCCTCGTTTCCACTAATTGGGCCATACACACCCCACTTGACTGGCATCAGTTGACCCCCCTTTTGAAAAAGAAAAAGATGCTTTGCATGAAGCACTCTCAAAAATATGCGTGCCTTTCGCCTCCCCTGGCTGACCCAGGGGAAGAAAAGTCCTCTGAGAGCCATGTCCACATTGTCAGTGGACAGACACGTGTGCTGATCTGCCAGCAGACTCCAAGCAGCACTGAAGACAGGTTCCGAGAGAACGCTGGCTGCAGGACACGACAAGATCCCCAAGGCGTACGTGGCAAGCTCAGGCAATTTATCCAGATTGGAAGCCTAAAATGAGCAGGGCTCAAGTTGCATAGTAATGGCATCGATGTTTCCTTGCATATACTCATATATCTGTGTCTCCTCCTCTTTTTCCTTGTCCAGCTCTTTTGTTTTCGCATGAGTATATGTCCTTGTCACTTTCCCATGTGTTTGTGTTGTGTTGTGAGTTGTTTGTCACCTTTTGGACACCTTTGAGGGTGTTTTCTAGGTGTTTTTATGTGTTTGTGATTGTCTGCCATTGTTTCCTATGCGGTTCGAGTTCGGTTCGTCGAACGTTCGGCGAACCGACCTCGAACCGAACCGCGACCGGTTCGCTCATCTCTATTTAAAACTAACCTGATTAGTTTTTATGAACAGGTAAGTGGAATCCTAGACAGAGATGTGGCTGAGGATATAGCATTTTTGGACTTTGCAAAGGCATTTGACACTGTCCAATATACAATGAATAAATTAAGGTTTATAGGCATAGAAAGTAAAGTTTGGAACTGGGTCGAAAACTAGCCCAAAAACTGCACCCAGAGAGTTGTGCTGAATAACTGCTACTCTGCTTCTTTGAATGGTTATAAGTGGTATACCACAAAGTTCACCGATGGGGATGCTTTTCAATTTTTTTATTAACTTTATATAAGATGGGATTAACAGAGTTGTTTCTATTTTTGCAAATGAAACTACACTACATAGCATAGTACAATCTATGGTAGATGGTCATACGTTACAGGCTGATTTGGACAAACTACTACTTTGCAGATGAGGATCAATGTGAAGAAATGTAAAGCACTTGGTTCAGCTTGATGTGAAAACGAGTACCACATCCAGCTGACATGTATTGCAGAACTGAGCCCAGTCTGGACCCTGTGCTGCAAACTGCGGCGGAACATGGTCACTGCAGCCAACTCTGGGGTAAGACATGTCCCGGCTACTTAAAAATGCATATGCACTTCTCTCTCCGCCCATAATCCCGCCTACCTTTTTCCACTGAAGCCGATGCTGAGAGGTAGGTGGGATTATGGGCGGGGAGAGCAGTAATAGCAGCACAGTGATCACGCGGTGCCCGACTTTGTGTATCTACTGGGCGATTGTCTGCTGCTATTAAAGAAAGCGATGTCACTGCTCTCCTGCCCACCTGGAAGTCAGTGGATCCCCCGCTGGGCCCTGACAGTCTCTCCTCCAGGATACAGCACAGACACTGTATGTTCCATGTAAGTTCCACCCCTCCCGTCCATCAGAAGAGGGGACAAACTTGATCATTGCCTCATCAGCACAGAGCACAGCCATCCCCTGCACTCACTGCTCCGGAGTTACAGCAGTAAGCCCCGCCCATCGGCACGGGCCTGCTGTGGCGTTTCAGGCCTGTGCCGTGAGTGCTGCTGAAATACAAGAGACCTCTGAGGAGAGTGTATCCCTACTTCCTGCATGTCATCGCTCTGTAGTCAGCACTAGCAGGAGGGGAGGCTCCAGAGGACACAATGCGACCTGAACTGAGTACTGGATCTCCCTGAATGATGTCTGTAGCCTCATTACCCTCTTCTATCCTATTTGCCCCTCACAGCTGCACTCTCTTGCTCCCTCCCCACTTCTCTCCTTCACCTATCCTCCTATTTGCCCCTCACAGATGCACTCTCTTGCCCCCACCCCACTCCCCTCTTCTCTCCTTCACCTATCCTCCTATATGCCCCTCACAGATGCACTCTCTTGCCCCCTCCCCTCGTCTCTCCTTCACCTATCCTCCTATTTGCCCTTCACAGCTGCACTCTCCTGCCCCCTCCCCTACTGTCCTGTAGCTGATGATGCCTCACTGCTGTCCTGTGATGGTGGCCCAGCCTCCTCATCTTCATGGTTTGCTGCAAGACATCCAATTTTCTTATTTCTTTGTATATACAGTGTGTTTAAAAATG
The DNA here is from genome assembly GCF_048569485.1 of Anomaloglossus baeobatrachus. NCBI lineage: Eukaryota > Metazoa > Chordata > Amphibia > Anura > Aromobatidae > Anomaloglossus > Anomaloglossus baeobatrachus. The sequence continues at coordinate 661,297,594 of NC_134353.1, read as the reverse complement.
CAGACATATACAGTATATAACATAAATATATGACAAATATAATGTGTATGTCTGCATTTGTGTGAAGAAGTGACTGTACATCCAAGATTTTAGTGATAAAATTCAGACATTAAAAAGCATAAATAATACTAAAAGCACCAAAAAAACCCGCTTAAAAATGGCAAAATTCGTGCACCATTAAAAAAACAACTACCATTTTATATGCAAAATGAATAAATCTATAATGTTATTTTTAGCACAAATATGTACAGAAAGAAAGGTGAATGGGGTCATGTACAAGGACGGAAACATGTACGAGGATGATACAAAGATACAAGCATGGGATGGGAAAACTGGATGCTGAGGGAATAAGGCTCTTTCCCTCAAGACCCAGCTTCTGCATGCTTTGCTATACATTTGTGCCTGCACCCCACTTTCCCATGCTCTACTAAACATATTTCCCTCAACACCCAGCTTTCCCATGTTCTATAACACATCTTTCCCTCAGCATGCAGCTTTCCCATGCTCTGCTGTACATCTTTCCTTCAGTACCCAGATTTCCCATGCTCTCATATCAAGGGCAAGCTGGGTGCTGAGGTAAAGATGTAAAGTAGAGCATCGGAAAGCTGGATGCTGAGGTAAAGATGTATAGCAGAACATTGGAAAGCTGGGTGCTGAGGGAAAGTATAGCAGAACATGTGAAAGCTGGGTGCTGAAGGAAAGAGGAATATCAGCGCATGGGAAAACTGGGTGCTGAGGAAAATATATAGAAGACCATGGGAGGGCATGGTGCTGAGGAAAAGATCAGAGTGTCAGCATAATTATCCTGTACTCCGACCTGGAAGGAGGTGAGAGGAGACGTCAATCAGCAGCTTCTAAGGCTTGCAGAATAATGTAATGTTTTAAAAGAGGCATTGATACACGGGACAGGAGAGTAAAACTACCACTTTACAAAGCTTTAGTGCGACACTATCTGGAATATGCCGATCTGTTCTGGACACCGACCCATAGAAAGGAAACCATGCAAGAAAAGGTATAAAAAAGAGCCACAAAACTGAAAAAAGACTTGCAGGATCTTGGTTATGAGGAAAGATTAGAGTAATTAAATTTATTTAAACTATTATTTATCTTTTATTTATTTCTTCAGAAGATAATTCTAAAAGGGGACATAATTAACTTGTACAAGAATATAAATGGCCTATACAAAAAGTATGGTGTTAACACTGGACCCTAACACTCTCACACGGACAGACAAACCTGTAATCCACAGGTCCCAAAGCAGGCTAGTAGTTGACCTAGACCTGACCTTGCTTTGTCCCTACCTGACAGGGGAGGTTGGAACCTTAATATAATGTAATGGCGCCTCCACTCATCGACAGTTGACCACGAGTGTCCTTAACAACAATAAACATAAATGAAGTGCACACAGGCAGAGGGTGAGACACAGGGCTAGGAACATGCAAACACAGTTGTACAGGAATCATGGAATACAAAAAAAAAAGAATTACAGAATGCATGGAAACCCTCCCAAACCAAAATGAAACAAAATAAGAGATAACTGGGATTCACACAAACAAACTACAGGGACTAGCAATAGCAATGTCTCAATAAGAAATCATTAATCACAGAGTTGGGACTCCAGACAACCATCCATCCAGAAATATAGCCAACACTGAGGCATGTGAGTATAAAAACTCCTCCGAAAATGTGATTGGGAAAAGCAAGCTAGAAAGTGCGAACACCTGAGTAGACGTGAAGCATAAAATCACAACATAAGAAAGAAAGACAACAGATCCTTCAGCAGTTGGACCAATGTGGCGCCCCAGGACCTGGTCGCCACAACAGCATTGGCCCTCCAAAGGGTTAATGCTGAGCCTGGAGGTAATTGAGAGGTCTATTGGCCAGTAAGTTTAACATCCAACGCAGTTCCTCCCTCAGGCCAGCAGGGGGAGCTCTGAACCTGGAATTCCAGGGAGCATTCCTTAAGCCTGACCTGAGGGAGGGGTTAGTAGTCAGTCTGTAGAGAGAAGTCAGAGCAAGCAGACGCAGAGTAGTGGTGTCCTGTGGAACTGGGGCCTAGAGCTGGAGCAGCTTGGCCCAGTGAAGCAGGAGGAGCAGAGAGGCACAGAAGAGACTCGGACATCGGAGTCTGTGGCCACCAGGGCCTAAAATACTCCCTGGTAGCCGAATCCGAAGGGCAGGAGAGCTGCAAGCACCTGGCCCATAAACAGCCCGAAGGTACAGCTGCTTTATCAGGGCCCGGTGTGGACTCCAGCAGAGAAGCACCAGAGAGGGCCTGTGCAGCCTACCACAGAGGGAAAGGGACATACCACCGGTCCCAGCAGCAAGAGGGCCATTGCTAAATTCAGAGAGCAGGATCCTATCACAGTTAGGAAAAGAACAGGAGTAGGCCTCATACTCATCTGGCCAAAACGACATCTGAGTTACTTTCAGGCCGGCCAGAGCCCTCTACCACCTGTAACGGTCTCCCAGGACTAACCGTTTGTGAAGTAAAAGAGGAGAAGGTAAAGAGACTGTTGTTTGTGCCTGTTTCTTTCATTGCCTGTCGGCCCTGCACCGTGTTATCCACACAACACCATAGACTCTCACGAGCACCAACAGTGTCCCCAGGGCACCGCTCCACCTGTGGGGAGCAGTACCACCATTGCTGCCATATCATCACCCCAGAGGCCTCACACAGCAGCGGCGGCTTAATAGCCGCATACCACAGGTGGCGTCACGAACACAAACCCCAAGTCACCAGCCATATTTAACTGACACCCACCAGGGCCACGGAGTCGGGCCCCGCCACCACTGACTACCCCCGGACTAGTCCGGCCCGGCACCGGGTGTCCCATAGCCCTGGGGTGGGCGAGTCACCAACACAAAACAGGCTGTGGTCCAACCAAGAGGGAAATGAGCAACAACCAGACATCACCGGTCTGAACCCTGGAGTGGAGCCATATGACGTGTGGTCAACAGCTCTTTCATATAAACCCATTTAAAAGACAAGGGAGTACTCTCTTCCCCTGCAGAATGAAACATTCAATGTCCAGAGAAGACAAGGCTTGTTTACCATAAGAACTATTTATATATGGAATAGCATACCTCAAGAACTGGTCACCATAGGAATCGTTTATGGCTTCAAAAAAAGGCTTTGAAGCTTTTATAGAAGAAAATAGCATAAATAATTGTAAATCTATAGAGAGTTTTTTAATGAATTTAGAATTTTTGTTCCAGTTGAAATACAGTTGGGATCAGGAGAATTAAGGGCTTTTTAGACGCTGCGATATCGGTGCCGATATCGCTAGCGAGCGTACCCGCCCCCATCGGTTGTGCAACACGGTCAAATTGCTGCCCGTGGCGCACAACATCGCTAACACCCGTCACACGGACTTACCATCCCTGCGACATCGCTCTGGCCGGCGATTTGTCTCCTTTATAAGGGGGCGGTTCATGCGGCGTCACAGCGACGTCACACGGCAGCCGTCCAATAGCAGAGGAGGGGCGGAGATGAGCGGCCGGAACATCCCACCCACCTCCTTCCTTCCTCATTGCCAGTGGACGCAGGTAAGGAGATGTTTGTCGTTCCTTCGGTGTCACACGTAGCGATGTGTGCTGCCACAGAAACAACGAACAACATCATACCTGCAGCAGCAACGATATTAAGGAAATGGTGCGTGTCAACGAGCAACGATTTTTCACGTTTTTGCACTCGTTGATTGTCACTCATTGGTGTCACACGCTGCGATGACGCTAACGACGCCAGATGTGTGTCACTAACGACGTGACTCCGACGATATATCGTTAGCGATGTCGCAGCGTGTAAAGCACCCTAAAGATTAGCACTTTTGGGGAGGGCAGGCTCATGCATTATGGTTGTGCATAAACTCCATTCCCATTATTATTTCCCATTCCTTGACTGAAATTGATGAACTTGTCTTTTATTACCTGTATACCTATGTAACTATGTACTGTAAATATTATTGATTGCTGTCTTGGAGTCTAGTAATAAATTTCTTGTTAAAATTATATCTTACCTGAAAGCCACTTGAATATATCAGGCACTGTTTAAGGCCTGAAACACACTTCCGTTAAAAACACGCACGTGCCGCGAGACACATATTTACCCTGCGTGTTGCGTGTGGTAAGTACGTGTCTCGGGTACGTGCGGTCCATGTGTGTTCTACGTGTGCTATCCGCAATAGCACACGTAGAACCGGTAATTTGCATACTCACGTGGTCCGCGGTGCTGTCCGTGGTGCTGATCTTCGGTCTCCAGCCCTGCCGTCTCCCCGCTGCTGCGGGCCGCAGTGAAGTGAATATTAAATGAGCATAATGAGCGGCGGTCGGCAGCAAGTGGCAGCAGCGGCAGAGACAGGAGGGCAGGAGAAGGTGAATAAATGTTATTTTTTTTTTTTCACTGACACGTGTGTTTTCTCCGGCGCGTGTCACACGGCACCGCATCCACACTACATCCGTGTGGTACGGGTGTGGTACGGGTGTGGGCCGTGTGACACCCGTGCGGCCGGAGATAACGTGGACATGTCAGCGTGTAGAAAAACGCACACACGTGCAAACGGACACACGTTCCGTGTGGTTTTACGTGTGTGTGCCTGCTACAATAGGGTAGCATTGCTGAACGTGTTTTCGTGCCGCCGGTACGTGCAAAAAATGGCAAACACGTACCGGCGGCACAGATGTGTGTCAGAGGCCTAAAGGGAATCTGTCAGTTTATTCTTGCTGTCCAAACCACGGGCAGCATGAATCATATTCGACCTACATGATTGCAGCCAGATATATTTTTCTCTGAAACACTCCAGTATTTCAGAGAAGATGTACTTTAAAGGGAAAATGTCACCAGATTTGTCCCCTATAAGCTGCGGCCACCACCAGTAAGCTCTTATAAACAGCATTGTAGAATACTTTATTTAAATGCCCAAACCAATCTGTATAACATAAAAAAACAGGTTTTCTTATACTCATCTGCAGGGTGGCCCGATTCGAAGGCATCTCTGGTCTTTATCGGACTCCTCCTCTTTTTGCAATCACCGTCCTCCTTTCCTGCTGTGTGTGGCTGACGCGTTCTATGTTATCTGTACAGTGTCCTCCATTGCGCTCCTGCACATACTCACTTCTCTCTGCCCTACTGAGGGCAGATCAAACTATTGTAATGCACACGTGCAGGAGTTCTTTACTCTTACCGCGTGCCTACAGTACTTTCCTCTGCTCCAGCATGTCAGAGAGAAGTGGACATGCGCAGGTGCGCAATAGAGGACTCTGTGTGGATGACATAGAGTGCATCATCTACACAGAGAGAGGAAGAAAGTCGGCAATTGCAAAAAGATAAAAGGCAGCGGACCGAGACCAGCGACATCCATTGGACCAGACTGTTCCGCAGGTGAGTTTAATAAAAGTTGTCTCTTATGTTAGGCCTCTTTCACACGTCCTTGTCTCCGGCACGTGTTTGGTCAGTTTTCTCACATACCGGAGACATGGGCACACGTAGACCCATTAAAATCAATGGGTTTGCGTTCACGTGCGTATTCTGCCATGGACCGTGTGTACATGTGGAGCATACGTCTGCCCGTGTGCTCTACACGTAGACAAGTCCGTTTTTTTCCAACATCACGGGTGTCACATGGAACACAAACGGGTCACACGTAACACAAACGGATGTGTTCCGTGTGACACGCACCGGAGAAAACACGTGTCTGCGAGAAAAAAAAAAAACTTTACTCACCTTCCCCAGCCCTGCTGTCTCTGCCGCTGCTGTCACTTGCTTCTGACCGGCGCTCATTATGCTCATTGCATATTCACTTTACTGCGGCCGGAAGCAGCAGCAGCGGGGAGTCGGCAAGACCGGAGACCGAAGATCAGCACCACGGACAGCGAAGCCAGGGACAGGTGAGTAGAAAGTTCCCGTTCTCCATGTGTTATCACGGATAACACACGGAGAACACACGTGTGCCATACACATGGCTCACCGAGGGCAATACGCACCTTTGACACGTCCGTGAAAAACGTGCGTGATTTTCACGGACGTGTGAAAGAGGCCTTATACAGAGCGGCCTGGGCTTTTATACAGTGTGTCCACCCATATCCTGTCCACCACCATTAACTTGAGAATGGTGGCAGCTTTAGGCATAGAAGTGGTGTATAGGTATAGTAAAGTAGCCATGCGCTACGCAATGAAACCACCTATAGCGCCACCTGGTGGAAAACAACGGAGTTAGCATTTTTATTTCGAAAATGGAATGAGAAAGAGAAAAAAAGTGAATTACAAAGTTGTAGGGCATCATCAATTCAATACGAATCGACACCTTGCATACAGAAATGCTATGATTAGAATGAGTAAAACTCACAAGGCTTCTGACATGAAGCGATACCTCATAGATACCTTCCTACAAGTCATTTGGTATGGTGGCTGCGTGGAGTGGCCTCCACGCTCACCTGACCTGACCCCATTGGACTTCTTTCTGTGAGGTCACATCAAACAGCAGGTGAATGCGACCCCTCCACCAACATTGCAGGACCTACAACGACATATCACAGATGCTCGTGCAAACGTGTCACCTACCATATTGCACAACGTGCAGCAAGATACAGTATGCTGTCCAGAGTCCAGATGTGCATTGCAGCTGATGGTGGCCACTTTGAGCATCAAAGTTAAATGAGCGCCATATGCGTGACCATCATTCAATGTTTTGGGGGGGGTCATGGGTTTCATATCATAGCATTTCTGTATGCAAGGTGTCGATTCATATTGAAATGATTATGCCCTACAACTTTGTAATTCACTTTTTTTCTCTATCTCGTTCCGTTTTTGAGATAAAAATGCTAACTCCATTGTTTTCCACCAGTTGGCTCTTTAGGTGGTTTCATTGCGTAGCGCATGGCTACTTTACTATACCTAGACACCACATCTATGCCTATAGCTGCCGCCGTTCTCAAGTTAATGGCAGTAGACAGTATATGGGTGGACACACTATATACAGTATTCTAGACTGCTGTATATAAGGGCTTACTGGTGGTGGCCACAGTTTATAGTGGACAAATCTGGTGACAGGTTCCCTTTAAAGACCCAGCCGAGGACCATAGTTGGAGATGAAACTAGTCCGGCGCTTCTCCCAGCGCTGCTGCAGGTGATTGATAGGTCTTTCCTTATGTACTCCCGGAGGACTGATCACAGCTGTGAAGAGCCAGACTAGTTTTGTCTCTGGCTTTGTTTCCTCTTTCGAGAATACTTTCTTTGTAATGTCGGAGCATGTCAGAGAAATACATACCTGCGTGTAATCATGCAAGCTGTCTCTAATTCATGCTGCCCGCAGTTTGGGCCGCATGAATCAGGTGACAGCTTCCCTTTAAAAAGAAATCCTTTAAATATTTTTACTATTGAGACATCTGAAAATAACATGCTGATATGCCAGGAAACTGAAAGTAAATTTTATTCTATTAGTTTATAAATAATAATAATAATAATAATAAGATTAATATGTGATGAAATGATGGGTGTCTCTACTAAAAGCAAAATAATGGATTATCTGACAAGGAAAATCAACAGCAGCCGGATATCCCATATGAAAGGCTCTATATTTGTACAGTTTTCTATGTGCCTCTCACGACGGCCTGCTTAGTCGGATATTCTCACGTCTCTGTCCTATCTCTGTCTTTCCTTGTAATATCCCTTCTGACCTTCATTGTTTTATTAACCTTTTCAGAATTTTCAGTTATTTGTCTTACTCTAGAAGTAACATCCACTAGGAAGTGCTAAACTCACCAATTCTTGTCTTGAAAGTTCCCACATGATATAATACTTGCTTTCCAAATTTGCTGTCACATTACCTTATAGCCCTTCTGTTTTTTCCTGAGAAGCGGAGGTTATCCATTTGATGATTTGATGAACATACTTTTTTTTTTGACCTATGAATTAGTGCCCACTACTTCTCCTTGTCATGTCATGATATTTTTAGATTTTCTGCATTATGGCACATGCATTTCTTACAGCTACAAATCAATCTCTGCACAGGCCTAAAAATGCTGTAAGGGAAGAAGGTACAGTGTATGAAAGAACACAGAGACCTAATATGAACGCGTGTCTATCAGTCCAATCATCAGCATCTGTTCTACTGATCAAATTGCTAATGCATTCACTTGTATGGCAAAACCATTTCATATATACAGTATATATATACACTATATATATTACTGATATCCCTTAGTATAGGTGCAGGATCATTTCATTACATTTTAGCACAAAAACACTGTACGGGTTTCCTATGAAAGTCTTATGCTCAGTTTTTTAAGAAGCACGGCTCATAATAAATTTTGTTGCATTCTTGTCCGTTTTTGTGCCGGTGAACTATGAGCTGGCATAAACTTTATTTCTGCCTGTGGAATTCTTACATCTACTTTTTTAAAAGCAGCAAAAAATACTCTCTAGGTGTGATATGCACAAAATATGTGACTTGTAACATCGTTATTGGCCACCCACCGTACCTCCCAACTTGTGAAGAACAGAGAAAAAGGAGCCAGCACGATCTGAAATTGGCATGCATCATATAAAAAGTGCAAATTCACAGATTTATTCCAACTGTAGTGTAATAGAAAAATTAGATTTTTAGCAAATAATTGATCAATTCTTTGAGCCACCCCTGCCAACGTCACGGCAAATCTCAATAGGGGGGTCCTACACTATATTATGTATTTAATGTGCCATGCGGCCTCCTAAAGTTAAAAGCAGAACCATAATGGAGCACACATACCTATAACCTGTATATAGCCGCTTCCATGTTGCAAAAGAGGCAATTATGGATAGAGGCCAGCCCAGGTCCCAGCATGTGGAGCAAACTCTACACAAACCAGGATTATATCAGAACTGACCCTCCCAGTGCCAGACAGCAACCATTGATAAAGGCGGACCAGATCCAAGTATGGTGCTTAATTAGCATTGCCTGTGGAAAGGGGTGAGGCAACTGAATTTGAACAGCTACCAACAGGAGGAATACATTGCAAACCAAAATCAGGCGTGCAAAGTAAGGTGGTGGTCAGCCACCAGAAAAATGTAGCATAACTACAGTCATAATAGAGAAAAAGGAGCCAGCACGATCTGAAAATAGCATGCATCATATAAAAAGTGCAAATTCACATATTTATTCCAACTGTACTTTAATAGAAAAATGACATTTTTAGCAAATAATTGATCAATTCTTTGAGCCACCCCTGCCAACGTCACGGCAAATCTCAATATGGGGGTCCTACACTATATTATGTATTTCATGTGCCATGCTAATTAGCACCATACATGGATCTGGTCCACCTTTATCAATGGTTGCTGTCTGGCATGGGAGGGTCAGTTCTGATATAGTTCTGGTATGTGTAGAGCTTGCTCCACATGCTGGGACCTGGGCTGGCCTCTATCCACAATTGCCTCTTTTGCAACATAGAAGCGGTTATATATACAGGTTACAGGTATGTGTGCTCCATTATGGTTCTGCTTTTAACCTTATCTAGGAGGCCGCATGGCACATGAAATACATAATATAGTGTAGGACCCCCTATTGAGATTTGCCGTAATGTTGGCAGGGGTGGCTCAAAGAATTGATCAATTATTTGCTAAAAATCTCAATTTATACTATAGTACAGTTGGAATAAATCTGCGAATTTTCACTTTTTATATGATGCATGCCATTTTCAGATCGTGCTGGCTCCCCTCTCTCTCTGTTTGATTGTAGTTATGCTACAAATGTCTGGTGGCTGGTCACCACCATGCTATGCACGCCTGATCTTGGTTTGCAATATATTCCTCCTGTTGGTAGCTGTTCACATTCAGTTGCCTCACCCTTTCCACAGGCATTGCTAATTAGCACCATACTTGGATCTGGTCTGCCTTTATCAATGGTTGCTGTCTGGCACTGGGAGGGTCAGTTCTGATATAGTTCTGGTATGTGTAGAGCTTGCTCCACATGCTGGGACCTGGGCTAGCCTCTATCCACAATTGCCTCTTTTGCAACATAGAAGCGGTTATATATAGGTTACAGGTATGTGTGCTCCATTATGGTTCTGCTTTTAACTTTATCTAGGAGGCCGCATGGCACATATAATACATAACATAGTGTAGGACCCCCCTATTGAGATTAGCCGTGACGTTGGCAGGGTTGGCTCAAAAAATTGATCAATTATTTGCTAAAAATCTCAATTTATACTATAGTACAGTTGGAATAAATCTGTGAATTTGCACTTTTTATATGATGCATGCCATTTTCAGATCGTGCTGGCTCCCCTCTCTCTTTGTGAAGAACAGACAGAGGGACAAACTGTGTGGCATGCGCTCCAGCAAATTTTGACCACATCCCTAGACACACCTCAAGCTACACCCATTTGGCCAACGCAACATATACACTACATGTGAACATGGTCTAAATGTCCATGCAAACTGGATGTAATAGTGTAGTGTGAAATGTGGTGGTAATCATGGGTGAGAGGCTGTTCTCTTGCACCCCAGCATGCTGTATGAAAGATGGGGTCCTGGCTGGGTGTGTAGACTTGTGTTGTGAGAGCGGTAAAGGACCAGATGTTAACTGAGTCACTGAAGGAGACCACCAGAACCGACTTTTTCTTCATCTCTAGAATACAGGGACATAGAAATACACTCCTGTGTACAGATATATCTCTATGTACCTGTCTAATCTGCTTCTGGGTTCCATGCCTTCAAAACAACTCAAGATTACCAAATTTTCCTATCTCTCTTTACTAACACTGTGGTTCATTGGTAAAGCTGCTTTCTGTGGACATGAAGGTTGGGTGTTCGAGTCCTGGGGAGACAAGAGGGGAATTGCTAATTTGATTTGTGCTCATTCAGTGAGATGCCGGCCCTCCCACCAAGGAGGAGGTATGGAGCTGACGAGGAAAAGTAAGAAGTCAGGATTAAAGATGAGCAAACCCGATGTTCGACCAAAAACCAAGAGTGCTAGTATATACTGTATAAGGCACCAAAATATTCTATTCAATAAATCAAAAAATAAAAGTCATGGATCTTTGTTGTGAAAAAATATATGTAAATAACTTTATTGACAGTGGCAAAAAAGTAACACACACTTAAAATCATTTAAAAACTGGAGCAACAGCTCATACAGACCAGCTTCCATCCCAAAAGATCCGCTATAAGACACTAAGATAGAACTACAATTTAAGACCCTTTACAAATAGTTGTGGGTAGAGAGACAGTAATATACAATTGAAATTCATATCACATTGATCATATAGTAGACATTCATATATATTCAATGATTACTATGTGAGCCACCCAACAGTAGTGATGCAACCTAAAGGCTAATAAATGAGCATCAGTCATGTAGAATCTACCTAGGATAGTGGACACCAGTATATCGCAATGATGCCCAGACTTCCAAATATGACCCAAATAGTGCATGCTATAATATATATTGCACCACAATTGTATAGATTCAGCCAACATGGAGGGCTATAAACATGGCCGTGCAATAGAGCATGAAAAAAAAAAAAAAAAATCAGTGCTAAGGTCTATAGTGCCATCCAGGTAGCATAGGTCAAAAATCTAAGCCTATAGCCAGAGGCCATCATAGGAATAGTTACCAGGGATGAAACATAGGTCAGGGTAGAAGCTGGAGACCCAGACGCGTTACGCCAGTCAAGCTGGCTTCATCAGGGGAAACAAACCCGAAGTTCAATGTTCTGAGTTCATATCAAATACAGACTTTTTTAAAAAAAAAGAGTTAAAAAATAGTTACAGTTTGAAGTTTAGGTGCTTTACATATGCAAACCACTCAAGTGAGCAGTGCTCTGCCCGGATATGTGTGATGCTCAGCCCAGTGAGAGCCACTTGCAGTGTTTGAACGGCTCGTACTGGGAGTAAAATCAGCATGATTGGTTGTAATGTGCACATACAGAAGAAAAAATAATTGGAAAAACCCCACCCTCCCCCGTAAGCGCTCTGTGTATGGCTGGCTGCATGTGAGCGGAGACCCAAGCTGCCAATCAGTGACTTCCAATGGGGCTCAGGTCAACTCCAGGTCCAGAACAGAACTTTAGATAGGTTCAACTGAATCTCCCGAACCCCAACTTCAAAGGGTCCGCTCATCTATGGTGGGGACAAATGTCTTGACTGCCCAGACAGCGGCACTGAGCCATGAAATCACGTTAAGTTCCCCTGAATTCAGGACGGTTGAGAGCTATGCACCCAGGATAGAAAAAAAATCTGTCCCTACTAGATTAAATACAATCTGCCTATTGCATGTATAATCAATGTTACAAGAAGACATAAACAGCTGAGGAGAAGGGGTATCAACATACACAGGAAGCTATGAAAGATATATGTGTGGCGCCCCTGAGGCTTCAGTCGCCACAGGGTACTGCACATCGGCTGATGTGTGGTATTCATCCCGAATACGGAGGAGGTCATTGCCAGTAATCACCACAATCCACACAATAGACAGTCAGTTGCCCTCCCACTGGGACTGGGTTAGGGTAGGCACTACAAGGTAAGGTGACAGACACACACACAGTACAGACAGCGTCAGGAGTGGAGAGAAGACAGTCGCTGAGGAGGGAGGTGTGCCATAGCTTCCTCAGGACCGAGTGCAGAAAGCAGGGTGCGGAGCCCTAAATATTGAATAATTCCCAAGTCGTGGGACATGACAAAATTACTACTCGAGGGAGAAGAATAGAATTTAAAACATTTTCACCAAAATTGGAATTGAGACCAGAGACCCTGTCCTAAGTAATTGTGATCCACCCAAATATATGCATACTTCACTATGCTCTGAATAGGGAGGTTGGAGTCATTGAGGGATAGAGGAGCCAATATCTCATCTTTTCTAAAAACAATGAGCATGTTAAAATTCAACTGCCTGATCCTTCTCTCCCTTGACATTTTCCTGCAGGAGAAATTTGTGTGGGTCTCATATGCTGTAGATGATCAGATAAAGCCGAAATTGGCAGGTTTGTCTGACATTAAACTACCGGTATTATGTGTGAAGAAGAGTTGTGAACAGCATTCACCAAAACTTTAGTAACCAAACCTTCTTTGCGTAAAAATAGAAATCTATTTTAATTGATATAACTAATTTACATACATTCTAAAAATGTGTTTGTAACTTTTTAATCTGTGGACCAAATCTATACTTAATTAAATAAAAATGTAATTGCATGTGACGCTATTCAGTGGATTGTTTTCAGACTTTTACAAGTCAATGCAATACATTTTTCAACCTGCAGATTTGATATTCCAGAAAGCAGCAGTAAATTCAGTGTTATGTTCCTTTTTGTAACCAGAAGTGTTTGTGAGCTGCTCCCCGGCCAATGCAAAACCCGTGTTCTTCCTGTTCTGATTAGTGAAAGCACCAGGGCATGCAGCCAACAAACCAATATAGTCCCTGTGCCTAAATTTATCCACAATACGAGTGTCTCCGCTGCAACCCCCCAAAGACCCATAGAACAATAAGGAAAGCGATCCTTCACAAATTCAGAGAACAATAAAGGACTCTTTCAAGTGTCAGAGAATATTTTTAGCGGCCGCGCCCAGTCCTGTAACACCTAGAGCCTATTAAAAAGGCATAATACCAGGAAGCTGGTCCTAAAGTGTCCTTTCCTGAGTGGAGACAGGCCGAGAGCGTTGGAGTCAGCGCCTGGACCGTGGAGGGGGGCGGAAGACAACTAAAGTGGCCTTTGGCCAGCCCGTGTTTTATTTGTGTAGAAAGGATGTGATATTGCTTGCGTTTAGCATGTCCAAATTTCCTGAAGCGACTGTCAATTATTGAGAGGAGGGAGTTTGGTTTCTCTTCTATTCACTGAATTAACTCCATGATTGCTGATAATAATACAAGAATTACAATATTACATAAGGTTATAATATTACATAAAGTCTTTTTTTTTTAGCTGATATATTGAATTTTATCTAGGAATGAACTGACATGCAGCATCTTGTTGCACACTAAGACCTCCAGAATGCAACAGAGCAGGGGCGCAAGAGATTGTACAAGAGGCTATGGAGCCCCTGGAGCTATGTACGACAAAGCTACAAGATCCTATGTGTCTTATATAGTGTTCTATTCGGTAGAGATATTCTCCCCCAGAAACAAAGCTTCTAGGGAAAAATACATTTGTAATACATTACATGATGCTCGGATTCGTAAGGCGTCTAGCAGGAAAAGCTATGTATGCCTCCATATGAATTGGGTGCCCTATTAGCTTTGGACATCTCAGAAGTGTCATAATACTGTAATTTGACTGTGTTCACTGTTATAACCGCTATATGCCTTTTCACTGAAGATTATTTGTTAAAATTTAACCTGAAGCTGGCCATGCACATGAGATACTAAAACATGCAGAAAAAATAACAAAAACATTTATCAAATTGCATAGGGCTTAAACAATTCTATCAATAAAACTTTACCTAAGTGGTGCAACAATGCACTCAATAAATGTCTCTTAGGCCCGTTTCACACGTCAGTGAAAAACAGTGACGTTTTTCACTGGCGTGTAAAACACGCACATGTCCCTGCGTGTGCCGTGATTCACGGCACACGTGGGTTGTCTAAGTGCAATCCGGGCTCCGTTCTCCGTGGCCCGTGATTGCACTTAGAAAACAACTCACCTGTGCGCGCTCCCGTTGTCCATGGTGCTGATCGCTCCCGCGGTGCAGCATCCAGCCGGCGGTGACCCCCGCAGCAGCTGCTTCCGGGTCAGCTGTGTCGCGCATAATGAATATGCGCGACAATAATGAGCCGGCTCAGAAGCAGCAGGCTGCACGGGCTGCAGAGGACATCGCTGGACGCCGGGTGAGTAAAAATGATTTTTATTTTAAAAGCACGTTTTTTTCTGGCACGTGTTTCACGGACCACACCACCGCGTGGTCCGTGGAACATCAGTGATGCCAGAAAAAAATGGACATGTCTCCGTGCGGCAATCACGCACACGCGGGTACGCCGCACGGAGACACGTGCAGTGAAAAATCACTGACGTGTGAGCAGACCCATTCATTATAATGGGTCTGCGTATGTTAGTGATTCTGGTACGTTTTAAAAAAAGCACAAACATCCCAGAATCACTGACGTGTGAAAGGGGCCTTATGGAGCAGGCACAAATCAAAGAGGCAAAAAGCTTTTAAAAGTTATCAGCGAAATATCACAAGAAATATAAGGTCAGATCAGTTAAAACATTATCGAATTCAGGTTTTGGTATCCACTCCCAACTACAGTCAGGCGTTCTTAGGGGCACTTTGCACACAACAACCGAGCCGAGCACGATAGTCCCCGCCCCCGTCGCAGCAGGGGTCTCTTGTGATAGCAGCCGTAGCGAACATTATCGCTACGGCAGCTTTACATGCACTCACCTGCCCTGCGACGTTGATCTGGCCGGCAACCCGCCTCCTTATTAAGGGGGCGGGTCGTGCGGTGTCATAGCGACGTCACACGGCAGGCGGCCAATAGAAGCGGAGGGGCGGAGATGAGCGGGACGTAAACATCCCGCCCACCTTCTTCCTTTCACATAGCCAGCGTGAGCTGCAGGACACAGGTAGGAGATGTTCCTCGCTCCTGCTGCTTCACACACAACGATATGTGCTGCCGCAGGAACGAGGAACAACATCGTACCTGTCGCAGTCGCGTAATTATGGAATTCCCAGACACTACACCGATGATACGATTACGACGATTTTGCGCTCGTTAATCGTATCATCTAGGATTTACACACTACGATGTGGAGTGCGACGCCGGAAGTGCGTCACTTTCGACATGACCCCTCCGACATCGCACCTGTGATGTCGTAGTGTGCAAAGTGCCTATTATAGTTTGGTCAGGGGTCTCATCGGATAAATGTCTCCATTTAAATGACCATGCAGAGTTTATGTTTATCTATCCATTAAACATTCATTTAACAGGCAGCTATTTCATCCAACTCACCCATACATACAGTTAGAGGAGTGATCATGTGTTTTCTAGGTGAAGATAACTGAAAGCTGCTGCCCTGAAAACCAATAGATCAGATATTGAAATTCCAACTGCCTTGTTTTCTTCTCCCCCAACATCATCTGTTGAGGGAAAAGTTGGGAAGCACTTATACACATCAGATGATTGTCCAGTCCTGCCAAAATTCGTGTGGTATGTATAGGGGTCTGTGACGGTTCGCTTAATATTTCTGATAGGGTTTTCTTGCACGCCATACCCTCAGCCTCCAGTTCTCTGTAGTCTTTAACCTTTTCTGCCACAGTGTCATACACCTTAACGTAGTTCTCATTTTCTTCAAGAGTTTTGGCGCTGTTTCTACTTTCAGCCACCCTAGAAGTGGGTCTATTACATATCTACTCTTTGTGACCATTGTAGATTCTCCTTCTACCAGCACTCTTGAGAATTTTTTCTCTTAGGCCATGTGCCCACGGGAGCTCGCTTCTGCGGATTTTGCTGCAGAAAACTTGCAGCTTTATCTGGATTTTCCAGATAAAGCCGCAGGTTTCAGCATGTACAGACACTTCCCATGTTATCCTATGGTACATGGGGAGTGCTGTGTCCACGTTGCGGAATGTGCGGCTGCGGAATATGTTGCGGATATCCCGCAGCCGCACATAACTGCATGTCAATTATTCCTGCGGATTTACCTGCGAATGGTCCCATACTTACCTGCCTTGATAGCAGACACCCGGTCACATTCCCTTGGTGCACAGGAGGCTGGAGCGCGGTGGATCCATGAGCAGGAAGGAGGAGGTGGGCGGGGCCTGCACGAGCTCCAGTCATGTGACAGCCAGAGCTAGTTCAGGCCCGCCCACCTTCTCCTGCACAGTGTAGAGACGCTGACAGATGCCGGAGAGAAGTGCTGCGTGATGGAGGTAAGTATGAACTCCCCCGATCACTGCAGCACTTGTTCTGCATTGAGGATGCAGTGCTGAAGCCATGGTACTGTATCCTCAATGCAGAATGCCCGCACCAAATCCGCAGGACATTCCGCAAATAAACCGCAGCATTGAAACAAAGTTGTGCTGCGGTTTTCTGGGAGCTCCTGCGAAATGTCCTGCGGATATAACCACAGGACACTTTCCCCCGTGGGCACATAGCCTTATAGTTCTCTAGCAGATTTCTTCTCTTATTGTGCGCTCCAGGATTTCATCTCCTGCAGTGCTCTCGACTGATAGATCAACAGCCTTAAGCGGGCTTTACATGCTGTGACATCGCTAGCATCGGCTAGCGATGTCGAGTGCGATAGCACCCGCCCCCGTCGTACATGTGATATTGTGTGATCGCTGCCGTAGTGAACATTATCGCTACGGCAGCGTCACACGTAGATACCTGTGCAGCGACGTCGCTATGACCGCCGAACAATCCCTCCCTCAAGGGGGAGGTGCGTTCGGCGTCACAGCGACGTCACTGCGGCGTCACTAAGCGGCCGGCCAATAGAAGCGGAGGGGCAGAGATGACTGGGACGTAATATCCTGCCCACCTTCTTCCTTCCTCATTGCGGCTAGAGGCAGGTAAGGAGATGTTCGTCGCTCCTGCGGTGTCACACATAGCGATGTGTGCTGCCGCAGGAACGACGAACAACATCGCTAATAAGCAATTAACGATTTTTTGATTCAGGACGACCTCTCTGGGGCAAACGATTTTGGCCACTTTTGCGATCGACTAAGGTCGCTCGTACGTGACATACGCTACGATGTCATTAACGTCGCCGGATGTGCGTCACAAACACTGTGACCCAGACGATAATACATTAACGATATCGTAGCGTGTAAATCCCGCTTTACATTCAAACATCGTGGAAGACACCAACACCACTCTCTTGATCTGCTCCTTTTTCTCTTGCTGGTCATCGTTGTCTGCCTATACACACCAGTGGTTGTTACTGTTAATGTATCTTCCTTAACAAGGTACTCAACCTTCTCTGAACACTCAGACGGTGCAGGTTGTTCCACCTCTCAGCGCATGTTGCATCTCCGGCATTTGGAGGACGATTTACCTATCTTACTTGACTCTTCTTCACTGCAGTCTCTTTTTACTTTATTAGAGACACTGTCTACACTGGAGTTATTATCACTCCCCCTGGTATCCTGGACTAACCACCCCAACGTTTAACCAGGTTGTGGCCCCCTCCTCTGGAGTTACCCTGTTTTCAATAAACTCATTGTTGTTTATTTTTTTACATGCCATGTCGCTAAGTTGGGCATGTCCAACATTTTCTTTGATCACCTCTAACTTAGGACTGTCAACCTTAGAAGGCACTAATGACTCGCCCCGAGGCTATGGGGTACTTGATCCCGGGTGGTATACTACTGGGACATGTCACTGGCTGGCCGTTACCCGGTTCCGTGACCCTGGGGGTCGCTTTAAAAAGGGTTATGTACTGGGGAATATTTAATAAAGTTTATGTTGTGACACCACTTGCAGGTTGCGGTTATGGAGATAGAACCGCCGCTGCACAGTCTCTCCACTGGGGCTGATGTTGACGGCAGCCTGGATGTTGGGCCCTCCACAAGTAGGGCCGGGGCCCCAGGGGGTAGGTGATGGAGCTAGTGGGCCGTAGGCGTTGGAGCGCGGGACGGCGTCGCTGGTATATAATGAGGACGAGGCAAGAGCTCCGGTTCAGGTGTTTTACTCACTCGTTAGGAGATCTCCCGGGAGCATACTGGTTCACTGCTGGTAAGTCTTTGGTTATCCAGTGCAAGATCCAGGTGGTTTCCGGTGCCAGTGTTAAATGTCTTGTTTGTCCTCGCTATCCAGCGATCAGCAGAAGGAACCTGGGTTGAGCTCATGCTCCCAAGCCCCAGGCTCCACAACAGAAAGATAAGATGTCTGAAGTCCCACCAGCACAGGTTCTTTCCTGCACCCAGTCTGGTCTCATGGGATGTCCCTTCAGAAAGCTCACTATGTGTCATGGCTACCTCCTCTTATACCCCATGTGGCACCTGCCCCCCAGTGGTTATCCTGGTGACCGGGAAGTCCCATGCTACTGGATGGCTAACACTCCCTGGGGGAGGCACCTAACTGCATGTGTAATGTGTCTGGTGTGAGCACCGGCAAACTAGCTGTCACTTACCCCAGATAGATACTGCTCCTTAACTCAGTTGCAGTACCCTGTAGCGACCAGAGGCTCAGGGGTGCTACACTAACGCCACCTCATTACACAGACACCAACATACCAACAGGATCCCTTTCAGCCTCCCATTATGGTGGGGGTCCCTTAGGGCCATTATTGCTTTAAGATACTTTCCCCATCTCCCTCAAGTCAAAAAATAATTTACAATCCTGGCCTATTACAACTGGATACAGTAAGTCCGAGACTACACCAATGTCAAAGCTCATAATGTTCCTAGCTGTCTCAATGACCACTGTGGACACATTATATTCTTTACTGTCCCCATTGATGCAACTGACACAGATTTTCCTTCCCTGTGGCCCTCATCATAGTCACCAAGCTCCCCGAGTCTATAAGTCCAGTCATGCATTCTCCAACCACCTCTATGGAATACAGATGTGGCCCCCCGTCAGATTGGCAGTCTATACTGTACATTGGACATTTTGGGTATCCATCCTTTTCGGGTATCCACCCTGTTTTGGGCACCCCAGTCTAGAGGGGGCACATTCTGTGGACTCCCCATGGAATTCTCATGTACCAATCTGTACACTCAGTGCACCAGAGGTTTCCTGGGCATCCCATGATTGCACTGGACCCAAAAATGTTTGCACACTCTGGCCCATTACAACCTTGCCAAAATGCTCTGACGCAAACCAATGTTGTTGCTGCAGCTCCCACTGCTGTCACCATACTTCCTGGCACATCAGGCTGCCGGTCTCCCGCCGCTGCTGCTGCATTCGCTGCTTCTGCTGCCACTGCTGTCAATGGACCTCCTGGCACATCCAGCTTCCAGTCCCCTACTGCTGATCTTGCTGCTGCTCAGTGACCTGCACTAGGTATTTTAACAGCAATTCATCAGAATGCGCTGCTCCACTTGCCGTTTAGCTCACACAGCTCTGTACAGCTGCACCCAGAACTTTGTGAACCCACCGATCGACAGCAAACCACCGCTCTAATCCTCACTTGTGCTTCCTGGAACGCTGCACGCAATTTAGCACCATATGTGACAGTTCACTTACTATATGTTATGGGGTTACTCACCTTGCTTGCTCTACAAGTTAGTGATTGGAACACTTTCCATTTAAAAGTTCAGATAGTTTATTAAACGTTTCATAAACCGAAACAGGTTAAAGAAAACAAGAGCCTTCCTTTGGCTTTACAAGAACATAATTACGCAGTGTACAGTCACAGGTATGCCTGGATACGTTCAGATACACTCATCCACAGTAGTATCCCAGTGGAGTAACCTCAGGCTCCACTCAGTGACTCCGGTCAGTACACACAACTGTGGCGCCCCTGAGGCTTCAGTCGCCACAGGGTATTGCATCTCACTTAAGGTGCAGTACTTATCACAGGTAAGGAAGAGGTTAACCACTGGTGTTCATCACTTACACAACAAACACAGCTTAGGTGCTTTCCCACTGGAACTGGGCTAGAGGTGGTAACCATAGCAATGGGACTTCCCCAGTACTAGTGAGTCATCAGGAAGGTGGTGGCAGCATGAGGAAAGTTAGAGAACAAACAGACTTTTACCTCAGAATAGTCTGGGACACAGAAGATCACGGTCACTGAGGAGAGTGCTTTAGAGCTTCCTCAGTTAGAGCTGGCCCGACTGGAAGGAGCAGGAGACGACCGGTGGAGCTGGTGAGACAAAGGAGCAACATGGTAGCCGAGGGGTGAGCCTAACAGCCCCTTCGGGATCGGCGCAGTCAGGGTGCAGAGCCCTAGAGTGGCGTACACTCCACGTTGCGCCATCAGAGTCTGCAGGGAAGGGGGATTTCATGTTCCATTGCCCACCACAAAGGTCCCGGGGCACAGCAGCACATAGAGTTAGGAGTCAAGACCACGGTCAAGCCCCCATTTGATTTGCGCTGTCTGAGGATGGGGCGGGAACTAAGCCCAAGGACACTGGGATCCCTAAATAGCTTCACGCCACGGGGATCCACACTACAAAGCGCAAGAAAGGTCTCACAGCTTCACAACACCGGTGGTGGCCTCTGAATCATCTGGGATCAGCTGGGGCCCATCACGGCGGAAACCGGCAGTCCAAGGGTGACGACTTAACAGTGAGTAAAAGACCTTGAACCGCATCCACTGTGTCAACCAATTATTGCCGGCGCCAGCACCCCGCGCTCTGACGCCACCGGCCACTACCACCCCTCCATCATCTTCCCTGGGGTCTGGCTCTACCTGTGGGGAGCTGAACCATCCGAGCTGCAACACCATCTGCTCCAGAGGACAGCACCCGCAGCGGAAGATAATCCCTGGCCACACACCACAGGTGGCGTCACGAGACAACAACTCCCAACATCCTCAACCCCTTTATCCTCATCTCCCCACCATCATCCCATCCTTCATCCCTTTGTGGAAACCTCGGGGTCACGAAACTAGGCAGGGCCACCTGAGACATCCTCTGACCCTCACCGGCCCAGTGACAAGTATTCCCAAGACCCCGTGGGGTGCTCCACAACCCCTTTTGGTTTACCTTCAGGAGGTTTGGCAGCCCCACACAAACTGACTCCTGTCAGTGCACATGTTCAGACAGTGTCCAGTGAACCACACCTCTCTTAGAGGCTCCTTCTGAATGACTGACTTACCATGTGTCAACCAAATAGACACCATTGAGACATATGAGACACACCAATGGGTGGAGGTATGTGGATAGACAGACCCACCCATCTCTTCAGCTATCCGTAAACCTGGCCCAGTGAATGCCTTAACAAGAGTTGTGGCACTACAGGTACCAGAGTAGACATTCCAGGTTTACATCCCATAGGACTCTCTCTATGATACATACCGGCCATTCACAATGTAGTTGGTCACCATCTTTCAGGTCTTAAAGCTTTGAAACGGGCATCTCATTTCAAATTGTGTAATTTGTAACAAAATCCAGGTAACAATTTCATTGTATTTTCTGTTTTGTTTTATTTTTTCCAAACTATCATGTATTTATTTGTAGGATTGCCAACCATAGATTATTTTCTGGACAGTTCATAAAAACAGACAACAGTTTTACTGGGTCCATGAAAAAAAAAAAGGATATGTCTTTGCTTTTTTTAAAGCAGGAGAAACTCGTACAGATTGTTATGATTAGAATTTTCATCATTTTACAGTAATACCATCAATTCACTCATATCAGTACTTTGGTCTGTAGTCCTATATCACTCCCAAACTTTATGGTTTTATTTGGT
Source organism: Anomaloglossus baeobatrachus (assembly GCF_048569485.1). NCBI lineage: Eukaryota > Metazoa > Chordata > Amphibia > Anura > Aromobatidae > Anomaloglossus > Anomaloglossus baeobatrachus. Next base: position 661,275,326 of record NC_134353.1, on the reverse strand, counting down.
TATAAAATTTGCCTTGCAAATTATTAGTTCGCAATGTTTTTTACTTTCACAATACTCATATTATGGCATAGCCTAAAGCGGGCTTTACACGCTACGATATTGCTAGCAATTGCTAGCGATATCGTACACAAAAGCACCCGCCCCCGTCGTGCATGCGATTTCGTGTGATCGCTGCCGCAGCGAACATTATCACTACGGCAGCGCAATACGCACTTACCTGGTCGTCGTCGTCGCTGTGACTGCCGAACAATCCCTCCCTCAAGGGGTAGGGATGTTCGGCATCACAGCGACGTCACCGCGACGTCACTAAGCAGCCGGCCAATCAAAGCGGAGGGGCGGAGATGAGCGGGACGTAACATCCCGCCCACCTCCTTTCTTCCGCATTGCGACCATCATTACTGATGGTTTTGGGATGACCTCTCCATGGTGAACGATTTTCACCATTTTTGAGGTCGCTTAAGGTCGCTGGTAAGTGTTACACACTGCGATATCGTTAATGATGCCGGATGTGCGTCACTAACAACATGACCCCGACGATAAAACATTAACGATTTCGTAGCGTGTAAAGCCCCCTTTAGAGCTCATGCACACAGCAGACCACAGTGCTGAGTAATGAATGAGTTATATTACAAGTATGGAGCTTTATTACTTACTACACAGGCTCCTTTGGATGCCATATGTATAGTAAGAAGATTATTCTTCCATATAAGTAATGATACTGTGTGAGAATACCTGTAAGCTTATCAGAACATATGTGAGATCCTTTGATCCCAAACACAGTTCCCACCTCAAGGACAGGAAAGTGGTGAAACTGGTGAGAAAATGCCTAAGGTTGCAACATTTTTGCGTAACCTTCATCAGTTTGATGATTCGGGACTTATATGTACAAATCAATTCTCTTCTAGTAGTACTGGTTCTTACACATATCATATCGTCCAGTCCTGCCAAAATTGGTCAGTAAAATTCAGCTATAATCTGCAGAGGACATAGGTAGTGATTGTTTACTCTCCCAGCAGCACTCCACTGGGAGAATCAACCATAACAAGCTCATTAAAATCAATGGGCTAGCTGTGTGATGCATGGACATGCAGGGTCTTCCAAAGAAGAGGTCCTCTCTGGAGTGGCAATTTATATTTGCTAATAAATGAGAACCCTGACTGAGCATATCCCTTCAATAGAGATCTCTTAATAGCATTTTTTATATTGTATTTTCTAAACCAGACAACCCCGTTAAAGGGAATTTGTCACGTCCCTTATACCCTCCAAGCCAGCAGCATTTGCATGTTCAAATTCCCTTCCTAACATCCTTGTATAACATCAGTCTCTATAATAAAACTAGAAAAAAAGCATTTATTACCTCTATTTTTCTTATTCAAATTAGGCCCGTGGCTAGTCGAAGGGGGGCCCTGGCTAGTCAGTCCTTTTTCCATGTTATCACGCCCCTGTGGGTGTGATAACAAGATTTCCAAGAGTGGCATCACTGACAGCTCCTAGACATCTTCCGCATGCTCACGGATCGTTCCAGCTGTGTCAGTGCGCCTCAGAAGCCGGGTGTACTTGTTGAGCTTCAGACTGTACATGATCCAAGGTCTTCTGCACCTCCGGTCATGTGCAGTGTGCCTTTGTAGCTGGGTGTACGCTCCCTGGCTTCGGATGCACACTACACATGGTCAGAAGTGCAGAAGACGTCGAATCATGTACAGTGCGCCATCTGTAGATGAGTGTATACTTCCCGGCTTCAGAGGCGCACTGCGCATGACCGGGAGTGCAGAACACATCGGATCATGTGCAGTGCACCTTCTGAAGCCAGACAAGTACACCTGAGGTGAGGTGCTTCTGAAGTGCACTGACACGGCCGAAACAAGCTGCATGGATGCGCAAGATTTCCAGGAGCAGGCAATGATGCCGCTCTTGAAAATCATGTTATCACACCCACAGGGAGTAATAAAAGAAAAAGGGCCAACTAGTTAGGGGAAAAAATACTCCTACGACTAGTCACAGGCCAAAATTGAATAAGAAAAATTGAGGGAACAAATGCTTTTTTTATTTTTATTTTAGAGAATGCTGTTATACTGGGCTGGTTAGTAAGGGAATTTGAACACATAAATGCTGCTGGCTTGGAGGGCATAAGGGACCTGACAGGTTCCCTTTAAGCTTGGCATTTTGCTTATGATAATAATGCACAAGCTAGATTTGCAATGACGGGTGCCTGAGCAGTTTTTCCTACTTTGCAATAGTTTTATAGAGAAATGTATGGTATAAAACAGGACATATCATTAACAATTTGACTTTCAATTCTACAAAATATCCTGCCATTGTGGTTGATGGTTGAAATTTAAAATAAGACCAAATAGTTCAAAAATATAGATTAGATTTTTCCAAAATATATTTGTTCACATTTGCCAAGTACAACATGCGAACAGCAACTTTCTTGATTCTTCTGATTTCCTCTCTGGCTCCTCTTACCAGGTAAACATGTCAACCTGCACCTTGGGAGAGGAGGAAAATGACTACATCAGGCTATTGTTACTACGGAGTACGTGGGTCCTAGCAATTACTCCAGTGGGACACTCCGCATGAGGGAGAAGCAGCTGTGTGCGTCATACAGACCAGATACACAAACCTAGTACAATTACTGTGACCTTTTCACTATTGTTGTCCAATCGTGATAGTAGATCCAGCAGCAGGGAATTGTGTCTCTTTCTCCTGCTGGATTGTTACTTAACCTGTGGAAAGGAAATAAACATACAGAAAACATACGTGTAAACATTCCAAAAACATGGAAACATTCTATTCAGGACACTCCAAAACGATACGCAAAAGAACATAAGGAGCAAATCCTATTCATACATTTAGAATATATATAGAATATATGAATGAATCTAAATTCTGATTGGAAGCTAAAATGAATGAACAACAAAGAAGAGATGCAGTGCAGATATCCGGTGTTTACAGCGATCTACTGTTGCTAAGTGACATTTTTATAAATAGGAATATCAATTTCTTAGTTTTCATTTTGGATCATCATGTGGATATACCATAAATGTGTAGCGCCCCTAAGACCCTAAGGGCCAGGGCCGGCTCCAGGTTTTTGTGGGCCCCGGGCGGAAGAGTCCCAGTAGGCCCCATAAAAACGCAGACACACACACATACACAGATACGTACATATACATATTTAAAGACAAACTCAAAAAATACATATAAACAGACAAATCTATGCAGTCATATACACTGACATACATAGATACATATCATACATGCATACAGACACACACAGCTCTGCTGCATACACACACACTGCTCTGCTGCATACATACAGACACACACACACAGCTCTGCTGCATACATACAGACACACACTGCTTTGCTGCAAACATACAGACACACTGAACTGCTGCATACATACACACACACTGCACTGCTGCATAGATACGGACACACTGCTCTGCTGCATACATACAGACACACACTGCTGCATACATACGGACACATACTGCACTGCTGCATACATACGGACACACTGCTCTGCTGCATACATACAGACACACACTGCTCTGCTGCATACATACAGACACACACTGCTCTGCTGCATACATACAGACACACACTGCTCTGCTGCATACATACATACGGACAGACACACACACTGCTGCTGCATACATACAGACACATACTGCTCTGCTGCATACATACATACAGACACACACATACTGCTCTGCTACATACATATAGACAGACACACATACTGCTCTGCTGCATACATACATACATATAGACAGTCACAGAAATACTGCTCTGCTACATACATACAGACAGACACACACACATACTGCTCTGCTGCATACATACATACAGACACACATACTGCTCTGCTGCATATATACATACATACAGACACACACATACTGCTCTGCTGCATATATACATACATACAGACACACATATTGCTCTGCTGCATATATACATACAAACACACACATACTGCTCTGCTGCATATATACATACATACAGACACACACATACTGCTCTGCTGCATACATGCATACATACAGACACACACACATACTGCTCTGCTGCATATATACATACATACAGACACACATACTGCTCTGCTGCATACATACATACATACATACAGACACACACATACTGCTCTGCTGCATATATACATACAAACACACACACATACTGCTCTGCTGCATATATACATACATACAGACACACACATACTGCTCTGCTGCATATATACATACATACAGACACACACATACTGCTCTGCTGCATATATACATACATACAGACACACACATACTGCTCTGCTACATATATACATACAAACACACACATACTGCTCTGCTGCATATATACATACATACAGACACACACATACTGCTCTGCTGCATATATACATACATACAGACACACATACTGCTCTGCTGCATATATACATACAAACACACACATACTGCTCTGATACATATATACATACATACAGACACACACACATACTGCTCTGCTGCATACATACAGACACACACACATACTGCTCTGCTGCATATATACATACATACAGACACACATACTGCTCTGCTGCATACATACATACATACATACAGACACACACATACTGCTCTGCTGCATATATACATACAAACACACACACATACTGCTCTGCTGCATATATACATACATACAGACACACACATACTGCTCTGCTGCATACATACATACATACATACATACAGACACACACACACATACTGCTCTGCTGCATACAGTCAGGGCCAGAAATATTTGGACAGTGACACAAGTTTTGTTATTTTAGCTGTTTACAAAAACATGTTCAGAAATACAATTATATATATAATATGGGCTGAAAGTGCACACTCCCAGCTGCAATATGAGAGTTTTCACATCCAAATCGGAGAAAGGGTTTAGGAATCATAGCTCTGTAATGCATAGCCTCCTCTTTTTCAAGGGACCAAAAGTAATTGGACAAGGGACTCTAAGGGCTGCAATTAACTCTGAAGGCGTCTCCCTCGTTAACCTGTAATCAATGAAGTAGTTTAAAGGTCTGGGGTTGATTACAGGTGTGTGATTTTGCATTTGGAAGCTGTTGCTGCGACCAGACAACATGCGGTCTAAGGAACTCTCAATTGAGGTGAAGCAGAACATCCTGAGGCTGAAAAAAAAGAAAAAATCCATCAGAGAGATAGCAGACATGCTTGGAGTAGCAAAATCAACAGTCGGGTACATTCTGAGAAAAAAGGAATTGACTGGTGAGCTTGGGAACTCAAAAAGGCCTGGGCGTCCACGGATGACAACAGTGGTGGATGATCGCCGCATACTTTCTTTGGTGAAGAAGAACCCGTTCACAACATCAACTGAAGTCCAGAACACTCTTAGTGAAGTAGGTGTATCTGTCTCTAAGTCAACAGTAAAGAGAAGACTCCATGAAAGTAAATACAAAGGGTTCACATCTAGATGCAAACCATTCATCAATTCCAAAAATAGACAGGCCAGAGTTAAATTTGCTGAAAAACACCTCATGAAGCCAGCTCAGTTCTGGAAAAGTATTCTATGGACAGATGAGACAAAGATAAACCTGTACCAGAATTATGGGAAGAAAAAAGTTTGAAGAAGAAAGGGAACGGCACATGATCCAAGGCACACCACATCCTCTGTAAAACATGGTGGAGGCAACGTGATGGCATGGGCATGCATGGCTTTCAATGGCACTGGGTCACTTGTGTTTATTGATGACATAACAGCAGACAAGAGTAGCCGGATGAATTCTGAAGTGTACAGGGATATACTTTCAGCCTAGATTCAGCCAAATGCCGCAAAGTTGATCGGACGGCGCTTCATAGTACAGATGGACAATGACCCCAAGCATACAGCCAAAGCTACCCAGGAGTTCATGAGTGCAAAAAAGTGGAACATTCTGCAATGGCCAAGTCAATCACCAGATCTTAACCCAATTGAGCATGCATTTCACTTGCTCAAATCCAGACTTAAGACGGAAAGACCCACAAACAAGCAAGACATGAAGGCTGCGGCTGTAAAGGCCTGGCAAAGCATTAAGAAGGAGGAAACCCAGCGTTTGGTGATGTCCATGGGTTCCAGACTTAAGGCAGTGATTGCCTCCAAAGCATTCGCAACAAAATATTGAAAATAAAAATATTTTGTTTGGGTTTGGTTTATTTGTCCAATTACTTTTGACCTCCTAAAATGTGGAGTGTTTGTAAAGAAATGTGTACAATTCCTACAATTTCTATCAGATATTTTTGTTCAAACCTTCAAATTAAACGTTACAATCTGCACTTGAATTCTGTTGTAGAGGTTTCATTTCAAATCCAATGTGGTGGCATGCAGAGCCCAACTCGCGAAAATTGTGTCACTGTCCAAATATTTCTGGACCTAACTGTATATACATACAGACACACACATACTGCTCTGCTGCATATATACATACAGACACACACACACACACATACTGCTCTGCTGCGTATATACATACAGACAGACACACATACACATACTGCTTTGCTGCATATATACATACATACACACAGACATATACTGCTCTGCTGCATACAGTATATACATACAGACAGACAGACACACACACACACACATACTGCTCTGCTGCATACATACAGAAAGACAGAAAGACACACACACACCTTGCTCTGTGGGGCCCACACACCTTGCTCGGTGGGGCCCACGCACCTTGCTCGGCGGGGCCCACACACGCGGCTCGGCGGGGCCAGCAGTGCACATACGGCTTCGAAGAAGGGAGGGGGGCAGGGCATACATCGCGTGGGGGGTGCCCCACATACCGCTCAGGTCATGGAGATGGGGCCCACACAGCGCCGAAGACCAGCGCTGTGCTGGGGGTCGCTGGCTGGTACTGCGCCTCCTTCATCTGTGGGACTGAGAAGGACGCCGGGTGGTAGCTCCACCCACAGATGAAACTCAATCCAGGAGGACGCTGTGGTCTGCACGTCTTAAAGAGACGGCAGGCACAGATTCCTGCCGAGAACTGCGGTCCCCGGAACTCGGCCCGAGGGCAGCAGAACTGAAGGCGAGTGGGCCCGACCCGGGGGCAGCAGAAGTGACGAGGCCGAGTGGGCCCCCCTAGCTCTCCAGGGCCCTGGCATTTGCCCAGGTATGCCGGGTGCTGATACCGGCCCTGCTCAGGGCACTACAAGGAACTGCATCCTCTTGGGGGTAAAAGTGCCTTTTCCACCAAAACACAATCTAAATCCTAGTTCTCCTCTCCACATTGGGCATAGAGGGTTAACCATGTAATGTGATGATCGCCATGGGAGGAGTCGAGAGTCAAGTATCACACAGGAGAGGTGTGCGGACGTGCCTGAGCTTGGTCCGTGTAACGGTGACCCCGGGGGCACAGGAGAGAGGTTGCCAGGACGGGTACCGAGATACCGCTGGGACTGGAGCACGCACAGGGCATAAGGCCCTAGGTCAAGCACAAGTTTTAGACTGTTTGGCAAATACCTGCCCGGTGAGGACACCTTCACGAACTTCACCGAACAAAATAATCTGGGGCCATTAGCAGTAAACTAGGATCGGGGTTCGGACACTTACCTCCCCGCAGGGTCCGCATTACCCGCCGTACGGAGAAGGAGACTGTACTCCAAGAGGGACAGTCGGGGTCCCCAAACGCTCCATGCTACAGGGACTCAATCTACAGAGAGTGCCGGGGACAGACAACCTGAGTCACTACATTGGCACTGGTCCTCCTGGGACCTGAACCAGCAACCCCTGGGTCCACAGTGAGTAGAAACTGTTAAAGACAACCTGGTGTGGTCTCCATTATTGCCCCATTACAACTCCCAGGCACAGCCCTACCTGCGGAGGGCTTACCATCACAGATGCCACTACCATCAGCCCTGGGAGTACCCACATTGAGCAGGAGCGGTTCTCCATCATTAACCGCAACCCGCAGGTGGCATCACATGACAAAAACTCTTATCTCCCCTGTAAATACTCCCCATTAACAAAAGGGGCCCAGAGATCGGGACCAGGCAACGGCCACCAGAGTGACATTCCCATTTGTTACAGCCCGCGACCGAGTACCCCTTTCTCTGGGCACTAAAAATGTATGCCTTGAAAAAGTATTCAACTAATTAAAACCTATTTGTGATATTACAGCAACATGCAGAAGCATGTAAGGATTTCGTTTTGGATGATCGTGATATGCACTTAGGAAGGCAGGGGCCTTTAGTGGTAGAGTGGTGAGTGGTCATGGAATGATGTAGAAGAACTTTACGATAACGAGTTTACCAGTTACACAAGAGTCAACCCGCTTGCCATTTACAACACATTACAAATGGCAACCAACTCTTCACAGCTCAGAACAGACTCTGACAGGTCACCTCTTTTCTTGCAGCAATTCTCTGGCAATAGCTTGGTCTGGTCAATTTGCACACGCTAGCAGCTTATCCACACTGTCACAAGGGTACCACAATGGAGATTAGTCCCTCTGATTTCTGGTTTTAGGAGATCACAGTGCAGGGCTTCATACACATTTTCCCAAGTTACTACTACTGGCTGTGCAGATTCTCCTTTATCTAGGGTTAAGTAGGTCCCCTGGTTCCTGAAACTCTGAATGAAAGGTATGGGCAGCTGTTTTCTATTGCTAATTAGCTTTGCTATATAGTCTTCCCTCCTAGTCCAGGTAACCACTGGTGATAGTCTGTGATATACTTGCCTTTAGAGGGAACCCGTAAGCTGAAGACCAGGAAGCCATTCTGTGAACATTTGCTGTGTGAAAGCTGTGTTGTTTTCCCCTACCTTAGTCTTTTAGTTTTTCCCCTCTGGTCTGTTCCCCATTATTACCTTTTGTTGTTTGGAGTGCTTTATATGATTGCAGTTTATCTTACGATTGTACCCTATCCTCTAGGTGTCTTTAATCTAGAGCAGGACTGCCTCCCCGCTGTCCTATGCACTATACATGTCCAGGGAAAGACAGGCATAGGCACATGATCGGCGACGGGGGAAAATAACCCATGTAGGGATGTTAGGGTAGTGCAGGGATCAGGCGAATTTAGGAGGTGACCCTGCTTCCCTTTCCCTAGCACCAGGGCCCACCATTGTAACCTGTACCCTGTGTGTTGTGGTGCTCGCTGGGTGTTCCTGTGTACCTGGCGGAACCTCGGTAGTCACTGCGTGACACACACAGTGGCATCATCACAGTTCCTTACACTCTTCAGTCTTCTAGCACTCTCTCAGTCATCTCCAGAAGTGACTCTACTCACACAGGCATTAGCTTCACCATAAGGGATCTGAAAACTAGTTTTTTTAACCTGTGAGTGGGTGCACTTTCTATCTTTCTGCACTTCACTGGCATATAACACACTCAGTCCTCCCCTTCTCTCTAATGATGATATTCATCTGCACAGATGAGCTAGTCTCTTCTACCTGAGACACACTGGTTATACGCGCATGGTAAGTAGTCACCTAGCAGCTCCAAAATGGCTACCATGAACAGGCTTGGTGCAAGCTACTCCTTTTCCCTGAACCCAGGGGTTGCCCTGACCTTCACCGTTTAACCCCTGTACAGGGATCTGGACTTAAACAGAGGTCCCTGGGTAAGGGCCACAGAGTCAGCCGTCGTGCAAGCTAGCAGAAAGGATAGTCAGGAAGCTGGGTCACATCCAGTATGTCACGTCAGCAGCAGAATAAAATAACAAGCGGGTAGTCAAATGTCAAACTGAGGTCAATGAATGGCAATTAATAGGTCAAAACACAGAACAGAGGCACAAACCAGGATAGAATCTCTATTGACTGGCAAAGGAAGCCAGCTCACTGGGTTTAGATAGAACAGACCCACCCAGTGATGACAACAGACAAAAACCAAAACAACAGATTAACCCCATAATTTCCAGACTGGACAGAACCATAAGTCCCAGGAATAAAGTAAGATTGATGCTATCAAGCATCACCAGCAACAACATTGTGGCACTGCCAAAGCGGCCGAAGCAGAAGCCAGCCCAGATGTTAAAGTACCCCCTTCTTATGAGGGGCCTTTCAGGGAAAGAAAGAAAGAACTTTCTAATAAGATTGCCAGCATTGATGGTATCCTTATCAACTGACACCCACTATCTTTCCTCTGGTCCATAGCTTTTCCAATGAACAAGGTACTGCAACGATTGCCTTATTGGAATCAGGGATTTTTTACCACTTCATACTCAAGGCTGCCTCCAACCAACACAAGTGGTGGGGGGTTATCAACAGGATGCACTGCCAAATAATAGCTGGATTGCCCACCTCAATAATCTCATAAGGACCAATGGATTTGGGACCCAATTTAGCTTGAGTTTGATATTTCTAGTAGGTAACAACACTTTGTTACCAATAGCAAAGCTTGGCCCACCAATATGCCTCTTATTAGCAGATGAGGTCTGTCTTTTCTGTGCACTTTTCTGGTTTTCTCTGACTTCTGACCATCTGACCAGACAAGCTTCAACTTGTCTATAGATTTATCAACCTCTGGAGTGTCAACCTCAGAGGTCGCAAAGGAATGAAAATGTGGATGATACCCAAGGTTAGAAAAGAATGTAGATGTCTTAATGAATTCTCGATAATGATTATGTATGGCAAACTCAACTAATGGTAAGTGTTCAACCCAGTCAGAATGATGGTCAGAGACATAACACTGCAGGAATTGCTAGAGTGTTTAATTGACACATTCAGCCTGACAATTGGTCTCCAGGTGAAAAGCTGATGAAAAAGACAGTTACATTTTAAATTTTACTACAGAAAACCCTCCAGAATTTAGAAACAAACTGAGTTCCTCTACCTGGAAGATTTGAAGGCATCACCGGCGGCAGGGCAGTTCGAACTGCAACAAGACATTTTCCATGACAGGACTAATCCCATCTAAGTACATCTCCAAATGTCTAGTCCAAGACAAGCTCGTGCCTCCTAAGCCATGGCAGGCCCAATAGCAGATGCTGCATCATCCCTGGTAAAGCGATTTTCTCTGTGTTCAGCATTCCCACCCGAACCTCAACCTGCTCGATGACGTCCTGGATAGCCTATGTCAATGGATGGGAATCTACAATGGCCTGTTGTATGAAGTTCCCAGCCAAACTAGAGTCCAGAAAGGCTGACTTGGTGAATCGAATATTGCCACTAGATACTGACATGGATATGAATAAGGATGAGGAGGACTTGGTTTCACCTAGGGTAGCATCTCCTACAGTTTCCCGGAAGTTGGAAGTTTCCTAGCTTTCTAGGACAGAAATAAACCAGGTGAGTAAGACGTCTGCAGAAGAAGCACCCAGCTCCAGTGCAACAGGTCTCTCAGCACCTGATCCACGTCCATTGGTCTCTGGAATAAAGGAGCCAGATGTAACGAGCTGGTTTGCCTCTCTGGATCTTTCTTGGAACCTGATATCAATGCAGATAGCTAGAGATACCAGGTCATCCAGGGAAGAAGACATATCACAGCCAGCCAGTTTATTCTTGATCCTACCAGTCAGACCCTCCCAGAATACAGCCACTAATGCCTCATTATTCCAGCCCAGTTCGGAAGACCGACTGCAGAAATGGAAGGCATACTGGCCTATGGTGAGACTCCCCTGGTGTCAGGACTCTAGTTATTCTGATTACTTTTTGTGGATTTTTTGCCCTCTTCCAAGATAGTGCACCCTGCGTCATTCTTCTCCATGTGTTTTTTGTCCTCTTGCCTGGTTTCCTACTCCTAGAGGCATCTCAAGTTACTCCTGCAATTCCTATGTGATGCTCCTGTTGCTGCTCATCAGAGGTTCTGCTACCTTCTGCTCACCTGCTGCCTCCAGCTGTTGATGCCTAGCCCCTGCTGCGGCTCTTGCCTGACCTGCCTTGCTGACACGTAAGCTGGCTTGCTTAATTAACTGCTCTGTTGCTTCCACAATTGAATTGATGCTATAGCAGAGCATGGGACTGTTCTGGACACTAGAAACTGCTCTGCATTTGTTTTCTGAATATTATATACTGCTCTGCATCTTACTTCGGACTTTCAGAGACTTCCTTACAGAGCTTCAAAGACTGCATTGCTAAATCACATTATCCTGTGAGGTTTTCAAGAGACTTTCCTTAAAGGCTTTGTTTGATATTTTCACTGTGTGTTTATGGACTTAATTGTTTTCCTCTGCACTTGTTTGCTAATCACCGTGTGTTACAATACAAACTTTATCACCTATAAACTGGGTTCAGTTGTGTTTTGCTCCACGCAAATAGATTCCTGAGTTATCTGTAACGCCCCGTGCTCGGCAGCCGAGCCGCTCGGATCCGGACCTTCAGTGGGTGGCTCGAGGGTCTCCGGACCCGGGGGTCCTGCGGTCACGTCGATCAAAAAGGGGTTTGTGGTTTGGGGACGTATGTGTACGGCCGGAGCTGTGTTTAAGTTTGTGATGCCACCCACGGGATGTGGTGAAGGTAGACACCACCGCTGCAGTTACGGGGCGCCCGGGGGAGATGTTGTGCAGCAAGTTGTTAACCCCTCCGTGGGCAGGGATGGTGGCCCCGGGACCCGTTGGGGTGTTTGGCGGTGCAGGGAGATGGGCGGCCGGAGGTCACTGATGTACTCACGATTATAAACACACGAGTCTCTGGTAAACCAAGGTGATGGTGGTCGGTGCCCGCAGCCGGCTGCAGTCTGGTCCCCCACCCGGTTGGTGGTTTCTGCCTTTCTCCTGCACCTGACTCTCCCACCCCAGGGCTATGGGACACCCGGTGCCGGGCCGGACTAGTCCGGTGGTAGTCAGTGGTGGCTGGGCCCGGCTCCGTGGCCCTGGTGGGTGTCAGTTGAATATGTGGCTGGAATGAATAAAGTTTGTGTTCGTGACGTCACCTGTGGTATGCGGCTATGAAGCCGCCGCTGCTGTGTAAGGCCTCCGGGGTGATGATGTGTCAGCAATGATGGTACTGCTCCCCACAGGTGGAGCAATGCCCGGGGCACTGTTGGTGCTCGTGAGAGTCTATGATGTAGTGGAAGTTAGGCAGCTAAAATAACAGAGACCACTCCAAGGGTGCAGTTCAAGTTCTTTACTCACAATTCTTGTCTGGGCCCAGGGACCCTTGAACTGCTGGGACCACCGTCAGGGACCTCCGCCGTTTCTGGGTGATTCTAAGAGTAAAAGCCGGTACCCTTCACTTTAGTGTCTCTATCTTCTGCTGTCTTCCTTAGCCTTGCCTTTGATAGGATAAACCTGGCTTAGCCTCCACTACAGCCTCCAGGCTGGGGGGTCACCTGTCGGCTGATTGCCCCTTTTCTGGAAGGTCTGCTATGGGTTCTGGCCCGGGGAGTTTACAACATTCCCTGGGCCTTGGTTTTTACTGTTTGGAGATGATCTTTGCACTCCTCCAGTCTCTAGGGACCGTCCCCTGTTGCAGCTTGATCCCTCCACCGGTGTTCTTGTGGAACAGGCCACCGCAGCTCTAAACTGCCCTGGACAGCTCTACAGACTACCCGTGGCCCTGCGACTCCTTCTGTTTTCTGCGTGGTGTCACCTGGACCCTCTGAGTCCCAGGATCTTCACCAGGAAGCGTCTCTTTCTTTCCTTTCAGCTCCTGACTGACTTGGAGCTTTCTTTCCGTTACTTCTTCTCCTCCTTGCCTGCCTCCAGCAGGCCTCCTCCTCCTTCCCCACTCTCTCTCGTTCTCCTTCTTCAACTACATGCTGGCTCCTCACTCTCTCACTCCCTGAGGTAGACTGACTAACCTTGACCTTCCTCTCTGTGTCTGCACTCTAGTGGCTCCTCCCACCTCCCCAGTTGCTCTGTTCTACCCTATAGGAGCAGGGATGGGTCTTACGACCCCTCCCAGCATGCAGCATGGGAGGGTTGTCTGCCACTTTCCCTGGTCCCGGTGTGCTCCTAGCAATGGGTGTAGTGTGGATTTACCAGGGGACCGGAGTTCACTCTCTTCCTCTCCCAGAATGGGGCATCACACCGCTGGATGGGGTGCAATGACCTGTGGCGACGGAAGCCTCAGGGGCGCCACACACCCATTTGTGATGGTGGACTACCTGCGCTTGCAACTTCAGGATTCCGCTCCCGGCTTTTGGTTGCGTGAGGAGCCTTTTGCCCGCAGACGCTGGCCCGTGGGATCTCTGTGCTGTGGAGGTGGCCTTCTATCCCCCTTGTTGGGCTGTTGCCTTCAGTCGGGACTTTGGATGGGACAGGACCTCTAGTCCTGGCCGCAATCAGTTAATTAGCTTGATCCAAGAAAGAGCCTCGCCGGTCAGGTGTGACATCATAAAGTTCATTTTGGATCAGTCAGAGATGACCTGATGGAGCAAAAATTTAATGTGCAAGGAGCACTGATTTATAAATCCCCTGCATTCTTGGGGATCGCCCATCAAACTGCGTAGGAGTAGACAAACAAGGATCGAAGCTTGGAGCCACAATTGCTGCTAGAGTAGGGACTACAGCCTGAACTCAGGCATACGGAAATAATTGAATCAGGGCATGCAGATGGGTGTCCACTGTCCACCAACTGCAGATAGGTCAGAATCCGATCCTATTCTCGCTGCCGGACTATATTTTGCTGCAGGCCGTAAACAGGACAGAACTAGAGCCAGCGGGATAGATTGGCCTGGCAAACTGTAATGCTAATGGGTGAGAGTGAGAGTGGACCCAGTGGGTTGCAGCACACAGCGTGACATAGGCAAACACTGGGTATTCACTAGAGCCTCTGATGGTGAGGATTGACTGGGCTGCCGCTATCAACCAGGTGTAGCCTGATAGGTACTGGATGGGAGGTATGGGGCCACTGATATGGCCAGCCTCTGTGAATGTAAGACCTGCAGATTTATTTTCACAATTAATTTATGAAATAAAAATTAAAACGATCACACTTTAAGTAAATTGGTGGTATTGGGAACTGTAACTCATAGTCGCCAAAAAGACAGTATCAATTCAGACAATTCTAAACATGGCACTGAGATTCATGTCATTACCTGAGTAAAATCCATTCCTACAGTTACAGTAGCTTACCAGACAAACACCTGTGACTGAAATCCATATGTGTTGCCGCAGTAACTCAATTGGCTGGAAGTTCCAAGAAATGTCCTCAGTACCTATTGGGGCACGTCACCACGATGAGTTTTAATTGTGTTTTTGACTTCTGCTGAGTCTAAAATGTGGGGTTTTAGTGTGCAAATGTAAGGGGTGGACGGACCCCTTACAAGGAGGCGCAGTTTCCCCCCCTGAAGATACCCCACGCTGGGGTAGATAAAGCTGTTAATAGTAATGTTAATGATTAATTGTGTTTTTTACTGTATTGATGGGTTTTCCCCTAGTGGCCGGGTGGGACGGCTGTCCCCATAGGAACAGTGTAGGAGAGAGGAGGAGCCGGCAGCTTTAGGGGGAGGGAAAAAAAAGTGCTGTAGAGAAGAAAGTTTGAGTTTGAGGCAGTTGATTCCGGGATGGGGGAGAAGGAGCAACGGGGGCAGAGTGTGGGAGCTATGGTGGCAGATAGCAAAAGGAGGAAGAAAGAAAGTGTCCTAGTCGGTGAAACAGAGTTGTGTGGGTCAAGTCTGTGGTAGCCGGAACGGGAGCCCAGGTAAAGAAGATTAGAGTAGCCGGGCAAGGTCCCCTGAGAAGAGAAGACAGGAACAGTTTTCCCCAGCAGGAGTTGTGAATCGACGCTACAAGATTTGTGCCTCTGTTGTGAAGATATGTGCAATAAAAATGCCTTTTGATTCAACTGATGCCTGCCTGCGGAATTTTCCTGAGTCTGTCAGCGTGCTCCCTTCATCCACACTCTGCCCCACAAAACAATCCCCTGTCCCAATAGTGACGGCGGTGCCGGGGGTTAGCCTGATACAAGAAGCGGCCATTACAGCGACTACAGAGGCACCCCTGGCACCACGTTACACAAGTAACATGGATGGGATTAATAGAAATCTCATCTCCACTGTGCTTTTTTTACGCTGCGTAGACTGACATGTGGAGTGTTTTTCCAAGCCAAAGCATAACAATTTCTCTTGCTGGTACGTTGAGTCTTCTGTGCAAAATTTCACCATTGACTTGCATTAGATGCAGAAAATCCACAGGTAAAAAACACATGTAATCCGCACCTAATGAGGTCAATATCAGAAAGTTTCTAAAAGAAAACAACTTTATTAAAAGGATGACGCACCAAACAAAAAGAAACACAAAAACGCAATTAAAACAACACAAGTAAACGGAGATGGTGCAGAAATTCTGCAGCGTCAAAAACGCAACAGATACTGATCATGGGGACGTAGCCTTGAAGTCAAAGGGAAAAATAAGTCGCAAAGACTCAGCAAAGAGAGCAAACGGTGACTTCAAAAGAACAAATTATCAACTATAACACCTGCAATTTTCAAAATTCAAAAAGTTAATTAAGATCTACACAACTTTTATTTACTATGATGCAAATTCTGGACTTTGCATGAAAAATATTGGTAGGAAAAACTTTGCCTTACACTGTGTATGTAAGTTCAGACGTGCTAGATAAGTACATCCAAGCAAAATGCTATTATGTATAGATAACTATATTGTTGAGGTCAGAAAAAGGTGAAGACCACAGCCTGTCAATAGCACAGTTAAGCAGAACACTTCACCATACATACAACATTCTATAATTCATTAGAATTGCATATCCCCGTGCACTGGCTAACAAAAGGTTAACGAGCATTGCTTATTCCTCTTGAGTCCTTTGTGGGATACCACAGTGATCTAACAGACCCACGACAAGCTGTCTCCTCATTCTGTTCCCCCGTGACATACAGAAGCCAGCAGTAAGTAGAGGACATGATAGGGAATTAAGGGCCGCAGTCCTACATTCATGAAAGACGCGTGTCTCCATCCTTCCACCTAACACTGTCAATACCATCCTTCTGCACACACACATGTGAGCCACAGCCAGGCCGACGGCAGGAGCACAATTAGCATCCCTGTGGCGCCAATTGTGGGTCAATAGTGTATATATTATGGAAGAAGCCTGTGTCCCTGGGAAACCTTCGCACTCAATTAGGTTAAGTGGGGGATCTTTGTTGCGGTTTTGTTATACGGTTGTCGCAATTAGAGCAAGTAACCCAGAATTCCCTGAGAGCAAAGTATAACTATACTCCATTCTCTGCTGAGATCATTACTCTTTCGTCTCCCAGGGGCTTATCCAAAAGGGGTTAAACTGTGAACAATGAATGCTCTGCCTTTTATCCCAATGACACCCTGTAAGCAAGCTGCAATCAATCTCTGCTGAGCCAACAAATCTACATTCAATATTAGTACATTCAGAAGGAAGAAATTAAAATGTAACCTAGATGTATTACTAACCCTAAACAAACAAGGTCACTGTAGCCCTTCACCACTCACTACGACTAATCTATAGTTTTCCATTTGGAAAACTGAAAAAAAATCCTTGACATAATATGTACAGCGGGTGAAATAAGTATTGAACACATCACCAATTTTCTAAGTAAATATATTTCTAAAGGTGCTATCGACATGAATTTCTCAACAGATGTTGGTAACACCCCATCCAATCCACACAGGCAAAGAAATTAAACCATAGATGTCCATACATTTTGTGATGTGTAATAATAAGTAATGGCACAGGGTTGAGCATACTTACTGAAATTTATTTAAAACTTCGAACAAAAGCCTTTGTTTGTGATGACAGCTTCAAGATGCCTCCTGTATGGAGAAACTAGTTGCATGCTTTGCTCAAGTGTGATTTTGGCCCATTCTTTCACACAAACATAACATTTCTATTTGATTCAGGTCAGGTGATTGGCTGGGCCATTCTAGCAGCTTTATTTTCTTTCTCTGAAACCAATTGTGAGTTTACTTGGTTGTGTGCTTGGGATCATTGTCTTCCTGAAATGTCCACCCTCATTTCATCTACATCATCCTGGTCATGGCACGTTTTTATCAAGAATGTCTCTGTACATTTGTACATTCAACCTTCCTTCAATTATATGAAGTTTTCCAGTGTTGTATGATGAAAACAGCGCCACACAATGATGTCCCACCTCAAAACTTTACTGTTAGTATGGTGTATTTGGAGTGATATGCAGTGCCTTTTGGCCTCCAAACATGGTGCATATTTTGACATCCAAAGAGTTAAATTATAGTCTCATGTAACCAGACTATATTCTCTCTGTATTTCACAGGCTTGTTTAAATGTTGTTGAGTAAACATTAAAGGCATTTTTTGTTCAACAATGGAGTATTGGAGGGTGAGCGTGTATACAGACCATTGAGGTTTTGTGTATTACTTTTTGCTTTCTTTGAAACAATTGTATTTGCTGATTCCAGGTTTTTCTGTAGCTCTGCATAGATGGTCCATGACTCTTGGACAACTCCTCTGATAATTATTTTCAATACTTTGCCTGAAACTTTGAGGGGAGCACCTAGTTGTGTCTGTTGTATGGTGAAATGATGTTCTTTCCACTTCCGAATTATGGCCCAACAGTGCTTATTAGCACTTTCAGTAGTTTAGATATTCTTCTGTAACCAATGCCATGAATATGTTGTCATGGCTACTCCGGTGATCTCTGCTTGTTAGTAGGTTTCCCTCTTGGTTGGACCACAGTCTGCTTTGTATCTGTCCAACTGCTGAAGGACCTCTTGTCTTTGTTTCTTATGATGTGCCTTCCTGTTTCACTTCTAGTCAGGTATATTCACTTTCTTGTTTGCTTTGCCCAATCTCAATTTGGGAGGAGTTATTTATACTTGCTACTCACATGGCTCAGTGCTGGCTATATTTTTGGATGGATGGTTGTCGGGAATCCCAGCTCCTCAGTTAAGGTAGTCTTACTGAGACATTGCTATTGCTATTCCCTGCAGCTTGTTTGTTTGAATCCCTTCCCAATTATCTCCTATTTTGTTTCATGTAGTTTTGGGAGGGCTTACATCTATTCTGTTATTCTTTTTGGTTTCTTGTAGTCAACCATTACGGTACAACTGTGTTTGCACATTTCTAGCCTTGTGTTTTCACCCTCTACCTGTGTGCCCTTCATTTATGTTTATTGCTGTATTTGTGTTACACTTGGTTTATAGCTTAGGATGCAGTTAAGGACACTCAGGGTTAGCTGACGATGAGTAGGGCCGTCATTAGATGATATTAGCTTCCAACCTCCACTGTCAGGCAAGGTCAAATTAGGGTCAGGTCTAGGGCAAGTACTATTAAAGAAAAGCCACAGCCACACCATAATTTACCAGAAAATTATGTAACAATATAGTGAACCATAATGATCATAATGACTGGATGGGGACTAGGACAAGTCGTTATACTTAGATACAAACAGGAGAAAAATACGACCAGAGTCCAAGGTACAAAAAGTGAAAAACTTTATTGAGTGGATAGGTGCGGAGCGGCACAAACCAAGTGTGGACATAGGCAGGTGATCACTAAATATAGGGATCTTACCCAGCTGCTGACAGATCATTAACAATCAATGCATGTGATATATCATAGAAACATATGAAAAAATGATTTACATATATATCTATGATCAAGAAGTCAGTAGTCCTCCAGGAAAGTCAGAAAAACTGCTAAGCATCAATATCCTAAGGTCCCAATCTAGACAAATTACCCCTTATGGGGATCAAGGCAACCATATGTAATGCATATTAAATATTTATATTATCAATATAGGTTGCACCATGTATAAGGGGAAAGGGTGGAGAGGGGACCCTGGCGCCCCAAACGCCAGAGGAGACAAAAACAGTTCAAATTGTCTTTATTACCTGGAGAGATGCTGTGATCAAGCAAAGCCTATGTACAACCCGACGGCCGTTTCGGCAATGAAGCCTTCGTCAGGGCTGACTTCTCCTTTCCATGACGAAGCCGCAGCGGCGGCGATACGCGTGGGAACTCCTGCGCACCCACGCTCTAATTGCTACGGTCTGTGGCTGCCTGTTTTACCAGCTTCCCTACAGGTTTCTATCTTAACTCCGCTTGGGCAAAATCACCCTGGGTGGATTATTGGCCACCTCTTTGATTTGGGACTGAGCTATACATTATCAAACAATTGCATGGGTCTGACTAGGCTTTATTTGGCTCAGGTTCCATTTGGTTACATGTCTTTACATGATACCTTTTGAGGCAGTACTATTTTTTGTTATGTACTTTGAATGTGAGCCCCTTCTATGCTCCAGCAGATTAGCCCCTTGTGTTATATAGAACCTGTTATTAGCTATAACACCCGTACTGTTATTGTCTATATATGTGACCTCTTATACGTACTATAATTCATATACGGAGTTGTTTAATAGGTGGTTGCGGGCCTCTGTTACTTCTGCAGTATATATTTAAACTGCATGTTTATAAGCTGATTCTACTATAATATCTGTGGGTGCCAGGTTTGGTAGTTTATTCACGTTATTAATTGCTTTTACTGTGTATAAGTGTACTAAATAAAGGTGTTGTATTGTATAATCAGGTTGTGCGGATATGTGCAATGTCTTTTTCTTCTGTTGTTGATTCATAACTTCCATTGCATTTCCAGCACCCTTCTATTCATATATATATATATATATATATATATGCTGTTGTGGTGCACTCCTCTCTCCTTTTCCTATGTTTGACACTGTGTGACAGGGTCCCAATGACAGCAGAAATTGTTATACAAGTCGCTACTGCGACCTGTATTGTTAATGAGTCGTTGGTAAGGTCTGACTGTGTGACATCTCACCAGCGACCTCCCAGCAACTTACCAGCGATCCTTATCAGGTCGCATCTTTTTCGGGATCGCTGGTAAGTCGCTAAATGTGACGGGGGCTTAAGGCTAGAGACAAGCCTCCATACAGAGTAGACCTAGATAGAACTGTCCAGAGAACGGGACGTTTGCTACTAGGCCCCAAGTCTGAAAGATAACTGGTCTTAACTTGACTGAGATGTAAGCTGAGCTGACTTTCTCAGGCAGAGTCTCCCCAAGAGTCCAATAGCGCAAGGCTCTTATCTGGCGCTACTGGCTACTCCTTACCCCCCCTTCCTCCTCTATGAGGAGAAGAGACATGGATATGAAAGCATGTAGGAGCAAGAAGCTCTACTCTGGCCTTAGTGACAGAACCTCTTAGCCCCTCCTCTACAAGGAGATTGGACATG
Source organism: Anomaloglossus baeobatrachus (assembly GCF_048569485.1). NCBI lineage: Eukaryota > Metazoa > Chordata > Amphibia > Anura > Aromobatidae > Anomaloglossus > Anomaloglossus baeobatrachus. The sequence goes on along the minus strand of NC_134353.1, from coordinate 661,254,228 downwards.
GAGCCGCTGGAAGGGAAGGTGACCATCACAAATTGGACTGTAGCATTAGGTTGGGTGGTTATGCAGCGACTCACAGGATCAGTAATATCAGAAACAACCCAGCGGGAACTTAGACTGTCTGAATATGATTTGTATAATAGAAACATGCTGGAATATTTGTGCCCATTTTCTGGAGTTTAAAGTTGTTTTTGAAGATGAACGATTCAGTAAAGTACTGTTGTTTAAAATGAATTTGGGGTCTCCTTGTGAAAAGCATACTGGGGCATCCGAAGTCAATCCCTTGACAATGACAACCACTCTGCACCACTTTATACTTGGTGTAGTTGTCAGGATGTTGCCATCAGAAGATTCTAGTGTTGTGGGGAAGGTGCATGGAACAGTGAAGATGGTAACTGTTGTGTGGTCGAAGATAGCTGATGGTGGTGCAGCTCCAAAGAGAACTCCATCCAGTGTGGGAATTGAAGAAGCAGGAGATCTGTTAAGCCCTTGAGATGCTATGGCCTTCAGAGGAAGTGCCACACCTGGAAATACCAGCACATGTTGATGAGTGTCCACCCTGTCAGATGAACTGAAAGGAGAAGATCCGCCTGTTGTAGATAAACAGTATGAAAGGGACTGAGAACTGGAAAAAATGGGAAGGCCAGCTGGAAGAGACCTCCACCCTGCCTGAGGTGGAGCTATACATCTAGCCTCTGAAGAGTATCCTGGACGTCACCATATTGTGAGAAGTTGGAAAGGAAAGAGAGAAGTATGTCATAGCAGAACAATGATCAGTGATGGACCGTGCTGGGCTCTAGTAAGGTATACCCACAAGTGTCAGCAAATGACAGAGGCTCATGGCCCTTATGAAGGAGGGTGTATGACTGGGTGGCTAGGTGGAGAAGGACATCCGTTCTTCTGAATCGGAGGCTGAGGCCTTTACTGCAACACTACTCCAAATTCATAGATTGGCCATACAACTTAGAGCTCTGCTGGCCAGTGAATTCCCTATCGACCCCACCTCCGGTACAGTCTCTTCAACAATCGAAGGTCCCCATCTCAAAGGACACCCCTGTTCCTAAAGGGAAGCCCCTTTAACAGAGGCAGAATGGATTGCGGGTGTCATCAGGGACATAAAAAAAATAGGGAAGCATGGGTGCTGGCCCAGTTGGATGACCTGGTGCAGCAGATAATCTCGGACACCATCATGTACTTTGACCTTAGATGAGGCTTCAGTTTTGTAGTGGAAGGGAAGACCGAGCACAAAGTCTATGTTAATGCTAGGTCCCGCCAGCGTGGACCCAGTCTAAGGGAGGGTGAAGGGGTGTAGTTCATAAAGGAGAATGGACCACAGGGCTGGTACATGATGGTCATCACTCAACTGTAGGAGGCAATCTGGGACTTCCCTTGCCACCTCAACCCCAGAGAAGGGTGATTCCTCTACAATTCTCGACATCCTCAAGCCCTGGCATTCACTAGAGAAACGAGAGATAAGAAGTGGGCCTGGGGGTTCATGAGGCCTCTGGAGGGAACAAGGCCGTAGGACTTTTAGAGGGATGCTCATCCAGCTATGGCTTATGTGGACCTGGGTGCTCAGTCAGCCGTTTATGTATGTTTAGCTGCAAACCTGGATGTGAATATGGCTGGGTTCTGATCTTCTACACAATGGTTTTGGATGCCTGGGGGTTATTGTTGGGCCAGTTGCACCCTCAGCGGGGATAGTTGCCAAATTCCTGAATAACCTCAAATCCTGGACTCCTCATTGTTGTTGCCCATGAACAACCAAAGTTATTTTTCGCCATTGCTTATTTGCGCATGTTATGCAGTCCCATACTGGGTTGAGAGACTTTGAGCAGCGAGAGGGTTTTCCCAACCAGCCATGAACTTTTCCCCAGCCCCTTCATGGACTGTGTCTCATAATGGACTTTGCCCCAAACTTCATTATTGACTTTGCCCCCATTCAACTCTGGACTTTGCCCCTCATGGACTGTACACTTGCCAGAGGACTATTGCTGGGGGAGGGGGATAGATGACTCGATGACCTAACTGGATTGAAGGCAAATGGACTGTGCCCTCAGACTGGTGTGGCTTCTGTTGCATTGGCCCAATGGCCTCTTGTTTTACAGAATGTGAACCGTTGTGATGATAAAGAAAGAAGAGGACACCACCTGCCCTCCGGAAAACAGAGTCTGTTAAATTTTATTTGACTATGCCTTGGTGTCTTCTAGGTCATTGAATGGTCAAGGATAACCATTATTAAAGGGAGGAATGTTAGGAAGTGGACTGGGTGATGTCACATTCCTTCCTTTGAAGATACCAATCGCGTCATTGTCTCTTTTGTAACTAATGTGTCATCGGAACTGTGATGGTATTGTAACATAATGTGTGATGATAGAGTGGTGTATTGTAATGTGTTCATGCATTTCTCCAGAGATGAGCGAACCCAAGGTTCGGTGTTCGCACCAAACACTGACTTTACAAAAAAAACAGAGTTCGAGTTCAGAGAGCAGGTGCTTTACATATGCAGATCACTTGCGCAAGCATCGCTGTGCTCAGGTACGCTCAGTGCTCAGCCCAGTGGGAGCTGCTTGCAGGATTTCATTGTCTCACACTATGGGTAACAACAGCATGATCGAATGTAGCGTGCACAAAAAAAATGAAAAAAATCTCGCCAACGGAAGTGATCTGTTTATGGCTGGCTGCATGTGAGAGGAGACCCAAACTGCCCAATTAGTAACTTTCATTGGGGTTCAGGTCAAATCCAGGTCCCAATTCAAACTTTATCTAAAGTCCGGCTGAACCTGCCGAACTAAACATCCACAGGACCGCTCATCTCTACTCCTGAACCATTGGGATAACAGGACAGCTCCCCAAATTGGGGATGGCCCCACTGGATTCGGAACAGTCCCACTCTTTTCCTGGTTTACATTCTGGTGCTCTTTGCAGCCTTCTTTAAGGCATTATTCTCCCTGCTATCTCCAAAATTCTAGTGCTGCCTCTGACACTGATGCATGATGACTTTTCGCACATCTTAGGGGTACTTCTCACATAGCGAGATCGCTAGCGAGATCGCTGCTGAGTCACAGTTTTTGTGACTTACCAGTGACCTCATCAGAGATCTCGCTATGTGTGACACTAAGCAGCGACCTGGCCTCTGCTGTGAAATCGCTGATCGTTACACACAGTGCTGGTTCATTTTTTGCTCGTTGCTCTCCCGCTGTAAAGCACACATCGCTGTGTTTGACAGCGAGAGAGCAACGATCTGAATGTGCAGGGAGCAGGGAGCCGGCGTCTGGAATCTGCGGACACTGGTCACCAAGGTACACATCGGGTAACTAAGCGAAGCGCTTTGCTTGGTTAACCGATATTTACCTTGGTTACTAGCGTACGGCGCTCTAAGGCTGCCAGTGCTGGCTCCCTGCACACGTAGCCAGAGTACACATCGGGTAACTAAGCGAAGCGCTTCGCTTAGCAACCCGATGTGTACCCTGGCTACGAGTGCAGGGAGCCAGCACTAAGTGGTGTGCGCTGGTAACCAGGGTAAATATCGGGTAACCAAGCAAAGCATTTTGCTTAGTTACCTGATATTTACCTTGGTTACCAAGCAAAGCATAATTTCCACGAGTCGCTGCTGGCTGGTGGCTGGTCACTGGTCGCTGGTGAGATCTGCCTGATTGACAGCTCACTAGCGACCATGTAGCGACGCACCAGCGATCCTGACCAGGTCAGATCGCTGGTGGGATCGCTGGAGCGTCGCTTAAGTGTGACGGTATTCTTAAAAAGGACTGTGAATGACAATGCTTGTCCTTATCACTGACTTTCAGGCTTCTTTAGGACCCTTTATCCATTACTCTATTCCTGGACAATATGGTTCTTTATCTTTTAATTTGAACAAAGATGTATATTTGAATTGACTATTCTGTCTATAATCTATCTTAACTTGATTTCTAATCTGCTTTCTGTTCTATGGCCGGCCATATCCTTTACATGGCTGTCAGCCAAAAGATGCTATGTCCACTCATTTGGCTTACAGCCACTTCTCGCTTGGACAAGTACTCTTGGGTTCTCCCTGAGAAAGTCACCAACTGACATGTCAGCCAGAAGCTTCTCAGGAAGAACCATGAGGTCGGCTGTCCGACTATGATCATGCGCAATCGCTATCTCTACCAAAAATCAGTCGACTGGCTTCGCCATACACATTAGACTGTCGGACGAACCCGTCGATATCAGTGGGCTTAGCCAAATTATTCTACTATACAGTATATTGGGTCCTTAATCCTCTTGTAATCTACCACTGTGGGAAACTCCACCTGCCCTAGCCTTGGTTTGTCTGACAAAGTCCAATGATTCTATAGGGTGCTCTACACGCTACGACATCACTAGCGATAGCTAGCAATGTCTTGCGCGATATCACCCGCCCCTGTCGTTCGTGCGACATTTGGTGATCACTGCGGTAGCGAACATTATCGCTACGGCAGCATCACACGCACATACCTTTTCAGCGACGTCGCTGTACCGCCGAACAATCCCTCCTTTAAGGGGGAGGTGCGTTCGGCATCATAGCGATGTCACTGCGGCGTCACTAAGCGGTCGCCCAATAGCAGAGGAGGGGCGGAGATGAGAGGCCAGAACATGCCGCACACCTGCTTCCTTCCTCAATGCCGGTGGACGCAGGTAAGGAGATGTTCGTCGTTCCTGCGGTGTCACACATAGCGATGAGTGACACCGCAGGAGCGACAAACAACCTCGCTACTTACCAGACAATGATTTTTGGTAAATGAACGACGTGTCACAGACCAACGATTTTTAACTCAATTGCGATCGTTTAAGTTCGCTCATAGGTGTCACACGCTGCGATGTCGCTAACGATGCCGGATGTGCGTCACAAACACCATGACCCCGACGATATATCATTAGCGATGTCGCAGCATGTAAAGCACCCCTAAGTCTGGCAATACTTATTGGAATTATCCATTAGTTACTAACAGAGATTACTCTGAGGTTGTGAATTGAGGATTACTTGCAGTGAAAACCAGATCCCTGTACCAGGTATTCCCTTAGATTACATTCAATAGGGTTCATTTACATGAACTGTTTGTGGCTATAAAAGATCGCCAATTAGCTACAGTTAGGGTGGTGTCACACATAGCGACGCAGCAACGATCAGGACCAGCGATCTGACCTTATCAGGATCGCTGCTGCGTCGTTACATGGTCGCTGGTGAGCTGTCAAACAGGCAGATCTCACCAGCGACCAGTGACCAGCCCCCAGCGACGCGTGGAAGCGTAACTAAGGTAAATATCGGGTAACCAAGGAAAGCACTTCTCTTGGTTACCCGATTTTTACCTTAGTTACTAGCATCCACCGCTCTCACGCTGCCAGTGCCGGCTCCCTGTTCCCTGCACTCCTAGCTAGAGTACACATCGGGTTAATTACCCGATGGGTACTCCAGCTACGTGTGCAGTGAGCAGGGAGCCGGCACTGGCAGCGTGAGAACGACGGACGCTAGTAACTAAGGTAAATATCGGGTAACCAAGGAAAGGGCTTCTTGGTTACCTGATGTTTACCGTGGTTACAGCTTACCGCAGGCTGCCAGACGCCGGATCCCTGCTCGCTGCTCGCTTCAGTTCGTCGCTCTCTCGCTGCCACACACAGCGATGTGTGCTTCACAACGGGAGAGCAACGTCCAAAAAATGAAGCAGGACATTCAGCAACGACCGGCGACCTCACAGCAGGGGCCAGGTCGTTGCTGGATGTCACACACAGTGACAGGACGTCGCTGCTACGTCACAAAAAATGGTGACTTAGCAGCGACGTCATTGTCGTCGTCCCTATGTGTGACACCACCTTTAGGTCCAGAAATAGATAGTGAGAAAATGTTTTGATTTGGGCTCTGCATGCCGCTATTTTTTATTTAAATGAACAACTGAGATACAATTGATAAAATTTTAGACTTTCATGTTTAATTAAATCACAACTCCAGCATTTTTTATTATTTCTCCTGCCATCTATCTTGTACTCACATTCTGGTGTCTTCATCTGTTTTCACCGATGCTCCTGTTGGTATCGGGCAGTTTGTGACCTACCAGCAGCTTCAGTGTTTAATGGAGCTCGCCGAAGGCCACAAATTAGTACAACTCTATGAAAGACTCATTATGGCTCTCATAGAGGTGCATTGAACGCTTCTGATGTAACTTCTGACTTCCAGACAGTCAGAAGCTATGGACACAAGTTGGTGACACTGGAGCAGACTGGCACAGAGAAAGGATGGAATTGCTGATGAGTAAGTATAAGTGTTAGGCTGCTTTCACACTACGTTTTTTTAACATGCGTCATGAACCTTTTTTTAACGGAAAAACGGATCCAGTGCAAATGCGTTTTCATTTCAATGCATGTGCAATGGACTTGTGTCAACATGCGTTCACATGCATTTGCGTGCGTTATAATGAGGATCCAGCAACTTGCAGTTTTTTAACTTTTTTCAAAACGCTACTTGTAGCGTTTTTAGCTGCGTCCAAATACGTTTTTTCACTGGATCCTGACTATACTGCACGCAAACGCATGTGAACGCTGGTATGCTGATAGACAGGATCCTGCTTGCTCTACTGAGCATGCCCAGAAACCAGCCTGGCGTGATCAGTCTCTCTCTCCCCCTCCCTCTCTCTCTCCCCCGCCTGAGAGCAGCGGATGCTCGTAACCAAGGTAAATATCGGGTAACCAAGCAAAGTGCTTCGCTTAGTTACCCGATGTTTACCTTGGTTACGTGTGCAGGGAGCAGGCAGCCCGGTTTCTAGCAGCTGCGGACGCTCGTAACCAAGGTAAATATCGGGTATCCAAGCAAAGCACTTCGCTTAGTTACCTGATGTTTACCTTGGTTACCAGCGTCTGCAGCTTCCAGACGCCGGCTCCCAGTCTATCACGTTCAGTTCCCCTCACTCCCGATTACATGACTTCAATGCCCGCCCATAAACTTCAAGTGACAGGATCCTGCAAAATAACACGTTTGCATGCATTTTTCTTGGTAAAAACAGGATCCGCTTTTCCAGCAAAAAAACGTTCATATGATGCATGTTAAAAAAACATAGTGTGAAAGCAGCCTTACTGGCCATCACACTCATGGTTTTCCAGTCCATTAAATCAGCGGTTCATCTGCACAGGATGTTATCCAATTTCCTCAGTGGTATCCAGAGAGGCCTCAATACCTCTGTGCACTGGAGCAGCCTCTCCACACAGGCTGCTTTTCATACACACTCTGCCTCTGGCAGTCTCTCAGTCTGGCTTCTGACAGTTTCTCAACACAGGCTGACTTCCCTCAGCTCCATCCAGAGACTTCTACCTCTCAGAAATTAGCAATCTCTCCACACATTCACTAATGTAAGTCTACACACCTCTCCATGAGGTTTCTTCATAGAAGCTGGTATCTTCCTCACACAGGATCTCTCCCAGGGGCTCCTCCAACAGCCCAGCACAATTCCTGCTGGCTGCAGTCTGTCAGAAGACTCTCACATACAGCCTCTTCAGACTCCACACAGTCTGCTATGTGCCAAACAACAGACTCCATTAAAAACCATGTGGCCTATCAGCCACATGACAAACACACCCATTGGCTGGTATGTCAGTGGCCAGAACCACACATCTCCTTAGCTACCTGTGAACCTGCCCTGAGAATACTGTAGCGCCCCTGAAGCCATCAGGGAGCTACAGGGTACTGCATCTGTGACGCCCTGGCCTATCAGGTCGTCACAGAGTATTGTGTAATCTGCCCTCCCGCACAGTATCCACCCTCCTTGGTTAACGGATCCCAGTCCTCTGGTGTTGTTAACAGCTAGTCCAATTAAAATCCTAGTAACACTTCCCACTTGAACCTAACAGACACACCATTGGGGGACCTGAAGGGAATAGGGCTGCCCACATGGGGGGTTTGTGAGGAGAAAGTAAGGACAGTGCCAGTAGAGAGTTGAGAGTCGAGAGCGAAGGAGAGAAGAGGTGAAGTGGCTCTCGAGAGGAGAGGCCACGGAGGAGAGTTTCTGTATACTAGGTGGCAGACGTTGGTCTGAGCCTGGTAGGAGCTGGAACCCAGTTGCAGGGGACAGTGTCAAGGGGCACGGACTGCCGAGGAGGGCAGCCGGCGGCCTTGAGCAGTCACCGGGCAGGGGCCAGGGCACGACGGGGTACGTGGACCCCAGGCCGGAAAGTAGCTTCACGCGTTCCGGTAATTTACCCGACGGGGGTGAAGACTTCAAGTGTCATCCCCAACCCGCTCCAAAATCGTGGTACTAGCGCACCGATGGGATAGTACTTTCCCACTACAGTCCAAAGAAATCCTACGCGTGAACCCTGAGAGCAAGCTCACTCCATTAGCCATACGGGTGAGCGGGACCCGGAGAGTTTCATACCAACGGGTCCAATTGAGACTAAGGTGCCAGGGATAAGGCCACAGACCAACAACAACAGCAGGGGCATGGATCCAGGCGTGCTCCCCACAGACTACGGTGGTGCTCAGAACTTTGGTTTACAAGCTGTCGGTGTGGTTATTCTGGGACTGAGTACCTTGGAAATTCCCCCTGCACCTATCCCCCAACGGCACCCAAACACCATCTATCATCACCAATGGGCCCCGGGACACAAACCGGGACGACCCTCGGGTCCAGAGACCCCTCAAGCCACCGCGGATCCGGATCTGAGCGGCGGCAGCAGCCCGACTGCTCGCCCGGGGGCGGTACACATCTCCACCAGGGTGTAGGGTCTACCCCCTAGGGACCCAGAAGACCAGTGGCGGTCACACAGAAACACTCCAGATAATCCCTGTTTTCCCCAACATTCCCCCATAGAATGGTACAAGGCTAGGGTTGGACCAATGGATGGCCGCCTACAGGTGGAGCCAGTCCAGTCCACTAGACAACAAGGTGGGAGGAGCAGTCAGTGGACAGTCAGAGAGTGAAGAGTGAGGAGTGAAAAAAGTCTGACAGTGAAAGTGAGCAGACGTACTGACAGGAGTGAACAGTGACCTGAGAGCCCAGGCGGTTAGTTGCCAGTGGAGTATGGTGAAGAACTCCCGGAACTACGCGCCAATGGGGTACAGAATCCTAGGTCAGGCAAAAGCTCCAGGCAGACCTGATAAAATCTGCACAGTGAGGGGACCATCAAGGACCTCACTGACCTTGAAGTTCGGGACTCAGTAGCAAAGGGAGAACCAGGGACAGGACCAGAGACTCAAACCCCACAGGGTTCATGCTACCGTCATACGGACTGCTGAAGAAGACAACCAGTAGGGGACCCCCAGCTGCTCTACGCCACGGGGACCCACCAACCAAAGACAGGTGCAGGGAAAAGAAGCCGCCAGGTCACTAAACCGGCACTGGGACTACGGGGACCTGCAGTTAAGACCAGCCAGTCACGGGTGACCATTTACAAGCTTGCAGTGAGTAAAAAGAACCAGTTACACTGAAACTCTCGTTGTGGCCTACCTTCTTTCAACGCCTGTTACATCACCTATCCTCTGGGGCCTGGCCCTGCTTGCAGAGGGTCTAACATCCAGGCTGCCATTAACACCAGCCCCAGTAGTGAAAACTGTGCAGCGGCGGCTCCATCCACATAGCCGCAATACCGCAAGTGGCGTCACGTGTGAACAATATTCTAAAGTCCCTTGTAAATATCCCCCTTTTCAAAAAGCAGCCAGGGCACAGAACCGGGCAACGGCCACCAAAGTGACATTCCCCAGTTATACACCGCCCGGGACTGAGTACCCCATAACCCTGTGCGACACAATACCTTAGCAGAAACATGTGGGACTACAAGTACCAGCATGGAACTTCAGGTTCACACCACTTATGTGGTACATACCAGCCATTAGCAATGTAGTCTGTCGGCATCTCTCATACCCTCCCCCTCTGCCTAAAGCTGTGGGCTTTGGCACCTTGATATATCAGACAAGAGTACCCACTCTGTCTGCCCTGAGCTTCAGCCCTTGACATACCATCTGTAGCTGTCACCAGACCCTTCTCAGTGAACCCTCTTCTCAAAGACGCCCACCGGTCAGACCTATCTTTCCATGACTGTCTCCAATGGTCAGTGTGGTAGTGAGACTCTCTTTTAGCCAAAACTACCTTCCAGCCTGAGTCTGCGCTATCCAGTCCACTAGAAGGGCTACGGTCTGGGTACCTCAGCTCTGAGCTGACAGAAGATCTGCCATAACTAGACCCTTTGCATTCTCTTTTTGCAGATCTATTTTGGGCTCTTCTTCTAGGACATCTTTGTCTGTCTCTCTGATTTTTCACTTTCCCAATACCATCTTTGGCTAGAGACACATCCCAAGCTCCATTCTTTCTTTCGGACATTGTCTTAGAGGACTTAGATCATTCAGAGTCTGTGCTATAACCCAATATATAATTAGGTCCTCTATGACCTTGGCTCTTTTCACTACAGGACCTGCTTCCTTTGCCATTCAAAACAACATGTTCATCAGGTGAACCGCACTTCTTCTCTGGGCCTTGGCTCGAAAGTGGTCGCCACCTCACACCAACTTGACAAAGTTTCTCTGCAATCTTCTGTCTTTCAAGACTCAATTGCTTTAGTTTTTCCAGGTATCCCAGGCGGTATTCTATATGGTACATACTGGCCATTAGCAATGTAGCCGGTTGCCATCTCACAACGCTTTAAGGGTGCTCCTAGTGCAGCGTGCACAGGTCCTGGGAGCCTGCAGCAGGCATCGGTGATGGAGAAGCCTCCCTGAGCGGCTGGGAGAGTGAGCCAGAGTGAGGGGGGCAGAATTACATAGCAGTTGTTTCCAAATGAATATTTACCTTAAATCCTGTGGCAAATTTCAGAAGGTGATCTTCAGAACTCTACACATTTCCAGTTTGAACTTTCTCTTTTTAAAACGGTTTTTAAATCCATAACCTATAAATTCCCTGCTGTATGTATGAGAATGCAGACTTCCTATATAAAACAAGGAAGGCAATTTGTGACTGCTTTTACAGAAACTTTAGTGCAGAATAAATGTTGAAATTCATATGGAAAAACTTTGTGTGAACTCAGTAGAATCCAGAACGCGTAGCTTGTACCTGCATCACTTAGACTCTTGGTCCACATCCTCTTGTTGCAACCATACTCTCCAGTTAGATCACAGGGACCACATGATAATATTTTTAAACAAGAATCCATTGATTTCATAGTGGCTTTTCTCTCTTTTCTGTTGTCAACCGTTACAATTCTGTTCTCCCTGTTTCTGAGAGGATAAGATTGTCTCCTGGAGGCTGGCAGCTTCCCTTATGTGTTCCCTAAACTATCCTGACAGAATCGCTTAGAGCCTGCAAATATAGGGGGTAATGTGACCCTACTGCCTGCCAGCTGACCCTGAGAATGTGGCTCCAGACCCGGCCGTTGGGTACACAAGTCCCCAATTAATCAGTGTCAGCATTAGCGCTAACCTGATTTCTGGGCATCAGAGACATGAGGTCAAAGCTAGAGGCAAGCACTGTGTGGATAGCGAGAGAGAGGGAGGGAGAGAAAGGGACACCGAAGTGACAGAAAGCCACGAAGAGCGCATAGAAGACGGAAAGTGTGAGAAAGTGATAGGAATTTATTAAATATGAACTTCGGAAGTGGCTACAAAACAATGTGTCAGTGCAGTGTGTAAAAGAGCAGCTACAGGATAACATACATCTACAGGAAATGAAAAAGGTCATACACCAAAAGACCAGGGAAGGATGAAGGTTAGGAGTAAGAAGTGTCCACATTACTGAATATAGCAGTCGTAAAAAGTTTGTTTGTCCTTTAAGTTTCCATTTTTGGATGGGTGGGGTTGTACATTATTTACCTTATGTTCATGTGACTCTTGCATTGGAATAAAACAGCAGTCTGATGGAATTAATAGAAGACCTTACACAGTATTGAATATGACATACAGAAGTGAAGAATCAAAGAAATAACAAGTGTCCTTAAAAGGTTGGTCCAAAACAAAAGTAAATTTCATTAAAATCCCTATCTAGTTGATGCTATAATCTAAGCTACATTCTATACTTGTATTAAAAAATCCCTACTGTTTGCTAACTACACTATCTAACTACTATTGTTTATTTTTCTAATTCCTATCTGATGATGATTCATTTGAGAATCTCAGTGCAACCTCTGTCCCCTCCCCGAAATGAAGCGTTTTTATGACCCTCATTCAGGGATTGGTTTGTGCCTGCTGTGTCTGTCCCTTGCTGCTGTGTCTGTCCCTTGCTGCTGTGTCTGTCCCTTGCTGCTGTGTCTGTCCCTCGCTGCTGTGTCTGTCCCTCGCTGCTGTGTCTGTCCCTCGCTGCTGTGTCTGTCCCTCGCTGCTGTGTCTGTCCCTCGCTGCTGTGTCTGTCCCTCGCTGCTGTGTCTGTCCCTCCTTGCTGTGTCTGTCCCTCCTTGCTGTGTCTGTCCCTCCTTGCTGTGTCTGTCCCTCCCTGCTGTGTCTGAACCTCTCTGCTGTGTCTGTCTTGATTTGTACTGTGCTATCTACACAGTGCACAGCCAAGCTCTGTTATGGCTCAGAACAGTAATCACAGAATGGTGTGTACCAGACATACAGGGGACCAGCGTGATCACCCGCGGGGGCGACGCTAGTCTCCTGCATGCCAGGGGTACACACGGCTCTGTGATTACTTTTCTGAGCCCATAACATAACTTGGCTGTGCACTGTGTAGATTGCACAGTACAAATCACGACTCACGACAGACACAGCAGGGACAGACAGACACAGCAGGATGGGACAGACACAGCAGGATGGGACAGACACAGCAGAAAGGGACAGACATAGAAGGGAGGGACAGACACAGAAGGGAGGGACAGACACAGCAGGGAGGGACAGACATAGCAGAAGTGGATAGACACAGCAGAGGTGGACAGACACAGCAGCGGTGGATAGACATAGCAAAGAGAGACTGGCGCAGCAGGGAGTGACAGACACAGCAGAGAGGGACAGACACAGCGAAGGTGGACAGACAGCAGAAAGGAACAGACACAGCAGGGAAGGAGAGACACAACAGAGAGGGACAGACACAACAGAGAGGGACAGACACAGCAGAGGTGGACAGACACAGCAGAGGTGGACAGACACAGCAGAGAGAGACAGACATAGCAGAGAGAGACAGGTGCAGCAGGGAGTGACAGACATAGCAGAGAGGGACAGACACAGCAGCGGGGGACAGACATAGCAGGTAGGAACAGACTCAGCAGAGAGGGACAAACATAGAAAGGAGGGACAGACACAGCAGGGAGGCATAGACACAGCAGGCACAAACCAGCCCCTGAAATGAACATCATGATTACTCTTTGTTTCAGGGAGGGGACAGAGGCTGCGGTCACTGCCACAGACTCTGCCCCCTGATTACAGTTCATATGAGTATCCCAGCATGCACTAGGATTCTCAAACGATTCATCAGTAGACAGGAAATAGAAAAAAATAGAATAGTAGTAAGATAATGTAATGGTAGGTAACGATAGGAAATTTTTAACATAGGTACTGTATATTAGAAAGTAGCTTAGACTTTGGCATCAAATTGATAGGGAATTAAATGAAATTTACTTTTGCTTTCAGACCAACCCTTTAATAAAGGGACATGTCTATCAGCTCCAAAGTTATGAAGTGGGAACATATTTGTGGTTATATGACGATGCATTCACCTTTTGCTATAATTCAATTGTATACAGGATTATCATAAACCACACACTGCACAGGGTATTCAAGGATAAATATTTTTATTTATTTATTTTTTTATATATTTTTTTTAAATGGGCATATCCCGTAAATTTCTATAATGTATATACAGAAAACCATAATTAAAGGGTTCTCCTGATATAGCCATGTCTCTTACCTCATGTGCAGGGCATTATAACTAGGTATCCATGGTTACAACCACAAGCAACTAACTGTCAATATATGAGTGGATATAACAATGGATACGTACACTGCAATGCCCTGCACATGCGGTAAGAGACATGGCTATATCAGAAGAACTATATTACATTTCTAATTGGAGGTATTTGCTAATATTATTATTTACACGCCTACTACATATCAAGATACGATCCAGCAGATGAGAATAACCGTTTACGTAGCCCATAAATCTTCAATAGCTGTCAACCTAAAGAGCATTTCCTTCTGAACCTCAAAACTATCCACTTTGGTGGAGCATGTATATGTTTTCAGTGGGGAGAGGGGAGTTATGCTGTTGCCAGACCTACCTGGAACCTCTGTGACCTGATAATCTGTCAAGTATAATTGTGAGGCCTCCATACACACGATAGTCATCAGGTACTTCTAAAATTGTCAGGCACCATTGTGCTTTAGGGAGCACCCCATGATTTCATTTTTTAAGTCAATATATAACTGATCAACTCTCTTCCTAAGGTGCCCAAACTCCGAAGACAGTGCCACCTAAGTGTGCATATTTTATATGGGAAGATAAAATGTAAAGAGCCACTTCCAGACACTTCTCCAATGTGAACCAAAGCATAAGGAGTGGAAATGTAATATCTCTAGTTCATCTTAACTTTGACATCATTTGACACTGAAGAATCGTGAGGCCTCCACACATCATTCTGACAATTTCACTTGTTCCACCCATACTTTGCTGAGATCATCGTGCACGGTAAATATATTCCAATGTGTATGATGGTCTTAATAACAGGTTATGAAATGTTACTTTACGGTTGATACAGTTATTGTAAATTTCATATATCTGCACATCACGAGTTAAATTTTGGGTCACATAAATCCTTAATTGAAAATCTGGATGTGATTCCAAATTAGCCACTTTCACCTTCTGCTTATTAGCTTGGACAGACAAGGCGAGAAAACAGCAACATCATCTTAACCACTTTTAAAACACATCCTCCTCCCACATAGAAATCAATTTAGCCAGTGTTACTACAGACTGCTTGGCTACTGTATCCTATTACCACAAGATGAGAGGAAATATGGAGGGGGTAAGTCCCAGGACACTCACTGCCAGTGAAAATGTGCTTTTCCTGACTCTGTACCAAAACTTTCAGCTGTCGCTGGATCTTTTAATTCCTTGTAATTAATGTTTTATTTCATACTTCTAGTGATGCTGATGGAAGTGCGATCTGTTCAGACTCTGAGCATCTTTTAATTGTTCTGAATATTATTTCTAATGAGGCAACACATTTTACCAATGTGTCTAAATGCCCTGTCATGTGTCATTTCTACGCATTATTTTCCGTGCTGACAACCAGGATCATATTTTCTTAATTTACAAAACATAATTGTAATATTATATTTATATAAAGGGGTTGAAGTACACATCCTACTGTCAGGAACTTCTGAAAGTATACGTTCTGACAAAAGAAAAGAATTGGCATAGAAAAATTCAGTGTAAATGTTCCTGTCACACCACATGTATCTCTAAGGCCCCCTTCACACATCCGTGATAAAAATGGTCCATGGTGTGGGTGCATATGTGTGCGCGTGTGCCGTGTGTGCGTGTGTTCAGCATGTGCTGTCATTGTGCTCTCCGTGTGCTATATGTGATGGTGTGATGGTGATCCCCGATAAAACCTTCTGCTGGCTCCCGTGACATCCCTAGATAGGTTGCACACCTATGCGCCAAGCAGGATACATTGCCCTGACTTACCCTAAATTGGGCCCTAGATAAAGAACGAATGGGATGAGTGCTAGTCAACCCCACTAAGTCCTAAAGAACACACAGAGAAATTAAATAGGGGAAAGCAAATGAACATCTCCAAGATGCTTTAGGGAGAGGAACAGCAACATACAGCAATGTTTCTCCAAATTATTATAAGCAACTGCTTGCAATCGGGACCATATAGAAGCTTATCTCTATCACCAGCAACATACCAAGGACAAATACAGATATATAAAGAGACAGAGGGTGAGGGATAATGATTAGTAGCTGAAAGGAAAAGATCTCCGAAGAGTCCTAAAGGGGAAAGAGTAAATCCTAACAGAGAAGACACACAAAACTTCATTCACACTACAGATAAAAAAATGGAATGTCAAGGAGCAGTTTGTGCAGCCAAACACAGTGGCCTTCTGCAGCCGGACACCACAGGGTTGTCTGTCAACCGTAACACACCCGTGACATCTGCTTAGCTATGCGGTACTTAGTGTTGTGAAGTAGTGTCTAAATTGGACTGTATAGCTAGTGGGCCCATCTATGAAATATTTGCTGTTATTTTTGAAGTATAAGTGTTTTGCTCAGTTGGATTTACCGTAATTGATTTTGTTAGACAGAGACACTAACAAATATAGGAGCCTGATTGTAGTTTAGTCCAGGGTTACTGATTGTGCATTAGGAAAGTATATACTGCTGTGCTAACTCTCTTAATACAGCTAGAAAACAGAAGCGCTGATAGGGTCTTACCAGATAAATAAACGAGTAATTTCTAATATTATACACTCACCAGATGAGGTTGTATAGGGTCACAACCACCACAAATAGCATGAGATAATGGCGGCTGCCGCGACCCCACGTGGATATGTCTTCAAAGCGGAGGAAAGAAGTCGATAATGCCATGCAATCCGCCAGAAAGAGATGTGGAAATGTTGATTGATTAATAACTCCTTTATTCCATAGTTCTACGCGTTTGGAGGTATGAAACCTCTTCCTCAGGACCAGAATATCAAGAGGAAGAGGTTTCATACCTCGAAACGCGTAGGCCTATGGAATAAAAGAGTCACTAATCAATCAACATTTCCACATCTCTTTCTGGCGGATTGCGCGGCATTAACCCCTTCTTTCCTCCTGCTTTGAAGTGCTAACTCTCTTAGAAGTATTCAGATATGTGTTTATGTATATTTTCACATGCAAGTTGATTCTCCCGTGACCCATCATATTACCTTTTGATTCTTTTGTATCCAGGTTGTTTTTATGATAGATAGAATTGTAAGTCACCACTGCGTTGTCCTCATCTGTGCGTTGCATTGTCGGACCTCTTTCTTCAGGTCTTTTAGACCTGTTCTCACCTATGTATAGTATAGTCATTCTGTATTATGGGAAGAGTCATGTTGTTTTATATGCCTGCATAATCTACTGTACATTCTGTCAGTATTAATTTGCACTTTTCAACACTATACCAAGTATTGCCATAGTGTATGATTTCTCAGGAGACTGTGGTTTGGTTTACCATGCAAAAGCAAAGAGTCTCAGTGAATGTAGTGTACCCCGCTCCCCTGAAAGGGAACTATAATTTTCTCTTGTTATCCATAAATAATAAAATTAAACCAAATGGTAAAATAAATGGCACTAAATCCTACAACCTAAATATATTTAAATATCTCAGACGACATAGAGTGAGAATATATCTTTAAATGTAGGATGTAAAGCACTTGATATAGAAGATGAGTCACCTTCTCTCTGGGACCAGTAAAGCATGTTATTCTTTAGCTGGGCGCCATCTCGTAGACTGGTCATACAGAACTGTCAATCACAGACATGAAATATTCACGCACAGCATTCCCAGGAAGGGAGATAAGGACAAGGAGAGAGACATATTGGACAGGGACAGTAGTTATGTCTCCTGCAGTAAACGGGTGAAGAGATGATCTGCTTGTTCTTTTCTAAGACAAAGTGATGATCTGCAGGTGTCAGACAATGGGTCCTCAGTGAGTCTAGGACACTTCTGAGGTCTCCGGTAAGAGATCAGTGCAGATTGATATTTGCTGGCTTAAGCTGAACTAAAGCAAAATACTGTAGTTAAAGGTATAAAGCCAACTTTGGCTCATGGTGGTAACATATTGTATTTTTTATAGTGTAATGTAAAGAATATTTCCCAGGATTAACAATTTTCTCATTTGATTTATTCAATGGACTCTTGCAGATCCTATCAGCGTACATTTTCATGTAGTACAGAGATGGAAAGAATAACAATAAAATGTTATGTTCGAATCCACAAGTAAAAATAAAATATTAACTTTTAGATATAAAAGCAGCACGTCTTCAAGCTTGAAGAGTGTGAGAGCAAAGCAGATGTGGTACGAGCTGTAGAGCCGCAGCCGTCCGCTGATTACCTCCTTATGCAGAAGGTGTAAGGGAGTTAATGAGACTCTGCACTTAATGTTTCATAGGAACTTGTCAAGTGCGCACATGAAAGCTAGTAACACAAAAACAGAGGCCATTGGAGTTCACAATCCTCCTCCTTTGTATTATAGATCTCCTCCATTTTTTTTTGTAACTAAAATAAATGCAGTAAAACAAAAATCAAAATATACTTATACTGGTATGTTACGACGTCTCAGTAGACCTTTTAGATTTAAAGGGAATCTGTCTGCAGGTTTTTGATATGTACTGTAAGCTGAAGACCGTCTGCTGTAAGGGTTAAAACATAAAATTCAGGCATGCCTGTCTTGTCACAGTCCAATCTATTGTTTATTTGTTATGTTTGTTTAAGCAGCAGAACCCTTATCATTGCAGGACTACAAAGTCATGGGCATGGTAGTTCCTCCTCTGATTGACACCTCACTGTCTATGTAGAATCTCTATTGAGAGCCTGGTGTGGGCGAGACAGCTCTCTCAGTTCTGCTGTGGTGCTAAATCTAGAAAATGTGATTGTGTCAGAACTGCTGCACCTAGTAATTTAAGTGACACAACATTGTATTCAGGATCTATTTGCCTATATCATGCTGCTCTCAGATGAGGTATGAAAACCTGCTGACAGATTCCCTTTAAACTATTTTGTAACAACCTTAAAGGGAGCCTGTCACTATTATTTTGAGTCTCTGAACAAATGTAACCACTTTTATCTGCTCCTGTGCTGTAGTCCACAAATGTGTCTATCATCTCCTGACTTCTCATATATATTTCGAAAAATACGATTTTGATTGCTCCCACACTGTATGTAAATGACGGTGGTCCAGTCCTCGCTGCAATGTCTGTTCCTCCTCTCTGCTCCTAATCGCCGTCCGCTAGCTTTGATTGATGTGGATGACTTGTCCTGTGTCATCCACATAGCTATGAGGCCCGCGCAAGCTGCAAGCAGAACATAAAACATCACTGCGCATATCATTCCAGTTCCAACATACCAGAATTTTTAATTGTTTTATTTCCCTTCCCAGAAGAAGTCAGGAGATGACATACATGTTTGTGGAATGCAGCAATGGAGCAGATGAAGGTGGTGGCATTTATTCAGAGAATCAAAAATTAGTGAAAGGTTCCTTTTAAAAACCCTCATGTCTAAGGCCCCCTTCACACATCAGTGATTCTGGTACATATGTTGCAGTTTTTATACATACCAGAATCACGGACATACGCAGACCCATTAAAATAAATGGGTCTGCGCACACATCAGTGATTTCTAACTAATGTGTTTCCATGCGGCGCACACGCGTGTCCAGATGTTCTGCACGCAGACATGTCCGTTTTTCTCCGGTATCACTGATGTCCCACGGACCACACGGTGGTGTGATCTGTGAAGCACGCACCAGAAAAAACACATACATTCAAAATATAAAGCTTTTTAAACTCACCTGTCTCCAGCGATGCGGTCTTCAGCCGCTGCTTTCTCCTTTTTTCAGGCCGGCTAATTATGTTCATGCATATTCACTGCACTGCCGACCCGGAAGTAGCTGCAGAAGGGAGACAGTGGCGGCCGGACACAGCAGCCGCCAAACACAGCATCGCAGTAGACTTCAGCACCACGGACAGCACCGGCGTGGACAGGTGAGTATAAGTGCCTGACCTCCGTGTATTATCACAAATAGCACATGGAGACCACACGTGTGCTAAAATCACGGCACACGAGGGACATGCGCACCTTTATCATGTCAGTGAAAAACGAGTGTGTTTTTCATTGAGGTGGGTAAGGGGCCCTAAGTCAAAGAAGAGGTAGGAAGGAGAGGCAACTGCCTTGGGTGTAACTATCTACATCACCTATAGGGATACCTTTTGACCCATCACACACACCAACAGGCTGTCTATCTATTACTTAGCAATCAACATGTACAAATGTAAATTAAGTCATCCAACCATCCTATTCACATGTATGTAGACATTGTATTAAATGTTGTGCCACAGTGGCTGTATCATTTAACACATGAAAGCCAGCCCAATCAGTCACAAAATGCACAAGAAGATGTATTGACAAAAATTTTGTCTGTTTTAACACTCAGAGATATAAGTGCTACCTAAAAGAAGACATTCCAAACATGACTATTAATAAAGATGAACAAATCTGGGTATTGAATTTTCCTTGAATATTTTGCAATTTCCTTCATGCAAATAAAGCAAAAATAACTGCTGACATTTTATAGAATTGTAGAGAGCCTGAAAAGTAGATGTGCACCTTGCATCTCACGTTTACTGCTGCCAGCGAGGTGAGTGGTTTTTTTTCCCCCCATGTTTAATATAATCTTGGGTCTGGAGCTGGAGAGACCCCAGAGTATAATAATTAATATTCAATTTTCTTCTAATAACTGAATATCAAATTTCCTGGCGAATCTCAAGCAAACAGACAAATTTGAATTTTGGCAGATTCGCTCATCACTACCTACTGATCTAACCCTCTGCCCCTGATCCAGTCAGGCGAAGGGAGAAAAGAAAAGGCAGAGAAAATCTACACTTTCCTTTGGGCCCAATCCATTTTTTACAAAAAAAACCCCAAAAAACTAGAAAGTAACTCTAAACTAAACCCCTCACAACATGATGATCTTTTTTAACAGATCCAGTAGAAAAGAGCAGGGTTCATAATAGTACATAAAAATTATGGCTTTACCGTGGTGAGATTTTATTTGTTTATTCATTGATTAATTTATTACATTTGTATTTATTTCTTGGGTGGACTTTTCTCTAACATCGATTACCGTCCTTATGGTCTCATCACAGCATTGTCTATTAGCTTGTACTTGAACCCTGTATGTATGTATGCAGGGTCGGACTGGAGTGTCTGGGGCTCACCAGGGGAATTGACTCCAGGGGCCCACCCTACAGCTACATGCAAATATCTATTAGTCGCTATCCCCGTTATAGTTTAGCGCTGACTATAAAGCACAGGCGGCTCCTGCACATCTCCTTTGCACCAGAACTCATGTATAATTACAGTAGTTTGCAGTAGAGGGTCTTTGGTGAAAAGTTATCACCGATCCACAGGTTAGGTTGGTGATAACTTATTGATCAGTGGAACCAGACCAGTGGAAACCGCACCAATTGGGAGAATGTGGAACTTTTATCCCTGACAGGACACTTATATCCCCATTATAACATGCAACAGCAGGTGGGATGTGTGACCGCAGCTCCATTCATCCTCTGTGGGGTGTGTGACCGCAGCTCCAGTCATCCTCTTTGGGGTGGTTAGATAAAAACAAGCCCAGCGCTCGCAGCCACTGAAGGAATGAATGGATCAGGGGTTGAGTCGGACTCGAGCTCCAGTGTAATGGGGATAAAAGTTGCACATTTTGCAGATCAGTGCAGGTCCCAGTAATCGGAGCCCACTGATGAATAAGTTATCACATGCTTAGGCCACGTTTACACTTTCAGTATTTGGTCAGTATGTTACCTCAGTATTTGTAGCCAAAATCAGGAGTGGGTGAAAAATGCAGAAGCGGTGCTCGTCTTTCTATTATACTTTTCCTCTGATTTTACAACTCCTGGTTTTGGCTTCAAATAGAGGTAAAAAATTCACCAAATACTGTGTGCACGTGGCCTTAGTAAAGGAGATTACTTGTTTTCACTGGAGAACCTGTAAGTGCATATTTGCTACAGTGCAATAGTCACAGGACAGCGAGGAGTTAAACGTTCAAATATTTAAACTATTGGAAATAAAGAATCTTCCCCATATTGATATCAGTGAGAAAAAGTGACCTTCAGACAGAACACAATCCACTATACCAAGATCACCACATACAAGGAAGAAATACCACCACATAGTGACTGAATACATATTACCACCACATAGTGACTGGATACAACCATATTCAAGGGAGAAATACCGCCACATATTGACCACACAACATACCACATAGTGACTGACTAAAGCCACATACAAGAGAGTAATACCTCCACACCATAATTAGACCACATAGTAACCAAATATTACCACATACAAGGGAGAAATACCACAACACTATGACCAGACTACCAAATAATACTACATACAAGAGACAAATACCACCAAACCATGACAAGACCACATATTACTACTACACAATGACAAATAGTACAATAAATGATCATGAATAAAAACCACAATACTAATAACACTAATATTAACATCAGTGCCATTATACACAGGAGCTCTGTGTGTATTGTCAGTGTACAGGTAATACAGTGATCACCGATGACTTTATAAGCAGGAAATCTGTATATGGGTAATACAGTGATCACCAGTGCCATTATACACAGGAGCTCTGTATATAGTGTCAGTATACAGGTTATACAGTGATCATCGATGACTTCACAAACAGGAGATCTGTATATAGGTAATACAGTGATCGCCAGTGACATTATACACAGGAGCCTTGTATATAGTGTCAGTGTACAGGTTATACAGTGATCACCAATATCCCCCTACACACTACTCCTCTCCAAAATAGCCCCACAAACTGCCCTTTTCCATAATGTACCCCCAAAACTTGCCCTTTCTATAATATCTCTCTGCATAAATTCCCTCCGCTCCTCATTATACTATGCTGCCTGTCAGAATTCCCTTCATAATTGCCTAATATTGATCCTCATTTCCCCATAAAGTTCTCCACTACCCCATAATGTCACTTGTAAAGTAATACCGCTCCTCCCCCACCAAGGCCCCCTTATCTCAAATTACCATATATATTCGAGTATAAGCTGAGGGCCCTAATTTAACCACAAAAAACTGAAAACTTATTGGCTCGAGTATAAGCCTAGGGTGGAAAATGCAGCTATTCAAAAATAAAAATAGACCCCAATAAAATGTAATGCCCCCATCCTTGTGCTGTGTAGCAACGGGCTCCCCCATCCTTGTGACGTGTAGCAATGGGCCCACCCCATCCTTGTGACGTGTAGCAATGGGCCCCCCTATCCTTGTGCTGTGTAGCAAAGGGCCCCTCTATCCTTGTGCCGTGTAGCAAGGGGCCCCCTATCCTTGTGCTGTGTAGCAAAGGGCTCCTCTATCCTTGTGCCGTGTAGCAAGGGGCCCCCTATCCTTGTGCCGTGTAGCAAGGGGCCCCATATCCTTGTGCAATGTAGCAACGGGCCCCTCCATCCTTGTGCCGTGTAGCAACGGACCCCCATCCTTGTGTAGTGCAATAACAGGACCCCATCCTTGTACAGTGTAATAACCGGCTCCCCCATCCTTGTGCAGTGTAGTAATGCCCCCCATCCTTGTGCAGTGTAATAACAGGCCCCCCATCCTTGTGCAGGGTAATAACGGGGCCCCCATCCTTGTGCAGTGTAATAACAGGCCCCCCCCATCCTTGTGCAGGGTAATAACAGGCCCCCCATCCTTGTGCAGTGTATGAATGGGCCCCCCCATCCTTGTGCAGTGTATGAATATGCCCCCCCATTCTTGTGCAGTGTATGAATGGGCCCCCCCATCCTTGTGTAGTGTACGAATGCCCCCCCCATCCTTGTGCAGTGTATAAATGGGGCCCCCCCATCCTTGTGCAGTGTATGAATGTGCCCCCCCATTCTTGTGCAGTGTATGAATGGGCCCCCCCATCCTTGTGTAGTGTATGAATGGGCCCCCCATTCTTGTGCAGTGTATGAATGCCCCCCCCATCCTTGTGCAGTGCATGAATTCCCCCCCATAGTTGTGCAGTGTATGAATGCCCGCCCATCCTTGTGCAGTGTATGAATGGGCCCCCCCCATCCTTGTGCAGTGTATAAATGGGCCACCCCCATCCTTGTGCAGTGTATGAATGCCCCCCATTCTTATGCAGTGTATGAATGCCCCCCCATCCTTGTGCAGTGTATGAATGGCCCCCATCCTTGTGCAGTGTATGAATGCCCCCCCCATCTGTGTGCAGTGTAGCAATAGCCCCCCCCCATCCTTTGGTAATGTTCTCATTCCAGTCCCCTTCTAGTCCCCTATTATGCCGTTGTTTACACACACACATTATTCTCACCTGTCCTCCGTTCCTGCGGTGTCCTTACCTTACCAGACTGCAAGACACATAGACCCCTCCATGATCTCGTCCGATGTATGGAACCACCGCCGCAGGATGCCATTATGGCTTTACTGCAGTTAAATGCTTTGCGGCGCCGTAAATCATTTAACTGCAGTAAAGCCATGAAGTCAGCCTGCAGCAACGGCTCCGTGCAGCGGATGGGTCACTGTGGGGTCTATGTGTCTTGCGGTCTGGAGCACCGTGGGAATGGAGAAGAGGTGAGTGTATTTTGTTTTTGTTTTTTCTTCGGCTCCTCCTGAGCGCTTACCTGCAGCCCATCCTCTTCTCTGCGGCCCCGGCAGCAGTGTGATAACAGCTGAGCAGCTCCTCCGCCTCCTCTCACCGGCCGCACTGTTCAAATGTACATGCGTCTGAAGGATAAAATTGGAATGGGCGACCTTCCCCATTCAGATCCCATCCCATGTGGTCTCTTGCCCCCTGCAGATTTCATCCCATCATGGCCTTTTTCCCCCTGCAGATCCCATCCCATCATGGCCCCTTTCCCCCTGCAGATCCCATCCCATTATGGCCTCTTTCTCCCTGCAGATCCCATCCCATTATGGCTCCTTTCCCCCTGCAGATCCCATCCCATTATGGCTCCTTTCCCCCTGCAGATCCCATCCCATTATGGCCCCTTTCCCCCTGCAGATCCCATCCCATCATGGCCTCTTTCCCCCTGCAGATCCCATCCCATCATGGCCTCTTTCCCCCTGCAGATCCCATCCCATTATGGCCTCTTTCCCCATGCAGATCTCATCCCATTATGGCTTTTTCCCCCTGCAGATCCCATCCCATTATGGCCTCTTTCCCCCTGCAGATCCCATCCCATTATGGCCTCTTTCCCCCTGCAGATCCCATCCCATTATGGCTTTTTCCCCCTGCAGATCCCATCACATTATGGCCTCTTTCCCCTGCAGATCCCATCCCATTATGGCCTCTTTCCCCTGCAGATGCCATCCCATTATGGCTCCTTTCCCCCTGCAGATCCCATCACATTATGACCTCTTTCCCCCTGCAGATCCCATGCCATTATGGCCTCTTTCCCCCTGCAGATCCCATCCCATTATGGCCTCTTTCCCTTGCAGATCCCATCCCATCATGGCCTCTTTCCCCCTGCAGATCCCATCCCATCATGGCCTCTTTCCCCCTGCAGATCCCATCCCATTATGGCCTCTTTCCCCCTGCAGATCCCATCCCATTATGGCCTCTTTCCCCCTGCAGATCCCATCCCATTATGGCCTCTTTCCCCCTGCAGATCCCATCCCATTATGGCTTTTTCCCCCTGCAGATCCCATCCCATTATGGCCTCTTTCACCTGCAGATCCCATCCCATTATGGCCTCTTCCCCCTGCAGATCCCATCCCATTATGGCTCCTTTCCCCCTGCAGATCCCATCCCATTATGGCCTCTTTCCCCCTGGAGATCCCATCCCATTATGGCCTCTTTCCCCCCGCAGATCCCATCCCATTATGGCCTCTTTCCCCCTGCAGATCCCATCCCATTATGGCCTCTTTCCCCTGCAGATCCCATCCCATCATGGCCTCTTTCCCCCTGCAGATCCCATCCCATTATGGCCTCTTTCCCCCTGCAGATCCCATCCCATTATGGCCTCTTTCCCCCTGCAGATCCCATCCCATTATGGCCTCTTTCCCCCTGCAGATCCCATCCCATTATGGCCTCTTTCCCTTGTAGATCCCATCCCATCATGGCCTCTTTCCCCCTGCAGATCCCATCCCATCATGGTCTCTTTCCCCCTGCAGATCCCATCCCATTATGGCCTCTTTCCCCCTGCAGATCCCATCATATTTTGGCTTTTCCCCCCTGCGGATCCCATCCCATTATGGCCTCTTTCCCCTGCAGATCCCATCCCATTATGGCCTCTTCACCCTGCAGATCTCATCCCATTATGGCTCCTTTCCCCCTGCAGATCCCATCCCATTATGGCCTCTTTCCCCCTGGAGATACAATCCCATTATGGCCTCTTTCCCCCTGGAGATCCCATCCCATTATGGCCTCTTTCCCCCTGGAGATCCCATCCCATTATGGCCTCTTTCCCCCTGCAGATCCCATCCCATTATGGCCTCTTTCCCCCTGCAGATCCCATCCCATTATGGCTTTTTCCCCCTGCAGATCCCATTATGGCCTCTTTCCCCTGCAGATCCCATCCCATTATGGCCTCTTCCCCCTGCAGATCCCATCCCATTATGGCTCTTTCCCCCCTGCAGATCCCATCCCATTATGGCCTCTTTCCCCCTGCAGATCCCATCCCATTATGGCCTCTTTCCCCCTGCAGATCCCATCCCATTATGGCCTCTTTCCCCCTGCAGATCCCATCCCATTATGGCCTCTTTCCCCCTGCAGATCCCATCCCATTATGGCCTCTTTCCCCTGTAGATCCCATCCCATTATGGCCTCTTTCCCCCTGCAGATCCCATCCCATTATGGCCTCTTTCCCCCTGCAGATCCCATCCCATTATGGCCTCTTTCCCCCTGCAGATCCCATCCCATTATGGCCTCTTTCCCCCTGCAGATCCCATCCCATTATGGCCTCTTTCCCTTGTAGATCCCATCCCATCATGGCCTCTTTCCCCCTGCAGATCCCATCCCATCATGGCCTCTTTCCCCCTGCAGATCCCATCCCATTATGGCCTCTTTCCCCCTGCAGATCCCATCCCATTATGGCTTTTCCCCCCTGCAGATCCCATCCCATTATGGCTTTTCCCCCCTGCAGATCCCATCCCATTATGGCCTCTTCACCCTGCAGATCCCATCCCATTATGGCTCCTTTCCCCCTTCAGATCCCATCCCATTATGGCCTCTTTCCCCCTGGAGATCCAATCCCATTATGGCCTCTTTCCCCCTGGAGATCCCATCCCATTATGGCCTCTTTTCCCCTGCAGATCCCATCCCATTATGGCCTCTTTCCCTTGCAGATCCAATCCCATTATGGCTCCTTTCCCCCTGCAGATCCCATCCCATTATGGCCTCTTTCCCCCTGCAGATCCCATCCCATTATGGCCTCTTTCCCCCTGCAGATCCCATCCCATTATGGCCTCTTTCCCCCTGCAGATCCCATCCCATTATGGCCTCTTTCCCCCTGCAGATCCCATCCCATTATGGCCTC
This sequence comes from Anomaloglossus baeobatrachus, assembly GCF_048569485.1. Classification (NCBI taxonomy): domain Eukaryota; kingdom Metazoa; phylum Chordata; class Amphibia; order Anura; family Aromobatidae; genus Anomaloglossus; species Anomaloglossus baeobatrachus. Next base: position 661,227,037 of record NC_134353.1, on the reverse strand, counting down.
TTTCCCCTGTAGATCCCATCCCATTATGGCCGCTTTTCCCTGCAGATCCCATCCAATCATGGCCTCTTTCCCCCTGCAGATCCCATCCCATCATGGCCTCCTTCCCCCTGCAGATCCCATCCCATTATGGCCTCTTTCCCCCTGCAGATCCCATCCCATTATGGCCTCTTTCCCCCTGCAGATCCCATCCCATTATGGCCTCTTTCCCCCTGCAGATCCCATCCCATTATGGCTTTTTCCCCCTGCAGATCCCATCCCATTATGGCCTCTTTCCCCTGCAGATCCCATCCCATTATGGCCTCTTCCCCCTGCAGATCCCATCCCATTATGGCTCCTTTCCCCCTGCAGATCCCATCCCATTATGGCCTCTTTCCCCCTGGATATCCTATCCCATTATGGCTCCTTTCCCCCTGCAGATCCCATCCCATTATGGCCTCTTTCCCCCTGGAGATACCATCCCATTATGGCCTCTTTCCCCTACAGATCCCATCCCATTATGGCCTCTTTCCCCCTGCAGATCCCATCCCATTATAGCCCCTTTTTCCCCTGCAGATCCCATCCCATTATGGCCCCTTTCTCCATGAAAATACCATCCTATTATGGCCTCCTCTCCCCACATAGCCACATATAGTTCTCCACATACAGTGCCTAGAAGTAGTATTCAGCCCCCTGCAGATTTAGCAGGTTTACACATTCGGAATTAACTTGGCATTGTGACATTTGGACTGTAGATCAGCCTGGAAGTGTGAAATGCACTGCAGCAAAAAAGAATGTTATTTCTTTTTTTATTTTATTTTTTAAATTGTGAAAAGTTTCTTCAGAGGGTCATTTATTATTCATCCCCTCAAACCACAAGAATTCTGTTTGGTTCCCCTAAAGTATTAAGAAGTATTTCAGGCACAAAGAACAATGAGCTTCACATGTTTGGATTAATTATCTCTTTTTCCAGCCTTTTCTGAGTAATTAAGACCCTCCCCAAACATGTGAACAGCACTCATACTTGGTCAACATGGGAAAGAGAAAGGAGCATTCCAAGGCCATCAGAGACAAGATCGTGGAGGGTCACAAGGCTGGCAAGGGGTACAAAACCCTTTCCAAGGAGTTGGGCCTACCTGTCTCCACTGTTGGGAGCATCATCCGGAAGTGGAAGGCTTATGGAACTACTGTTAGCCTTCCACGGCCTGGACAGCCTTTGAAAGTTTCCACCCGTGCCGAGGCCAGGCTTGTCCGAAGAGTCAAGGCTAACCCAAGGACAACAAGGAAGGAGCTCCGGGAAGATCTCATGGCAGTGGGGACATTGGTTTCAGTCAATACAATAAGTAACGTACTCCACCGCAATGGTCTCCGTTCCAGACGAGGCCGTAAGGTACCTTTACTTTCAAAGCGTCATGTCAAGGCTCGTCTACAGTTTGCTCATGATCACTTGGAGGACTCTGAGACAGACTGGTTCAAGGTTCTCTGGTCTGATGAGACCAAGATCGAGATCTTTGGTGCCAACCACACATGTGACGTTTGGAGACTGGATGGCACTGCATACGACCCCAAGAATACCATCCCTACAGTCAAGCATGGTGGTGGCAGCATCATGCTGTGGGGCTGTTTCTCAGCCAAGGGGCCTGGCCATCTGGTCCGCATCCATGGGAAGATGGATAGCACGGCCTACCTGGAGATTTTGGCCAAGAACCTCCGCTCCTCCATCAAGGATCTTAAGATGGGTCGTCATTTCATCTTCCAACAAGACAACGACCCAAAGCACACAGCCAAGAAAACCAAGGCCTGGTTCAAGAGGGAAAAAATCAAGGTGTTGCAGTGGCCTAGTCAGTCTCCTGACCTTAACCCAATTGAAAACTTGTGGAAGGAGCTCAAGATTAAAGTCCACATGAGACACCCAAAGAACCTAGATAACTTGGAGAAGATCTGCATGGAGGAGTGGGCCAAGATAACTCCAGAGACCTGTGCCGGCCTGATCAGGTCTTATAAAAGACGATTATTAGCTGTAATTGCAAACAAGGGTTATTCCACAAAATATTAAACCAAGGGGTTGAATAATAATTGACCCACACTTTTATGTTGAAAATTTATTAAAATTTAACTGAGCAACATAACTTGTTGGTTTGTAAGATTTATGCATCTGTTAATAAATCCTGCCCTTGTTTGAAGTTTGCAGGCTCTAACTTATTTGCATCTTATCAAACCTGCTAAATTTGAAGGGGGTTGAATACTACTTGTAGGCACTGTATAGCTGCTGCCATCTCCTCTCCCTGCTCCCTGCATCATTGGCTCAATGAGCGCTTCACCTGCTCCAAGCACCATCCTCTCCTGTGTCTCCCGTCCTCCTCCGCGGCTCTCTGCACACGCTGACAGACTGCAGGAGGAGGATCCCTCCTCTCACTGCCGTCACCTCTGCAGCGTCATCACGTCATTGCACGCCGGGTCAGGGAGCAAGCAGGCTCCACTGAACCAGGAAGTGCGGCGTGGAGGGGCGGAGATTCATTTGTGCTAGTGTCTTAAAGAGACACTAAGGCCCCTTTCACACGTCAGTGATTCTGGTACGTTTGTGCTTTTTTTTAAACATACCAGAATCACTGACATACGCAGACCCATTATAATGAATGGGTCTGCTCACACGTCAGTGATTTTTCACTGCACGTGTCTCCGTGCGGCGTACCCGCGTGTGCGCGATTGCCGCATGGAGACATTTCCATTTTTTTCTGGCATCACTGATGTCCCACGGACCACGCAGTGGTGTGGTCCGTGAAACACGTGCCAGAAAAAAACGTGCATTTAAAATAATAAACATTTTAACTCACCCGGCTTCAGCCGCGCTCTCTGCAGCCCGTGCAGCCTGCTGCTTCTAAGCCGGCTGATTACTGTCGCGCATCTTAATGATGCACGACACAGCCGACCCGGAAGCAGCTGCTGCAGGGGTCAGCGCCGGCCGGATGCTGCACCGCGGGAGGATTCAGCACCACGGAGAGCGGGAGCGGGCACAGGTGAGTTGATTTCTAAGTGCAATCACGGGCCACGGAGAATGGAGCCCGGATTGCACTTAGACAACCCACGTGTGCCGTGATTTGCCTAACACAAATGAATACAGGGAACCGGATCGCCAGAGCTGTTTCTTGCCGATTCTGGGAACCGGCTGCTATTTTAACAACCGGTTCTCCAGAACCGGACAGAACTGGCTGAATCCCACCCCTGGGAGCAGTACAAAAATACTTATTCACGTGTTCATGGTTTTATTTTTTTTATTAAATATTATCATTGTCATTTTCATTTTTTAATGGAATAAAATGTGAAAAATAAAAAGTTTTTGATTTTTTTTAATTTTAAGGACTAGGGGGGAGCTGCTGCTAAATTTTGAAAGACTATTGTACAATTAGCCTGCATCACTCATCTCCTCTCTTCTGGGGGTTTGCAAAAGGATAAAAGAGGAAGAAATTTAGGATCACAGTGCAGAGCCATTTTGTTGGTGACTGCAATGTGATGCTGACATGAGGAAAGTGTCATTGAGGAATGGAAAAACAGAAAGAGAAACAAATCATGGGGCATGCATAGAGCAAATTTTGATCATGTTGTTAGCTGCACCCCATGCCACACCCATTTGTCATTTCTTTCTACCTTGACAGGAGGAGATGTCAGAGGGGCTGTGGCAGTACATTCAGCAGATGCTAGAGACTGCAGGCTGTAGACCTACATCTGGGACTCTCCCGCTGCATCCAAGATGGCTGGGACTAGAGATAAGTGGATTGACTCTGGTCCAGTGTTCAGGTCACTGATACCTAGCATCTAGATATAAGACCCTTGAATCGTTTACCTTTTGGTATCCCTGGTGCGGCTTTTGATTAGTCAGTGCTGGTGTGACATCATTTGTGTGTCGTGCTCATCTCAACTTGAGTCGTAATGGATTTGTTTTTTGTTCATTCATCCAAAGTCATAGCGGCAAAAACTTTATCATTTTTATGTAAATTTCACTATATGACATCTGGCTTTATAGTATCTGTAAGATCGTGTTCACATGAACCACAAAATACTGTGTTTTTGGTATTCTTCAGGTGGCTGTTACACAATAACAATCTCCTCTCTCATTATTGCATTGTTGATGGGTTTTTAATGCTTTTTCTGTCATATTTGATGCACTTTTGATGCAGATGTAAAGTTGACATTTTAATATGGCTTTTAGGTTATGTGCGCACTTTACGTCGAGGTAGTTGCAGTTCTAAACACATCCTCTGGCAGAAATGGTATTTCCCAAAGTTGCTTTTGACCACAAAAACGCTATATTACGCTTGCGTTTTTACCGCGTTTCGGCCGCGTTTTTACCACGATTTACATGCTTTTTCATTGCTTAAAGTCAGATGCGTTTTGATGACAAATACACTGCTAAATAAAGTTTAAACATTCAAATACTATCAAAAAATGGGGAAAAAAATGATAACAAATATCATGATTAAAATTCTAAACAAACATAGCTGATTTTCTTAAAATTATAAATATTTGTTAATATTTATGTCTAAAATAATGTTAAATTAATGTTTTTCTTAATTTTAATTGTCGGACTATGTGTGTGTGTAAAGGGACATATCATCCCCTTAATATAATGTCAAAAACGCATGCAATTAAATTGTCCAAAACGCGTGTTTTCTGCATCCAAAAAGCATGTAAGACGCTAGGATTTTGATGTTTAATGCGTTTTGCAACTTCTCATTGACTCTAATGATAGCAAAACGCTGCCAAAATGGCAAAAACAATTGACCTGTTGCTTCTTTAAACGCTAAGTTTTTGCCCAAAAATATGGAAATTAAACGCAGCGTTTTGAACTGCATAGTGCGCACAAGAAATTCCTATTTCCCATAGGCATTGCTGGAAAATCAAAACGCATGCATTTTGGCATTAAAACGCTGCAGTTCAAAACGCTGCGGAAACGCAGGTAAAAACGCAAAGTGCGCACATAGCCTTATAGTACAGAAAGGTTTTGATTCTAAAGGGTACTTTACACGCAGCGAAATCGGTAGCAAGATCGCTAGCGAGCGTACCCGCCCCCGTCGGTTCTGCGACACGAGCAAATCGCTGCCCATGGTGCACAATCTCACTTACACCCGTCACACGGACTTACCTTCCCTGCGACGTCGCTCTGGCCAGCAAACCGCCTCCTTTCTAAGGGGGGCGGTTTGTGTGGCATCACAGGGACGTCACACAGCAGCCGTCCAATAGAAGCGGGGGGGCGTAGATGGGCGGGACGTAACATCCCGCCTACCTCCTTCGTTCCGCATTGCCGGTGGACGCAGGTAAGGAGATGTTCGTCGTTCCTGTGGTCTCACACATAGCAATGTGTGGTGCCGCAGGAACAACGAGCAACATCGTACCTGCAGCAGCAATGACATTATGAAAAGGAGCGACGTGTCAACGATCATCGATTTTGAACAATTTCGCGATCGTTGATCGTCGCTCCTTGGTGTCACACGCTGCGATATCGCTAACGGCGCCGGATGTGCGTCGCTAACGACGTGACCCCGACGATATTTCGTTAGCGATATCGCAGCGCGTAAAGCACCCTTCACACCTAAAACAGTAACTGCAGTTTTTTTCATGCATTTTTCTCAGTCTTCACTAATAAGGTTGAGCGAGTCGTTAACTATTCGTACTCACTATGCTGTTAGCGAGTACTGTCCGCTACTCGCATATTCGCTACGAGTAGTGGGTGCTATGTAAGTCAATGGGAAATACTTGCTAAGTAGCAAGTAACCCGAAAGCCGTACTTTTCGTGCAAGTAGCGAATAGTATGGCTTTTGGGTTACTCGCTACTTAGTGAGTATTTCTCATTGACTTACATTGCGCCCACTACTCGTAACGAATATGCGAGTAGCGGACAGTACTCGCTAACAGCATAGTGAGTACAAATAGTCAACTACTGGCTCAACACTATTAACTAAGCCTCTAGAGAAAAAAAGCACCAAAAACCACACAGTTCTGCAGCATTTTTATATGCACAGAGGGCACAGTTTTCATGAAATCACAACCACTTTGCTTGGATAATTAAACATAGCAGAATTTCCGTGCAGAATAAGTAGCAGAAAAAATGCAGCATTTACACTACATATGAACACAGCCTAAATATCCAAGAAAAGTGGATGTGATTCCATTAAATCTCCTGCTGTGCATCTAAAGACATTGTACTGTGTGGTTTTGGTGCATTTTTCCTCTATAGGCTTCTATGTTTAGCCTGAAAAAAAAAGCATGAAAAAATGTTGTATTTTTTTAGTGCAGTTTCAACACTTTTCTCTATTAAAAAAGAATTAAAACCGCTGCTTCACATCTGCACCAAAAGCATATCAAATGGGAGCACATACTAAAAAACCGCAGATTACATGAAGCAATCAGAGAAGATTGTTATTGCGTTATGTGGTGCAGACACCTGCAGAAAATGTGCAAAAAAGCAGTATTTACTCTACAAATAAACACCGTTACAATTTTATTACATTTTTTCTGAATTTAGTAGAGAGAAAAAAATTCACACTTTTTTTTTTTATGCCATTTACCAATCACTGAAAATAATCCAATCACTGTGTTGTTACAATAACAATAACCTGGAAGTTGGTTGCATCGATGCATTCCACCGCAGGTCCTTCATGCATTCCACCGCAGGTCCTTTATGCGTTTATTAGTATATTTTTAGAGCATGGGGTGATCCCAGGGTTGGGTTGATGCCCTCCTATATTTAAACTTGTAAACTCCTTTATGCGTTCCACTGCAGGTCCTCTATGCATTCCACCACAGGTCCTCGCATACCACTGCACTGCGTCCCAGGATTCTCTGCCGGATGGAAGCAATCAATATCACTGGATGAGGTGAGTGTGTGTGTGCGCTCTGATGTGTGTGTGCGCTCTGATGTGTGTGTGCCTGAGTGTAAGTGTGTGCGATCTGATGCGTGTGAGTGTTGGCCAGAAGCAGGGGAGGACAGCATGCAGCATACCTTTTGGGAACACCCACCAAAGATCACTGGAGGACCTGGGAGCGATGCAGACATCTGGGGTTTTTTTAAGTATGATTCTCCTGGGGGGGTCTGCATTTTTTGGCAGGTCAACTGTCCTCTAATCGTGTTTCCCTGAGAATAAGCCCTACCCGAAAATAAGCCCTAGTACATTTTTTGGGGAAAAAAATATAAGACATATAAGTGTCTTATTTTCGGGGAAACACGTTATATACAGATGTATCACTGTGTACCAGTATAAACTGCCTGTGGGTTCAAAGAATGCAATGCAGCTTTATGGATACTAAATTCTCTTATTCTCTATGTAGGCTATAGCTCATAGTTATAATTACATTTTTTATTTAATTAATGACAGTATGTACAGAGCAGATACTCCGGCCTTGCCCCCCAAGGAGAAGGAGCTATGGAGTGAAGACATCGTTGTGCATAGAGAAGTGAGAAAAATTCGGGACAAAGACATGCTTGAAAAGCAGAACTGACCCCTTAATTGCCATGACTCTGCCGGCAGTCACAGGAGCGTTGGAAGAGATGGAAGAAAAGGGTTAAACCGCGCTGCCAGAAGAAGATCACTGAAGATCACTGGGGATTAAGACATATATGTTTTTATTGTTCGACGCATTTCAGAGCTGTATGACTCCTTCTTCAGGAGTACAAAATCAATAATGTACATTACACAGTCCATAGAGATGATCTCTTTAAATAGAATGCTGACATCCAAAAAGAGGCGCGCGGGTGACATATCATCACTAGACATCAAGATACTGATCTTCCTAATGAAAGCAAGAATTCTTACATATTATTCATGTATAGCAGAATAAAAAGAAAAAAATCTATATATTTGAACATTAATATGGAAAAAAGTAGGAAAAAAAGAATAACAGTAAGGAAAAAGACACCTAGGTTCGAACCCGTGTAGGAAGAGAAAAAGTCATGTTTTAGAGATTCTGAGGGGTATCATTAATACTCAGGTCCATGTAAAGGACAAGGAGAAAATAAAAAATATTAGTGAGTGATCAAAAAGGGAATGGAATAATTACCTCCCAGAGATTTTAGTGAATAGATGTGAAAAAAGGGGAAATTGCATTTATTCAATCCTGTGAAAGATAAATGGATGTGGAAAATAAGATCAGTTTACCTTAAAATATTCTCTGCATGCAGACTTCTATATACAGTGCCTACAAGTAGTATTCAACCCCCTGCAGATTTAGCAGGTTTACACATTCGGAATTAACTTGGCATTGTGACATTTGGACTGTATATCAGCCTGGAAGTGTGAAATGCACTGCAGCAAAAAAGAATGTTATTTCTTTTTTTATTTTTTTTTTTAAATTGTGAAAAGTTTATTCAGAGGGTCATTTATTATTCAACCCCTCAAACCACCAGAATTCTGTTTGGTTCCCCTAAAGTATTAAGAAGTATTTCAGGCACAAAGAATAATGAGCTTCACATGTTTGGATTAATTATCTCTTTTTCCAGCCTTTTCTGACTAATTAAGACCCTCCCCAAACTTGTGAACAGCACTCCTACTTGGTCAACATGGGAAAGACAAAGGAGCATCCCAAGGCCATCACAGACAAGATCGTGGAGGGTCACAAGGCTGGCAAGGGGTACAAAACCCTTTCCAAGGAGTTGGGCCTACCTGTCTCCACTGATGGGAGCATCATCCGGAAGTGGAAGGCTTATGGAACTACTGTTAGCCTTCCACGGCCTGGACAGCCTTTTTTAAGTTTCCACCCGTGCAGAGGCCAGGCTTGTCCGAAGAGTCAAGGCTAACCCAAGGACAACAAGAAAGGAGTTCAGGGAAGATCTCATGGCAGTGGGGACATTGGTTTCAGTCAATACCATAAGTAACGTACTCCACCGCAATGGTCTCCGTTCCAGACGAGCCCGTAAGGTACCTTTACTTTCAAAGCGTCATGTCAAGGCTCGTCTACAGTTTGCTCATGATCACTTGGAGGACTCTGAGACAGACTGGTTCAAGGTTCTCTGGTATGATGAGACCAAGATCGAGATCTTTGGTGCCAACCACACACGCGACGTTTGGAGACTGGATGGCACTGCATACGACCCCAAGAATACCATCCCTACAGTCAAGCATGGTGGTGGCAGCATCATGCTGTGGGGCTGTTTCTCAGCCAAGGGGCCTGGCCATCTGGTCCGCATCCATGGGAAGATGGATAGCACGGCTTACCTGGAGATTTTGGCCAAGAACCTCCGCTCCTCCATCAAGGATCTTAAGATGGGTTTTGGCACCCTGGACAAGCCAGGGGCCACAGGTAACAACACACACACACCCCCACCCCCAGCAGTTTCACAGTAGACATCCCCAGTGAAACTTGATTCCTTTCCTCGGGCTCAGACTGACACACCAGGTGGGTGGAGTCAGGAGATGGAGACGCCCACCCAGGAGTTAGCTGGCCTGAGGCAGGAAACAAGCCCAGGGAAGTTCAAGCAGAGGAAGAGGGAAGAGGTCTGCAGAGAGGCAGACATAGCCAGGGGCCTAGGTTGGAGCCTAGGGCCCTCGTACAGAAAGTCAGGCAGACGGTAGTGGCCGTCTGCAGGGAGCCGGGGAGACAGTTGGTGGAACCGTAGGTAGCCGGGGCTGGGCGGTGGCCCACCGGTACTGAACCGGGGAGCCAGCTGGAAGCCGGAACGCAGGAGGAGTGTGCACGGAGGTGAAGGAAAGGACTTACACCACCAAACTGAGTCAGGGGAGAAACAACAACCGCAGCCGTCTGTGGGCACCCGTCCATCCAGCCGAGTGTTTTACCAAGGACTGTGTCGTGATTACTGGCTGAGTGAGTACCCCGTGCTATGCGGCACAGCGCTGCCCCTGCGACCCTGCACCTCACCAGGCCCCGTAACCCACCTGCTACCCATCCACCTACCTCACCGAGCCCCGGGACAACGAACCCCCCTACCCACGGAGGGGAGAACTAACATCTAGCTGCTCCATACCATCACTCCCGGGATCCCCGTCCAGAGCAGCGGTGGTGTCACAACCTCACCACAACCGTGGGTGGCGTCACGGACAATCTCCCTTACCAAATCCCCTTTTACTGTGGAGCCTGGGATCACAGACCGGGTCACGCCACCGTGATACCCACAGAAGTGACCTCGTGGCCCGGATCTGAGTACCCCCTGGTCCCCGGTCGACACATTTGGCGTCACGAACAGGATCCTACCGCTCTGCCGTTTGGTAGAGGTGTGCCTTGTTACCGCCGGAGGTGTTGGCCGAAAGTTTTGCAAAGCCGCCATCTTGGGCGCGAAAAATTTCCCGCTCGAGCGTCTTCCCCGAGCAGGAAAGGCGCAAAAGTGGAGCCCCGCCCCCTGAAGAAGGAAGTGCTAAAAAGAGGCTAAGGGGGACGGGATGGCGTCCGGCCGCATGTGAACCGCGGCTGTGGAAGCAGGGACGCCAGGACTCTGCCAGTGTTTGGTTCCTGGAACACCACTGCACGAGATGTCCCGTCCGTCCGGCACCGCTGAAACCTCAGTGCCCGTGCCCGCGGCCAACGCCCCGACCGACCCATTACCTCTGTCACCGGTAGCGGAGCTCGCAGCGTCTGTGAGGGAGGGCCCAGGTCTTACCTTTGTCACAGCCCTGCCACCGGTCCCGGCTTCCATCCCAGCCGCACCGCCGATGACGATGGCCCCGGCAGTCCGCCCGGCCGCGACGGAGATGACGACAGCTCCGGCAGTCCGCCCGGCCGCAACGGCAGCAAAGCACCCATCCCGTTAACTATCTGGGCAGCCTGGTTCTGGACTGGGGTCAAGGGGTGCTGCCCATTTCTTAGGGGCAGCATCAAGGCTAGGTTGTTTAGGTGGGTGACTAAAGGACCCATTCCACTGTTATTATTAAAAGTGTTTGATCACTGTTGCAACGTTAAAGTAATGTGCATCCCGTTGTGGGAAGACTGAAAATGCTTGTGTTTAATGTTTTAATCTTTTGCAGTTTAAAAAGAAAAATAAAACCGGTGGTGGACGGGCAGCCGAGGACGGTCTGCATTTTGCTAAGGGGGAATGTGGCACCCTGGACAAGCCAGGGGCCACAGGTAACAACACACACACACCCCCACCCCCAGCAGTTTCACAGTAGACATCCCCAGTGAAACTTGATTCCTTTCCTCGGGCTCAGACTGACACACCAGGTGGGTGGAGTCAGGAGATGGAGACGCCCACCCAGGAGTTAGCTGGCCTGAGGCAGGAAACAAGCCCAGGGAAGTTCAGGCAGAGGAAGAGGGAAGAGGTCTGCAGAGAGGCAGACATAGCCAGGGGCCTAGGTTGGAGCCTAGGGCCCTCATACAGAAAGTCAGGCAGACGGTAGTGGCCGTCTGCAGGGAGCCGGGGAGACAGTTGGTGGAACCGTAGGTAGCCGGGGCTGGGCGGTGGCCCACCGGTACTGAACCGGGGAGCCAGCTGGAAGCCGGAACGCAGGAGGAGTGTGCACGGAGGTGAAGGAAAGGACTTACACCACCAAACTGAGTCAGGGGAGAAACAACAACCGCAGCCGTCTGTGGGCACCCGTCCATCCAGCCGAGTGTTTTACCAAGGACTGTGTCGTGATTATTGGCTGAGTGAGTACCCCGTGCCGTGCGGCACAGCGCTGCCCCTGCGACCCTGCACCTCACCAGGCCCCGTAACCCGCCTGCTACCCATCCACCTACCTCACCGAGCCCCGGAACAACCAACCCCCCTACCCACGGAGGGGAAAACTAACATCTAGCTGCTCCATACCATCACTCCCGGGATCCCCGTCCAGAGCAGCGGTGGTGTCACAACCTCACCACAACCGTGGGTGGCGTCACGGACAATCTTCCTTACCAAATCCCCTTTTACTGTGGAGCCTGGGATCACAGACTGGGTCACGCCACCATGATACCCACAGAAGTGACCTCGTGGCCCGGATCTGAGTACCCCCTGGTCCCCGGTCGACACAGGGTCGTCATTTCATCTTCCAACAAGACAACGACCCAAAGCACACAGCCAAGAAATCCAAGGCCTGGTTCAAGAGGGAAAAAATCAAGGTGTTGCAGTGGCCTAGTCAGTCTCCTGACCTTAACCCAATTGAAAACTTGTGGAAGGAGCTCAAGATTAAAGTCCACATGAGACACCCAAAGAACCTAGATAACTTGGAGAAGATCTGCATGGAGGAGTGGGCCAAGATAACTCCAGAGACCTGTGCCGGCCTGATCAGGTCTTATAAAAGACGATTATTAGCTGTAATTGCAAACAAGGGTTATTCCACAAAATATTAAACCTAGGGGTTGAATAATAATTGACCCACACTTTTATGTTGAAAATTTATTAAAATTTAACTGAGCAACATAACTTGTTGGTTTGTAAGATTTATGTATTTGTTAATAAATCCTGCTCTTGTTTGAAGTTTGCAGGCTCTAACTTATTTGCATCTTATCAAACCTGCTAAATCTGCAGGGGGTTGAAGACTACTTGTAGGCACTGTATGTAATTAAGGCTAGTTTCACACTTGCGTTGTATGGCATCTGTCGCATTGCGTTGTGTGACGGATATAACAGATGCGTTACATATAGTGGCACAACTGATGTGACGGATCCTGCAAAACAACGGAATCCGTTGTAGCTTTTTTGTTCAGCGATTTACTCAACTGAGAATGCGCAGTTGTGTAAAGATGGATCCGTCACAGGAATCCCTCAAATGATGGATTCCAACGGATCCCGCCACCATAGGCGTCCATTATAAAAATTATGGATGCCGACGGAATCCAGAACATTGCGTTTTTTTGACGCTCTGGGAAGCTACATGCTGCTTTCTTTCCGCCCGGCAGATACAACGCAGCGTCAGCCCGCGGATACAATGCAAGGCCATCCATCGCAATGCATCATCAATACAAGTCAATGGGAAACAGCGCACATCCATTAATGGATTGCGCTGTTTCCCAAAGCAGCGGATTGCAATGGCTGCCAAACAACGCAAGTGTGAAAGTACCCAAAGGGCTCATGCGCACGTTGCATACTCACATGCATTTACGCTGCGTATTGCACTGCAGCGTAAATGCATGTGTCCTGCGTCCCCTGCACAATATATGTAGATTGTGCATGACACGTGCGCACGATGCTTTTATGAACGCATCGATTTGGGTGCTAAAATTTTGACCCAAATCGGTGCGTTCATAAAATGAGCATGTCAATTATTTCTGCGTTCTGCATGCAACTCCCACTCTGTCTATGGTGGGAGCAGCAGCCAGAGTGCATGAAATAGGCTTTTTTTTTAACAAAAAAACTGCATTCATTATGCAGTCTTTCTGTAGCGATTTGACGCGGATGTGCTGTCAAATTGCTGCAGAATATTCTGCAGTTACGTGCGCATGAGCCCTAACAGGCATTCACAGGAGAACAGCAGAAGCGATCGGAAAGTGCAAGCTTTAAGTCCCCTAATGGGACAAGTAAAATCAATAAAAAAGGAAAAAAAAGGTTTTAAAGAATAGGCAATAATTAAAAAAAAAAACAACTAAAAGTTCAAATCACCCCCTTATGGTCCACAAAAATTAAAAATACACATATTTGGTATCTCCGGGTTCAGAAATGACCAATCTATCAAAATATAAAATCAATTAATCTAATTGGCAAAGAGCGTAGAGGGGAAAAAATCAAAAGCCAGAATGATGTATTTTTGGTCACTGCAACATTGCATTAAAATGCAATAACAGGTGATCAAAACATCGCATCTACCCAAAAATAAAATAATTAAAAATGTCAGCTCAAGACACAAAAAATAAGCCATTACACAGCCCCAGATCTCACAAAATGAGCAATAAAATGCAAATTAATTATGTAAAATACATATAATGTGATATCTGGATTTTTTTGGGAGATTCTCTCTGTCACAGTTGAAGTGTGCCTACGATAAAAATTACAGACCTCTCCATTCGCTATATACACGCCAAAAAAAGAGAGGAGCAGGTGGGTGGGCAGCTGATTCCCAGAAAGCCAGAGGAGGCAACAGTCCCCTTCTTTCTCCTCCAATCAGATTCGCTACATGTCTACCCTGCAGTTCTTTCAAATTTATTAGTCCCTTAGCTCACACCCTCTAAATTGTCATCTGGCCTGTGTGCCCTGTAGGGTAGGTGAGTCCATACTTCCTTTGTCCAACGTCCAAGGAGTACCTGGCACCGCAAATCGTTTCGCTCAGTTGAAGTTTTGGATTCAATTTTTCAAACCCAAAAACAGAAGTGGGTCTAGCAGAAAGAATTCAAGTCTTTCATTTATACATCCCCACCCTTTAGAATCCATTTCTGGCTTTAACTCGAAAATTATACCCAAAACATGTGTCTTTTTATGTTCATGAATTATTTTTTGTTCACGGGCTTTCCACTAATTGCTAAATGGAAAAAGGATTAGGAAACAAAATTATTGTAATCTTTTCAAATGAGATTTCTAAAGTGGTTTCTTGAATATGCCATACACTTTATAGAGGAGTATAATTGCCACAGAGGAATCTAAACCGGGGGTGGTCAATTCATTTTCCCGTGGGGCCATATGAGACACCATGATTGTTGTGAAAGGGCGAATAAATAGGCTTAAATTAATTCTGCCAATATTAATATTTATATATTAACTAAAATTATTATTTTACGTTAATATTATCACCACTACATATCAAGCAGAATAAAGTACAGCATGAGCTCGTCTATGTACAGTATTATACTCCCACATAATAATTCTTTATACAGTATAAGCCCCCACATAGCCCCCTATAACCTCTCTACATACAGTGTGGGCAGTATGAGCCCAACAATAGCTCCTCTATATACAATATGAGACCCCTTATTTATAGTATGAACCCGCACATAGCCCCCTATAGCCTCTCTTTATTGGAGATCAAAATTAGAGAACAATGTATGATCACTTGCTTTTTTCAGAAATAATGCAATCTACACTGATCAACATTTGAAGTGTTTTTTTTGTAAGGGGTACACCATGGCATAGAATAGTGTTTTACAAAAGATGCAAAGTTAGCAACATAAAACCTTTATTTTGCCCAAAACGTGATGATCATAATTAGAAAACAGCAATGACTATAGCAGAGAGAAAGAGTAAATTTTCTGAAGGTAACAACAGTCACCAATCAGTAGGAAGTGTGTAAAGGCCTTTGCTTTGAATGACTTCAGCATATCTGTGGCCACAGAACATCACTAGTCTCTCACACTGCTCTGGTGGGATTTTGGACCACTCTTCTTCCAGTCTCTTCCACAGTTCTTTGCCTGTTGTTTGTTTCTTGGCCATAACTGTCATCACAGATTTTCCAGAGGTTTTCTATAGGGTTTAGATCAGGACGCTGGGCTGGCCATTTCATTGTTTCAATGTTTTCTGTTTCAAGGAACTGCTTTACCCATTTTGCTGTGTGACAGGGGGCATTGTCCTGCATGAAAATTGCTGGCTGATTGAGTGATGAAGCAAAGTAAGGAATTGTGTTGTTGAAGAAGGTTCTGATACACACTTGCATTCACTCTGCCATGTAGCTATATGAGAAGTCCAACTCCTGCTGCAGAAAACCATGACACTTTCTCCACCACTTTTCACTGACTTCACACTTTCGGTTCAGTCTTTCCCCAGTTTGTCGATGAACATAATGTTCCCCATCAGACCCAAATAAATTAAACTTGCTTTCATCACTAAAATGAACTCCTCTGTCCACATAACATGCTCCTCACCAAAGGTGAGTCTAGCCTTTTGATTCTTTCTGCTGAGAGATTTGGTCACTACAGAGTGGGCTTTCAGTCCAAATGCTCTAAAACATCGTGACACTGTATGAAAAGACAGATTCTTACCCTGTTCAATGCTGAAATGGAAAGAAATTCCAGCTGCAGTGTTGAAACCATTAACCATGGAGATTTTCCATATTATCCCGTCCTCTCTTGCATTTGTCTTTCGAGGGCAACCAGCCTTCTTGGGGGGACTTGAAAGAGTTTGTGATGTTGTAAAGCTGCAATATTATCGAAATCACAGACTTGAAATGGCCAACTTCTCTTGCTATGGCTGATAGGGCGCCCCTTTGGCCTTCATATGGATAACCTGCTGATTAGGGTTTCAGTCACTTTGGAATAGCACACCATTTTTTGCTAAGTCAGTGCAAACTGGAAAGTTAGGCTGCCTGTTAAATAGGGTTTGTCAGATAATTTAGGAAATTAGCACCAGGTGCCAGATTAACACCAATAACTTGCAGGTATCTGAAAGTGTTCTCTAATTTTGATCAGTGTTCTTTTTCATTTATCTCATTTACATTTTTATTATGTGCTTTACAATGAATTTAAATTATGAAATAAGTTTAAAATACTGCTAGTATACTCATGTTAGGATATCTTCACATAGGACTACACAATGACCTTAACATTTAGGAAATTGTGTGTTGTTCTCTAATTTTGATCTCCAGTGTACAATATGAGCCTTCACAAAACCATCTAAATACAGTATGAGCCCCTACATAGTTTTATAGTCTCAGGCATGGTTGGCCACTGTTTTCAGCCATTCGGTTGTCTCAGTCCACAGGCCGAACTGGGACAACCAGAGAGTTGATTTGGTTTGTGGGCCCAGTTCTGCTCTAAACAATGATGCTTAGTTCATATAGACCAGTAAGATTAATACAATACAAAATTAGAGGTTTCTCTGATGTCTAATGACATGTTTAATTGACTAACGGGCAATATTAAATGCTTGTGATCTATGGGCCTTCAGGTGGCACTGTATTAAAAACAGACCTGATGCATCACTGAATGAGCTCAGGAACACTTCCAGAAATCATTGTCTGCAGACACAATAGAAGCCATTCTTCAGCACAATCCAAAACACTATTGTTTACTCTTAGCCGAAGCTCGGAAAAAAATGGAGGCAAAATGGAAAAATGTTTTGTAGTGAGACTTATCAAATTTTAATTTTTTTTTTACGGAAACCTTGGACATCATGTAATATAAACTTAAGAGGAAAGGGGTCATACAGCTTATCAGCACACAGTTCAAATGCCTGCATCTCAGAGGGTATTGTTTTCCATTAGAGCCCTTTGTAAGGTACTATCATTGCTGAGGTTTAGAACAATGTATGCTCCAATCCAGACATGTATTTCAGGAAAGGTCTTGAATATTTCAGCAACACAATGATAAACCACCATCCATCTGTGAAGCCATACATCCATCACAACAGCATGGCTTCAAAGAAGAAGAATTCGGGGGATGTACTGGCGGCTGGAAAACAAAAAATCTGGTAAAGACTGGTGAGAAGTTAGAATCCTACATGAGACAAAAATGGGGCAACAATCCGCTCCCAAAACCCCAGCAATTGGTCTCGTCACACCCCAGACATTTACAGACTTTTGTAAAAAGAAGGGGGGATGCTACACAATGGTCGCCAACATTTTTTGAGATGAATTGCTGCCATCAATATTTAAATAACTTAATTATTTCAAAAGAAATGGATACAAATGTCTAAAGGGTGCTTTACACGCTGCGACATCGCTAGCGATCCCATTAGCCATGTGACACGTCAGATAGCAGATGCGATCTGCAGAGATCGCACATGTGACCGGAGCTACAAAACGACCTACGTGCGATCTCGGCAGATCGCATCTGCGATCTGGCATGTCACATCACTAATGAGATTGCTAGCGATGTCGCAGCATGTAAAGCACCCTTAACTTTCTGTGTTGAGAATAAATTATGTCTTTAAGAGATTGCATACTAATTAAAGATAGTACATCTGGAACACAATGGGCTCAAAAATATACAACTAAACAATAGGATAAAGAGTTGCACACCAGTCACAATGTATAGGGGAATAATGAAAAGCAGTATTCTTGTTTTCTTCACATCTTTCACAGCATCCCAACTTTTTGGGAATTGGGGAATTTACTTATTGGGGTAATATATGACATATTATATATATTACCCTACCTAAATCTTTACTGATTTGCACATAATAAAATTCACTAATATGAGTTCTTATATTTTATAGTAATTACTAATAGGCATGACTCATGTACCTAACTAGCAGATATTGTTGTGTAATAACTGAATTACCTCTAACCTGGTTTATTCCATAGATTCCAATAAATTTCTGAGAACTCAGCTATGAGTTTGAACAATTTAATTGTCAAATGGGCTTGAAATATTCCTGTGCTATTGAGTTTTTTGCTTTTAATTTTCTTTCCAATTTATTTTCACTTTATACATACTGTATCAAAACTGTTGCAGTTTTTTACTAAAAGAATTATAACTAAACCTTATAAAGATATTGTAATGATTATAAAATATTTCAAATTCATCAAAAGTGTCTATTATAGGCACCAATGCTGCAAAGCAAAACGTCCCTACAGACACAACATTTTGGGGGTCCGAGGGCTATTTTGTCATATTGAAAGACGTCCATAGGTAAAAAAAGGAAAAAATCCAGCTCACCCCTCTTCACTCCATGGAAAATCAGCGGCACACGGAAAATTCTTCTATCCTTGGGTCATCCATTTTTTTCTGCCCCCCACAAGGTGGTTTGTACCTTTGTATTGTTTTTACTGGACCTAATAAAGTTTGGAGTTTTACTTCCTGAGTCTTGCTGCTAAGGCGCTGGATCTGCCTTAGCTTCAGCATTGAAAGATGTCCAACTTACATTTTGAGAGGTTTATGGCATATCAAAAATATATGCTGCAAATGTCTAAGATATGATAGTTACATTACCAGGACTCCCACATATGTGAATGGGGATGGTCTTTCTTTCCCAATCAATAATCTACAGAGGACAACACCCTTCATGTACTTCTCTACACTGAAGACAATGAGTGTTGTAGTATGCAGTCACTGCGCTAACTCACATATGCCTATTTGGAGTGCTAAACAAGGTCAAGGAACTATAGCCACTTGATGTATGTTGGACCCAGATATGGTTACAGAGTGCTCTATTGATGCTTGCCCATCCCTGCCCCAACATAAAGTTGGGAGCTTCGCAAATATCATGGATGCCGCATTTGGCCCCCAAGGCCGCAGGTTGTGTGGCAGTTTTTGTAAGATTGGTAAAGGAGAGAGATATAAGAGAAATGGCAGAACCTGATAGGCCCTACTACACACTGATAGTGGATTTAGTAGCTAATATCTGGCAGGGCCTACTACACACTATTATTATTTTTTTATTAATTATTATTATTATTTATTTTTAGAGAACCATTGATTCCATGGTGCTGTACATGTGAAAAGGATTTATATACAAAATACAAATTACAATTAACAAACTAACTTTGGTAGACTGGAAAAGAGGGTGAGAGGGCCCTGCCCATGTGAGCTTCGATTCTTCAGGATAGTGGGGAAGGGGACAGTATGTTGGGGTTTTGCGCCATCTCCAGTGATGGTGGGGTAGGGGTAGCAGTGGGGACATTGAAGGCTGTAAGCTTTGTTAAAGCACCACTCCAGGGTTTGTTTTTTTTTCAATTTCACTGCTGTTGTGGTGTTTCTAATCAAAGTCACCTTCCCCTACTCTTCATATTTTATCTGCCCCACTCCCGTCAGTTTCTTGCAGTTTGTAACCTGCTTTCTGCTCCAGTGTTTCATGAAACGAGCCAGAGGTCACTGTTCAATACAAGTCCATGAGAACCTCACTGTGGCTCTCAGAGACTGGTATTGACAGCTTGTGACGTAACCTATGACTTCCGGCCAGTAAGGAGTTGTGATCGCAAGATGAAACTGTGGGATCAGAGCAATACGGGAAAAAAGGTGAAAACGCTGAAGGGTGAGTATAAGAATATGGGCAGGGACCTTAGTTTAAAAGCATCACTCGAGTGCTGCAAAAATATAAAAATGCTGGAGTGGTGCTTTAAAGAGATGAGTTTTCACATTCCATTTGAAAGTACCAAACATCGTGGATAATCGTAATGTCATGCATTATCGAATGTGTTGGGGCACAGAATTCTAGATGATGGATA
Organism: Anomaloglossus baeobatrachus; assembly: GCF_048569485.1. Classification (NCBI taxonomy): domain Eukaryota; kingdom Metazoa; phylum Chordata; class Amphibia; order Anura; family Aromobatidae; genus Anomaloglossus; species Anomaloglossus baeobatrachus. Next base: position 661,207,116 of record NC_134353.1, on the reverse strand, counting down.
CAGTTGTGTTCAAAAGTTTAAATACCCCAGCAGTTTTTTTGCTTTCTTGGCTTTATTTCAGAGAATATGAATAATAACAAAAAAACATTTTTCCACTCGTGGTTAGTGGTTGGGTGAAGCTATTTATTGTCAAACTACTGTGTTATCTCTTTTTAAATCATAATGACATCAAAAACATCCAAATGACCATGATCAAAAGTTCACATACCCCGGTTCTTAACCCCTTCAGCCCCCGGGCACTTTCCGTTTTTGCGTTTTTGTTTTTTGTTCTCCTTCTTCCGAGAGGCGTAACTTTTTTATTTTTCCATCAATCTTGCCATATAAGGGCTTGTTTTTTGCAGGACGAGTTGTACTTTTAAATGAAACCATGATTTTTACCATATAGTGTACTGGAAAATGGCAAAAAAATTCCAAGTGCGGCAAACTTGCAAAAAAAGTGTGATCATACAATAGTTTTTGGGATATTTTATTCAGTGTTCACTATATGGTAAAACTAAGGTATCTATGTGATGCCTCAGGTCAGTGCGAGTTTGTAGACACCAAACATGTATAGGTTTACTTGTATCTAAGGGGTTAAAAAAATTCACAAGCTTGTCCAAAAAACGTGGCGCACGTTTTGCGCCATTTTCCAAAACCCGTAGCGTTCTCATTTTTCAAGATCTGAGGCTCAGTGATGGCTTATTTTTTGCGTCTCGACCTGACGTTTCTAACGGTACCATTTGATGCTACGTTTTAATCGCCTGTTATTGCATTTTGCGCAAAATTTGCGGTGACCAAAAAACGTAATTTTGACGTTTGGAATTTTTTTGCCGCTACGCCGTTTACTGATCAGATTCAGTGATTTTATATTTTGATAGATCGGGCATTTCTGAACATGGCGATACCAAATATGTGTATATTTTTTATTTTTTTAACCCTTTAATTTTCAATGGGGTGAAAGGGGGGTGATTTGAACTTTTAGGTTTTTTTATTTTTGTTTAATTTTTTAAAACTTTTTTTTTTATTTTACTAGTCCCCCTAGGGGGCTATAGCGATCAGCAATCCGATCGCTCTGCACTATCTGCAGATCTCAGCTACAGAGTTGAGAACTGCAGATTTGCTGCTTCACTTTCAATGCCGGCTGTATTCCGGCATTGAGAGGAAGTGAGTCATGTTAGCTACAGGCGTCATCACATGACCCTGTGCTACCATGACAACCGCCGAAAGTCACGTGATCATGTCACGTGACTTCCGGTGGGGGCGGGGTAAGTCACTGTCATGGCGGCGCCCATATACATATCGCTGCCAGATTTTGGCAGCAAAATGTAAGGGGTTAATGGCCGCGGGTAGAAGCGATTCCACCCGCGGCTAGCAGGCACACATGTCAGCTGTTGATAACAGCTGATATGTGCGCGGATCGCGGCAGGGGGCGGGGCTTACCGGCACACGATCCATGACGTACCCAGTACATCATGGGTCATTAAGGGGTTAATACTGTGTATTTCCCCCTCTAACATCAATGACAGCTTGAAGTTTTTTGAGGTAGTTGTGGATGAGGCTCTTTATTTTCTCAGATGGTAAAGCTGCCCATTCTTCTTGGCAAAAAAGCCTCTAGTTCCTGTAAATTCATGAGCTTTGTTGCATGAACTGCGCGTTTGAGTTCTCCCCAGAGTGGCTCAATGATATTGAGACCAGGAGACTGAGATGGCCACTCCAGAACCTTCACTTTGTTCTGCCGTAGCCAATGACAGGTCGACTTGGCCTTGTGTTTTGGATCGTTATCATGTTGGAATGTCCAAGTACGTCCCATACGCAACTACCGGGCTGATGAGTGCAAATTGCCTCCAGTATTTGCTGATAACGTGCTGTATTCATCTTTTCTTCAAATTTGACCAAGTTTGCTGTGCCTTTATAGCTCACACATCCCCACATCATCAGAGATCCATCTCTGTGCTTTACAGTAGGAATGGTGTTCCTTTCATCATAGGCCTTGTTGACATCTCTCCAAATATAACGTTTATGGTGGTGGCCAAAAAGTTTGATTTTGGTATTATCACTCCAAATTACCTTGTTCCACAAGTTTGGAGATTTGTCTCTGTGCTGTTTGGCATCATGTGGACGATATACTTTGTGGCATTTGCGCAGTATTGGCTTTCTTCTGGTGACTCGACCATGCAGCACATCTTTCTTCAAGTTCCTCCTCATTGTGCATCTTGAAACAGCTACACTGCTAAATTTCAGTGAGTCCTGTATTTCAGCTGATGTTATTTGTAGGTTTTTCTTTGCATCCCAAAATATTTTCCTGGCAGTTGTGGCCTACATTTTTTTGGTCTACCTGATCAGCGTTTGGTTTTTACAGAGCCCCTGATTTTCCATTTGTTAATCACAGTTTGAACACTGCTAACTGGCATTATCAATTCCTGTTTGTATCCCCTTCCTGTTTTATACAGTTCAACTATTATTTCCCATAGTTCCATTGACAATTCTTTTGCTTTCCCCATGACTCACAATCAGGAAACATAAGTGGCTGAATAAAAGATGCAAGAGTTTGTCTGGATCCCAGAAACTCACTCAAATTTATGCACACACAAACAAACAGGTCACGGGTGAGAATATTACCTTTATTAGCCATTCAAACCCATTTGTGTCAACTTCTTTGTAAGTTATCAGGCCAAAATCACCAGGGTATGTGGACTTTTCATCAGGGTCATTTGGATGTTTTGGTTGTCATTATGATTTAAAAAGAGAAAACACAGTAGTTTGGCAATAAATGGCTTCATTCAACCATGAGTGAAAAAAAAAGATTTTGTGTTATCATTCCTATTCTCTGAAAGAAGACGAAGAAAGCAAAAAAAACTGCTGAGGTGTGTAAACCTTTGAGCACAACTGTACTTAGGAGACATCTTGGAGGCGATTGAGTGAGGAACATACTAGTACGTAGGAGAGAAGAAAGTTTTAGGAGGTTTGCAGAATATATGTGGGAAGATATAGGGAGATCATGGATGGAGATCAATGTTAACAGTTTGAACTGGAGAATGGGGAACCAATGTCAGGATTTGCAGAGAAGTAGTGATGAGAGAGGTAGATTAGTCAGGCAGCAGAGTTAAAGATAGACTGAAGATGTGCAAGACTATTAGCAAGAAGGCCACAGAAGAGGATATTGGGGGAGTTGATGAGTGCATACTCCAGCAAGGAAAGGAGGTAGAGGAAAGGACAGATTCTGGAAATATTTTTGAGTTTGCCGCAGCATAAGGTGTTAAGAGCTCGGATGTGTGGTTACTCAGAGGCAGCAGACTTCTGGTATGGGCAAAGTGTGATGTCCTTTATTGTGATAGGTCAGATAGGGGAATTATGTGGGATGGAGGAAAAAATAATAGCTTTAGTAAACAAGAGAGAAGAACGATGGCTGATAGGTACTTTGGGATTCTGCACAGCAGAGAGGTAAAATCTCAGCCAGTGTGGTAGAGCTGAGTGTCTTCAGCATATAAGTGATATTGGAAACCATGGGACTTTATGAGTTGTCCCAGCCCAAATATAAAGATGAAGATGAGTAGTGGTCACAAGATAGAGCCTTGAGAGAAACCAACAAAGAGCGGTAGGGAGGAGGTAGTATGGTAATAGGAGGTGCTTAATGTGCATTCAGAAAGGTATGAGGCGATCAAGGAGAGGGCAAGGTGACTGGTGTCAAGTAAAGAGGGGATCTGTAGTAGGAAGGAATTATCAACTGTGTAGAGGGCAGAGGACAGCTCTAGAAAATATAGAATTGTATATTGGCTTTGGCGGTATGTTTTGGTAATTTTAGTTAGGGCAGTTTCAGTGTCGCGGTGATCATGGTAGCCACATTGTAAGTTGTCAAAGAGTGAGTTGGATGAGAGGTGGAAGGAATGTTCAGTGTGGACATGCTTTTTGAGGAGTATGGAGGTGAAAAGGAGTTACTTGATGTAGAGGTGTCACGCTATCCCATTCGGTGACTTGTGACGAACTCAGGGCAATTGTTGTTTTGCCTTCTGTGTCTATTATTAAACATATTTTTTTCCTTTAGGCACTAGTGAGGTTAATGCACTTTCTGTTGCTGTGCAACGGACTTCCTTTTGCAGTTCAGCTGTTTCCGCTAATATCCACTTCCAGCCTGTATAATAATCCCCTGCAGCCAGCAGGGGGTGCCGCTTATTTCTCATCATTCATTAGCATAGCCCGGAGGTGGACAAACACGTTCTTTTGCTGCTGCTGTTTTTTTCCCTTGTGATGTGTGGGGGTCTCTATCCTGGTCTGTTCCCTTGGGTGGTGGGTGAGATGGAAACATAGTCATCAGGACCAGGACAGGAGACAGGGCTACGTTGAAGGCTTGACCCTGACTACCATCTAGTTTATCATCGGGATGAGGGACAGCACAGGCTCCCCAGAATTAGGGTCAGCGTAGAAGCCCCTGTACCATTCGTACTGCCCCATGACATAATAAGCGGCCTTACCATTTTTGAAGATGGTTTTCCTCATCATCTTCTGGAAAACCGCGTTCCCCCAGACCGCATGGAGGAAGGCGGGTCCAGGTGAGTACTTTTCCTCCATTCATCTTGTCTCCTTCTCCTTGGGCCCGGGGGTTCTTTGGAGAGGAGCGGTACGAATTTCCGTCTCCTCAGGTGAACCTTAGGCCTTGGTGTTCCCCCTAGACAGGTGAAGGGGGTGGCCGGCTTCCCTGAGTGCATAGTAATATTTTCAGGAGGTGGTTCTTCTGGAGTTCTTTTGGTGAGATTTTAGCTCGCAAGCATGGTGGAATATAATAAATGAGCAGGTCCATACCTTTGGTTGAATGTCTGTATGGGATCCACGTGTTTCTCAGTGGAGGTGTAGGTTTGGGGGGAATGGGTCTGTTTTTTCCAGCCCATGTCTGGTCACCGACAGTGGTTACGCTTCTGTCGTGTGGGTACTGGTACTAATCCTCTATACATGATAAGCAGGTGGGCTCTGTAGTAGTTTATTTTTTATGGGTATCTGCAAGCTTTTTCCATGATCTATACGAACCCGTTCACATTCTTGGTGAACTTGGTTTTTTTAGTAGTTGCCTTGAGACTACTGAGGCCTCTCATTAAAGGAGAGGTAATGTCAAAGAAACAACAAAGAGCCAGCACCAATGTGCACTAAGGCATCAAATATTCCAAACTGCATTATAAAAATTTTTTTTTTGAGATTTTTGGCAAAAAATTGCAATTTCTTGAGCTGCTTCGCCACGTCACGGCAAATCTCATTTGAAGCAGTCCTACACTAAAATATTTTTATAAAATGTGCCATGCGGCCTCACATATAAATAGCAGAACTGCTCTCAGCAGCACTCACCTGGTCTATTGCAGTCCCGTACCCATGACTGAGTCATGGCTGTGGGCGGGACAGGTCCAAGCAAATGCTGCATGAAGTATATATATAGCCTGTGGACAAAGCCTGATGACCCAATGTGAACAGTCACCAAACGCCAAAATCTATACAGATGGAATACATCCCAAATTGGGGTGCATAGCAAGGTGGAGGTCAACCACCGACCAATTCAACAAAGAAACAACAAAGAGCCAGCACCAATGTGCACTAAGGCATCAAATATTCCAAACTGCATTATAAAAATTTTTTTTGAGATTTTTGGCAAAAAATTGCAATTTCTTGAGCTGCTTCGCCACGTCACGGCAAATCTCATTTGAAGCAGTCCTACACTAAAATATTTTTATAAAATGTGCCATGCGGCCTCACATATAAATAGCAGAACTGCTCTCAGCAGCACTCACCTGGTCTATTGCAGTCCCGTACCCATGACTGAGTCATGGCTGTGGGCGGGACAGGTCCAAGCAAATGCTGCATGAAGTATATATATAGCCTGTGGACAAAGCCTGATGACCCAATGTGAACAGTCACCAAACGCCAAAATCTATACAGATGGAATACATCCCAAATTGGGGTGCATAGCAAGGTGGAGGTCAACCACCGACCAATTCAACAAAGAAACAACAAAGAGCCAGCACCAATGTGCACTAAGGCATCAAATATTCCAAACTGCATTATAAAAATTTTTTTTGAGATTTTTGGCAAAAAATTGCAATTTCTTGAGCTGCTTCGCCACGTCACGGCAAATCTCATTTGAAGCAGTCCTACACTAAAATATTTTTATAAAATGTGCCATGCGGCCTCACATATAAATAGCAGAACTGCTCTCAGCAGCACTCACCTGGTCTATTGCAGTCCCGTACCCATGACTGAGTCATGGCTGTGGGCGGGACAGGTCCAAGCAAATGCTGCATGAAGTATATATATAGCCTGTGGACAAAGCCTGATGACCCAATGTGAACAGTCACCAAACGCCAAAATCTATACAGATGGAATACATCCCAAATTGGGGTGCATAGCAAGGTGGAGGTCAACCACCGACCAATTCAACAAAGAAACAACAAAGAGCCAGCACCAATGTGCACTAAGGCATCAAATATTCCAAACTGCATTATAAAAATTTTTTTTGAGATTTTTGGCAAAAAATTGCAATTTCTTGAGCTGCTTCGCCACGTCACGGCAAATCTCATTTGAAGCAGTCCTACACTAAAATATTTTTATAAAATGTGCCATGCGGCCTCACATATAAATAGCAGAACTGCTCTCAGCAGCACTCACCTGGTCTATTGCAGTCCCGTACCCATGACTGAGTCATGGCTGTGGGCGGGACAGGTCCAAGCAAATGCTGCATGAAGTATATATATAGCCTGTGGACAAAGCCTGATGACCCAATGTGAACAGTCACCAAACGCCAAAATCTATACAGATGGAATACATCCCAAATTGGGGTGCATAGCAAGGTGGAGGTCAACCACCGACCAATTCAACAAAGAAACAACAAAGAGCCAGCACCAATGTGCACTAAGGCATCAAATATTCCAAACTGCATTATAAAAATTTTTTTTGAGATTTTTGGCAAAAAATTGCAATTTCTTGAGCTGCTTCGCCACGTCACGGCAAATCTCATTTGAAGCAGTCCTACACTAAAATATTTTTATAAAATGTGCCATGCGGCCTCACATATAAATAGCAGAACTGCTCTCAGCAGCACTCACCTGGTCTATTGCAGTCCCGTACCCATGACTGAGTCATGGCTGTGGGCGGGACAGGTCCAAGCAAATGCTGCATGAAGTATATATATAGCCTGTGGACAAAGCCTGATGACCCAATGTGAACAGTCACCAAACGCCAAAATCTATACAGATGGAATACATCCCAAATTGGGGTGCATAGCAAGGTGGAGGTCAACCACCGACCAATTCAACAAAGAAACAACAAAGAGCCAGCACCAATGTGCACTAAGGCATCAAATATTCCAAACTGCATTATAAAAATTTTTTTTTGAGATTTTTGGCAAAAAATTGCAATTTCTTGAGCTGCTTCGCCACGTCACGGCAAATCTCATTTGAAGCAGTCCTACACTAAAATATTTTTAAATAAGGAGGACACACAGGAAAAGGAGTTGCATTTTCATCACAATATATATGATAGCAAGAGGAGGGATCCCTTATATAGTGCAACCATTGACTACATATCCATACTGGACAAATCGTATAGTAATACGTGGAAAGGGAAGAGAGAACACGATCAACCGTCCATAAGGTGAAAAAAGATTTCTTTATTGACCAGTGCTGAGTGGACACACAGATAAAATGTTAAAACACCAAAAGGAACCAACCGGCTAAGGAAAGTCACAATAAATACCGAGCAACAGACCTTGGAAAAGCATTAAATAGCAAAAGAATGCATCGGCATACATGTAGATATAAGAATATTGTATACAAATATGTATATCTCACATACCACATATGTATCGTAACCATCACTTTATACCACTAGTCCATATTGGAAATATTAGTAACATTAAAGGATCAAGTAAACATGGAATGCTTGATCATATGTATCATGTAGGTACGTGCTACGAAACTAGCCAAAGTTATAATTATTACTGCCTTCCAAAGTCTGGTGCAATACACGTGGTTAGGATTATAATAATGCACGCCACTGTGTGCTAGGGGCCCACACTGGTGTATCATATCTTCGCCACTACACAAAAGGATATAACGGGGATGGTAGCATACATCCCATAGATATAACTGGCTCAAGTGAGCCCATCATAAATAATACGAGTAGTGATAAATAGCATATACACACCCGTACAAGCCCAAAGCGGCAAATAATTTACTGCATATAGCAGGATGAGAGGTAGTAAAGCCAAGTTGGTGAGCCTACCCAGGATTGACAGAGGCTAAAGCTGATGCATGCCCAGGACGGCACCAGGGTTAGCCAAAAAGGTGCACAAGTAACGTGATTGAAGTTATAATGATACACGTCACTATGTGCAAAGGGCCAATGTTAGTGTGCAAATCCTCATCACTACTGTAAAGAATACGAGGGGAATGATGTCATACATCCCATAACATAATAATTGGCCCAAATGAGCCCGTTACAAATGATAAAAGTAGTGATGAACGACATGTACACACCCGTATGGGCCCAAACCGGCAGATAGTTAACTGCCGATAGCAAGTAAAAAGATAGTTGAGTCAAAGGATAGGCTCACCCAGGATGGCAGGAGCTAGTGCAGATAATGCACGGAGCGGCAACAAGGCTTACCACGTGTGTAACAGGATGTGAAGTAACCAAGCCGGAAGGTCCGCCTACCCGACGGCCGTTTCGGCAACCGCCTTCGTCAGGGGGGGTGGAGCTATGCTGTCAAGCGGCTCAGATAAGAGGAGCGTGTACCAATCAGGATCCGGCGCCACTTCCGTGACGCATGCGTTGCCATAGCAGTACGCGACGCCAGCCGAACGCCGCATCAAGGGCCGGCAACGTCAGATCACACCATGTGATCCGACGATACCCGCCCCCTCAGACACAGCAATCCGGAGGACGCCGCGCGCAAGAACGGCACGCATGCGTACAAGTGGTCCGCATGATGATCGGTTATGAAGCATGTAAAGGTAATCATAATGCATAGTGACAGAAGATTCTCATAGAGATCATAATGTGCATTAGCAAGTGGCAAGATAGGACACACATATATAATAGATCACAAATTGGATCTCAACGCTATTAATTACAGCATTCAATAGACATCCAAAATACTGGTTAAAGAAAAACCTATAAAACTATAGAGGTATCCGAACAATAATAGCAGAGACATGATCATGTAACAGCAGTAATCAAGATACACAAGAAAACATATAATTGTAGACAGGGACCATATGGAATAACATGTTGCATGACACGCACATGGAATACATATAAACAAAATTTCTTCTGATATATATGATATGCATATAAAAAATACAAGTCCAATTCCACATGCGTGAGGAGGGGGGGGGGGGGGGGGGGGGGGGGAGGGGGTAAAAAGGGGGGGATGTGCATGGTCCCTGAAGTCCCAGTCTTCTGAAATCCAAGATACACATGTCCAAATTGCAAGATCCAAGATACACGCTCATGGCATTGATCAACGAGCCTACAAAAAACAGCATGGAAAGAGGTGAAAATTAAAACCAAATAAAACCAAGACAGGATGGATAAAAGACATGAGGAGACCACATAAAGAACATTATACACAAGGAACGAAGCCTTAGACTATAAGAATGGAGAAAAACTGATATTCTCATTCAAACCCGATGGATGTAGAGTTGAAAGTGTCCAAATCCATCGGGTTTCCATTTGTGCCAACCTTTTGCTGACCGGTCCGCCCCTGATCGAAATGTCAATAGAGTCAATGCCTTTGACTCTGAGCAGGGAGGCATCACAATTATGGTATTCACGAAAGTGTTTGGGTAATGTCTTCAACGAAGACAAATCTGTTTGTCCAGATGCTGCAGTAATACCCAAAACATGTTCGCGGACACGTGTCTTAAATTGGCGGGTGGTCAGTCCAATATAGATCTTGGAACAGGGACACGTGGCATAGTAAATCACAGCTTTTGTGCTGCATGTTATAAACTTTTTTATACGATAATCCTTGCGTCCAGATGAATCTGTGAATGTAGTACTAGTATCAATGTTAGGACATGCGACACACCTGCCACAAGGTGCACATCCCAATCTAGGAGTGGTTCTAACCATTTTGATGAGGGTTTGTTGAGGATCGCTTTGATAATGGCTATGAATAAAAGTATCGTATAGGTTCTTTGCCCGCCGAAAGGTAACTTTGGGACGGGAAGGGAGAATTTTATTCAGAATAGGGTCGGCCTGTAAGATAGGCCAAGCATTTTGTAAACATTTTATCATGGGCACTGATTGGGCATGAAAATTAGTAATAAAGCGTACAGTATCAGTGTTTGGTTTATCAGTACATTTATAGAGAGTAGATGCCCGGGTGGAATATTTGGCCCTATGGTAAGCACGTTTAATCACCCTATTACCATAGCCTCTTTCTTTGAAGCGTTGCTTCATATCAATCGCTTGTTTTTCAAAGGCGGCATCAGTAGAACACACTCTTCTAAGCCGCAAAAATTGGCCAATAGGAATGGCGTTAATCATATGTCTCGGGTGGGCGGAGGAGGCATGTAAAAGTGCATTCGTGGAAGTGGGTTTCCTGTACAAGTCAGTCTGGATGTGGTTGGTATTGTCCTTAAAAAGGGTAACATCAAGAAACTCAACTTGTGTCTTAGACCATTGGTAGGTGATTATGATATTATAATTGTTTTGATTAAGGCGGAACATAAATTTGTGAAGGTCATCAATAGGTCCCTGCCAGATCAGGAAAATGTCGTCGATGTACCGTGCTCTCAGCAGCACTCACCTGGTCTATTGCAGTCCCGTACCCATGACTGAGTCATGGCTGTTGACCTCCACCTTGCTATGCACCCCAATTTGGGATGTATTCCATCTGTATAGATTTTGGCGTTTGGTGACTGTTCACATTGGGTCATCAGGCTTTGTCCACAGGCTATATATATACTTCATGCAGCATTTGCTTGGACCTGTCCCGCCCACAACCATGACTCAGTCATGGGTACGGGACTGCAATAGACCAGGTGAGTGCTGCTGAGAGCAGTTCTGCTATTTATATGTGAGGCCGCATGGCACATTTTATAAAAATATTTTAGTGTAGGACTGCTTCAAATGAGATTTGCCGTGACGTGGCGAAGCAGCTCAAGAAATTGCAATTTTTTGCCAAAAATCTCAAAAAAAATTTTTATAATGCAGTTTGGAATATTTGATGCCTTAGTGCACATTGGTGCTGGCTCTTTGTTGTTTCTTTGTTGAATTGGTCGGTGGTTGACCTCCACCTTGCTATGCACCCCAATTTGGGATGTATTCCATCTGTATAGATTTTGGCGTTTGGTGACTGTTCACATTGGGTCATCAGGCTTTGTCCACAGGCTATATATATACTTCATGCAGCATTTGCTTGGACCTGTCCCGCCCACAACCATGACTCAGTCATGGGTACGGGACTGCAATAGACCAGGTGAGTGCTGCTGAGAGCAGTTCTGCTATTTATATGTGAGGCCGCATGGCACATTTTATAAAAATATTTTAGTGTAGGACTGCTTCAAATGAGATTTGCCGTGACGTGGCGAAGCAGCTCAAGAAATTGCAATTTTTTGCCAAAAATCTCAAAAAAAATTTTTATAATGCAGTTTGGAATATTTGATGCCTTAGTGCACATTGGTGCTGGCTCTTTGTTGTTTCTTTGTTGAATTGGTCGGTGGTTGACCTCCACCTTGCTATGCACCCCAATTTGGGATGTATTCCATCTGTATAGATTTTGGCGTTTGGTGACTGTTCACATTGGGTCATCAGGCTTTGTCCACAGGCTATATATATACTTCATGCAGCATTTGCTTGGACCTGTCCCGCCCACAACCATGACTCAGTCATGGGTACGGGACTGCAATAGACCAGGTGAGTGCTGCTGAGAGCAGTTCTGCTATTTATATGTGAGGCCGCATGGCACATTTTATAAAAATATTTTAGTGTAGGACTGCTTCAAATGAGATTTGCCGTGACGTGGCGAAGCAGCTCAAGAAATTGCAATTTTTTGCCAAAAATCTCAAAAAAAATTTTTATAATGCAGTTTGGAATATTTGATGCCTTAGTGCACATTGGTGCTGGCTCTTTGTTGAGAGGTAATGTCATGCTATCCCATTCGGTGACTTGTGATGGGCTCAGGGCAATTCTTGTTTTGCCTCCTGTGTCTATTATTCAGTGTGTTTTTTCCTCTGGGCACTTGTGGGGTTAATGCACTTTCTGTTGCTGTTCACCAGATTTCCTTTTGCAGTTCAGCTGTTTCCGTTATTGTCCACTTTCGGCCTGTATAATAACCCCCAGCAGGGGGTGCAGCATAGTTTTCATCATTCTTTAGCATGACCCGGAGGTGGACAGATGCATTCTTTTGCTGCTGCTGGTTTTCCCTTGTGATGTGTTGTTTGGGAGTTATCCTAGGTGTGGTTACTTACCTTATTCCCTGTTAGTTCCAGTTCACCTCTGTATTTGTTTTCCCCATAGTTGTTTAGTTGTTTGTCGCTTTTCCTGTTTTTGTTATATTGTTGATGAAGTGTTTATGGGGGTCTCCGTGCTGGTCTGTTCACCTCGGTAGTGGGTGAGGTGGGAACGTAGTCATCAGGGCCAGGACAGGAGACAGGACTACGTTGGAGGCTCGACCCTGACTACCATCTAGTCTATCATCGGGATGAGGAACAGTACAGGGTCCTCAGACTTAAGGGTACTTTACAAGCTGCGATATCAGAATCGATATCGCTAGCGAGCGTACCCGCCCCCGTCGGTTGTGCATCACGGGCATATCGCTGCCCGGGCGCACAACATCGCTAACACCCGTCACACGTACTTACCTTCCCTGCGACGTCGCTCTGGCCGGCGAACCGCCTCCTTTCTAAGGGGGCGGTTCGTGCGGCGTCACAGCGACGTCACACAGCAGTGGTCCAATAGAAGCAGAGGGGCGGAGATGAGCGGGCGGAAGATCCCGCCCACCTCCTTCCTTCCTTCTTTTCCAGTGGACACAGGTAAGGAGATGTTCGTCGTTCCCGTGGTGTCACACGTAGCGATGTGTGGTGCCGCAGGAACGACGAAAAACATCGTACCTGCAGCAGCAATGATTTTTGGTAAATGAACGACCTCTCCAAAACCAATGATTTTTACCTCTTTTGTGATCATTGAAGGTTGCTCGTACGTGTCACACGCTGCGATGTCGCTAACGATGCCAGATGTGTGTCACAAACACCGTGACCCCGACGATAAATCGTTAGCGATGTCGCAGCGTGTAAATGGCCCTTTAGGGTCAGCTTAGAAGCCCCAGTACCATCTGTACTGCCCCATGACAAGAAGTCTGATCGAGGGATGATTTCTTTAGGATAACTGTCATTGTGTCATGGTTGAAAGCAGAAAGGAAGATAACAGAAGCGAATGATAAGTTGAAGAGATGGGTTAAGGGTGGGATAAGTGTAGGGGTGAGATTGGGGAGGAGGAGAGATGGGATGAGGGAAAGTGCATAAGTATACTGAATAGTACATTTTTAGTCTATATTAGGCATATATTTATGATGTTTACTTGCCCTTACAGTTGCCAGTTGACATGGCATTTGCGCTACGCACTTCTGGGTTTGCAGTCTGTGCATGTGTGACGCCCTGGCCTATCAGGTCGTCACAGGGTATTCTGCAATCTGCCCTCCCGCACAGTATCCACCCTCCTTGGTTAACGGATCCCAGTCCTCTGGTGTTGTTAACAGCTAGTCCAATTAAAATCCTAGGAACACTTCCCACTTGAACCTGCCAGACACACCATTGGGGGGCCTGAAGGGAATAGGGCCACCCACATGGGGGGTTGGAGAGGAGAAAGTGAGGACAGTGACAGTCGAGTTGAGAGGCGAGAGTGAAGGAGAGGGAGGTGAAGTGGCTCTCGTGAGGAGAGGCCACGGAGGAGAGCAATTGTATACTAGGTGGCAGATGTTGATCTGGGTCTGGTAGGAGCTGGAACCCAGTCGCAGGGGACAGTGTCAAGGGGTACGGACTGCCGAGGAGGGGAGCCGGCGGCCTTGAGCTGTCACCAGGCAGGAGCCAGGGCACAAAGGGATACGTGGACCCTAGGCTGGAGAGTAGCTTCACGCGTTCCAGTAATTTAACCGATGGGGGTGAACACTTCAAGTGTCATCCCCAACCTGCTCCAAAATCGGGGTACTAGTGCACCGATGGGATAGGACTTTCCCACTACAGTCCAAAGAAATCCTACGCGTCAAACCTGAGAGCAAGCTCACTCCGTTAGCCATACGGGTGAGCAGGACCCGGAGAGTTTCATACCGACGGGTCCAATCGAGACTAAGGTGCCAGGGATAGGGCCACAGACCAGCAACAACACCAGGGGCACGGATCCAGGCGTGCTCCCGCAGACTACGGTGGTGCTCAGAACTTTGGTTTACAATCTGTCGGTAAGGTTATTCCGGGACTGAGTATATTGGAAACCCTCTGCACCTATTCCCCAACGGCACCCAAACACCATCCATCACCAACGGGCCCCGGGACACAAACCCCCTACCCACAGAGGGGTTAAACATCAGGCTGCGTCACCGGGCTCCCCAACGGCAGCAGTGGTCCCTCACATTACCACACACCGTGGGTGGCGTCACGAACTTTCCAAAATCCCCCTGTACATATCTTCCCCCCTTCCTTTAATCGAGTGGCCGCGCGACCCCCGCGCGTCCGGAGACCCCTCGAGCCACCGCAGACCTGGATCTGAGCGGCGGCAGCAGCCCGGCTGCCTGCCCGGGGGCGGTACACCTCGAAAAACCTGGCGTCACGAACAGGATACGAGCAGGACCCACTTACCTGGGTGACGTGTGCCTAGAAAGCGGAACACCGCGAGTCAAGGTTCTGTTTCCCGCCAATTCCGCCATTTTCCGCCATATTTTCGCGCCAAAACCCCATCTTCTCCGAGAAAGTGTGCGAAGATTAAGCCCCGCCCCTCATCTTCCTGAAGAGGCCGGAACCGGAAGTTCCCAGAGGGTCATGGTCAGCGAGATAGTGCTGCAAAAAAACCGAGGGGGCCGGCCAGAATGTGTAATTAGCAAAAATGGAGCAGGGACGCCAGGACTCTGTCACAACGTTCCTGGAAGACGCACTGGCAAGATGGCGGAGCGAGACTGGTCCTCGGAGCGTGCTGTCCCTGGGACCGCGGCATGGATAGAGGAGGAAACAGAGCAGCTGTGCCGGAGGATGCGGACGCAATTCCTCTTCATTCTGAACCACTGGAGGGAAGAGATGAGGAGCCTGGCAGTGGCGGTGCGAGCCCGTGAGATTGAAATCCCACATGAAGAGAGGGTAAGCGGTTTACCCAGTCCCTGCTGATTGCACAAATCCGGTCAAAGTGGCTCAGGGATCCAGACCGTCCCCGCTCGCGGTGAGCGCTCCACAGCCGACTACCCCTTCTTCGGCGGACGCCGAGCTGCCCCCACCAATCACGGCAGCGGAAGCTTCAGTTTGTTTACCAGAGTCTCCAGCTGCAGAGATCCAGAGCAAGGCCCTCATTCCAGCAATGACTGCGGTCCCCCAGACACCGGCCAGACCAGCCCCAGCTGCATCACCGGGCCCGTCCTCTGAGGTGGAGCACCCGGACCCTGCAACCCTGGCTGCGGAGCAGTCGGTTAATCTGTCTACATCAGCGGGAGCGGAACCAAGATGTCTGCGCGTTCCGCTGCCGCGTGGCATCCCGACGGCTGTTGGGGCCACCAGAGTTCAAGTAAAGCCAGAGCAAGATAGGGAGCTGAGGCCGGACATTGATGCCCCCTACTGGGAACGACAACCACACCAGCAACAGATGATGCAGTGATGACAATGCAAGAGCGACAACAGCAGGAGATGTTTGCCCGAACCTGGAGGGAAAAAGAGAACCTGAGGAAGGCCATTCTCTGTGTCCGTGGGCCGCAGCGCAGAGGGTACGTCAGGCGGTTTGACCCCGAAAAGGGATGGGGTTTTCTGTGGGAGGCAAGTCTCTCAGAGGAGGTGTTCATTACCCGCCGAGATATCGAGCGGCATCTCCCTAGTGATCACCCAGGTCGTAACTTGGAGGCTGGAGAAGTAGTCAGCTACACCCGCCATTGGGGTGAACGGGGCTGGTATACCCTAGATGTGCCGCGGCTCGCCGTGGTCGATGAGCGAGTAGTACCAGCCGCCGCTATTGATTACCTGCCTCCCAGTGAGCGTGAATAAATCTTAAATGCTACAGTACTAACAGTTGCAATGCCATAGAATGTTAGGTATCGGTGTTTCGTTTGTTATTTTCTACAGTTTGTTATTTTTCATATAGAAAATGTTAGTGAATCAACCAGTTTTTAATGAAAAGAGTGAAAGTTACCTGATTTTCTAAAAAAAAATGGCCAAAGTGTGTACACCAGTACATGGACTCCGTTACAAGGTTTTATATATTTTAAGTAAAGATGGACCACGGTCACAGGACTGGCGTGACCAACACAAACTTGTGTCTTGTATATTAGTTGCACCTCCTGTACCAGCCAGAGTCATCAAAATCACAACACTCGGGACCCTAACCCGGTCACGGACACTTTAGGTTTCCAGGGGGAACAGGTTGTTTGGGTGGCGGGTTATTAGGATCCAGGATGTTGGGACTGGACTGTCGCAGGAAGGGTCTGCAATGAAGTAGGTTGAGCCTCCGTTACCAGAAAAACCGGTAGAGTCCCACCGGTGGGCGACGAACGTTTAGCTTGAAAGAATTTTAGTAACGTTAAGTGCATTTCCTCCCCTGTGTGGTATGGACCCGTTAAAATAAAAGTATGTTAATTTATCTTCTTTTCAGTTCCAGCAAAACAAAATAAACCTCTGTCATCCTGTAGCTCGCGGACGAGCTACCTTTAACCAAGGGGGAATGTGACACCCTGGCCTATCAGGTCATCACAGGGTATTCTGCAATCTGCCCTCCCGCACAGTACCCACCCTCCTTGGTTAGCGGATCCCAGTCCTCTGGTGTTGTTAACAGCTAGTCCAATTAAAATCCTAGGATCACTTCCCACTTGAAACTACAAGACACGCCATTGGGGGGCCTGAAGGGAATAGGGCCGCCCACATGGGGGGTTGGCAAGGAAAAAGTGAGGACAGTGAGAGTTGAGTTGAGAGGCGAGAGTGAAGGAGAAGGAGGTGAAGTGGCTCTCATGAGGAGAGGCCATGGAGGAGAGCTCCTGTATACTAGGTGGCAGTCGTTGGTCTGGGTCTGGTAGAAGCTGGAACCCAGTCGAAGGGGACAGTGTCAAGGGGCACAGACTGCTGAGGAGGGGAGCCGGCGGCCTTGAACTGTCACCGGGCAGGAGCCAGGGCACGACGGGGTATGCGGACCCTAGGCTGGAGAGTATCTTCACGCGTTCCAGTAATTTAACCGATGGGGGTGAACACTTCAAGTGTCATCCCCAACCCGCTCCAAAATCGGGGTACTAGTGCACCGATGGGATAGGACTTTCCCACTACAGTCCAAAGAAATCCTACGTGTCAACCCTGAGAACAAGCTCACTCCGTTAGCCATATGGGTGAGTGGGACCCGGAGAGTTTCATACCGATGGGTCAAATCGAGATTAAGGTACCAGGGATAGGGCCACAGACCAACAACAACACCAGGGGCATGGATCCAGGCGTGCTCCCCGCAGACTACGGTGGTTCTCAGAACTTTGGTTTACAATCTGTCGGTGTGGTTATTCCGGGACTGAGTGAGTACATTGGAAACCCCCTGCACCTATTCCCCAACGGCACCCAAACACCATCCATCACCAACGGGCCCCGGGACACAAACCCCTTACCCACGGAGGGGTTAAACATCAGGCTGCCGCACCATCGTCTCCGGGCTCCCCAACGGCAGCTTTGGTCCCTCACATTACCACGCACCATGGGTGGCATCACGAACTTTCCAAAATCCCCCTGTACATATCTCCCCCCCTTCTTTTAATCGAGTGGTCGCACGACCCTCGGGTCCGGAGACCCCTCGAGCCACCGCGGATCCGAACACGGATCATGTGCGGTTGGCGCAGCTCTCCCTGCAGTGTCTTCTGGGTATTATGACATCAGTGAGAGTTTTTTCCCAGCCCAGGGGAC
The DNA here is from genome assembly GCF_048569485.1 of Anomaloglossus baeobatrachus. Classification (NCBI taxonomy): domain Eukaryota; kingdom Metazoa; phylum Chordata; class Amphibia; order Anura; family Aromobatidae; genus Anomaloglossus; species Anomaloglossus baeobatrachus. The sequence continues at coordinate 661,189,042 of NC_134353.1, read as the reverse complement.
ACTGGAGTAGCCGCAGCTGCCACTGCAATGCACCTGTAACTCCTAAGTGCGCCTGGTGTCGCATATTTCCTGAGGTCCTGGCAGGCATATAATCCTGCACTTTATATCCCATGTCCACGGTCCCCCGAGAAAGCGTCAACATGCGAAACACGTGTTGGGACACGTCCCCACATCTGACCACATGATTTTCTAACTAACTAGTAAGCTCTGCTGTGCATTCGCTGCAATTTGCCTGACTCTCCCTTGGTACTGGATATTTTCATCCAGGTCTCTGGCCTTGGTAAGATGAGTGTTCCCAGGATGTCTATGTGTTGTTTTGTCTCCCTCCATTTTTAAGGTCGATGTATAGTGTGCCGCTCCCGCGTCAGCAGCCGGGCTGCTCGGATCCGGATCGGCGGTGGCTCGAGGCGTCTCCAGACCCGGGAGTCGTGCGGCCACTCGAATCAAGGGGGGCTATGTACAGGGGACGGTGTGGAAAGTTCGTGACGCCACCCGTGGTGTGTGGTAAGGGTAGAATACCACTGCTGCGGCTGGGAGTACCCGGTGGCGATGGTGTGGGCAGCCAGGTTTTTAACCCCTCCACGTGTAGGGGGTATGCCCCGGGACTCGTGACCTCCCCTTAACCAACCCCCCAAGTGGCCAGCCCTATTCCCTTCAGGCTGTCCACTGGTGTGTTTGGTGGGTGTGGTGCAGAGTGTTCCTAGGGTTTTGATTAGCTTGTTCTTAGCAACACCAAAGGTCAGGGACCCGTAATCAAGGAGGAGGTGGATATTATGCAGAAGGGCAGATTGCACAATACTCGTAACCGAGCTACAGGACAACAGAGGTTTATTTTGTTATTTTTTTTCAAAACTGTGGAAAAGGTAGAAAAAGGGATAACATTTTTATTAACATTTTCATCCCACACAGGGAAGGCATATTCTTAAACGTTACCAACATTTAAAGAGTTCATCTCTCAACAATGGGACGCCACTGGTTTCAATGGTAGCGGAGACTCAACCTGCTCCGTTGTAGCCTCTACCCACGACAGTCCAGTCCCAATGTCCCAGATCCCATTAACCTGCCACCCAAACAACCTGAACCCCTGCAACCCTATGGTGGGTCCGTGACCAGGTTAAGGTCCCGGGTGTTGTTTTAGACAACTCTGGTGGGCACAGGAGGTGCAACTTTATAAAAAAAACACTAGTTCGTGTTGGTCACGCCAGTCCTGTGACCGTGGTCCATGTTTACTTATATATAAGAACGTAACGGAGTCCATGTACTGGGTGTACACATTTTGGCAATTTTCTAGCAAATCTGGTTATTTTCATTCTGTTCATTAAAACTGGTTGATTAGACACTTATTTGCTAACATTTTCTATATGAAAAATAACAAACTATGAAAAACAATAAACGAAAGCACCAATACCTAACAATTCTATGGCATTGTTAAACTACTGGCATTTAAATTTTTCAAACTACTGGTACCGCTCATTGGGAGGCTGGTAGTCGACCGCGGCAGCTGGCACAATTCACCATAGCGAGCCATTTCACATCGAGGGTGTACCAGCCCCGCTCGCTCCAGTGCGGTGTATAAGCGACTACCGCCCCTGGCTCCAGATTTCGGCCCTGGTGATCCCTTGGGAGATACTGCTCGATATCTCTTCGAGCCACAAACACCTCATCAGGGAGACTTGCTTCCCAGAGGAAACCCCACCTCTTCTCAGGGTTGAAGCGCCACATGAGGCCCCTTCGTTGCGGCCCTCGAACACTGAAGGTGGCTTTCCTCAGATTTTCTTTCTCCCTCCGGGTATGGGCAACAATCTCCCGCTGCCGCTGGTCTGGAATTGTCATCGCTGGTGACAGTTGTCGTTGGTTTCGGGTGGTGATCTCAGCTTGTAATCGTTGGTGATGTCGTTCCCAGTAGGGGGCATAAGCGTCCGGAATCAGCTCTCTAACTGGCTCTGTGCCACCCCCGCGTCAGCAGTCGAGCTGCTCAGATCCGGATCCGCGGTGGCTCGAGGGGTCTTCAGACCCGGGGGTCGTGCGGCCACTCGAATCAATGGGGGCTATGTACAGGGGACGGTGTGGAAACTTTGTGACGCCACCCATGCTGTGTGGTAAGGGTGGAGTACCACCACTGCGGCTGGGAGTACCCGGTGGCGATGGTGTGTGCAGCCAGGTGTTTAACCCCTCCATGGGTAGGGGGGATGCCCCGGGACTCGGTGATGGTGTTGGGGAGGTGCCGTCGGGCAGGTAAGGATTAATTGCGTACTCACTGAGTCCAATGACGCTGACGCTGGCAACCAAACCAAAGTTCTTGATGCCACTGCAGCAGGGAGGGAGCACACCTGGATCCCATGCCCGTTGGTGTTGCTTGTTAACCTGTGACCTTAACCTTGGCACCTCTTTCTGTAGTTGGTCCCTTTCAGCTTGAAACTAAACGGGTCCCGCTCACCCCTATGGCTAACGGAGTGAGCTTGCTCTCAGGGTTCACGCTTGGGATTTTCTGGACTAGGCAGTAGGAAAGTCCTATCCCCCTCGTTGCGCTAGTACCCCGATTTAGGAGCGGGTGGAGAACGGATCTTGAAGGCTCCGTCCTCGTCGGGTGAATTACCAGGATGCCTGAAGTTACTTCCTGGCCTGGGGTCCACGTACCCTGTTGTGCCCTGGCCCCTGCCCGGTGATGGCACAAGGCCGCCGGCTGTCCTCCTCGACAGTCCGTGCCCCTTGTCACGATCCCCTGCGACCAGGGTCCATCTCCTACCAGGATTATTGATGTAACTTATATTTCCCTGCACTTTTTGATACGCAATAAAAACTATTTTCAATATCTTGGTGCTGTTTTGACTTGTTGAGACCTGGGAAATGTATTTATTTATAGGCAAACCTCAAGACTTCCTTTTTCTCTTTTTTCTAATATTTATTGAAGTTGTTGTCTATTAGTTTCAGTAATGAGGTCCTCTTTTTCGTCTTATCTTTTTGCAAAGTGCATAAGTAGTGAGGTGTGATTTGGAGAGAAGATGAGTAAGCACTCCTTCAGTGATGGTGGAGAGAACAGGTCAAGGTTATACAGTGACATGCAAGTTTGGTCAAAATTACTGTTATTGTGAACAGTTAAGTAACTTGAAGATGACATGGCATAAAGTTATCCTTCATCCCCGGCCACTAAAACACCCTAATGACCGGGCCATTTTTTGCAATTCTGACCAGTGTCACTTTGACAGGTTATAACTCTGGAACGCTTCAATGGATCCTGGCGATTCTGAGATTGTTTAGTCGTGACATATTGTACTTCATGTCAGTGGTAAATTTAGGCCGATATTTTTTGCATTTATTTGTGAAAATGTAGGAAATTTTGCAAAAATTTGGAAAATTTCGCAATTTTCAAATTTTGAAAATGTATGCCTATAAATCTGAGAAATATGTCACACAAAAGAGTTACTAAATAACATTTCCCACTTGTCTACTTTACATCAGCGCAATTTTCGAAACAATTTTTTTTTCCGTTAGAAAGGGGTCAAAGTTCATCAGCAATTTCTCATTTTTCCAACAAAATTTACAAACAAATTTTTTTTAGGGACCACATCACATTTGAGGTGACTTTGAGAGGCCGAGGTGACAGAAAATACCCAAAAGTGACCCCATTCTAAAATCTGCACCCCTCACTCTGCTCAAAACCACATCGAAGAAGTTTATTAACCCTTTAGGTGCTTCACAGCAACCAAAGCAATGTGGAAGGAAAAAATGAAAATTTTACTTTTTAACACAAAAATGTTACTTTAGCCATAAAATTTAAAATTTTAACAAGGGAGAAAAGAGAAAGTGCACCCTACAATTTATTGTGCATTTTCTCCTGAGTACGCTGATACCCCATATGTGGTAAAAATCAATTGTTTGGGCGTACGGCAGAGTTCGAAAGGGAAGGAGCGCCATTTGAATTTTTGAACACAAAATTAGCTGCACTCATTAGCAGACGCCATGTCGGGTTTGAAGACCCCCTGAGGTGCCTAAACAATGGAGCTACCCCACAAGTGAAATTTTTTTTTTTTTTACCACAAAACTGTTGTTTCAACTAGGTAGCTTTTTTTTTCACAAGGTTATCAGGAATAAATGCACCATAAAATGTATTGTGCATTTTCTCCTGAGTACGCAGATACCCCATATGTGGTGGAAATCAAATGTTTGGGCACACGGCAGGGCTCGGAAGGCAAGGAGCACAATTTGAATTTTTGACTGCAAAATTAGCTGCACTCATTAGCGGACGCCATGTCGGGTTTGAAGACCCCCTGAGGTGCCTAAACAATGGAGCTACCCCACAAGTGACCCCATTTTGGAAACTAGAGCCCTCAAATAATTTTTCTAGATGTTTGGTGAGCACTTTGAACCCCTGGGGGCTTCACAGAAGTTTACAACGTTGAGCCGTGAAAAGAAAAAAAAATTTTTTACCACAAAACTGTTGCTTCAACTAGGTAGCTTATTTTTCACAAGAGTATCAGTAAAAAATGCACCAAGAAATTTATAGTGCATTTTTTCCTGAGTACGACGATACCTCATATGTGGTGGAAAGTAATTGTTTGGGCGCATGGCGGGGCTCAGAAGAGAGAGAGCACCATTTGACAGCAAAATTGGTTGGAATCATTAGCTGACGTAATGTGCATTTGGAGACCCCCCTGAGGTGCCTAAACAATGGAGCTCCCCCACAAGTGACCCCATTTTGGAAACTAGACCCCTCAAGGAATTTATCTAGATGTTTAGCGAGCCCCAAGGGGCCCCACACAAGTTGATAATGTTGAGCCATGAATACAATTTTTTTTTTCACCACAAAACTGTTACTTGAACCACGTAGCTTTTTTTTTCACAAGGGTATCAGGAAAAAATGTACCATAAAACGTATTGTGCAATTTCTCCTGAGTACGCAGATACCTCATATGTGGTGGAAATAAATTGTTTGGGCGTATGGTGGGGCTCAGAAGAGAAGGAACACCATTTGACTTTTCAAACGCACAGACGCGGTGCACTGATCGACCGCTGCAGGACGCACATTCGGATGAGATACAAAAAGCGTCAGTGATACGGAAAAAAAGAAAAAGTCACGCCAAAAATTGAGCAGGGATGCCGATCCGTTATGTGCATCCCTGATCAGCGCTCAGCGGGACGCACGGACAGATGCGATACAAAAAGCGTTGCGGATACGGAAAAAAGTCACGCTAAAAATTGAGCAGGGATGCAGATCCGCTATCTGCATCCCTGATCAGCGCTCGGCGAGACGCACGGACAGATGCGATACAAAAAGCGTCGGGGATACGGAAAAGAGTCACGCCAAAAATTGAGCAGGGATGCAGATCCGTTATCTGCATCCCTGATCAGCGCTTGGCGGGACGCACGGACGGATGCGATACAAAAAGCGTCGCGGATACGGAAAAAAGTCATGCCAAAAATTGAGCAGGGATGCAGATACGTTATCTGCATCCCTGATCAGCGCTCGGCGGGACGCACGGATGGATGCGATACAAAAAGCGTCGCGGATACGGAAAAAAAAGTCATGCCAAAAATTGAGCAGGGATGCAGATCCGTTATCTGCATCCCTGATCAGCGCTTGGCGGGACGCACGGACAGATGCGATACAAAAAGCGTTGCGGATATGGAAAAAAGTCATGCCAAAAATTGAGCAGGGATGCAGATCCGTTATCTGCATCCCTGATCAGCGCTCGGCGGGACGCACGGACGGATGCGATACAAAAAGCGTCGCGGATACAGAAAAAAAAGTCATGCCAAAAATTGAGCAGGGATGCAGATCCGTTATCTGCATCCCTAATCAGCGCTTGGCGGGACGCACGGACGGATGCGATACAAAAAGCGTCGCGGATACGGAAAAAAGTCACGCCAAAAATTGAGCAGGGATGCAGATACGTTATCTGCATCCCTGATCAGCGATTGGTGGGACGCACGGACAGATGCGATACAAAACACGTTGGGGATACGGAAAAAAAAAAGTCACGCCAAAAATTGACCACGGATGCAGATCCGTTATCTGCATCCGTGATCAGTGCTTGGCGGGACGCACGGAGAGATGAGGTGTAAAAATGGACAGGATACAGGGAAAAAAAAAAAAAAAAGTTATACTCACAGTACCCAGAGGAGTAGCAGGAGGTACAGAAGGCAAGCGAGATAGACATCTGTACAGGAGCCGCAGGCAGGACGTTGGACAGATCAGCAGAAGACCCAGGAAGAAGGACCCAGAGATGGAGGCAGATGTGATCAGGCCAGTGAAGAAATCGGACGACCCGGTGAAGGCAGGTAAGTGGACGTCAAGGGGAGGGTGAGAGCAGAGGGGGGAGGGGGAGAGCAGAGGGGGGAGGGGGAGAGCAGAGGGGGATACCGGAGAAGCAAGGAAAGAAGAAAGGAAGGAAGCAGAATAGAGATGACAGAGGAGACAGGCAGATCGCAGGGGGAGCAGATCGGGATGTCGGGGGGCAGATCGGGGCGTGGGGGGGCAGATCGGGGGGGGCATGGGCAGGGGCCATAACGGGAGCGCGCAGGGGCCATAACGGGAGCGCGCAGGGGCCATAACGGGAGTGGAATACTCACGTGGAGCAGGCGCAGAAGCGGTGACACCAGAGGCGGTGTCTGCGGCGCTAGCGGTGGCGTGGTACCACAAGTACCAGCCACTGCACGCTGCAGACATGTTGGGGGAGGGTCCCCAGACCAGCACAGGCCTGGGGAGGGCGGCCACAGGCAGATCACACCGCCCCACTGCACACTGATTGGAGCGATTGCGCGTCATAGCACGATCGCTCCAATCAGTGCTGCAGGGGCTGGGGGCGGCATGTTTGAGATCCACCTATGATCTGCTGTAGCTGCTACAATAGATCATAGCCGGATCTCACAGTATCGCACTAATTTGGGCATTATTTTTGCCGAAATCAGTGCGAATGTTGTGGTTGGCGGTTCAGATTTGAACAGCCAATCACAACGATCGTCGATGGGGGGTTGCGATGCCACCCCCCCTGGGGTCAAGCAAAGGTCCCCTGCTGTAAGAAACAGCAGGGGATATCATTTGAAAGACGTTGCTATGGCCACGGCAATCAAATGAAGTTTAGGCAGTAAAATTACGTCCCTGGTCGTTAAGTCACGTTAAAATAGGACGTAATTTTACTGCCCGCGGTCATGAAGGGGTTAAAGATTAAACATTTCCTTTGTATTTTAGCCAAAAAAAAAAAATATTCATATATATATATATATATATATATATATATATCATCTTTTATATTTTTAAATTAACACAAAAGCAAAATGGACTGATGCAAAAGTTTGGGCACCCTGCATACTTAGTACCTAATATTATACCCTTTGGCAATTATCACAGCTTGTAAATGCTTTTTGTAGCCAGTCGAGAGTCTTTTAATTCTTGTTTGAGGCATTTTCATTAAATCTTAGCCCTCCATTTCACAGGTAAAGGGAAGAATAAATTAAATGACATTTCAACAAATTCTTGAAACAAACATAACACCATCTGTAAAAAAAGCTGAATTTGAAAAAGAGGATGGGTTTTACAAATGGGTAATGATCCTAAATCCACGTCAAATCCACAATAGACTACATCAAAAGGTGCAAGCTGAAGGTTTTACAATGGCCCTCACAGTCCTCTGATCTGCACATCATTGGAAATCTGTGGCTAGAACAAGAGCAGTGCATGCAAGACTAGCCCAGAATCTCACACAACTGGAAGACTTTTCCAAGGCAGACTGGATGACAATCCCTCAAACAAGAATTGAAAAGCTCTTGGCTGGCTACAAAAACTGTTTACAAGCTGTGATACCTGCCAAAGAGAGAGTGCTACTAGGTACGAACCATAAAAACAAAAACAAAAAACAAAAAAAGTGAGCCGGAGTAAGAGATGGTATACATGGAACTTGTGAGACCATGTTCACACTGGCCATGAGACAAAGAGAAACCAAGGAAAAAATTGTGAAAACATACCCTGCTGTAACTAAATAAAAGCATAGTGCATATAAACATAGGGTACTTAGTAAACACTGTTTTTGATCAAAAAAAGCATAAAGTTTTCACAATTTTTTCCTTGGTTTCTCTTTGTCTCATGGCCAGTGTGAACATGGTCTCACAAGTTCCATGTATACCATCTCTTACTCCAGCTCACTTTTTTGTTTTTATGTAGTTTTTTGTATTCAGTACAAACAGGGAGTGGCCCCCTTCTCAGCAAGCTGGACATTTAATTCTGTGAATCCCCCTGACTGTGTGTGTCCTGTTGAGACCCGGTCGCTCTCAGCCCTTAGCCACATTGAGGCCTATTTTAGACGATGTTGCAACGTGCAAAGCTGCCCTTAGGGTGGCTTTGCACACTACGACACCGCAGGTGCGATGTCGGTGGGGTCAAATCGAAAGTGCCGCACATCCGGCGTCACTTGCGATGTCGTAGTGTGTAAATCCTAGATGATACGATGAACGAGCACAAAAGCGTCGTTATCATATCATCGGTGCAGGCTCCGACATTTCCATAATGCCGGTGCCGCGACAGGTACGATGTAGTTCCTCGTTCCTGCGGCAGCACACATCGCTGTGTGTGAAGCCGCAGGAACGAGGAACATCTCCTTACCTGCCGCCAGCGGCTATACAGAAGGAAGGAGGTGGGCGGGATGTTTACATCCTGCTCATCTCCGCCCCTCCGCCGCCGTTGGCGTGTGAAGTCGCAGTGACGCCGCACGACCCGCTCCCTTAGGAAGGAGGCGGGTCGCCGGCCAGAGTAACGGTCGCAGGGCAGGTGAGTGCATGTGAAGCTGGCGTAGCGATAATTATCGCTACGCCAGCTATCACAAGATATCGTACCTGCGACAGGAGCGAGGACTATCGCGTGCGACATCGCAGCATCGGCTTGCGATGTTGCAACGTGCAAAGCCCGCCTTAGTCTTATGAAAAGGCTTGTTTAAAAAGCCACTTTTGACTTTTAGGATTGCTACTTCCAATAGGTGACGCTAGAGTTTGTCTCCTTCCTCACTGGAGGGACAATTTGAAGTATTTAGGGAAAACTTTTAGCAAATGGCCATGAGAAATGTACACATGCCAAAACCAAATGAATTTGCACATTATGAAGTCAGTTTTGCACAAACAATTTCCAGGTTTTAAATTATCTTATATGTCCAAAAGATCAATCTGCTGCTCCATTATTGATAACTAGTCAGCATTTGTCCTTCAGTTACTGACAAGTGGTCTCTGTCGTTCAATGTTTTCAAAACTATTCTACACAGTTGAACATAACTTTTTTAATTGAGCGAAGCAATATTGGCAATTTATAGATTATATTAGCTATTGACCTTAGCAACCCTATAAAATCAATAGGGTCCTTCTGCTTTTGTTTGTGTCAGTTACGCATCAGATCAGTATTTAATTGGTTTTAAAGGGGAGCTATCAGCAGAGAAGGACAAGGTTTTTGTGTTACATGGATTTTTAAAAACAAATTGCAATTTTTCTTTTGGTCACAATCTTTAGTAAAAAAATAAATAAATATATAATAATTTTCCAATTGTCAGACTGGCCACTGGGGCTTTTTTGGATCCTGTCATTTCAGGAAGAGTTTACAGGATTTTTTTTTTATCAATAAAGGCAAAATTAGGCCATGTGTGCACTGAGTGTTTTTCGCGGCATTTTTGCACGTTTTTCGGGGGTGGGGGGTTGTTGTGCATTTTTGGGCTCAAAGCTGCATGACTTTGCTTCCCCACCAAAGTATATGACTTTTCATGTTTGCTGTCAGCACACAACTTTTTTTTTTAGCTGCGTTTTTGAGCTACCACACAAAATGGACATGTCAATTCTTTCCTGCGTTTTACTGCGTATTTCAACTATGCAATGCATTGGAAAAATGCAGCAAAATGCAGTGATCAAAAACGCAGCAAAACAGCCAAAAACGCACCAAAATGCGTTTTTACTGGTGCATTTTTGCCTCAGGTGTGTTTTTTTGCGGCCAAAAATGCACAAAAAATGCGGCGTCCAAAAAAACTCTGTGTGCGCACATAGCCTTCTCTAGACCGATAATGACCCTCCACACAAGGGATGAACCAATCACAATAAGCAATGCAACAGCTGACTGATCTCCTGTCCTTCACAATTCCCTTTTAATTGCCTCATTAGACATGTCAGTATAAAAACTAAGGTTGGGATCTGAACATTGTGGCTATGTACATGTGTTATTTCCTGAAACAATATGAAATAAGAGTCTACAAAATCCCAAGTGGACAAAATGAAAATTAAAAAAATACAGTTAACACGAAAACCTAATTTAACTAATAGGTAATTTTCCGATGATAACTTCCCTTTAATTTCAACAAAGAATTCCTGAATGTCAGGGTCAAAATAGCTATAGGAGGGAGTACATTTGGAGGGAAATTGACATTTTTAATACATGACTGTGCCGCCCCCGTGCTAGCAGCCGAGCTGCTTGGATCCAGGTTTTCATTGGCTCGAGGGTCTCCAGACCCGGGGGTCGTGCGGCCACTCAAATGAAGGGGGTTATTTACAAGGGATTTTATAGAGTTCATGACACCACCCGTGGTATGTGGTAATTAGGAGTACCACCGCTGCAGTTGGGAGGGACTCCCCGGGACTCTGTGGTCGAAGGGAACTGCCGTTGGATGCAAGGGCGTCACTGTGGTACTCACTTAGTCCATTAAGCTGACACTGACAACTGGTCAAACAAGTCTCTGGACACCGCTGCCGCTGAGGGGAGCTTAGTTCGGGTTCCGTCCCCAATGGTGCTGCCTGGTGATCCGTGACCTGCCTCCTGGCACTAAGTTTACTTCTTTGGTAGTCCCGGTAGTGTGAAACTTGCCAGGTCCCGCTCCCCACTATGGCTAAGTGCGGGAGCTTGCTCTCAGGGCTCATGCTTGGGATTTTCTGGATCGCTTTGAATTGGAAAGTCCTATCCCCCAATTTTGGAGCTGGTGGGAACAGATCTTGAAGACACAGTTTTCCTCGGGTAAATTATCGGGTTGCCTGAAGCTACTCCCCGACCTAGGGTCCATGTACCCAGGCGTGCCTTGGTCCCAGCCCGGTGATAGTGCAAGGCCGCTGGCTGTCCTCCTTGACAGATCCGTGCCCCTTGCAACAATCCCCTGCGACCGGGGGTCCAGCTCCTCTAGGCCCAGACCACCGTCTGCCACCTAGATTGCTTCCCAGGAGCCCCGCTCCTGACCTCCTCTCACTTTCACTTCTCAGACCCAACTCTCTCCTCTTGACACTCCTGAACTCCCCTCTCCAACCCCCCAGGTGGGCGACTCTATTCCACTCAAGCCGTCCACTGGTGTGTTTGGTGGGTGTGGTGCAGGGTGTATCTAGTGTTAGCTGATGTAGGCAACACCATGTAGTTAAGGACCCTAAACCAAGAAGGAGGTGGATACTGCACGGGAGGGCAATACCCTGTGACGACCCGATAGTCCAGGGGCGTCACATGACTAGGATTGGTCAGTGAGAGATGATAGAGGACAATGGAAACTGAATGTCCATAAGACCACTGTCAGATGATCTCACTCACCTCTCCGCCGCCATCACTGCCAGACGCTGAATTTCAGCTCAGTGTGCATGACCCCGGAGTTTGGGTCATGCGCACTATGAGGCCGGGTGTACGCATCCTGGCTTCAACTGAAGTAGTGCGCATGACCCAAACTCCGGGGTAATGCGCACTGAGCCAAAATCCCCCATCAGACGCGATGGTGGCGGAGAGGTGAATGAGATCATCCTGTGACGCTGTGCATTCATTAGCATGTTAGCACGCCCACAGGGGTGTACTAACATGCAAATGGGGGCGACTGGCCAGGGAACTAACGCCCAGGGGGCTAGTCCCCTCGCTCATTACTATACGGTAAAAGATCTTTAGAAATACTTTTTCTAAAGATCTCTTTATGTATGTTAGTATATACAGGGATGGTTAGACAGGGTATAGCAATAGGCGCCCAGAACTGCTTGTGGTTCTGGGTACATATTGGATCTGACAGGTTCCCCTTAATACATTTTCAATTGTTGTTATGGTCTGTTGTTTATACGTTCTCGGGCATATACAATATACAGTTCATTGTTGTAAAGTATCTATTGTGTTTACTATGCTTTCCATAGAGAAAGCACAAGGTAGGCAATATGTAGACAATATATGAAAAGACTGAATATCTGTAAAATAGATGAAGTGAGAAGAATACTTGTGCGCCAGAAATGCTGCTAGCTGTTTCTAATTGTTCCCATCACAAGGGTTATAAGTTCACTTTGATAATATGGTGCCACAGCCTTTATGATATACACATGTGAACTATACTAGCTGCCCTGTGTACAGCAACAAACTAAGACTTGTAATTAAATTATTGCACCCGAACACCATGTTTCTGACTCTGACGTTCCTGCCCTCAACAAAAGCCTCCCAAAACACTCAATATTTGACGATAATTATATCATTAGTGCAATAGGTTTCGTCATCATCACCTGTAATTATTAGATTTATGACCATTTCTTAGCACATTATGATTATCGTTAAAGATCTGTCCAAAAGGGAAGCTCCACAAAGTGCTTGGAGGCACAACTCTTGTGTTATATGCATTTCCATAGACCATTTTGGCTCCTCTCTGTCCACGATATTAACCAATTTAGGTCTAGCCCATTTAAGCGTTTCCTGACCAGGCACATATTCAAATTTTATCATACATTCTCTTTTAATGACTGTATTAAATGTTCTTATTCAGATTTTCAAATTATTTTTCCATCTTTTTGCAATACACAGGGCTTAATTCAGATGTCATTTTTATATTCCTTTACTTAGCATATTTTTCGGACTATAAGACACAATTTTCCCCCCCGAATTTGGGAGGAGGAAAATGGGAGTGCATCTTATTATAGTCTGATTGTACCTGGCTCACTGTGGGAAATGTGATAGTGGTGGAGCAGGGTCACCGGAAGCAGTTGCAGGGTAGCCACTGCAGGAAGCCAGTGGTGGCAGCAGCATTGGATATTCATTTCTCCATTAAAGGAGAAATTAATATCCAATTTGGGGGGATATGTAAAGAAAAATAGGAAATGTGTGTCTTTTTTCATACTTTTTACATTTTTCTTTTTTTTTTTTTTAACCACACTAAGGGGGGCTTTACACGTTGCGACATCGCTTCCGAAATATCGTCGGGGTCATGTCGTTAGTGACGCACATCCGGCGCCGGTAACGACATCGCAACGTGTAAATCCTAGATGCGCCGATAAACGATCGCAAAAGCGTCAAAAATCAGTGCTCTGTGTAGTGCCGTTCATTTTCATAATGTCGAGTCGACCGCAGGTACGATGTTGTTTGTCGTTCCTGCAGCTCCACACATCGCTGTGTGTAAACCCGCAGGAGCGACAAACATCTCCTTACCTGCGTCCCCCCGGCAATGCGGAAGGGAGAAGGTGGGCAGGATGTTATGTCCCGCTCATCTCTGCCCCTTCAATTCTATTGGCCGGCCGATTTGTGATGTCGCGGTGATGTCGCTGTGACGACGAACGCACCTCCCCCTTGAAGCAGGGATTGTTCAGCAGTCACAGCGATGTCACCGACCAGGTATGTGCGTGTGAAGCTGCCGTAGCGATAATGTTCGCTACGGCAGTAACCACCACATATCCCATGTGCGACGGGGGCGGGTACTATCGCGCTCGGCATCGCTAGCCGATGCTGGCGATGTCGCAGCATGTAAAGTACCCCTAAGGGCCTCTAAAAATAATTTAAATTGTGTTCCTCTTTTGGTAGACATTACCTTTATATATTGGCCAGCTTTTGTTTTTACAATGGCAGGTCTAGAAATGGTGATTCTGATAGCAGTATCTCATTTTATTTTTGTTTTGTTTTATTTATCTCTATTTTATTCTTGCTTTTTTTATTTAGCGTACACACTGTACCCCCACAAAGGTCTTAAAATACCTTTGCGGAGCATTTTAAGAAATGAGTATATTCATTTTATTGCTGTTTTCCTTTGCAACTGGTATATTAGCTCCATCTGCAAAGGAATATCAGGCGTCTGACTGCATAGCAGAGCTGACTGTCTTCTATGACCCAGAAGCTCCTGCACCCTCACTAAATCAAGCGCTGATTGTGTATACAGCAATACAGTCTACAGTATTGCAGACTAAATTGTTGACTGTCTTGATACTTCTACTCTATTGGCAGTTCAGATGTAGTTAAAGACCGGGCGTTAGGCTGAGGCCACACGGGGATTACTGCAATCCCCTCACATGACTCTCGGCTCGCGATGGCAGTACAGCAGAGCAGAGTGTCATGCGAGTTTCACTGCGACTGAGGTCCAATCGTGCGAGCGGACCTCAGCTGCGGGGGGCGTGCCAGCTCTGAGGAGGGGCGGGCTGGTGCTGCGGAGGGGAGGGCCAGCACTGAGGATTTATCTCCCTCTTTCCTCCGTAGCCGGCTATTGCCATTCTCGCTCTGCACTCGCGGTACACCAGTGTACCTCGAGTGCAGTGTAATTTTTCTCTCGCCCCTTAGACTTGAATGGGTGCGAGAGAAAACAGGATCACATTACAGTCGAAGCATGCTGCGATTGTTTTCTTGGTCTGATTAAGGCTGAGAAAATAATCGCTCATGTGCGCTGACACATAGGCTAATATAGGTCCGAGTGGAATGCGATTTTTTTATTGCACTCCACTCGCACCGATTTTCATGCCATGTGGCTTAGTCCTTAAGGTCCCGATATCGCTAGTGTGGGTACCCGCCCCCATCTGTTGTGCGACACGGGCAAATCGCTGCCCGTGCCGCACAACATCGCCCAGACCCGTCACACATACTTACCTGCCCGGCGACGTCGCTGTGACTGGCGAACCGCCTCCTTTCTAAGGGGGCGGTCCGTGCGGCGTCACAGCGACGTCACTGAGCGGCCGCCCAATAGCAGCGGAGGGGCGGAGCTGAGCGGGACGTAACATCCCGCCCACCTCCTTCCTTCCGCATAGCGGCCGGGAGGCAGGTAAGGAGAGCTTCCTCGTTCCTGCGGTGTCACACTGAGCGATGTGTGCTGCCGCAGGAACGAGGAACAACCTCGTTACTGCTGCAGTAACGATTTTTGAGAATGGACCCCCATGTCACCGATGAGCGATTTTGCACGTTTTTGCAACGATGCAAAATCGCTCATCGGTGTCACACGCAATGGCATCGCTAATGCGGCCGGATGTGTGTCACCAATTCCGTGACCCCAACGAATTCGCATTAGCGATGTCGTAGCGTGTAAAGCCCCCTTTAGGCCCCTTTCACACGTCAGTGATTCTGGTACGTTTGTGATTTTTTTTAAACGTACCAGAATCACTCACATACGCAGACCCATTATAATGAATGGGTCTGCTCACACATCAGTGATTTTTCACTGCACGTGTCTCCGTGCGGCGTACCCGCGGGAGCGTGATTGCCGCACGGAGACATGTCCATTTTTTTCTGGCATCACTGATGTCCTACGGACCACACAGTGGTGTGATCCGTGAGACTCGTGCCAGAAAAAAACGTGCTTTTAAAATAAAAATCATTTTTACTCACCCGGCTCCAGCGACGCTCTGTGCAGCCCGTTCTGCCGGCTGCTTGTGAGCCGGCTCATTACTGTCGCGCATATTCATTATGCACGACACAGCCGACCCGGAAGCAGCTGCTGCGGGGGTCAGCGCCGGCCGGATGCTGCACTGCGGGAGCGATCAGCACCATGGAGAGCGGGAGCGGGCACAGGTGAGTGAATCTCTAAGTGCAATCACGGGCCACGGAGAACGGAGCCCGGATTGCACTTAGACAACCCACGTGTGCCGTGATTCAAGACACACGGAGGGACATGTGCGTGTTTTACACGCCAGGGAAAAACGTCAGTGTTTTTCACTGACGTGTGAAACAAGCCTTATATATATGGGATCCCTGACTGATCTGTCATGTCATGTCATTTCAGACTGATTTTCTGTTCCCCATAATATAAGCCTCTGCATAAGATGTCTGGCAACTAAAGCTGAGCGAGTTTCTAAATACCCGGATTCGGGATACTTGTAATGAGTACTGTCTAATACTCGCGTATGTATTCCGAATAGTGTGAGCAATGCAAGTCAATGGGGAACACTCGCAATGTAATGAGTAACCCGAATGCCGTACTATTTGCTACTCAAATGAATAGTGCGGCATTCGGGTTACTCGTTGCATTAAAAGTATGCCCCATTGACTTGCATTGCACACACTATTCGGAATACATACGCAAGTATTATGAGAGGAAAAAAAATTCCAGCAACTTCGTCCCAAAAAATGTTTCTTTAAACTTGTAAGTTTAATTCATGATATTAAAAACAAACATACATGTTAAAAACATGAACAGTCTGTTCATGTTTTTAACATGTATGTTTGTTTTTAATATCATGAATTAAACTTACAAGTTTAAAGAAAAAAATTTTGGGACTAAGTTGCTGGAATTTTTTTTCCTCTCATGGATTTCCACTTTTGAACGAGAAGTTTTGCTCCTCGTGCACCGCCCTGGAACAATGATCCACGTCAAGATTGAACAGGTGAGCCGAT
Organism: Anomaloglossus baeobatrachus; assembly: GCF_048569485.1. Classification (NCBI taxonomy): domain Eukaryota; kingdom Metazoa; phylum Chordata; class Amphibia; order Anura; family Aromobatidae; genus Anomaloglossus; species Anomaloglossus baeobatrachus. Next base: position 661,172,511 of record NC_134353.1, on the reverse strand, counting down.
CTGATTCTTCTTACTGCACATACACGAGTATTAGACAGTACTCGTTATGAATATCGCGAATCCGAATATTTCGAAACTCGCTCATTATTACTTGCAACCACTCTGTCATAGAGAACATAGGAGTGCTCGGCTGAGGATGTGCTCCTGTGTATGGTATGATCGAGACTGACAGTGATCTAAAGTGAGGACCCTGACTCTTCCCCTACAGATGATATCAGGGGAAATAAGGATCCATCATATTTGTTGTCAGACTGAAGATTCTCGGTTCTCTTAAAGGGAATCTGTCAGCAGGTTTTTGCTATGTAATCTGAAGACAGCATACTGTATGGATTTAAACACAGAATTCAAAGATGCGTTTCTTTTCAAGGTACGTTCTTTTTACTTGCAATGGTTGTTTCAGCAGCAGGACTTTATCATTGATGATACTACATTGCCTCAAGCCTGGTAGTCAGACACTTCCCCTGTTCTAATAAGCAGCTCACTGTCTACAGACATTTTACATAGAGGGCCTGGTGTAGGTGGGGGCAGCTTTTTCAGCCAGCTGGATTGCTAAATCTAAAAACTCTGATTGTGTCAGAACCACTGCACACAGTAATCTAAGTGATACATTGTTGGACTCAGGGTCTCTTTCCTACATCATGTTACTCTCAGATGAGGTAACAAACACCTACTGACAGAGTCCATTTCAATAAGAAAGATATTGTTTGCTTGACATTTAAAGTTTATGAGGGGCTTTAGAAGTGTTGTAGTTTATAAATAAAGATTACTAGATTTTCCTCCAGTGTATTATTTATGTCTTACAAGATAGGGATCCTTTTCATCGTGAAATTAAAAGGGTACAAAACAGTAGAAAAGTGTGGTATTCTGTAGGAGTGTCAACCAAATTTGCACAGCAGTATTGTATATCCGCAGAACATCACCAAGACTCGGTTTTTCTTTAAGATTATAATAGCCAGACGATCAGAAAATTACGTCCTTGTACTGAGAATAGGTGCAGCAGTGTCCATTCAAATTACATGCAAGGAGTATATATATATACTGTATATATACAGTATGTATATATATATATATATATATATATATATATATATATATATATATATATATAGTACAGACCAAATGTTTGGACACACCTCATCTCTAAAACAACTGTTAAGAGGAGACTTTGTGCAGCAGGCCTTCATGGTAAAATAGCTGCTGGGAAACCACTGCTAAGGACAGGCAACAAGCAGAAGAGACTTGTTTGGGCTAAAGAACACAAGGAATTGACATTAGACCAGTGGAAATCTGTGCTTTGGTCTGATGAGTCCAAATTTGAGATCTTTGGATCCAACCACCGTGTCTTTGTAAAAAAGGTGAACGGATGGACTCTACATGCCTGGTTCCCACCGTGAAGCATGAAGGAGGAGGTGTGATGGTGTGGGGGTGCTTTGCTGGTGACATTGTTGGGATTTATTCAAAATTGAAGGCATACAGAACCAGCATGCCGACCACAGCATCTTGCAGCGGCATGCTATTCCATCCGGTTTGCGTTTAGTTGGACCATAATTTATTTTTCAACAGGACATTGACCCCAAACACACCTCCAGGCTGTGTAAGGGCTATTTGACTAAGAAGGAGAGTGATGGGGTGCTATGTCAGATCACCTGGTCTCCACAGTCACCAGACCTGAACCCAATCGAGATGGTTTGGGGTGAGCTGGACCACAGAGTGAAGGCAAAAGGGCCAACAAGTGCTAAGCATCTCTGGGAACTTCTTCAAGACTGTTGGAAGACCATTTCCAGTGACTACCTCTTGAAGCTCATCAAGAAAATGCCAAAAGCAGTAATCAAAGCAAAAGGTGGCTACTTTGAAGAACCTAGAATATAAGACATATTTTCAGTTGTTTCACACTTTTTTGTTAAGTATTTCATAAAAAAATAAACTTTTGTTCTGTTCTGTATATATATATATATATATATATATATATATATATATATACCGTGTTTTTCCAAAAATAAGCCCTCCCCCAAAAATAAGCCCTAGCAGGGATTTTCAGCATTTTCGGAGCAAGGCTTAAATATAAGCCCTCCCCCGAAAATAAGCCCTAGTCCCGGATCAATAGTGAAGTGTTCGTGCAGCTAAAAAAGGTTACAAATACTGCAGGACACTTCATTATAGACAGCGGCACCCGGCAATTACACTCACCCGATGCTGAGCGGCAGGACCTGCAGTGATCACACACCCGCACTCATCAGATCTCACACACACACAAAATCAGATCTCACTCACACACCAGATATCACACACAAACATCGGATCGCACACTCAGTCAGATCGCACACACAAACATCGGATCGCACACACACATTGGACCGCATACACACTCACCTCATCCACCGACACTGATGTCTTCTCGCCGGCAGAATCCTGAGAGGCAGTGCGGTGGAGCACAACGAACAGGACCTGCGGCGGGACACGTGACTTGCTCTCATCATTCCCTGCGGCCGTGAGCGCTGGATGTGATGTGTGCGATCAGCTGTGTGTCTGTGATCTGCTGTATTTTTCTGCGATCAGCTGTGTTTTTCTGCGATTGGCTGTGTGTATCTGTGATCGGCTGTGTGTGCCTGCGATCGGCTGTGTGCCTGCGATCGGCTGTGTGTGTCTGCTATCTGCTGTGTGTATCTGTGATCGGCTGTGTGTATCTGTGATCGGCTGTGTGTGCCTGCAATCGTCTGTGTGTATCTGTGATCGGCTGTGTGTGCCTGCGATCGGCTGTGTGTATCTGTGATCGGCTGTGTGTATCTGCGATCGGCTGTGTGTGTCTGCAATCAGCTGTGTATCTGTAATCGGCTGTGTATCTGTAATCGGCTGTGTATCTGCAATCGGCTGTGTATCTGCAATCGGCTGTGTATCTGCAATCGGCTGTGTGTGTCTGCGATTGGCTGTGTGTGTCTGCATTCGGCTGTATCTGTGATCGGCTGTGTATATCTGCGATCGCCTGCGTGTGCCTGCGATCGGCTGTGTGTGTCTATCTTCTGTGTGTGATCTGCTGTGTATCTGTGATCGGCTGTGTGTGCCTGCGATCGGCTGTGTGTATCTGCGATCGGCTGTGTGTGCCTGCAATCGGCTGTATCTGTGATTGGCTGTGTGTGCCTGCGATCGACTGTGTGTGTCTGCTATCTGTGTGATTTGCTGTGTGTGTCTGCAATTGGGCTGTGTGTGTCAGCCAGCAGCAGGGGAGAATGGCATGCAGCACCGACCGGAGATCACAGAAGGACCTGGGAGCCACACAAACGTCCGGGTCTGGTGAGTATGAGTCTCCTGGGAAGTGGGGGGTCTGCTCTTTTGCGGGGTAAACTTATCCCCAACCATGTTTCTCCAAGAATAAGACCTCCTCCAAAAATAAGCCCTAGTGCTTTTTTAGGGGGCAAAAAAAATATATATATGGGATGTATAGGATTAAAATCATGATTACTGTGTTCCAAAAACACCTGATCACAATTTAAATGGTATCGAAGCTTTGCCACGTTCTGTGGAACTGGGATGCAATTCCACCAGCAACCTGCCCACAGACGTGGCGTTCTTTTTGGAAGACAACCACTATATTTTTCTTACTACTATACAAAATAGAAGTACCTATTACTGGACTACATTTATCCATCATAGGTAAATGTTGATATGTAATCCATTTACTTTTATTAACACTGTCAATCTCTGTGCCTAGATGTTCCTTACACATAAATCCAGAACTGAATAATACATATATACACTAGGGAAAATTAGTATTTGATAAATGCCGATTTTGCAAGTTTTCCCACCCACAAAGAATAGAGAGGTCTGTACTTTTTATCATAGGTACACTCCAACTGTGACAGACAAAATCCAGAAAAAAAGATCCAGAAAATTACATTGTATGATTTTTAAATAATTAATTTTCATTTTATTGCATGAAAAAAAGAATTTGATCACCTAACAACCAGCAAGAATTCTGGCTCTTACAGAGGTGTTATTTTTTTCTTTAAGAAGACCTCCTAATCTGCACTCATTGCCTGTATAAAATGCACCTGTTTCTTTGACCTGTATAAAAGACACCTGTCCACACACTCAATAATTCACACTCCAAAATCTCCACCATGGCCAAGATCAAAGAGTGTCTAAGGACACCAGGGACAAAACCGTAGACCTGCACAAGCTGGGATGGGCTACAGTATAGTAGGCAAGCAGCTTGGTGAGAAGGCAACAACTGTTGGCACAATTATTGGAAAATGGAAAACACACAAGATGACAGACAATCTTGGTCTGGGGACTCATGCAAAATCTCGCCTCGTGGGGTAAGGATGATTCTGAGAAGAGTCAGGAATCAGCAAAGAAACTACATGTGAGAACCTGGTCAATGACTTGAAGACAGCTGGGACCACAGTCTCAAAGACTACAGTTTGTAACACACTATGCCATGATGGATTAAAATCCTGCCAGGCACACAAGGTTCTTCTCATGTCCAGGCCAGTATGAAGTTTGCTAATGACCATCTGGATGAAAAAGAGGAGGCATAAGTCATGTGGTCAGATGAGACCAAAATAAAACGTTTTGGTATCAACTCCACTCTTCGTATTAGAGGAAGAAGAGAGATGAGTACAACCTCAAGAACACCATCCCAACCATAAAGCATGAGGGTGAAAACATCATATTTTGGGGGTGCTTTTCTGCAAAGAGGACAGGATTACTGCACTGTATTGAAGGGAGGATAGATGAGGTCATGTATTGAGAGATTTTGTCCAACAACATTTCTTCCTCAGTAAGATCATTGAGGTTAGGTCATGGCTGTGTCTTCCAGCATGACAATGACCAAAACACACAACCAGAGCAATTAAGGAGTGGCTCCGTAAGAAACATTCAAGATCCTGAAGTGGCCTAGTCAGTCTTTAGACCTGAACCCAATAGAAAATCTTTGGAGGGAGCTGAAGCTCAATTTTGCCAAGTGACAGCCCCAATACCTGAAAGATCTGGAGAAGATCTATATGGAGGAGTGGCCCAAAATCCCTACTGCAGTGTGTGCAAACGTGGTTAAGAACTACAGGAAACGTCTGACCTCTGTAACTCCAAACAAAGGTTTCTCCACCAAATATTCAGTATTGTTTTTCTATTGTATCAAATCGTCATTTCATGCAATAAAATGCAAATTAATTATTTAAAAATCAATGTGATTTTTTTGGATTTTTGGGAGGATTCTGTCTGTCACAGTTGAAGTGTACCTAAGATAAAAATTACAGATCTCTTCATTATTTGTACTTGGGAGCACCTGCAAAATCATCAGTGTATCAAATACTTATTTTCCTCACTATTTGTTTTGCAGGCTTACCATACTGAACAAGGTACCTGTACTCATACATAAAGTAGTGTTACAAGTTACAGTAAATAAGTGCCAAGATAACTAAATATTGACTAAAGTTTTTCCCTCCCAGATGAACCATTATCATGGATCACTTGGTATTGAATTATGGATAGAGTGCAATTTGGAGAATCAGTCATTATACATTCACTAGAATAATTCAGGACCCAGAGGTTGTGTTACGATGTATAGATTGTCATAATAGCTGTTTTCATAATTATCAGAAAATAGATCTGCTATAATAGTGTCCGTCATGAGAGAATTTTCTGTCTGCAGGGAAAAAAGTAAAATTGTATTCTGGGAGTAGTTACTTTTGGCCACAAGGAAGACCATTGCCATTATCGGGGTACCTTCTGAAAGCTGCAGTTTGTGCAGATGGTATATAATGATTCTACCTACTATTGTCCCCTCACAACAGATCAGCTTCAAGAATTTTGGATGGTTCATTTGTTTTTGGGTTTTTTTTTTATGTATGATCATATTATGGCTTCATAAACATACAGCATGTACAGAGTGGCACGGTGGCTCAGTGGTTAGCACTACTGTCTTGCAGGACTGGGGCCCTGGTTCAAATCCCACCAAGGACAACATCTGCAAGGAGTTTGTATGTTCTCAGTGTGTTTGTGTGGGTTTCCTCCCACACTCCAAAGACATACAGATAGGGAATTTTAATTGTGAGCCCCAATGGGGACAGTGATGAAGTCCGTAAAGTGCTGTGGAATTAATAGTGATATATCAGTGAATAAATATTATTATTATAGTACAGCATTCACAGAGGTGCAGGGAGCCATTACTGAACATTACTTCTCCGATTTCACACACAGCCATACAGAGGTTTTTCTGTCCAATTATGTATGAATCTGACAGAAAGTGAATTATGGTCTTTTCCAATAAACACTATGTATAGAGGTTTTCTGCCCTTGGTACAGTCGTACACTATACTGGCTCCAAAGGCATAATGCCTTCTATGGTTATTTTATTCTTATATTGAAGAATGATGAGATTTTTTTATTTTAGCGTTTACTACTCATTGTCTAAGGAACCAGTGGAGAAAGAGGCACCGTGATGGAGGAACTTGAGCAATTTTCCGGAGTTCCCCATTGACTTCCATTATGCTCGGCACTTGAGTTGAGCCCGTCCGGGCGCCGAACCTGCTCATTATGAGTATTGACCACTAGAGCATGGTCGTGCTCGCTCATCATTACGAGGGAGCAGGACATTCTTGACGAGTCAACCCCTTTAAGATGTAATCTTTCTTTCGTTTTACCCAGAATTGAGGACATTGAGGAATAGAGGACATTTTATAAAATAGCTCCTTGTTAAGTTTGTGTGTCTCAGGTCTGGCATATTGCCAATTCATTATTTACCAGACGACAATGAAAACTGACGACTATTTCCAATTCTTTGTTGTCTCAAACCCGAGCACGAAAAGTGGTTGTACGGCAACTTAGCCTCTCTTTTTCAAGTACTGTATTACCAATTTTTCCTTGCGGTAATATTTTTTTCTAAAATACATCACACCTACAAAAAGTGACACTCATAGTGTCTCTGCTCTTTCTTTCTCTAAAGTTAAATTCGCGGATACATTATACAATGGGTTTAAAATAGTCTCCTACTAATTTATATTTTGTTTGCCCATTATGTCAGTGAGTTTGCTACCCCTCAATTAACTGGTGCCTTTTAATAGACGAGATGAGGTTGAGCGTTTCCCATTCTATATTCCTGAGACAAAAAGATCTCTTTTATCCTCCATTGAAAGAAAGTTCTATAAAATCCTCAATGTAAAACAATACATCAGGGCCATTAATACAAGGTGAACAGAGATGAAATACACCATACTCCTATCTGCATTTAGACCACAAGAGCTGTCATTTATTTTTCAATAGCGACAGGTTTATAAAAGCATCTTATTTGCATTAAGTGCTCTGTCCTTGATATAAAAAATTAAAAAAGAGAACTCTATAAAGTCATATAATGCGGGTGCATGTATTTTTTCTATATAGAATTATTTAGAGATAGTTTTAAGAGCTGAATGAATTAATTATACGGTTGAGCGTTTTAACCATGAGATTTGATCTCCATCTGGTGGCAGACTGCGGTATGACAAGTGTCATGCTTTTCTTATATTTACTATATATTATTATTATTATTTTTTATTATAGCGCCATCAATTCCATAGCGCTTTACATGTGAAAAGGGTGTACATAATAGGGACAAGTACAATAATCATAAACAATACAAGACACAGACAGGTGTATATAGATATATATATATATATACACTTTATATTATTAGTATTTATTATATTATATTTATTATTTTATTTTTATATATATATATATGTATACTTTATATTATTACTGTATTATTTATATTTATTATACTATATATATATATATATATATATATATATATATATATACTTAATATTTGTATTTTTTTAGCGCTTTTCTTCAAAAATCACTGAGAAATTACTGCCTATAAGAATGAACTGAATCATTTAAAAATCAATTAAGTCAAAAGATTATGATGTTTATTAGTTAGTTAACAAGATTCCTTAGCAATATAAAAGTAGTAGCTCCTTTAGGAAATTGTTGAATTGTTTGAAAACCTTTCACACGTACAAAAACTGTTTCACCCAAAGTTTTATTTATATGGTATAATGGGTTTTTTCATTTGTTTGTCTTGATTTTTTTTTTTCAAAATTGTAGCCAAATATATATCTTTATAGCAAAAAAATAAAATAAAAAAAATTATATACCTGTCGCAAAAAGTCAATAAACTAAAATAAAAAATTGTGCTAAAAATTATTGCCACATGTACAGTATATTTGTAGTAAATACAAAAAAAATAAATTAAATAAAAAATTGTGCTAAAAATTATAGACAAATATATCTTTGTAGCAAAAACAAGAAAATTGATAAAATAAAAAATTGTGCTAAAAATTATAGACAAATATATCTTTGTAGCAAAACTGAAAAATAAATAAAATAAAAAATGGTGCTAAAAATTATACACAAATATATCTTTGTAACAAAAAAATAAAATAAAAAATGGTGCTAAAAATTATACACAAATTTATCTTTATAGCAAAAAATAAAATAAAAAAAAATGTGTTAAAAATTATGCACAAATATATCTTTGTAACAAATATAAAATTAAAAAAGTGCTAAAAATTATACACAAATATATATTTGTAGCAAAAAACAAAAATAAGATAAAATAAAAAATTGTGCTAAAAATTATAGACAAATACTGGATGTCTTTGTAACAAAAAATAAAATAAAAAAATTGTGCTAAATATTATACACAAATATATCTTTGTATCAAAAAATAAAATAAAAAAAAGTGCTAAAAATTATGCACAAATATATCTTTGTAGCAAAAAACAAAAATAAAATTGTGTTAAAAATTAGACAACTACGGTATGTCTTTGTAGCAAAAAAACAAAAAAATAACAAAAAAATTGTGCTAAAAATTATACACAAATATATATTTGTAGTTAAAAAATAATATAAAAAAATGTGCTAAAAATTAAATATGTCTTTGTAGCAAAAAATAAATAAAATAAAAAATTGTGCTAAAAATGTAGACATATCTTTGTAGCAAAAAAATTAAATAAAAAGTTGTGCTAAAAATTATATACAAATATCTTTGTAATAAATAAATAAAATAAAATTGTGCTAAAAAATATAGCAAAATCAACATAACACATCAACATCAGCACAAAACTCTGAAATCATGGGACCCCAGCCGTAAACCTGGTTTCCTATGTTCTACCGCCTACTTTAGGTAAGGTATGCAATTTTGTACAAAGGACAGACGGGGTTTTTTCTTAGAGACATTAAAGACATATAGACAGTAACACACCAAAAATTAGCTAGTAAATCAATCATAAAATCCCATGTACGTTGTATAATTAAATAAATATAATACCTCATTTCACTGTCACCGAAATGTTCCCAGTTTTAAACCGAAGAAATAGTTATTGATTTACAACAACCCTTTGAAGCAACGGTTTGGGGGAGTTTTTACTTATAAAGCATTCTATAACGACCCATCTGGACTAGTCTTTAATTATTAGAAAAGGTGCAATGTCTACACATATACTAGTAAATCTCACAATGCGCATTAATTAAAGGGGTTGTCTCATTAAAGATAATAACCTGTCTAACATGGGAGCTGCCTCTGCAATCTGATGAAGTCCTGATCCTACAAGCTGTAGATAGCACCCCAATATCCTCATTTGTGACGTCCGTATGCCCTAGTGGAAACAAGAACGCATGTAGTCCTGTGCAAAGGTTTTAGGCAGGTGTGGGGGGGAAATTCTTGAAACTAAGAATGCTTTCAAAATTAGAAATTAATCATTTATTTTTAGGAGTTAACAAAAATGGAAAGTGAAATCCAAAATAAATCAATATTTGGTGTGACCGCACTTTGCCCTCAGTTTTGATTCTTCTTGGCACACTTACACAAAGTCGGGGATTTGGTCGTATTAGGCTATGTTCCACATTGAGTTTTTGATGTTGCAGATTTTCTGCCCCAATTATTTGTCTATTACATAAATTGGGTTACTTGCATTTTTCATTTCATTTTTTAGTGCGTTTTTATTGCGTTTTTGAAGCAGCGGTTTTTGTATTCTCTGTTTTAATGTCATGTTTAAAAAAAAAAAAAGCTGCATTGTTTTCTATATTCCCTGATATTTGTCTTTGACAAAACCTTATTGATGTAGTCATGTGGGCATTACATGCGTTTTTAGTGTGTTCCGCAGCAGAGACACATTAAAACTGCATATGCATTTTTTCCATGTTGATTTTCCACATCTAATGGAACGCTATGGGGAAAATCTACACATAAAACTAGAGAAATTGACATGTTGCGGATTTGAAACACATACCTAGTTTTCTCTGCATAAAATAAATCACAGTGGGCATGTGATTTTTTTATAAATCCTATCCACTTTGCTGGAACTGAAAGACTCTGCATTTTTGACACAGCGAAAATAGACCTCATCAAAAACTCATTGTGGGAGCACAGCCTTATATTTAGGTGTACGGGTGACAGTTATACCAAAGGTGATAATAATCGTCACTTTCATATGTGGATTCTAAGGGGTAACAATCGCCGTGTGACAAGGCATATGCCTGACATGCCAGTGTGAGGAGACTTACAGGCCATGCAATGCTTCGGTGGGCAATTAAATTACCTGTTGATAGAGGAAAAGGACTTGAATTCTAGTGCCATCTACTGGAAGTTACATCCTAATGCGGGCTTCACACGGTACGATCTATCGTGCGATCGCACGAGCGATTGTACCCGCCCCCGTCGTTTGTGCGACACGAGCAAATAGCTGCCAGTGTCGCACAAAGTCGTTAAACCCCCATCACACATACTTACCTGCTGAGCGACCTTGCTGTGGGCGGCGAACATCCTCTTCCTGAAGGGAGAGGGACGTTCGGCATCACAGCGACGTCACACAGCCGCTGGCCAATAGAAGCGGAGGGGCGGAGATGAGCGGGACGTAAACATCACACCCACCTCCTTCCTTCCGCATAGCCGGCGGGTGCCGTGGGACGCAGGTAAGCTGTGTTCATTGTTCCCGGGGTGTCACACGGAGCGATGTGTGCTGCCCCGGGTACGATGAACAACCGGCGCCATGAAAAATAAACGATTTTTTAAAAATAAGTGACGTGTACACAACTCACGATTTGTGACCGATTCAGCGTCGCTCGGAGGTGTCACAAGAAACGACGTCACAAACGATGCCGGATGTGCGTCACGAAAACCGTGACCCTAAAGATGCATCGCACGATAGATCGTCTCGTGTGATGCCCGCATAAAAGTCAATATTGACTCTTTAACAAGGCTTGCAACATTATATTTATTTTCTTTCATAGCTATATTTAGGTGTAACCACAGTCATTAAGGCTAGGTGTGCAGGCTGCATCTTTGTGGTGACCACAAAGATTCACGTTTTTGGTCCCAAAAAAAAGATCCCTCGGCATGCATTTCTTGCCGCGTTTTACTGCATTTTTTACAGCGCTTTTGCCTAGTGCGTTTTTTAAGTCAAGTCTATTGACTGGAAGGACTCAAAAATGCTGGCAAAAACGCAGAAAGAATTGACATGCTGCATCTTTGTGGTCACCACAAAGACACAGCCAAAAAAACTGCAACGTGCAGACAGTAAAACTGAAATCTCAGACTTTGCTGAGGAAGGAAATGCATGCAGTTTTAGGACCAAAACTGCACCCAAAAAACGCACAAAAACGCAGCAAAAAAGGCCACGTGCGCACAAGGCCTTACTGAAACAGAACCAGCTCTGTACAAGACTCAATACTGGGACAGGAACAGACAAACTCTGCTGCAAAGCTGAAGATGTGGGGGACATTTTCATGCCACAGGTCATACACCACGGCAAGTATGCGAACAGCATCAACACAAGGTTATACTACATTATCAAAGTCTCTCCAAGGTAAACATTTCAAAGCAGTCTGATGTTCAAGGTGTGCAGTTCCAGCTTTTTTGAATGATGATTGATTACTCTCAGTGGCTAACACGGTACCAAAAACTTTTTCTTTTCGCTTTTTTGAAGACACACCAAGAAATAGGCAACATTGAACACCGTAGAGCCACTGGTAGGCCATGGAAGTTTAATGCCAGCATGTCTAGCATGGTCATCAGCTCAGCAACATCAGTATCTGTTTGGACCCAGCTACACCCATCTACTGTTCACAGAATTCTAGCCAAAAGTGATCTTTATGGAAGAAATGTAGCCAAGAGGCCATACATAGCTTTGACAAACAATGTGAAGCAACTTGAATTTATTCTGCAGCAGTACAATGACCCCAAATATACAGCCAGTGTCATTATTAACTATTTTCATTGTAAAGAAGTGCAAGGAATTATGGAATTGAGTATATGGCCCCCACAGAGCCCTGATCACAAGATCATCGAGGGTGTCTGGGATTACAAGAAGAGACAGAGGGATCTGTACAAGTTTATATTTAAGAAGACTTATGGTTAGATTGGAACAACCTCCCTTCTGAGTTCCTTCAAAAACTGTATACAAGAGTACCTCGAAAAATTGATGGTGTTTTGATACCAAATGGAGGTCACACCAAATAGTTATATTAGCTAGATTTCTCCTTTGTTCATTCAACAGCACTCCATTACTGTGACATCATTGTGTTCTCCACCTGTGTAGTTTGACATCACTGTAAGCATCATCCTTGTATTATGATGATAATTTGATTTGTACACCTTAGCTTAGGCAAACTGTCAACAGCCCCAAATAATCCAAGACTTTCCCGAATTAAAACAATTCTAGAAAATCAAGACATGTCACATTACAAAAAAGGGCTTGGTCTACCTAAATCATGCCCAAAAGGTGTCTGATTTTATGAGTTCCCAGGGCATTCCAGAGGCCTAAACTTGCATATTTTACCATCCAAGAATCTGGTATGTATATGCAGAATGTATGGATGCGGAGACCAATCAGTGGTGATCCGAGAAGAAATACAGCTTAAAGTAATTGATTATACTTTCACACATGAGAGCTGAAGCATTATACAGTTCTTACTGAAATCAATAGGTTGTCCTACAGTTAAAGACACTCTTAACTGTTCATCACTCTGGTTCCTCGATGAGAATGCTAAACAAGGATAATCTCTATCAAGTTGAAAATTATATATTTTTTTAAACCAAACTCTTTAAACGGATTGTCTTATGAATATAATCTCCATCAATATACTCCACATAACTTGCCTTCATGTGCCAGAAAAGAGATCCGTTCCTTTTAAGAATAAATTTCATTCTAACAGACTCAATATGTCCATGTTCTACATAGAGGATACTTCATCTGAATGACTATTACCTGGTGATACTTGGCTGGAAACAGCCTTCAACACAAGTATCTACTGATTGCCAAAGTCGCCAAGAGCAGGTTCTTTGGAGATCAGCTGATCCCTGCTGATTCTGAAAGAAGCTGACTTCATTTAACACCTGGAAAGTTACTAATTTATGTCATGGTTCTTATCCTAGAACACCTTGCTTTTATGAAAACATAAGAAGGATTAAAATGAAAGCTTAACCTTTACTGGGTAGTCGATTCTTTCAAATGACCCACGGGGTTCATTGAAACAAAGGATCCAACTAGTGGTATCTCAAAAATGCCCTAAGCCAGTGGTCCCCAACCTTTCCTACTTGGAGAGCCACATTCAGCTCAGAGAGGGTCACCAGCCATATCCAGAGATCCCCCCTCTCAAAGTAGTAACACCCAAAGCCTCCATTACCATTACCAGTATAATGACAGATAAAGTATTCACACAGAAATCACACTGAGGCAATATACTTACATCCTGGGATTCCCACCTTACCTTGATTACTATAATAATAATAATAATATTTATTCATGTATACAGTGTCATTAATTCCACAGCACTTTACATACATTGGCAACACTGTCCCCACTGGGGCTCACAATCTCTTCAGTATTCTTCCATCAAGCACTACCATAACACTATCATATTGACATGCAAGCACCCCATATCTAGCAGTATCATCCTATCTCCAGATTACTATACTTAATTTAACCCTAAACCCCCAAGAGCAGTATATTCACAACCAAATCTGCTCTTCTGTATGGGACTACTCACAAAACTCACCATCTGGATATATGAGCTACCTGAGGTTTGTGATACATAGGTTGGATACTCTTGCCCTATGCAATTGGAAGAGATGAAGACTTAACCTCTTCATGACCGGCCGAGTTTTTGCTTTCCGTTTTTTTTTTCGCCATTCTTTTTCTGAGAGACGTAACTTTTTTATTTTTCAGTTAATATGGTCATGTGAGGGCTCATTTTTTTGCGGAATGAGCTGTACTTTTAAATGAAACCATAGGTTTTACCATATAGTGAACTGGAAAACAGCAAAAAAATTCCAAATGCAGAAAAATTGCAAAAAAAAGTGCGATAGCACTATAGTTTTTGAGATATTTTATTCACTGTGTTCACTGTATGGTAAAACTGATGTGTGGGTGTGATCCCTCAGGTCGGTGCGAGTTCGTAGACACCAAACATGGATAGGTTTACTTTTATATAAGGGGTTAAAAAAAATTCGGAAGTTTGTCTGAAAAAAGTGGCGCACGTTTTACACCATATTCCGTGACCCGTAGCTTTCTCATTTTTCGGGATCTATGGCTCAGTGATGGCTTACTTTTTGCGACTCGAGCTAACGTTTATAACGGTACCATTTTTGCGCAGATGCTATGTTTTGATCGCCTGTTATTGCATTTTGCGCAAAAGTTGTGGCGACATAAAAACGTCATTTTGGCGTTTGGAATTTTCTTTGCCGCTACGCTGTTTACCAATCAGATTAATTGATTTTATATTTTGATAGATCGGGCGTTTCTGAACGCGGCGATACCAATTGTGTGTAAATTTTTATTTTTTTAACCCTTTAATTTTCAATGGGGCGAAAGGGGGGTGGATTTGAACTTTTAGAATGTTTTTTTGAATTTTTTAAAACTTTTTTTTACTTTTTTTTTTTAATTTTACTAGTCCCCCTAGCGGGCTATAGCGATCAGCAATCCGATCGCTCTGCTGATCACAGCTACACAGCTGTAAACAGCAGATATGTGCACTTCCTGCTTCCCTGGCCTCCGTACAAAGCGAAAGTGAAAGTGGTTCATGTCTAGCACAGGAGTCATCACATGACCCTGTGCTGCCATCACAACCACCGAAAGTCACGTGATCATGTCACGTGACTTCCGGTATCGGGCGGTAAGTAAAACTTTACCGCGATCGCGTTTATAATGGCGCTGTCACATATTGACAGCGCCATTACAGGGGTTAAATGGCACAAGCAGATAACGATTCTGCTCGTGCCCAGCAGGCACACATCTCAGCTGTGAAAATCAGCTGAGATGTGTGCCGATCGCGGCATGCTGCTGCTGGCAGACCGCGGGCAGTAATGTTATGACCGCTAGGATGTAATTTTACTGCCCGCGGTCGTTAAGGGGTTAATAAAGTGTATCTGCCAAAGAAAGGAGAATACTTTCTTTATTGTTCTTCAACCAACCACACATCACCTTACTATGTCATGTACATTCCAAAAATGCGGTTATGTCCTGATTATCAAACGTCTTGTCAAGACAGAGATAAGACAAGCCGAGTGTGTGGTGCAAAAGAAGGGAAGAAACCAATGGAAAAAGGTATTAAAAAGGCCCTGACAATAGGGATAGATGGTAGGGGGTGATCCCTAAATACTCACCTGAGACTTAATCCTGCACACCTTATCGTCCCTAGACGAGTCCTGAAACCTCCCCACCTCCCCACCCCCCCAATCCGTGTGCATTTATGTGCCTACGCCCTGGCTGACCCTGGGCTAGCCCTGGCTTGTAAGCTGGGCAGCAAGACACTAGGTCTTACTACTACAATGAGACAACACGGAGATAAAGACACACAAGCAGGAATAATACATAAAACAACAAATAGAACTGCACAGCTTCCACAAGGACCACTTATCCTGAGAGGTCAGCAAAGAAGAACAATAACTGGCCCATAGGAGAGTAAGGAGTGAGATTTAATAATGAAAAAGAGTGGTAGCAGGGTGCAGTAGTTGAGATTAGAGCTATACGGAATCTTAGCAGGACCAAAAAGGAACTCTTAACCCCTTCAACACCAAATGAAAATAAATCCGCTCTACTCATGTTAAAGAGGACCTATGATCTACTAGTCACCGTGACCTTCTAATCCCAGATACCGCAACGGTCTCAGCTGGACGCGACATACTTGTGACATGTGTATACTACTGCTACATCTTACGCTCTTCACTCACACCCTTCCACTCCACTCTCAACCCTGATGTTGTCTTATCTGACTTCTTGCAGGACTTCACCCATTCACCTATCACAACCAATTAGACTCTCCATCACTTTTGAAAGCTTCAAAATCCACTTAAAAATCCACATTTTCAGAAAAACTTATGTGGCGCCCCTGCGGCTTCAGGCGCCACAGGGTACTGCACCTCACCTGAGATGCAGAATTCATCTCGGATACAGAGCAGGTCATCACCGGTAAACAACCACCACAACACATCCAACACATAACACAGGAGCTCTGTCACTGGGACTGGGCCAGGGTAGGAGCCAGGGGTGGCCATCACGAGGTATGGGACCTTTTGCCCACTAGTTCAGCAACCCGGGAGGCGGGGCACCTGCAGGGGAAGTTAGGAGCCATCTCACACAGCATTCAGTTAGCTCCAGGCGCAGCAAGCGTCAGGTCTCACTCGGGAAGAGACAACAGTCAGAAGTGACAAGAACAGACAGGGGCCCGTGGTCTGGAGCTGGAGGCTTGACCCAGGTTCTTAGGAAGAAGGGGGATCCCAGGGTCCAGCGGGAGTGCTGCAGGCACCCGTGACCCGTTCCACGGCCCAGGAGCTGGAGTGGAGGGAAGACCACTGGAAAGGACACACAGAAGGAGACACTAGCCTTGACCTCTGAACTATCCGGGATCTGCTGGAGCCCATCACAGCGGAACACGGCACTCCAAAGGCGGTGTGACATCAGTGAGTAAAGAACTTGAACTGTACCCTCTGTTTCGTCCCATCATTGCCGGCACTCCCATCATCACGCCCCTGCGCCATTGGCGACTACTGCTCCCAACATCCTCCCTGGGGCCTAGCTCTACCTGTGGAGAGCTGCAACACCCAAGCTGCGTCACCATCTGCCCCAGGAGAGAGATTTCCCGCAGCGGCGGCTAATAACTGCCCGCATACCACAGGTGGCATCATGAATAACTACTCCCATCATCCCCATTTTATTGACACCGCCGTGGTCACGGAACCGGGCCAGGCCGCTATGACAACCCAAACCGACACCGGCCCGGTGACTAGTAACCCCCGAAACTCCATGGGCACATCACTTACAATATTCCTGGTAACGCCACTGCCATATACACATCTTCCACCATCCCCTGCTCTGCTTCGCCATTCCCTTGTAGCTAGTGAGCCCTTGCAGGCAGGGTATACCAGTCTTTCATTCATTTATTTATTTTTATTGTAATTATTGTCCTGCTTATATTACATACTCAGTTTTGTGTTAATACACGTTATCTACTTTAAACCATATTTGCATCTTTTTCATGTGTACAGCTCTATGGAACTGTAAATGTATATCCTTCTGTGTTTATGTTATACAGCTACATGCATCTTCCATTGCATTTTATTGGATGAAATGTGTACTGTAGCGTCATTATATTGAATATTATAACAACATATTTTTCTAGGCACAACAGAATAAGTATATAAATGCTTAACTGTCGATTGGATATCCCTTTGTTTTACATTTGACTGAGAAAACTATGAGCATGCCACCTAATTTGTTTAGATACTGTTGTCATAGCCAATAAACATAGTGTGAACAGTGCCTTACATTGATTCATGGTGTTTTTATAAAGCCAGAAGTGGGCCATGTATCTCCAATTATTACAGAATGAAGTCTGGATGAAGCACTATTCAGCCTTCAGTAAATTGATCTTGCGGAGATTTACGGTGGAACTGTATGGGGAGAATAGGCTGGTTTTGTTTCCATACTAAGTAGGTTTTCATTTTTCTGGGAAAATTGAAGGAAGTTTGTGTCCAAATTTTGTATAATAAACCTTCAAAACAGGACAAGAAATATTACCAAATATTAAAGTTGTATATTTTCTCTTCTGTGTGGACTGATTTCTCTTTCTCTACTCTTTTATTATTAATGTATTATTAATGAATGGTATTATTTATGTAAACTTTTCTGCTAATGATAGGTATATACAGGTAAGGTTTTGATGATGAATCGAATAGGATGGAGGATTTGTATCAAAATGAAATGGCTGTAATGTATTGAGCTGCATGAGAATGAAAATTAGGACTCATATACAGTATATACAGACATTAGAATGCTTCATATAGCCCCCCAAGTTGTGCAGTGCCATGATGGAGCTCCCATAGATGTTTATGGAGTCCAACTGTCACACTAGGTACGGGGAACTACCAAGCGAACGGTGAAAGGAAAGGGAAGAGTAGCCCTGTGTCTAAGGAAAGGAAAGATGGTGACCCCTGACCAACCCTACTGCTGGTCCCTGGGATCCCTCAACATCCTAGATAGGTTCCGCACCTATGCACCAAGCTGGATACCTGTCCCTAGGTACCCCTAGTACTGGGCCCAAAATAGGGAACGAATGAGATGAGCTCTTCGTCAACCCCACTAAACACTATAGAAGACACAAGGGGGGCACACAGGGGGAAAATGTATGAACTACTTATCCACAGATGACTCAGGTAGACGTTCAGCAAACTTTTCAGCAACCATACCACAGAGGAGTAAAAACCACCTGCTTGCAACCAAGGCTTGAATGAACTGAAAAAATATCACCAGCACCAGTCCAAAGGAAGGAAGTGGTATTTAAAGCGCACCAATTACCAGGATTTTGCTATATAACTTAAAGCCAGTGCAACACTGGGACTATCATGCTGATTTTATATATCCCTTTAGTTGTCAGCTCGGATGTATAGCTTTTGAAACACAAGCAAGTAAAGTTTGGAAAATGAGCAGCTATTAAAATGACAGTAGCTTCCGTTCAGCTAATAGCTGGGGTCGGTTTTCATAGGGATTCCCACCCCCCCTGCCTGTTGTTCCTCCCCCTATCTGTTATTTAAGCTAATTCTATTATAGAAGTGATTTACTAAGTGCTAGAAGGACCTGTACTGATGTCATACCCATGGGACCAAAAGGAGCGGTGCCTCAGTCAACAGAAAAATAACGTTGCTTCCTAGTATCAGCTATGTTGGCTGAGGCCCCGTCCCTTCTGGTCACATGGGTATGACATCAACACAGGTCCTTCTAGTTACTTAGTATAACGCTTCTATAATAGAATTAGAATAAATAACAGGGGGAGGATGGACAGGCAGGGGGGCGGGAATCACTATGACAACCCACCCCAGCTATCAACTGATCGGCAGCTGCTGTCATTCAAAAAGTTGCTCATTTTCCAAACTTTACTTGATTGTGTTTCAAAACCTATACATCCTAGCTGACAACTATGTGGAGAATCAGCATGATAGTGCCAGTAAAGCACTGGCCTTAGATTATATAGGAAAATCCTGGTGATTGGTAAGCTTTAAGCACCAAAAGAATACTGATGATCAGCAGCTGGGTGGAAGGAAATCTCCTGCTGGGCATAAAAAGGAGAGAGATGAATCCAGCAGGAAAGCTACCTATACCAATGAATACTGACAGCAGGAACAATGGAAAGGCAGGGAGCATTCTGCGCAGCCAAACGCTGCCTTCTATGGCCAGAAACCACATGACTGTCTGTCACCATGACATCAACTGTACTTTGGAGACCCATACAAATATTTTTTTAAACTGATTGAACCTGAAACTCTTATATGGTAAAGGATAATTGTGAAACTGTTCCATATGGATGAACACTCTATATAGTACAGAGCCACCATGTGCCACTATGCAGTTTCTGGGTATCTGCCATGTGCAAGAGCCCCACCAGGGTTGCCAACAGTCCAGAAATTCAAGGACAGCCAATAAAAATAGGGTGCTTTTTTGCCTTGTCCGTAAGAAAAATGTAAGGTGTCTGACGTTTTTGAAGTTGAAGAAACTTATCCAGATTATTATGATTATCATCATTTTACAGTGAATGCAGATAATGTCTTCATATCACAATTCTGGACTTGTAATCATTTATTATGGTTCTCAATATGTCTGTCTAAAAATATTGTCTGTCTGTGATTTTTTGATAGGCTGTCCAGAAAAAAAAAATCAAAAACCCAGCTATGAATGCCAGTAATCGAATTACAACTACAGCAAAAATATTTTGTGCCAAGGCATATTTTGCCTATGAGCTTGTAAGAAAAGCTTCGTAAAATACAGTACACAACAGAAGTAAAGGAAATATTTTATTAGCAAACTCGAATGAATCATCATTACGATTGAGCCCTTAATATGCTCAATAATAGTTTTCATGTCTCCTCTCCAATATATAGTCATTAAAATCCTTCCTCTTCACCGGTGATAATATATTTCTGGAATCCACCCCACATAAGAATTGTGTCTGGACCACGTTAGATAATGGGGTGGACTCGCTTCGAGCATCGGACAGCAGCTTGTAATAACTTACTATATACCCTGTATGTACAATGTGGCAGGTGGCTTTGACCCTTTCCTTGGAATAATACTGTGTCTATAATAACCATTCCCTTTTTTTCTCTTTTCCTCTCCATTTCTTTAATGTCTCCATTTACTCCTTGTTATTTTAGTTGATGAAGTACATGCAGTTTATAAATCAGGGAAATGCTCTCTAACAAGCTTGCACATAATAGACTCTGATAGTTTTTAATATTTCCTTAACTGGACCCATATGGAAAGAAGGCTAGAGGGCATTATATATTTATATTTTATGATTTAGATATATTTTACAAGATCTGCCAGCCAGAGTATTAACCCTTTCTATGAATAGAGTAACCCTACTATAATACAGTACTATCAAGGCACACACAATCGGATTTAGGTAACTGTGCTAATAACGAGAGCTGTTGATTTGTTCTGAAGTTATCCTCATCACATGTGATTTGCCGATTTTTCCTAGCGGTAATATCTGCATTGCTTTTTTTGTACTAAGAAGCCTTCATTATTAATTTGAAGATTGCAGATTTGATGTACATTTTAACAATGCACCTAGCCACTGAATTTCACGAACAATAAATATATATGCATAGATGCACCCCACCAAACACAACTACATTGTCATATTGTCACATAGCTTAGGTTATTCTTTATGGGTAGAGAAAATGTCATCACTCTAAATAATTTAGGAACTGTTGTGATAGTAGTAAGGTCACTTGCAACTTTTCCCCATAGGAAAAAAATCGAAGTCTCATATTAATTGCGTTTTTCCCTGGTTCCAATGCAGCCTATGTAGTCCTCCAGCCTATGTAGTCCTAGTAATTTTGCCAGTATAGATTACAAATGTAAGGTAAATGGTTGGTACGGTCAACACAAACATGATACATGTACACTGTACAGACAGGATCTTATTGACAAAGCTGAGTGCATAGTATTCATTCATATGTTTTCTATCCCATTTGCTCAATGGCATGAATTTGACTGCTGTGGATGAAAATCAGTTCAACATATCTGAAATGTGTGGTTTCCTCTGCACATGCATGGTGTCATGCACATGAGTATGGACCCAGTGAGACAGGCTTACTTCAGAGGGGAGTAGCTAAGTACCTATTGGGAATTCACCAGAGCCTCTGATGGTGAGGTTGGGCTTGGCTGTCAGTAGAATCCAGACACCACTCAGGGTAGTTCCTGGTAGTAGCAGCTGACCCCAGGGGTCAGGAGCGAGGGAATGGACAGGTACAATAACAGGCAAGGAGAGACAGGATAGGTGTGGGTGCAAGTGATAAATGAGAAGCAGATGAGAAATCCAGAGAAATGTTCAAAATTTTGCAGGCAGCTCTTCAGAACCTGGACGTGAATTGAACACCTCTATAGGATACCATATGAAGTGGCAGTCCATGAAGATGGAAGATGTGCTGGACAAACTTCTCAGCAAGCTCCTAAACAGATGGTATACCGGTCAAGGGAGTAAAGTGAGCCATCTTGGAGAAACAGTCCACTACCACCCAAATGACAGAACATCCAGAGGAAGATCCTTAAGAAAGTCAATGATGATGTGCTGACAGGAAGCTGACGGAATGGGAAGTGGAAGACGACGTCTAACCAGAAGCTGTTTAGGAGTCTTATTCAGTGCACATACAGGCAGAAACAAATTCTATAATATCCTTCCACTTGTTCCACCAATAAAGTCACAAGATAAGAAGGGAAGTCTTCTTCTGACCAGCATGATCAGCCAGCTTAGACAAATGACCTCACAGCAGCATCCTCGTCCTGTCAAACTACAACATGAAAGTCTTCCTGGAAGAAATCTGAGCCAAGTTCACCAGAGCCACGGTTATCATCTTGGAAGGATTGATGATGTGCTGAGGTGACTCCTCTTGGTTGGTAGGAACAAAGGACCTCGAAAGTATATCTGCTTTGATATTCTTATCTGCCAGCCGGAAATGGAGGAAAAAGTAAAAACGGGAAGAGAACAGCAACCTTCTTACTTGGTGGGGATACAGTGCCTACAAGTAGTCTTCAACCCCCTGCAGATTTAGCAGGTTTGATAAGATGCAAATAAGTTAGAGCCTGAAAACTTCAAACAAGAGCAGGATTTATTAACAGATGCATAAATCTTACAAACCAACAAGTTATGTTGCTCAGTTAAATTTTAATAAATTTTCAACATAAAAGTGTGGGTCAATTATTATTCAACCCCTAGGTTTAATATTTTGTGGAATAACCCTTGTTTGCAATTACAGCTAATAATCGTCTTTTATAAGACCTGATCAGGCCGGCACAGGTCTCTGGAGTTATCTTGGTCCACTCCTCCATGCAGATCTTCTCCAAGTTATCTAGGTTCTTTGGGTGTCTCATGTGGACTTTAATCTTGAGCTCCTTCCACAAGTTTTCAATTGGGTTAAGGTCAGGAGACTGACTAGGCCACTGCAACACCTTGATTTTTTCCCTCTTGAACCAGGCCTTGGTTTTCTTGGCTGTGTGCTTTGGGTCGCTGTCTTGTTGGAAGATGAAATGACGACCCATCTTAAGATCCTTGATGGAGGAGCGGAGGTTCTTGGCCAAAATCTCCAGGTAGGCCGTGCTATCCATCTTTCCATGGATGCGGACCAGATGGCCAGGCCCCTTGGCTGAGAAACAGCCCCACAACATGATGCCGCCACCACCATGCTTGACTGTAGGGATGGTATTCTTGGGGTCGTATGCAGTGCCATCCAGTCTCCAAACGTCACGTGTGTGGTTGGCACCAAAGATCTCGATCTTGGTCTCATCAGACCAGAGAACCTTGAACCAGTCTGTCTCAGAGTCCTCCAAGTGATCATGAGCAAACTGTAGACGAGCCTTGACATGACGCTTTGAAAGTAAAGGTACCTTACGGGCTTCGTCTGGAACGGAGACCATTGCGGTGGAGTGCGTTACTTATGGTATTGACTGAAACCAATGTCCCCACTGCCATGAGATCTTCCCGGAGCTCCTTCCTTGTTGTCCTTGGGTTAGCCTTGACTCTTCGGACAAGCCTGGCCTCGGCACGGGTGGAAACTTTCAAAGGCTGTCCAGGCCGTGGAAGGCTAACAGTAGTTCCATAAGCCTTCCACTTCCGGATGATGCTCCCAACAGTGGAGACAGGTAGGCCCAACTCCTTGGAAAGGGTTTTGTACCCCTTGCCAGCCTTGTGACCCTCCACGATCTTGTCTCTGATGGCCTTGGAATGCTCCTTTGTCTTTCCCATGTTGACCAAGTATGAGTGCTGTTCATAAGTTTGGGGAGGGTCTTAATTAGTCAAAAAAGGCTGGAAAAAGAGATAATTAATCCAAACATGTGAAGCTCATTGTTCTTTGTGCCTGAAATACTTTAGGGGAACCAAACATAATTCTTGTGGTTTGAGGGGTTGAATAATAAATGACCCTCTGAATAAACTTTTCACAATTTAAAAAAAAAAAAAAATAACATTCTTTTTTGCTGCAGTGCATTTCACACTTCCAGGCTGATCTACAGTCCAAATGTCACAATGCCAAGTTAATTCCGAATGTGTAAACCTGCTAAATCTGCAGGGGGTTGAATACTACTTGTAGGCACTGTATAATCTCTGCGCTGACTGCAGAGAGGCCAAGTTCTTGTGATCAGTGTATATGACAACAGGATGTACTCCACCCTTAAGTAGGTATTGCCACTCCTACAATGCCATCTTAATAGTCAACAACTCACGATTTCCAATTGAGTAGTTTTATTCAGGAGCTGAAAAGGCCTTTGAGAAGAAGACATAGGTCACCATTCGTCTGGAGGAAGCCTTCTGCGCAAGGACATCCCAGGTGATGAAGTGATCTTCCATTTGTTCCCCTGGTGTATGTTGATCAGATTGTATGCCCATTGCAGATCAAGCTTGGTAAAGATCCTGGCTGCTCTCAGATGATCAAATAATTCCGGCATGAGAGGTAATGGATATTTATTCTTAATTATGATCTGATGGAGGCCTCTATAGTCAATACATGGTCAGAGAGAGTCACTTTTTTCTTGACAAGAAAGAATCCAGCTCCTGCTGGCGAAGAGGACTTCTGAATAAAACATCTTGCCAGATTCTCCTTGACATAGTCTGAGTCTATGCCAGAGATAGAGGATAGATACGACCTTGAGGAGTATAGGATCCCAGAAGCAGATCTATAGGACAGTCATACAACCTATGAAGAGGTAACATCTCCACTTCTTTGTTGTCGAAGATGTCCGCGTACAACCAATAAGTGGGCAGCAGACCCGGCAAACTGGATGGTGACATAGGCGGACTAGCAAGACATATAGAGTCGAGACATCTCTTGTGGCAGGAGAGTCCCCAACAAGGAGAGTCCCCAACAAGGCATCTAACCAGACTGCCAATCCAAGATGGGTTTGTGAATTCAAAGTCAAGGCAGAAAAAGTGGATGACACTGGTTAGACAGCACATAGAAGGCGATCTTCTCCATATGCATGGCTCCTACCCAAAGCTCCACCTGCTTTGTAATGAAATGGATGGCCTCGGATATCGACTGATGATATTAACAAAGGACTCTGTAAGCGTAGAACAAGAATCTGATATTGATCCACCATGGCCTGTTGCATGACGTTTCCTGCAGATCCAGATAGGCCACCTCCGTGAACCAGATGTCTCCAGATGATATAGCAACAGAATCAAATGGCAAAGAGAAATTAATTTCGCCCAGGGTTGCCTCAGGTTAATCCAGATAGCCAGTGAGATTAGATCGTCCAAGGTGGTAAGGATATTGGAAACTGCCAGCTCGTCCTTAATCCTACCAGGTAGACCTTCCCAGAAAAGTTGGCTACCAACACCTCACTGTTCCATCCCAGTTTGGATGACAGTGTACTCAACTGAACTGCATATTGGCCCACCACCAGACAATCTGTTCACAGTCTGTGAAGAGAGTAAGTGTCTGAAGTAACTTGACCCAGCTCATCAAATACCTTGTGGAACGCTTCTACAAAGAGCTGTGTACCGAACACATATGGATCTGACCATGTCCTGTTGTAACATTCATTTAAATGTTGTGTTTGGTCTCAGTAATTCATTTGTAATTTGCCTGAAGAAGGAGCCTGTGTGCTCTGAAAGCTTGCTAATATGATTTTTCTGGTTAGCCTATAAAGATATCACTCCTAAAATACTTTTGTCATTCTTGGGACATAGTATTTCAATTGATTTTTCTGGCTAACACAGTACCACAATATTACCCTGTATTGCACATTGTAGAAAGAGCTGCAGATTTAGTCACCGGATCTCCTGTCTCCCACCAGAGGGTTGAGCCATGCAAGTGCCTTTCCACCTGGGTGGGATATTAAAAATGTTACTTTGGACTGGTCTCAAGTAAACTGATGTGAAATCAACTGATAGTGCAGTGTACACTGATTAATGAAGCCACAGCATTGCTTAGGATCCCCATTAAACCTAGGCAGGACAGACAGGCATGGACCAACTCTGGGTGCTGGTGTCACAAGAAGTGGAGACTCACAAGTTGATCTAGAGAAGGTGCCGCTGCCATTGTCAAGGATTTCAGCCGGGTATTCACCAATCGCAATTAGGACAGGATCAGACTTTGCTGGTCCTGTTCGGTATTTTCCTCAAACAACTCTGTGAGTGGAGTGGTATTGGGATCAGCAGGGTTCTTGGCCTTTACAAATTGTCATGCTCATGGATGTGGACAAACTATGCCATGGTTCAGGCTTACTTTGGAGAGGCATAGCTAATTGCTTACCCGGTAATTACCAGAGCCTCCAGTGGTGAGGTTGGGCTTGGCTGCTGATAGACACCAGGTACCACTCAGGGGCAGCCCCTAGGAGTTGCAGCTGACCTTGGGGGTCAGAAGCGAGGGAACGGATAGGTACAAGGACAGGCCAGGAGAGACAAGCAGGATGGGTGTGGATACAAGAACACTGGCAGGTTACAGGTTGGGTGTGGAAGACAGGCTGGACACTGGTCAGATTTCTAGAATTAGATAATGGCACTGGATTCAGGCTCACATGTAGAGGAATCTAACATGACAGGAACCTTGTTGTAAAGGCAACTGCCAAGGGGGAGGATGCCTTACATACCTAATGCCTTTCAGCCATAGGCTGGAGGCTTTTCCTAAATGATCACACTTTTAAGAGGCAAGAGATACACAAGTCAGCACCTAAGTGAGCTCCCAAGAAACCTGCATGTGCAGTTCCTGAGAACAAGAATGTATCTGCCAGGAGAAGGACGTGGGGCAATATAGACACCGTCACAGGAATAATACATTCACAAGTCCTACTTAGATATACAGAATAGTCAACAGAATTTCATAGCTGCCATCGGTCCCAAAGTTTTCGGGACAATCCTAATTGTTTAGTTAGTTGGGCCTAAACCAAGTAAAAAGAGAGTGGGGTTTGAGTAAACCCAACTGAAAATGTGGTGGCACCACAAGGGTTGGGGTTTATTATCTGGTAGGTAGCATTCCCGGGTGGGACATAACAGGAATCTGTCAGCATGAATCTATTTATATGGATGAGTAGATGTTTCAAAGAGAAGTCCAACAATACCTTCACATGGCCAGTGTGTTCTGTTACTAAGAAATTAAAGTTTGCATTGATTTGCAATATGGTACTATTTTTAAATTTGAAGCCTCTGTTACTCAAACTCTACTCCCTGCCCAGTGCCACCTCCTTCTGCTTGATTGACAGCCTCTAGCTGTGATTTCAAGCAAAGTCAATCAGGAAGTGGTGGCACTGGGTAGGGAATAGAACTAGAGTGACAGAGGCTTCAGATCTACAAATAATTCTTCAGCATCATTTGCATATCAGTTCACGTGCTGATTTCTCAGTAACCAAGGAATAGATTGGCTATGTAAAGGTATTGCTGGACTTGTCTTTAAAAGGTTTACATTGGCATGTAAGGAAGTTGGGGGTGAAATCCTACTGACATATTCCCTTTAAATGTCCCTATGCTTCCAACAGAAATTTATGCAGTATGTAGATATTTACTTGATCTATTTGTGGCCCAGAAATATTTAGAAAATGTATTTACAACTTTTAAGAGATGTACAGATTGAACTAAACAGATAATGAAAACTAAACACACAACCACTGCTAAACTGGTGTTTTTTGTCCTGCAGCAATGAAGACATTCCACTTTCCCCAGAAGAACAAAGGCGGCTATACTCCTCTGCCTTACGTCTACAGACACCTATGTTGTAAGTAGAAATAAATGTAACTTATTGGTTAAAAATATGTGGCGTCGGCAAGGTATGTCTATTTATATCAGAATGGAGAAATGCTGCAGTGTTCAGTTCCCTCCAACATGACACTTACATATGTGATCATTGGAACTTCCCAACAATGTTTAGAGATTTACATGTTAAGCATAGGCTTCTTCATGTGAAAAACCAAGCCTGTTACTATGTGAAATGTCAGTTACTTCATCTGCTCCTGGTCACCCCTAGGGGAAGCAGCATGGAATTCAGGCAACAGTCAGGTATCTGTGAAGCATCAACATTGACAGCTCCTATATCTGAACCTGCGCCCATACACATTCACTAATAATAAGCTGCACTTACAGGAGCCGTGTAGATACTCCGCGTGTTTAGTTATCGATGCCGAAACTGCTGGCAGTGCAGAGTATATTACCAGCTACCTGCCATCAGTGTCCTCTGGGCATGATGACATCCATTTGCATATTGAGCAAGCGACATTCATTTACACTTTTTTTTTTATGTTCTTCTCGTAGCATCTTTTTGTTTTCTAACACTTAAAATGTTATTTTTTGTGGCTTTAACAACACTTATAGGGAAAAAAAATCTGTATGTAAACGTTTCAATAAACGATTCTAGGTTCTGAAAAATCCTCTGGCAGCAGTATTTTTTACCTATAAAAAAAATTGTTTTAAAACCTCATCTATTGTGAGGTTTTATTTTTCATAGATTTTCATTCATCAATACAAGCATCCATTTTAAAAACAGGTCCATTTGTTCGATCTGTAAGGCTATGTTCACACAGTGCGTTTTTGAAAAAAAGCAGCATGTCAATTATTTCAGCGTTTTTGCTGCTTTTTTCACCATTGAAAGCAATGAGAGTGATACAGTATAATCACAGCTGCGTTTTTGGTGAATGAAGTTAATTTTATCTAAGGGTACTTTCACACTTGCGTTATTTTCCTTCCGTTACAATCCGCCCTTTTGGGAAACAGCGGAATCCGTTAACGGATTCCGCTGTTTCCCATAGACTTGTATGGTTGACGGATTGTACCAAAAGGAGCTGCGTTGCTTCCGCTGGGCGACGCTCCGTTGCTTCCGCCCAGCGGGAGGAACGCAGCATGTAACGTTATTTTGAGCAGCGGAATCCTCTGGATTTCACTGCGCATGCTCTTTTTTTTTTTTTTTTTTTTTTTTTTTAAATCAAACTTTATTTTGGCTCGCGGTGGCCGAACGTTCAGCTGAGCGCCCGGCCGTCGGCAAGCGACAGCGCTCAGCTGAATGACCGGCCACCAGCATGCCCGGCCGCCGGCAAGTCACAGCGCTCAGCTGAGCGCCCGCCCGCCGGCATGCCCGGGCGCCGGCAAGTGACAGCGATCAGCTGATCACCCGGCGGCCGGCTGCAGGGAGCGATCAGCTGATCACCCGGCGGCCGGGAGCGATCAGCTGATCACCCGGCAGCCGGCTGCAGGGAGCGATCAGCTGATCACCCGGCGGCCGGCTGCAGGGAGCGATCAGCTGATCACCCGGCGGCCGGCTGCAGGGAGCGATCAGCTGATCACCCGGCGGCCGGCTGCAGGGAGCGATCAGCTGATCACCCGGCGGCCGGCTGCAGGGAGCGATCAGCTGATCACCCGGCGGCCGGGAGCGATCAGCTGATCACCCGGCGGCCGGGAGCGATCAGCTGATCACCCGGCAGCCGGCTGCAGGGAGCGATCAGCTGATCACCCGGCAGCCGGGAGCGATCAGCTGATCACCCGGCGGGCGGGAGCGATCAGCTGATCACCCGGCGGCCGGCTACTGGGAGCAATCAGCTGATCACCCAGCGGCCGGCTGCAGGGAACGATCAGCTGATCGTTCACTATAGTCTGCCGCTGGTAAAACCGGGAAAAAAAAAAAAAAAATCAAAACGAATTGCGTTGTTTTGCAGCATCCGTTGCATCCGTTGTGTCACTATATGCAACACATCCGTTGCATCCGTTACACAACGCAATGCAACGGATACCGTTCAACGCAAGTGTGAAAGTAGCCTAAACATGTACTGCAAACAAGTGAAACACAAAAAAAGCAATAAAAAAACACAGCAAAAAAAAGGCAGCTTTTTTTACTGCCAGGAGATCAGGTTTTGCTGCAGAAAATCCCCCAGAAAAAAATGCCCTGTGTGAACATAGCCTTAGGGGTACTTTATACGTTGCGACATCGCTACCACTATATCGTCGGAGTCACGTCGTTAGTGACGCACATCCGGCGCCGGTAGCGACATCGCAACGTGTAAATCCTAGATGGAACAATGAACGAGCACAGAAGCGTACAATCTCGCTGATCTGTGCAACGTCGTTCATTTCCATAATATCGCTGCTGCTCCCGGTACGATGTTTGTCGTTCCTGCAGCTCCACACATCGCTGTGTGTAAACCCGCAGGAGCGACAAACCTCTCCTTACCTGCGTCCCGACGGCAATGCGGAAGGGAGAAGGTGGGATGTTATGTCTCGCTCATCTCCGCCCCTCCGCTTCTATTGGCCGGCCGATTAGTGACGTCGTGGTGACGGCGCTGTGACGCCGAACGCACCTCCCCCTTGAAGGAGGGACTGTTCGGCAGTCACAGCGACGTCGCCGAGCAGGTATGTGCGTGTGACGCTGCTGTAGCGATAATGTTCGCTACGGCAGCAATCAACACATATCGCATGTGCGACGGGGGCGGGTGCTATCGCGCTGGACATAGTTAGCCAATGCTAGCGATGTCTCAGCATGTAAAGTACCCCTTAGACTCAGAGGAGCTCCTACTTTTCTCCATTTTACAGATCAGACTTGGACATTTAGGGTACGCTCACACGAGGTAGAAAAACGGACGGTACGCTCAATGAGGGAGAGCTGTTGGTCAGATTCTGGATGCGACATGCTGCGATTTTCTGCGAGAGCCGTATCACTCGCACCCATTCAAGTGAATGGGTGTGAGAGAAACATCGTACTGCACTCGGATGTTATCCCAGTACAGTGCGATATACGCACAGGCTGACAATGGAGGAGATGGGAGGATTAACCCCCTCCCTCTCCTCCGCAGCACCCACCCTCAGCTTCACAGTCGCATGACACTCAGCTCACGCTCGCAGCAGAGCCTGAGTCGGGGGCTATTAGCATATCACATCGATGCCATACACTCGTGTGAGTCCAGCCTTAAAGTGAGGATATCAGAAAATGACCTATTGTTTAAATCTGATTTTCGTGTTAAATCTATTTTTGAAAAACCATTTGACAATCTTTTTTCACATATTAAGCTCTGCATTAAAAATGAAAAATAGAACCCTTGCAATTTTCACACTGGCCGTGGGGCTTATTTTAGACTCAACGGCCCCAGTTCACCTTTGCTGTTTCTACAGATTTCTGGAGTAATTTGCTCTTTTTAAGTGACATTTTGTAGGTTCTCTGTTTTATTTTTCCGCAATAACTTTGCTTCTCCAGATGTTTTTGTTGGATTCATGAAATGCCACTTTTAATAAATGTCGCATGTTTTGGGGGGGCGTCTTACTCTAGTTCCTGCTTGAAGAAAGAATTCTGGTGGAGTTTTCAATTTATTCATTTTTTGTTTTGTTTTTTTTTTTTTTTTAGACAAACATGGAATTTTTTAAAAGGTTTTCAAATTTTTGATGCTAAAAAGTCTCAAAAATCCATAAAAAAAAAAATAAAGTGCAATTTGGATTTAATAGCGTGTGCGAATTTGATAAAAAAAAAATGTCAGTGAATACCCCAAGACGAAAAAATAAAGTGACTAGTAAGTTGCATATGATGAGTTGGGTCCTAACTTCTTATTTGTTTAAGGAAACAACACAAGGATATTTTTGTCATGTAAAAAATCATACCAAGATAAATTATTTGGGAACATTTTTTATCATTAATCTCACCCATAATCGGTACAAATCAATTGAGAAACAAATGGAAGTCATTTTGGGGAGTATATAAGTGTTGTTCTTTTTAAACATGCTAATTCTGAATGGGTTCTCTGTGTAGTGGAAAATCCCTTTAAATGATGGCAGCTGTGTACTGACTACTATTTAATATGAGTTTACATGTGATTGTATTATTCTGAACACAACCACAACCCCAAATATAAGAGGGTGCTCACACTGGACGAGTCACCATCCTGACCCCTAAAAAGAGGGATACCGAGAGGCCAATATTTGAGACTGAAGCGGAATTGTTCCACAAAGGAAGTCTTTCATAAACAAGCGGGAGATCTTTGTCAGAGGTTCGTAAGGAAGGGGTATCCGGCTAGTACCCTAAAAAAAGCATATAAAAATGCGGTACTAAGAGATAGGGAGGAACTACTAGTGGTTAAACAAAAGGAAGAGCTTGAGAAAATCATAAGGGTTATTGGTACATTTGACAACCATAATCGGGAGGTCTACACCATCTTGGAAAAACACTGGGGAATCTTGAGAGCAGACCAGAATTTGAAGGAATTCATTGGGGTACGGCCCATGATTACCTTCCGGAAGGGGAGGTCCCTCAAGGACAGGCTAGTACACAGTTTCTATCAGGCTCCCCAAAGAGAAGGGACATGGCTAGATAGGAAGGTGAATGGAGTTTATAGATGTGGACGTTGTAAGTTCTGCAAGTGGATCTCACCGGGGAAGCAGGTGGTGTCTGCATGTACGCACCGTGAATACGAGATTTAAGACTTTGCCAACTGTAGTACCGAGGGGGTCATCTTTGTGGCTAAGTGCACTTGCCCCCTGGACTACATTGGGAAGACAAAGAGAGAACTAAGAAAGCGGATAGGGGAACACCTGGGAGATGTACGGAATGAGAGAGACACTTCGATCTCACGACATATTAGACAAGTGCACGATGGAGATCTGAACTCCATTAGTTTTAAAATCATCAAAGTCGTCCCAGAGCCAATCAGAAAAGGTAACTGGAACAAACTCCTCCTACAAAGGGAAAGCAAGTGGATATATCGCTTTGATTGCGTACATCCTAAGGGCTTGAATGAACAGTTGATGTTTGGATGCTTTCTATAAGAGGCATCTGTCCGGAAACGGAGACACCTTAGACTGCATCAAAATAAATATTGATCCGTACCCGTCGGGCTAATATCATTCCGTAAAGGAATAAGCCATGTTTGGATTGGTGAAATCATTTTCACCTCCATATAATATTTTTTCTCTATTCATAATTACCCCATATCTGAACCCATGTAGCGTCTTTTTGTTGGTGCATGCAGAACCAACCTAAGGGGAGGTTTATGCGTTCATCTATAGCTTCCCTTATTTATCTTTAGATTTACTGGTTAATTGATTAATTAGTTTTAAATTCCTCTATTTAGAGGGGATCCTGTATTGAACGGGACCAGCCATCCGTATGACAAGAGGATGGGGTATGTTTCGCCCTCCCCTTCTCCCCCCCCCCCCCCGTTTCCCTCCTCAAAATAAAAGCTGCCACACATCTATATGAGTGTATACATGACTCCGGGGGTGATGCCCATGTGGGCGTTACCAGCTGGGTTACACAGCGTTTTGGACCGCACGTCACATTCGGGTTTTTCACGCTGGTTGTAACTAACCTGTGATAACCCGGTGACGTAGCTTATGCGGTCATGTGACTCGGACGGATCATGTGGGATTATTTACTTCCGGCGCGGGCTCCCTTTCTCCCTAAATGGTGATTTCCTCCTTAAAATAATAACTGCCACGCATCTATATGATTGCATACATGTATAAGATTAGAATGATGTGAATCGATAGAGATTCTTTGAATGGACAAACACTGTGATCCTGCGTGACGCTGAGTAAGGGGGGCGGGAATGCATCTCGGAGCTGATGGGGACGGATTATGCTGTCAGGTGACTCCGGGGGTGACACCCACGTGGGCGGTACCAGCTGGGATACACAGTGTTTGGGACCGCACGTCATATACGGGTCTTTCACGCTGGTTGTAATTAACCTGTGACAAACCGGTGACGTAGCCTGTGTGGTCATGTGACCCGGACGGGTCATGTGGGATTATTTACTTCCGGCGCGGGCTCCGTTTCTCCATGAATGGTGATTGTTTGTATGATAAACATCCGGGGGTTTCTATGGTAACTGGGCGTCCCCGGGGGCAATCACCTGGTCAATTAACCTTTACATGGGGGTATTTAAGGATGGGTAGCCGCAGGGCAAGACGTCTATAACATACATCCACATGGAGAGGTGTGTGCTGCGGAATGAGTAGCCCCCTTAACAGCTTTCTGGTATGTTGCCCCTGCCTTTCAATATTTTAAGGATATTCTGCATGATGGTTTAGATTTGGGGTTTGTTGATATCTATCCATTCCACAGGCGATTGGGCTATCTATTTAATATTGTCTCATGATGAACCCCAATTAATTATATGGGGAGAAACGCGTCGAGGCTGTGTGATTTTATATTATTGGGTTGAGGACCATGGAAAGCCCGGACACCTTCACGTTATGAGAAAAATACCGCTAAGGGACCTTCTGACCCGAATATTTCTCAGATAAGTGTTATTTCCCTATTTTCCCTGACTATTGATGGTATAACCCCGTAGTTTCTATCCGACTAAGAGGGAGATCAGGGATATCCTAGGAGGTTAAGCCGCCGAGGAATGGGGGCACCTTTTTACCTTTAGGGTGTGCGTGACCTAGGTTACATCTCCATTGGCAGGCAGAGGAAAGAGAGAGCAAGGGTCATTTAAAAACTACCCCCCTGGCAGTACTATTAATGTGATTTTTCTGTGGAACAATTGTTTTGTTCTTCTGGTAGAATCTACTGGAGCTGTCCCATGGTCCTGGGATTTTGTTTTTGTGTCACATTTTTTCACAGGTGGAATTTTGAATGTTTTAATGAATTTCAATAAAATTGTTTTTATATTATACAAATTGAGGTAGCATCCTGGGTTAAAGAAAAAGATAATGCTCACACTTATGCAACTAATTTTTTTTATTTTTGTTATTTTTATTTTCCCACTCAAAATGATTTTACTTAGTCAAGGTGGAGTGGATTATGAACAATTTCAAATATCAGTCAATTGTGCATCAAAACCTTCAGGCCTCTGTTACAAATCTGAAGAGGAATTTTACTATTCAGTATGACAAAGCCCCTAATCATTCTCCAAATCAGCAAAAGAACGGCTCGCCAGAAGATCACAGTTTTGGAATGGCCCAGCCAGATCGCAGACCTGGATCCAGTCGCAAGTCTGTGTGTGACCTGAAGAGGGCGCTGTACACAGGAGAGGACCTACAGCAAGGAAGAGAAGACAAAGATTGCCAATTCTAGATGTGTTATACTGATAGACTCCTGCCCAAAAGGACTGAAAGCCATTATAAATTCAATTGTACTTCAACAGAGTATGAAGTAAGGGTGTGAATATTTATGCAATCTCATTATTTTACTTCTTTATTTTTACTTTTCCACCTGAAAAGATTTGTTTATATTTCAATAGAATTGTACAAATTATGGGCGTCATTAAAGGTGGAAAAAAAAGTAGTGAAATAGTTCTTCTGTAGATGAAAAAACAAACAAACAGCATTTTAACAGGGGTGTGTAGACTTTGTATAATCTCTCTACATCGCAACAATGGAATGATATATGTGTATAGTCCTTATTTATGAATACAAACTGTACACATATACCGGTTTGAAGTCCATGGTAAATTACTGCTTGGCTTATATATCCTGAGTCATATTGCAAAGGATTGTTGAAAATCCACTTGTGACTTTTAGGATCGCTACTTCCAATAGGTGGCGCTGTGCTAGAGTTTGTCTCCTTTACTGGAGAGACAATTTGAATATTTCCCAGAGGGGCATTGCAGCTATAAGTCCCCTTACCTGGCAGCCAGACTGGCTTGCAAAGTCTCCTTAAGGAGAATACTGTTCCCCCGTGGTCCCCACATAGCTTTCTCATGAGCCAGATCAGACACCCCCATACTTTGCACTGACGAGGGGCAAGCACCCCGAAACACCGTGTCTGCAAATTGGGATTCTGATCTGGCTTATATATCCTGAGTCATATTGCAAAGGATTGTTGAAAATCCACTTGTGACTTTTAGGATCGCTACTTCCAATAGGTGGCGCTGTGCTAGAGTTTGTCTCCTTTACTGGAGAGACAATTTGAATATTTCCCAGAGGGGCATTGCAGCTATAAGTCCCCTTACCTGGCAGCCAGACTGGCTTGCAAAGTCTCCTTAAGGAGAATAGTGTTCCCCCGTGGTCCCCACATAGCTTTCTTATGAGCCAGATCAGACACCCCCATACTTTGCACTGACGAGGGGCAAGCACCCCGAAACACCGTGTCTGCAAATTGGGATTCTGATCTGGCTTATATATCCTGAGTCATATTGCAAAGGATTGTTGAAAATCCACTTGTGACTTTTAGGATCGCTACTTCCAATAGGTGGCGCTGTGCTAGAGTTTGTCTCCTTTACTGGAGAGACAATTTGCTTTTTTTCAGGATGTCTTGTTTTTAACGTGTGCATTTTTTAAAGGGCCACTAAACTATTATTTTTATCATCATCGGTCTCAGAAATGAAGTGCTGAACTTTTTTACTCCTATTTTTGATTTGAGATCTGCAGTATATCAATTTATTTTGCGGATGTCAGTGCATTTTGAAGCTTTGCAATGTACGGTTCCTTCGCAGCATTTTCGCAATGATCTCTGCTGCAGTAAATATAACCACAGGGGCAATGCTTTCATAATATACTATCCTTAAAAAGTAGGTTAAAATGAAAAAATAAATAAATACAAATCGAAAATACGTCAAGAAAAAATTGGTGTAAAAGAATAGTGTCTAACTTCTTGCAAGATATGCCACTATGCACCAAATCACACAACATGCTGTCATATATTTATAAAAAAAAAAATATATAAAGTTTAGAACACCACCAGTTTTGCACATACTAGGTACCAAGCCTTACCGCAACTTTCCAAAACGTTGTATAATATATATATATATATATATATATATATATATATATATATAAAAAAAAAAAAACATGGGAAGCACCACAGTTTTGTTAGTGAAAAAATATTAACTTTATTGAGCCCACTGGCAACTTTTCAGTTTCTAAGAACCACACCATAGTGACCGCACCATAGTGATAGTACCATAGGCACAGCGTCATGACCGCACCCTCCAATCAAGATGCCTGCATGTATTATCCAATAGAAGAAAGGGTGGGATCGCCCACATCAGCAGCATACTCCAATCAGAAAGACAGGTATATCCTCCAATAGAAATCAGAGGCGAGATCAATTGTGTCATAGACGCCTCGACCAATAGAATGATGTAGGTGGAAGCTCATCTGTATTGCCGTCCCTTCATAGAAGCGACGATAGCTCATCTATACACTAAAACAAAAGGTCAACAATGTTTTGAACTTTTGACTTTCAGGCTCCATATCTCACCATCCACTACAGCTTCAAACGTGAAACTACCTTTATTTTGTAGACAATCATCCTCGTACCTGGTCTCGTTGTGGCACTACATCATGTTGATCTCACTGAAAACATTAAACTTACTGGATTGTGAAAGATGTACCATGCCTAGCCACAACTGCTACTCCATGTGTTGACAGTGGAATGCGCCTTGCCATACAACTGCCCAAAGTCTCTACCATCTGAAAATAAAAGACAATGGCATTCTGTGACATATATTGGCAGCTAAATATCTTCCACCAAGGTTGAGCGCATATAATAATTTCCAAAGAGACAATAGAATCCACAGCACCTACAACAACTTGGTCAGGTGGGAGTTGAATTTGTATAGAAGTAGATGACTGGATGAACACTGTTAATCCCTGGCCACACAATCAGGTATGGATAACTAACAATAGAGAAAGATTGAAATGTAGAAGCAGTACAAAAAGTAGTAGATGATTCAGATGCGGACATTGATGACAATAACCAGTTACAAATTGTGGATACGACCTGGGATATACTAATGAAAATACAATGACAAGAAGAAGCAGGAGGAAGACAATCTTGCTCAACTTGCTGGCCAGTATGCTTTGCCCATGAAATCTGAAGATGCTGTTTCAAGTACTCACAGAGAGCCATAGTCTCTAATTAATCTATGCCAGAACATTGATGGTATATTGGATCGGCAAATTCTGAACACTGCAATAGACTGGTCCTTCAGCAATATAGAACAGAATTCCCACATCCAAAATTCCAGCACAGTCACAATCATCACGTCCATGACCAAATATTTCAGGCACATTTGAGCCTACGTCACCAAGCATAGCTATGGCTTTAACCGCTCCGAAGCTGATAATAGTAGAAGATCTGTCTCTGGAAGATTCAGATCTTTAAGATTAATGTTGGCTTTATATCACCTATTGCCACATCCTGCCCCCTTTGATGACATCACCTCATCATCACCCCACCCAGCTTCTGTCCACCATACAATCATCATCATCCCTGTCAATCATCTCAGTTTGGGAAATGCCCTGGGTTCCTTGCCTTCCCCCCCTCATCTCCAACCCTAGCTATCAGCCACACAATGTACAGTAGACTGCAACAAAAAAATGCATTATTTGGTGAGATTTTTACCTCTACGGATCTATCTAGCTGAAATTTTTTTGCCGCAATCCTTTTAGACATCCACTTATATGAAGGCTATTCTGAAAATGTAATTGTGTTTTGTCTTAGCCACATAAAGATTGCCAGCTTTGCGTTTTGCATAAAGGGAATCGGTCAGCAGAATTTGATCCTCTAAATTATATATATTCATATGTAGCTCTTCCAAAGACAAGTCCAGCAATACCTTTACATGGCCAGTACATTCCTCCATTACTGAGAAATCAGTGTTTAAATTGATGATCATATCACTGGTTCCTCAACCAGATAAAGCACAGAGCTGTTAGTGTACCTGGAGTAAAGTTTAGAATAGTCCAGCTGCTGTTCAGTATGTCACCCCCACACTATAATCCCATAAGTAGGCCAGTTGACGTTAACTCATGAAGGCCTCTTCATTGACTGCACACCACAGCTCTCAAAGCCTAACATGGTGCAGACCAAATGGCAATGAAGTTCTATCTTCTTCAGCAATGATACCCACATTTGTCTTGGACATAATGATAGCCAGGTCTGTAGACCATATGGACAGCATCATGAAGAGCTCTTCATGAGAGAATGTCCCACTGGTCCTACTACCAAGATTATATTGTGGGATGGAATAATATACAGTAGTCTTTTAGTCTTAATTCCAGAGACAATAATAGCTCGCCATTGGTTTGGTTGCAGAGCCAGTGGTACGGCCATTTCTCCAGTGTCTTAGGAGCCACATGTTGATCATGCTACTGTGAGCAGCTTGTATGGCCTAAGTGTGCTACCAATGGCTGCAGTGTCTGTTCACTTGTCTTCCATTGAACACATCTGGGATGTCATAGATTGGTATTTGCAAAGGAAGCTGCCCAAGTGCATTCAGCATGACACAACATTCCTCAGAACCATTAATAAACTCATTGGTAATGCCATGGGGTGTAAGTGTATGTATTTTTGCATATTACGCTTATAACTCAATACTGAATAAATCAAGAAGTTTTGAAACTTTAGTTTCCATTTTTTCATCATTTGCAAATCATTATCATGTCTATTGATTCAGTGATTGTCAAAACGCCATAACTTTTCCTTCTTGGAGCTGTAATTTCAATGTCATGGAGTGCATTAAAGTTGGGGCTCCCTCATGTTTGCTGCCTTTTGGCTACACTATTCTTGGCATCAAATGTGATGGCAACTCATACCATCTGATGGAGCATCATTTTGTATATGTTAACAGAGCTTAAAAAAAAAATGAGAGACCCAACACATCTTTATATAGTTACATTTTAAAAAAGTTAGGAAGTAGCCATATTAAAGTCCTGAAAATGGCTCCCTATAAGATAATGCAAAGAGTTACACTATAAGGATCTGCAATGTGGTTGAGGTAAGCAAATTCTGCAAAACAGGGTAGGCACAATTCCTCAGCAATCTGGTCTTCTGTACTTAAAAGTCCTTATTACCAGTTGCTGCTGCTAAAGATGGAACACCTACGTAGGTATAAAAAGGGTTAGGTAAAAAAAAAAAAAAAGAACTCAAAAGACAGCGCAAAATAAACTATACTTACAATGAAGTGTTCTGCAATCCAGTGTAGAGGCTCAGGTGCCATTCCTAGTTGACGTGTGGCACTACTGCCATCATGACTTCCTTCACTGAGAGGTATGACAACACCAGTACAAATAAAAAGAATCATGAAGTGGTAAAACGTCTCATAAATATCTGTCGTGTTACTGTTGCATTTGCTTCCCTTTAATTACTGGATAAATACTTGTTATTGGCCATCTTTAGTACATGCATTCACAATG
This sequence comes from Anomaloglossus baeobatrachus, assembly GCF_048569485.1. Lineage (NCBI taxonomy): Eukaryota > Metazoa > Chordata > Amphibia > Anura > Aromobatidae > Anomaloglossus > Anomaloglossus baeobatrachus. The sequence continues at coordinate 661,132,439 of NC_134353.1, read as the reverse complement.
CTATATGGGCCACAGCTTTAGCCACTAAACTTTGAGTTGCTAGAATTGACCACATTTCTTATAGACATTTTATTTTCTTTCGGTTAACGAATGGGTTAATGCACTATTCCCATGGGAGAATACGGAGGTGGGATAAGGGGGCATGTCAATTCGTGCCCCAGGAGGTTCCAAGAAGAATGTGTTCGGATGTGATGTGGGCGTTCCTTTTGTGACACAAGGCGCGTTCTTACGCTTCTGGCTGTTTGCTTTTGGGCTGACATTCATCTTGTTTTATGAGCTGGGAATCCCCAATGCTTGAGCTACAATCAAGGCTCGTCCTGCATATTCCATGCTGTGCCCCATGGTGTATTCTTTTGTGAGAAGTGAAATCTAGATTTTAATATTTTCTTTCAGTTCTTTCCTCTATTAATTCCTCCATGCTCATATAGGTACGATACAGATACTTTCAAATAATGAAAATGAAGTAGAGCTATACGTGCAAATTATATAAGATCACAAAATGTCCTTGTAACTGGTGCTGTAGAAATAAGTATCCACATCAGACATGTGGGGTTACTGGAAAAGAAAGCATAGATGTTCACTCAATGTGTCCCATGGTGTTTGGTTCTTATTATTTTTCTAGTAGCCAAATTTATTACTAAAGCTATACATATATTACTTGTGTAAATGCATAATTGCATTTCATGGAATGAGCATATTGGATCATAAATATAATTTGAGATCTGCTTTTTTGTTTTTAAAGATGGTTATTTTATATTATTCATCTTGAATGCCTCAAGCCAAGAGATCGGACTGCTAGATCTGCAAAAGTCACAGATCTTGAGGACAGTAGGACAAGGGGCTGTTGATAAGTCTTTGTGACCTTTTTTTGTTTATATGGTAACGAATGTTACATCACATGAAAGCCTTGTGTGTCTAATATATGTTTTCAAAATGTTGTGTTTGTTGCTTATGGCAACAGTATTCTACGCACGCGGGAAAACAAAATGGCAGAGTCTAATGCGATATTCACAGCAACTGAGAGCAGAGGAGTGATACAATTTTTGTTTCTGCAATTAGACTCCGCAAAAGATATTCGTGTTCATATGTCGCAGACATTGGGGGATCAATGCCCTTCATGTTCCACAGTTAAGAACTGGGTTGCCAAATTTAAAATGGGCCACTTCAGCACCAATTATGAGGAACGTCCTGGACGACAGAGTGGTTGTTATTCTGGAGATCGTCGATGCTGTGGACAACCTCCTACTGGAGAATCGACAAATTCCCATGAACGTGTTTGTGGCATTATCCATGAACATTTGGACACGAGGAAGCTATCTGTAAAGTGGGTCCCCAAATGTTTGACAACAGATCAGAGAAGTATGCGAGTGAAAACTTCCCAGTCCATTTGTCAGTGTTTCCAGACTGATAACTTCCTGGATCGACTGGTCACAATGAATGAGACCTGGATTGATTTGTATGACCATGAAAACAAGGAGCTCCTCGTCCCAAGAAGTTCAGGGTGTAAAAATCAGCCACTAGAGTGATGGCGCCTGTGTTCTGGGATAAGGAGGGCATGCTGCTATTGGACTGCCTTCAAAAGGGTTCCACCATCAATGCAAGGTATTACATTGAACTTTTGAACCAACTGAAGACCGCTCTGAAGGCCAAAATGCACAGCAAGCAACACCTCAAGAGTACCAAATTTTACACCATTTCTGATGCCATGGCTGCTACGGATGCCTGGTTTAAGGCACAACGGAAATCCTTCTTTTTGCTAGGCTTACAGAACTTGGAATACCGATATAAGAAGTGTGTTGACATCAGTGGAGAGTATGTGGAATAAATGTAAAGTTTCATCATCCTATCTCATTTCTTTCCAGGTAAAGTCAAAGGCTTATCAGCAGCCCCTCGTACACCTCAAAGCCAGCTAGTTTTGGGGAGTTGTGATACAGTTGTATAATTAACGCATGCATAATAAGAGCTAACGATGTAGCTTTAAAGAGGTGTTACATCAGGCCCTGATGCCTAATGGACTGAAAACCCAAGACATCAGCATTATAAATGGCACACGGCAAGTAGGGGTTCTGTCACCATTTAACATTAGGGCCCAAAAGATTCAAACTTCATCTGATATATGGGCTTTTGCAGAAATCTGAGTAAATCTTGGTCTGACATTGGATCGCAATACACAAACTCACCATTGGTTACCTGACCTGAGTGTCAGAACCTCAAAGAAATATATGAAGCTTCAATGTTCCAGCTGAGAGAACCATGTCCAGTCTATGCACTGTGGTCAGATATCGGAATGATTTGCGTAGACGTCTGTATACATATCTCTCAACCGTCCTGGATTCAGCAGGACCGATCTAATTTGAAGGCTCAGTCCCACTGTCCCAGCACTTTAGGGCTTTTGTCCCAACTTCCTCACTCTCCTCGACATCTCCGTAGCTCCTCCTCATGGGGGCGAGGCCAGCCTCTCTGCACATACATAAATTCAATAAACAGTTCTCTTCTATGATCGCTACGAAACTCGAATTTGCAACCTCCAAGTTCGCAGGCAGCAGGTCTAGCTATAAACCACAGCCCACAATGAGGAAAATAGGAGGATTTGGTAATCTTGAGCTCTATTACAGGCATTGAACCCAGAAGCAGATTACACAGGTATATAGAGATTAGAGATACATCTGTATATATTAGTGTATTTCTATTCTCTGTATTCTAGAGGTGAAGAAAGTCTGATTTTTTTTTTGTCCCTATAAAATTACTAAAAAAATTAAAAAAAATGACAAAAATGACTTTCTTGTTGCAAAAATGTCATTTTCTCTGGGACTTGAAGCCACAACCTCTATAATTTCAGGCATAGCTAAAGCCATGAGCCAGAGGCTCTGCTGATGTCACTGGGAGAATTCTGTAATCTTGAAGCTCTGTCTGAGGCTCTGTCTCCACAGGCAGATTATACTGGTACATAGAGATAGAAATACACTGCAATGTACAGATGTATGTCTTTGTATTCAAGTGGGAGAATAAAAAAATAAAAAGTCTGCCTATAAAATGACAAAAAAAAATAATTCTAAAAAACCATAACGACCTTTTTAATAATTTCCAAAATGCACGCTGCATAATCTCTGTTCTTCACAAGTTAGAAAGTGTGCAGTATGAGGTCTAAATTAGTCAAACAGGTCAATCCTATTAAGTCTAAGAATGGATTTCATTCTTCTTTAAGTCCATTATATTAAATTGTTAAAATATGAAAAAAATATTTTGTTGACAGGCTGTGCAGTTTTCCATCTTGTAACTGTATCTGGCTGTTACATTCGCGGTTTCTTCTCTGCTATGGACATAAGATAATTTGATACGGGGGTCCTATCCAGGTATGCCGATAAACGCTCACATCTGATCTTTGTGCGGTTAGATTTGGCACTTCGAATTCAATTTTAAATAAATTCTGATGATGTTTGCACTTAATTGGACACTATTATACTGAAGGACTGTTGTGGTGCATATCTATTTTTGAGGAGGGTTTTGTGTGTTTAGAGATTGCATTTGTGCGTTTTGCCACCTGAGTCATACTAGACTTTGTGTCCTAAAAGCCAGAGACCTAACTGCACAGATGGTGCTTTTGGGGCACTTAGGGCACATTTAGCTTACTTACAAGGACACAGCATTATTAGTCTATATGATGAAACATAAAAGCCATTACCAAAGTGGTGTGCATCTAGCCAAAACTCCGAAGAAATAAAACAATCTTGGAACAATTTAGGGTTAAGTTGATACTCAATGATTTGCCCGCTGTAAAAAGCCACTTCCATCTCGATTTGAACAAGTCAACAGTGACAAGGCTTCATGTTTCACTTTCTAGATTAAGTGAGGGCATATATGCAGAATCCATAGCAAATAGTCTAAACTCATTTGCTTGCTACATTTGTAAACCTTCTAGTCTGCTTCTATATGCAAATCCGTGTTATATCCTAGAGAGCGGGATTTGCATGGTGCGGTGTGGAGAAGAATGAAGTAATGCTACAATCTCATAATCAAATACGGTCTGAGCCCCATGGAGTAGATGTTATATTAGTGCATGGCGCACAGAGTAGTATTATTCCGGCTATGGACATGCTGGTGAGAGGGTTAAGAACCTACGCCCTGTGCACTCAGGAGTTTCACAACTGCGCCTGGTAGCTGGAAGGATGTTTAATTATAAAGCCAGATTTGAAAATTACACTAGCGAGCTAATAGGTAATATTACTGTGCGGAGTTAATGCCAATATCACCTACTCTGTAAGAGTTAATGATGCCCACTGCCCCTTAAATTAGCACCCTTTTGCCTGGGGGTTGAAGGAGCACACTTGTTTACATGAAAGTAATTTCAGGTCTATTACAAACTAGGGCAATAAGCAGTCACTGCTCTTGTTAACAAGGCGAGTGGGTTAATGACCCGTTTCATTGCTAACAACTTTTCCAAACACGTTCCCCTAGTCCCGGCCCTTTTAAGTAGCCTGAAGCATCAGCCAATAACACATTTCATTACACAAAGGGTGAACACTTTGTAGATTGGTGGTGTGTGGGGAGGCTCGGGTGGTATAAAACTGCACCTGCTTATATGTCTAGGATTTAACCACTTAAGTCCTAGACCTTTTTTTTTTTAATTTATTTTTAAAACAAAACCTTTTTCCAATGGGTTTTTCCAAATTTTATCTAGATCTTGGATTTAGAAGATGCACAAAAAAATAAATAAATAAAAACAGTTGCGTTTGGAAAGCCCCAACCAAAAAATTACTTAAACTTACAAAAAGTTATTAAAAAAATTAAAAATTTTCCACTTGTGAAATAAAAATCTTATGTAGAAGGTCTAACAGTATGTTCTAGAAGAGTTCAGTTAAAGCAGGGGTGAGGAACCTTTTTTCTGCCAGGGGCCATTTGGAAATTTCTATCATCAGTTGGGAGCCGCACAAAATTATCATCTTGAAAATTACCCTGCACTATTTGGTCAAAGAATTAACTCACTGTGGTGGTTGGAGCAGCTTCTCTTTGGTGCAACTGTGATATTAGGTGATAGTGATCTTGTGTCTTCTCAACTGCTTTTCTAGGTTTGTGTCGGCTGGGATTGCTGTATGTATATCACAGGAGACGCTGGGGGCATACACATCACAGGAGGGGCCGGAAGCATATATATCACAGGCAGGGATGAGGGCATATACATCACATGCGGGGATGGGGCATATATATCACAGGAGGAGATGCTTGGGGCATATACTTCATAGGCGGAGATGCTGGGGGCATATACATCACGGGCGACGCTGGAACATATACATCATAGGCGGGGATAGGGGTATATACTTAACAGGAGGGGTATAAGCATTATAAGAGGGGTTGGGGGCATATACATCACAGGAGAGGCTGGGGGCATACGCATCAAGGGAGGGGCTGGGGCATACACATCACAGGGGATGGCTGGGAGAAATATAAATCCATAGCATAGAAATGGTTGAGTAGCATAGACATCACAGGGGACTGAGGCCATATACATCACTGGGGAGGGCTGGGAGGAATATACATCACTAGGGAAGCATAAACATCACTGGAGGGCACAGACATAGTTGAGGGCACAAACATCGCTGATAGTATATACAGCACTGGTTGAGGGCACATGCATCACTGAGGGTATATACATATCAGTGGGACACAGACAGCCCTGGGGACGCTGGTGGGGAAGACATCCCTAGGGGTACAAACAAACCTGGAGGATGCTGGGGCAGTCGCTCCTCTTCTGTGGGACAAGAGCACATTTTGCGTCTACCACGCCCACAAAGTACATCCTCACACTGGCATAATCCTCCACTGTATGCATCGCACAATTCAGCATGAAACGCTGCATACAGGGCTTAAAGGGCCAGCAGCCATGAAGATGTGGCTTCCGCCCGAGTACTGTGGTCCACGGGAATCTGTCTGAGGGTGGCGCAGAAAAGGTCATCGCAGGCCGCTGTAGGTTCCCCATCCCTGAGTTAAAGAAACAGTGGGCAAAACAAACTGTAGCGCAGATTTACTATTTGTTTTTCTTTGCGCCGTGGCATACCGCGATATTGAATAGCACAAGCGCCAGATTAAAGCCCAACTTAAAGGGTTTGTCCAATTTAAAATAAACTCTGCTCCATGTGACTGCAGACATATGAATCCTCCCAGCGCGCACACTGTGCGCTGCAAGGATTTGCTGGTTTCTGAGCCGGGAATGGCAGTCACGTGACTGTGTGATATGCATGTTCCCGGCCAGAACCCAACTAGTGGGGGGAGCAGCCTTGCTCAATGCAAGTGTATGGAATGGGTGTGCTTGACTAGTAGGTGCAGCCTTGCTCGATACACTTGGACACTTGGAGGATTCATAAATTTAGAGTCACAGAGCAACTGCAGACATATGTTAGATCAGACAACCACTTTAATGGTTTCCGTTTAGACCAAGTTGCTGCTAGTATACATTGTGCCAACTGTGTGTCAAAATGGGTCTAAAAATAAAGTGTGGGGCAAGAATAAAAAAAAAAAAAGCTATTTTGTAAAAAAAAAAAAAAAAATATATTCTGATGTAAATTGTTAAAAAAATAAAATAAAACAAAATAAAAATGACTTTAAGCAAGGTGAATAACTGGCCCAGTATGTTATGCCTAGTGTGGTGCTTACTGTGGCAACGCATGAACACTTTGGTGAAAGTTGGGTCCCTGCAACAAACACCAGCACTTAAAGGGTCTCAATCAGCACCGGATGAATGTTCAAACCAAGTACAGGCACTCGTGCATCATGGTGGGGCAAATTATTCATCTTCACACTTGTTTTCCCTCTATTTCCACCCTCCTCTCTTCATTGACAGCTCTGCCTTTATAGATGCAAGAAGAACAGAGATGGAGGGGGAACAAGCAGGTGGGAAGGTGCACTTACATGTTTTACTCTGTTTGAACAGTCATTCTGGAGGACACACTCCCTTTTATCATAACAATGTATTTGGCTACGGCTGTATATGGCTACTTGTGTTGCACAACATGAAGAATGCTACATTACACCTAATTGTTAGTGGGATCACATTACCACCAAAGGCTTAACGTAAATTAAAAGGAATCTGTCATCACTTTGACCTTTTTAAACTATTAATATGGGCATGCAGGTTATAGACTGCTGAAAAGCGTCATACCTGTATGTCTCATATCAGATGCATTGTTGTGGATAACTCATCTATTATCACTTTATGTTAATGAGCTCATCCAGGCTATGGGACGGATGATGCCTGGAAAATAATTCCACCTCCAGAGACTATTTTAAATAAAATGGGCGTTCCAAGTGTGAGACAAGTAATTGAAATTTGACTTCTTGCAAACATTTTTTTTGAAGCTTCCTGAGCTCTGCTTCATTGAATCAATGTTGCAACACTGTCTGCCTGTGTCATGGAGGCAGAAGCGGAGAGAAACCTACAGAAGTGTCAGTTATAGTCACACAGCTCTACAGTGCGAGTAGAGAGCGGCCTTCACACATCACACTGGTCACTCCCTCATATCTAAAATAATCTCTGGAGGTAGAGTTATCTTCCAGGCACCATCCGCCCTACAGCCTGGAAGAGCTCATTTATATAAAGTAAGAAAGATGATATTTTAACAATGCATCGGATATGAGGCATACAGGTATGTATCTTTCCAGCATTCTATAACCTGTATGCCCATAGTAATAGTTTAAAAAGGTCAAAGTAGTGACAGATTTCCTTTAAAGGTCAACCTATTGGATTTTGGATTTTTGTACACTACAATTCAAAAGTTTAGGGTCACTTAGATATGTCCTTATTTTTGAAAGGAAAGCACTTTTTTTTTCAATGAAGCTAACATTAAATTAAACATAAATACACTCTAAACATTCTTAATGTGGTAAATGACTATTTTAGCTTCAAACGTGTTTAATGCAATATTTACATAGGTGTATAGAGGCGCATTTCCAACAACCACCAGTCCAGTCTTTTAATGGTACATTGTGTTTGCTGTGTTAGAAGGCTAATGGATGTTTAGAAGTCCCTTGAAAACCCTTCTGCAAGTATGTTAGCACAGCTGAAAACAGTTTTGCTGATTAGAGAAGCTATAAAACTGACCTTCCTTTGCATTATATATTTGTTGGTTCCATTAAACTCTCAAAATGGCCAGAAAGACAAACTTTGTTGTGAAACTCGACAGTGTATTCTTGTTCTTAGAAATGAAGGATATTCAATGAAAGAAACTGCCAAGAAACTGAAGATTTCCTACAACGGTGAGTACTACTCCCTTCAGAGGAGAGCATAAACCGGCTCTAACCAGAGTAGAAAGAGAAGTGGGAGACCCCACTGCACAACTGAGCAACAAAACAAGTACATTAGAGCCTCTGGTTTGAGAAATCGACACCTCACAGGTCCTCAACTGGCAGCTTCATTAAATAGTACCCGCAAAACGCCAGTGTCAACGTCTACAATGAAGAGGCGACTCCTGGATGCTGGCCTTCAAGGCATAATGGCAAAGAATAAGCCATATCTGAGACTGGCTAATAAAAGGAAAATATTAATATGGGCAAAAGAACACAGACATTGTACAGAGGAAGATTGGGGAAAAAAGTGTTATGGACAGACGAATTGAAGTTTAAGGTGTTTGGATCACACAGAACAACATTTGTGAGACGCAGAACAACTGAAAAGATGCTGGAAGACGCCATTTGTCAAGCATGGTGGAGGTAATGTGATTGTCTGGGGTTGCTTTGGTGCTGGTAAAGTGGGAGATTTGCACAAGGTAAAAGGGATTTTGAATAAGGAAGGCTATCACTCCATTTTGCCATGCCATACCCTACCCTGTGGACAGCCTTTGATTGGAGCCAATTTCATCCTACAACAGAACAATGACCCAAAGCACACCTCCAAATTACGCATGAACTATTTAGGGAAGAAGCAGGCAGCTGGCATTCTATCTGTAATGCAGTGGCCAGCCCAGGCACCAGATCTCAGCCCTATTGAGCTGTTGTGGGAGCAGCTTGACCATATGGTACGCAAAAAGTGCCCATCAAGCCAATCCAACTTGTGGGAGGGGCTTCTGGAAGCATGGGGTGAAATATCTCCAGATTACCTCCACAAATTAACAGCTAGAACTCCAAAGGTCTGCAAAGCTGGAATTGCAGCAAAAGGAGCATTCTATGACGAAAGCAAAGTTTGAAGGAGAAAATTATTATTTCAAGTAAAAATCATTGTTTCTAACCTAGTCAATGTCTGGACTATAATTTTCTATTCATTATGCAACTCATTTGATAAATAAAAGTATGATTTTTCATGGAAAAAATAAAATTGTCCGGGTGACCCTAAACTTTTGAACTGTAGTGTATGTATGACTGTGATTCACAAGTGACACCTGCAATTTGCCAGGTTTTTTCTTTAAGCCGAATTGCACCCGAAAACAAAAATATTTGGGTGATAACTTACACAAATGGTTTTGATCATGTGACATGTCATGATGTGGTCCTAATAGTGATGAGCGAGCACTACCACGCTTGAGTGCTCATTACTCATAACGAGCAGTTGGAAGGGCTCGACTTGCGTCAATGAGGAACTCAAATATTTTCCTTAAAGATCTTCCAAAAATAGTTCTGGAGCTCCCATCAACTTTCATTATACTCAGTACAAGAATCAAGCCCGTCCAAGTAACCAACTGTTACCAGTAATGAGCACCCAAGCATGGTAGTGCTCATTCATCAATAGGCCCTAGCCTTTCTTTTCCTGGAGTCTGCCTTCCTGGAATAAGCAACCTGGACAAAAGCAAGTCCACATACTATATATTAACACACAATCCAATGTATAAACATGGCTCAAAGGGAAGAAACATCAGGATCTTAGCAATAGATAGAGCTGCTGTTTATGCACAAATATTCAATCTGCAGAGAAAGTTCCTCACACAAACTATAAAAGCTGGTGCAAGTGAGCGCTCAGACATTCTACCTTGAAAGCCATTTTCTCTGCGGATAAGTACTGTCAGATATATCTGTGTAAATAGACAGCATTCTGCCTGACAACCTCATTGAAAGGACTCTGCCAATGTTTTCTATATCTGAAATAACGAAATAATGATTACAGCCCAACCAAAAAAGCTGGGGGCATGAAAAAGCTTCTCAAAGCTGAAAAATTGGGAAGTAGAGAATGGAAGCCATGCATTAGCGAAGGCTAAAGGAGTCTGAATTAGAAAGAAAGGCTAATTTTATCAGAAAAAGCAAGTTTTAGCAGCAGGATATTTGGTATTGCTGTTCATCTCCATTCACTTCAATGAGAATGCACTGCCATACTACACAGACGCAGAGGAGAGTGGTGCTGTTTGGAATGGGAAGGAGGATGAAATGTAGACCCTCTTGTCGCAAATATTTCCTTAAATGCAGTGTTAGGACTTCTTCACATGTCCGTGTTGTATATATTTTTTTTCAGGGACAACACATATACCCATTACAAATCTATGGTGCTCTTCATAAATGCGTTTTTTCCGGCAGCACGGATGACAAATGCCATTACAAGTCTATGGGTCAGCGTTAAACATGTACAGCACCCGGATGACATCTTTCTGCTGTCCAAAATGTAATATTGTAAAGCATAGGAGAAGCTTTGTAATTTAGCCAATGATCCATCCGTGAAAAACATTGACATACTGATGTAAAAACGGACACATGGATGACACATTAATCCATAACACTGGTGATACAGGTAACATTTTTTCATGAATGTGGTTAAATACAGACATGTGAAGGAGGCCTTAAAAAGGGAGACAGTCAGCCCAAAGTATAAAGTAAACAGATAGGGGATATTAGCCCATGAGTCACATTTTTAGTGTTTAGTTATTGTATAATGGAGGCAGAAATTGTATCAAATATGCGAATTATGGTGTGCGCATGTTGTGGCCAAAAAGGCCTCGTACACCATTCCGCCTACTAGTTTTGCATATCCCTGCCTCCCTCACTGGAGATTGACAGCAGTGCTCCTCAAGATACTCTTTCATACAAGATGTGAAATGTGTGGGCGGAATGGTGTACTGAACCTCTTGGGACACACAAAGGGTGCACCAATAACCCTATTTAACATATTTTCTTAAACTTTAGTTTATGCAGAATGAAAGCAGTAATTAGAACACTTTTACCATGTTCCCACTTGCAAAAACTTTTTTTTTCCCAACGTTGCTTTTTCTCTACAGGTATCCACACCAACATACGCAATAGCAATTTATTCCAATTTTTTTTTCTTTTCATTCTTTTTACTCTCTATATTAATGACCTTGTGGATGGGATTGATAGTACAGTGTCAGTCTTTGCCGATGACACCAAACTATGTAGGATATTAAAAACTGACCTGGATAGTACAATATTACAAAAAGATCTGGATAAGATGTCAGAATGGGCAGATACTTGGCAAATGAGATTTAATGTTGATAAATGTAAAGTAATGCACCTAGGACGGAGTAATCCTATAGCTGCGTATACATTAAATGGAAGTAAACTCGGGACTACAGAACAGGAGAAGGACTTGGGTATTCTCATTACAAATAAGCTGAGCAGCAGCACTCAATGTCAGGCAGCAGCTGCTAAAGCAAACAAGATTCTAGGGTGTATAAAAAGAGAGATTAGATCCCGTGATCCCAACGTATTGTTACCCATCTATAAATCACTTGTAAGGCCACATCTGGAATACGGGATCCAGTTTTGGGCTCCACATTTTAAAAAGGACATTCAGAAGTTAGAGTCAGTTCAAAGGCGGGCAACTAGACTATTACAAGGAATGGAAGGCCTCCCATATGATGGCAGATTGAAAAAGTTAGATATGTTTAGCTTAGAAAAAAGACGTCTCAGAGGAGATCTCATTTATATGTATAAATACATGTGTGGTCAATATAAAGGACTGGCACATAACTTATTTCTTCCGAAAACAATACTAAGGACCAGGGGGCACTCACTGCGAGTGGAAGAAAAGCGATTCCGACACCTAAATAGGAAAGGGTTCTTTACAGTTAGAGCGGTCAGACTGTGGAATGCCCTACCACAAGAGGTAGTAATGGCAGATACTATAACAGCTTTTAAAAAAGGGCTGGATGATTTCCTCAGTACACAAAACATTGTTGGTTATAAATGACTTAGTGACTAAATGTAGAACTGGTGGAGGAAGGTTGAACTAGATGGACCTAGGTCTTTTTTCAACCTAAGTAACTATGTAACTATGTATTTTAGGGTTCTCACATTTTTCATGCATTTTTGGTACAGATTTGAAATATTGGGGGTTTTTTTGTGCATTTTTGAGCACAGAAACCCTGGGATTCTGCAATTAAACGCAACAGTTTTTCTTACATGGGTTTTTTTTTTTTTTTACATTATATAGAGAGAAGGGCTGCACACCAGTGACCGTGCAAAGGGAATAAATGAAAAGCAGAAACTGCTGTGTGACTACTGGCATGAAAAATACAATAGCTATATGTGAGAATGAAAATATGACAATGGAATCTGCATTACTGCCAAGAACTTTAATAAAGAGAAATTTAGCCATTGAATTGATCAATGCAACAGAGCCCCAACACCTCGTCACTTTATTCTCTTACATTGGGGTCCCTAGCTAATGTGTGTCCCCCTCTTGCAGTTAAAAAACGTATATGTGTGGGAAACGGAGACCCAGGCTATATATGTATAATGTGGACTGGCAATAGGTGTGGGTGGGGTCTGGTTCACAAAAAAAAAAAAAAAAGTTTGTTTTTTTTTTTAAACTGCAAGAGAGGACAAACATTAGCAAGGGACCCCAATGTAAGAGAATACCGTGACTAGGTGTTGGGGCTCTGCTGTATTGATCAATTCAATAGCTACATTTCTCTTTATTTTTAAGTTCATGGCAGTAATGCAGATTCCATTGTCATATTTTCATTCTCACATTTAGCTACTGTATTTTTTCATGCCAGTATTCATACAGCAGTTTCTGCTTTAGATTTATTCCCCTTGCACTGTCACTGGTGTGCAGTCCTTCTCTCTATATAGTGAAGTTTTTTTAGGGTTTTTGCACCCTTAGAATGGTGTTCCGGACGTTATTTGATTTTCTGCACAATTAATACACCCCTTCACCACATGAGTGCTTGGAGTCAGGCTTCTGTATTCGCCTGCTGTTAATGGAAAATGAATATTCGCCCCTTCCCTCACCCACTCCTCAGTCCTGGCATCAGTGATTCAGTCAGACTGCTGTATTCCCCGGTTGACAATTGCATTGCAAATCCTCAGACTGTCCGCGGCTCTCCTGACCAGAGTGTGACAACTGCATAGAAATGCGTGCTGACACGTTCCAGTCAGGAGAACCAATGGCCAGTCCAGGGATTGCGATGCAATCATCAGGAGAGGAATACAGCAGTGTGGCTGGATCACTGATGCCAGGAGAGGTGTGAGCAGGGAAAGGTGGTCAATATTCATTTTAACAGTGGGAGTGTGATTATAAATTTTCTGGGGCTTACAGCAACACAACGGGCAACGTACAGCAGTACGTTACATATCCTAAAAGGGCTGTACACCCCCCTATGTCTGGATACTATTAGTTTGATGAACTACAATTAAGGCTTATTTTTGTTGGGTTGGGGGGGGGGTTTGGGGGGGGTGGTGGACAGTAGAAAGCCCTATTCAGATGTCAGTGTTTCACATACGTGTTCTATCCATAGTTTTCATAAATAGAACATATACCCCTTATAGTCTATGGGGCTGTTCTTTTTTGTGGATCGTGTGTCTGGGCAAAAATCAGCCTATAGGTGCATGAAAACTACATACAGCACAAGGATGGCATCCTTGTACAGTCTGATTAAGATTACAATGTATATGAAATTTGTAATTTATCCATTTTTCCATATGTGAAAACACTAATGAAACACTGATCCAAAATGTTGATGACACCTACCGAAATTTTTTTTTTTTTTTGTCCAAAAATAAAAAAAAAAATAAATGGATGTCTGAATGAGGCCTTATAGTGTGCCCACAACAAAGTTAAGGACATTACAAGAACAGATTTAAAAACTAGACCCATACACACGTGAAATGGACATACAGCAATAGGGAATCACGCAATTCAAGCAACCTCTCTATAGCACATGGCAATGTACAGGATCCAAATCACTAGTTTTTATTGCTGCCCTCCTCTTCCATTTGATAAGATTCCCACTAAGAAGCGAAAATTCTCACAATACATGTGTTGTATGATGATGCCCTCTGTTGGTAAACCTTAAAATAATCTTTTTGAAATAATAGAAGAAAACTCATGCTTTAACAATGTCTAGATTTCTTTCATATAACATTTAAGTAAAACAGTTGTTTAAGCGCTTAATGACTAGAAACCAAATATTACATTTTGTCTCGTCACTACCTCATTATAGAAGTCATCGGGACTTCAGGAAGTCAAATTAGTAGCTAAAAAGTATAAGCAGAATGGGAAGGTTTGCTTTTTTGGAGAACTTGTCTGGCTTAAAGTGAACCTGTCAGGTCCACGAGCAGTTCTGGGTGCATATTTCTAATTAATAGATTTGGCTTTGTCTAGTAGACTAGATATGTTATGAGATGTGCAGGTAAGGAAACAATTGATCTTCAATGGCCAGGATATCAAAACGTTTTAGTTATGCATTAGACAAAAAAAGATACAAAGATCAAGCGAGAAAAGAACTTGACTGAGTTAAAATGAATACAGTAAGGCTATGTGCCCACGGGACTCTGTATCTGCGGATTTTTCTGCATCAAAATCCGCAGCTTTCCCCCGGAATCCGCACCTTTTCATAGGTGCTGATTTTGTGCGGATTTGTTGCGGATTTCGCGATTTTTTTACATTCAATTGAATAGGCAAAATCCGCAGGTAAATCCTCACCAATAAGGCTATGTGTCCACGGGAGAATGTAGCTGCGGAGTTTTCTGCATCAAAATCCGCCGCTTTCCCGCAAAATCCGCACCTTTTCAAAGGTGCGGATTTACCGCAGATTTTTTTTTTTCTCCCAATTTTAAAGCCAAAATCCGGATGAAAATCCGCAACAATAATTGACATGTTGCAGATTTTTCCGGACGAAAATCCGCACGATTTCCACTGCGGAAAAATCCGCAGCGTGGACACAGCATTTCCAAAATGCCATAGAAATGGCTGGGGAGTAGCTGTGCTGCAGATTTTCGAGAAATCTGCGGCTTTTCCGCGAGAAATCCGCGGCAAAATCCGCGCACTTTCCGCAGCGTGGGCACATAGCCTAAAAGCCACTATGACTAAATAGTAAGGTTTAGGGGTGCTTCACACACAGCGAGCTCGCTGCCGAGATCGCTGCTGAGTCACGTTTTTTGTGACGCAGCAGTGACCTCATTAGCGATCTCGCTGTGTGTGACACTGAGCAGCGATCTGGCCCCTGCTGCGAGATCGCTGCTCGTTACACACAGCCCTGGTTCGTTTTCTTCAAAGGCGCTTTCCCACTGTGACACACAGATCACTGTGTGTGACAGCGAGAGAGCGACAAATGAAGCGAGCAGGGAGCAGGAGCCGGCATCTGCGGTAAGCTGTAACCAAGATAAACATCGGGTAACCAAGGTGGTTACCCGATATTTACCTTAGTTACCAGCCTCCGCAGCTCTCACGCTGCCTGTGCTGCCGGCTCCGGCTCTCTGCACATGTAGCTGCATTACACATCGGGTTAATTAACCCTATGTGTACTGTAGCTAGGAGAGCAAGGAGCCAGCGCTAAGCAGTGTGCGCGGCTCCCTGCTCTCTGCACATGTAACTGCATTACACATCGGGTTAATTAACCCGATGTGTACTGTAGCTAGGAGAGCAAAGCTAAGCGGTGTGCGCTGGTAACTAATGTAAACATGGGGTAACCATACCCGATGTTTACCTTAGTTACCAGTGTCCGCAGCTTCCAGACGCCGGCTCCGTGCAAGCGCAGCGTCGCTTGCACGTCGCTGCTGGCTGGGGGCTGGTCACTGGTCGCTGTTGAGATCTGCTTGTTTGACAGCTCACCAGCGACCATGTAGCGATGCAGCAGCGATCCTGACCAGGTCAGATCGCTGGTCGGATCGCTGCTGCATCGCTAAAGTGTGAAGGTACCCTTAGATTCTGATATACTATACACTAGAGATCAAAATTAGAGAACAATGTATGATCACTTGCTTTTTTTCAGAAAATAATGTAATCTACATTGATCAACATTTGAAGGGGTTTTGTTTTGTTTTTTTTATAAGCGTCACACCATGCCACTACAACAGTGATTTACAAAAGATCCAAAGTTTCTCAACATAAAACCTTTATTTTGCCCAAAGCAAGAAACGCCCAAAGGATATTTTCTGCATTATCCTGTACTCTCTGACCAACCTTCTTGGGGGACTTGCAAAAGTTTGTGATGTAAAAATGCAATATTCTCGATATCACAGACTTGGAATGACCAACTTCTCTTGTTATGGCCGATAGTTTCACCACTTTGGCCTTCATCTGGACAACCTGCCACCGGAGGGTTTCAGTCACTTTAGAACAGCACACCATTTTTGCAAAGTCATTGCAAACTGGAAAGTTAGGCTGCCAGTTACGTACGGTTTGTCAAATAATTAAGGAAATTAACAACAGGGGCCAGATTAACACACAACTTGCAGGTATCTGAAAGTGTTCTCTAATTTTGATCAGTGCTCTTTTTAATTTCTCTCATTTACATTTTTATTATGTGCTTTTGAAAAAATTAAATTTCTGAAATAAGCTTAAAATACTGCTAGTATACTCATGTTAGGAGATAATCACATAGGACTACACAATGACCTTAACATTTAGGAAATTGTGTGTTCTTTAATTTTAATCTCCAGCATATATGCATACTGTATATACAGGGCAAAGAGGGAGTGAATCTGTCTGGACTATGGCGGCTCAGTGCTTGGCTATGTAAATACTTAGTAAAATATGCATGGAAGCAATATTAACAGGGCCTCATTAAATTAGACAACCATGCAGTGCACAATAATACAACCTCCAAGTACCGCTCTGCCCCATAGTATTTAGCCAGATAAGTGATATCTGATACGCTTCATGGGATTTGCAAAGTAAATAATTTAAGCAAATGTATAGATATAAAATGTGGTAACCACTAACCTAAAAATTAAACAAAGTATTACTTTGGCATGCTCACCCATTTAACCATTGCCTTGCTGAAAAGGAAAAATAAAAATGAAATTAGTTTCGCCTTCAGAACAATGTCTGTATAGCAATCACACCACTCACGTCTTTGTCCATGACGTCACAGCAGTGCACATGCAATGACCATCCTTATATTGTCATAATTCGGGTCCCAAGGGTACAAGTACCAGGTTCTAGAAGACTGGTGCTAGACTACATCCCAATAATTCAAGGGAATATGTCAAGCTTTTGCTATGTAATCTGAGGACTGGTTGAGGGACTAAGGCGGGCTTTGCACACTACGACATCGCAGGTGCGATGTCGGTGGGGTCAAATTGAAAATGACGTACTTCCGGCATCGCATGCGACATCGTAGTGTGTAAAGGTTCGATGATACGATTAACGAGCACAAAAGCGTCGGCGTAATCCATAATTACGCTGACGCGACGGTCCGATATTGTTCCTCGCTACTGCGGCAGCACAAATCGCTGTGTGTGAAGTCGCAGCAGCGAGGAACATCTACCGGCGTCACCGCGACTTCCGTAGGATATGCGGAAGGAAGGAGGTGGGCGGGATGTTTACATCCCACTCATCTCCGCCCCTCCGCTCCTATTGGCCGCCTGCCGTGTGACATCGCACGACCCGCCCCCTTAATAAGGAGGCGGGTCGCCGGCCAGAGCGACGTCCCAGGACAGGCGAGTCCATGTGAAGCTGCCGTAGCGATAATGTTCGCTACGGCAGCTATCATAAGGATATCGCAGCTGCGACGGGGGCAGGGACTATCGCGCTCGGCATCGCAGCATCGGCTGTTTGCGATGTCGCAGCGTGCAAAGTACCCCTAAGGCTATGTGCCCATGGGACTATGTACTGGCGGCTATATCCGCAGGTACCCCGCAGCTGATCCCCGGAATCCGCAGCTATCCATTGCTGCAGGATACCAGCGAAATAGCTGTGGTAAACCTCCGGACATTCATGCGATCTACGTGCAGAAGTCCTGGCCTCTATCTCTATAGTGGAGGGCCAGGATTTACGCAGGTATTTCCGCAGGAATAATTGACATACAGTTACGTGTGGCTGTGGAACATCCGCAGCCACACGTATCCGCAGCATGGACATATCCTATGGGACATGGGGAGTGCTAACATGGGGAGTGTCTGTACTTGGTAAAACCTGCAGATTTATCTGCAAAATCCAGATAAATCTGCAGGTTTTCAGCGGCAAAATCCGCGGGTACAGAATCCTGTGGGCACATAGCCTAAGACTCCAATTTCAGAGATTTTTCACTTCCTAGGTTGTGGGCCGATTTAATACAATGAGTATTTTATCAACAGATTATTACTGGCTGACTAGGTGCCCATGTGATACCTGGACCAACCCCACACCCAGCACTGATTGGTAGCTGACTGTAAACATACAATGTGCATAGAAAGCTGCTAATCAGGGGTGAAGGCAGGGCTAGTTTTCTGAACTCTGTTTACTGGGTGCAACGGTTATCATATAATCAGTTTTCTCTGCTGTAGATGTAACAAAGTGACACAATGCTGGAATCCAGGTCTTCTATCCTACATGATGCTGCTCTCAGATGAGATCGCAAAAACCCAGTGACCGATTCCCTTACAAAGAAAGCGACATGATGTAATCCTTTGTACTCATCTAGAGCAGGAAAGAAGGGAATTTTGTTTACTTACCGTAAATTCCTTTTCTTCTAGCTCCAATTGGGAGACCCAGACAATTGGGAGACCCAGACAATTGGGTGTATAGCTATGCCTCCGGAGGCCACACAAAGTATTACACTAAAAGTGTAAAGCCCCTCCCCTTCAGCCTATACACCCCCCGTGCTGCCACGGGCTCCTCAGTTTTGGTGCAAAAGCAAGAAGGAGGAAAAAATTATAAACTGGTTTAAAGTAAATTCAATCCGAAGGAATATCGGAGAACTGAAACCATTCAACGTGAACAACATGTGTACACAAAAACAGGGGCGGGTGCTGGGTCTCCAAATTGGAGCTAGAAGAAAAGGAATTTACGGTAAGTAAACAAAATTCCCTTCTTCTTTGGCGCTCCATTGGGAGACCCAGACAATTGGGACGTCCAAAAGCAGTCCCTGGGTGGGTAAATAATACCTCATAATAGAGCCGTAACGGCTCCGTCCTACAGGTGGGCAACCGCCGCCTGAAGGACTTGCCTACCTAGGCTGGCATCTGCCGAAGCATAGGTATGCACCTGATAGTGCTTCGTGAAAGTGTGCAGGCTCGACCAGGTAGCTGCCTGACACACCTGCTGAGCCGTAGCCTGGTGCCGCAAAGCCCAGGACGCACCCACGGCCCTGGTAGAATGGGCCTTCAGCCCTGAGGGAACCGGAAGCCCCGAGGAACGATAAGCTTCGAGAATTGGTTCCTTGATCCACCGAGCCAGGGTTGATTTGGAAGCTTGTGTCCCTTTACGCTGGCCAGCGACAAGGACAAAGAGTGCATCCGAGCGGCGCAGGGGCGCCGTACGAGAAATGTAGACTCTGAGTGCTCTCACCAGATCTAACAAGTGCAAATCCTTTTCACACTGGTGAACTGGATGAGGGCAAAAAGAAGGTAAGGAGATATCCTGATTGAGATGAAAGGGGGATACCACCTTAGGGAGGAATTCCGGAACCGGACGCAGAACCACCTTGTCCTGGTGAAACACCAGGAAAGGAGCTTTGCATGACAACGCTGCTAGCTCAGACACTCTCCGAAGTGAAGTGACTGCTACTAGAAAAACCACTTTCTGCGAAAGGCGTGCGAGCGAAATATCCCTCATTGGCTCGAACGGTGGTTTCTGAAGAACCATCAGCACCCTGTTCAGATCCCAGGGTTCTAACGGACGCTTGTAAGGAGGGACGATGTGACAAACCCCTTGCAGGAACGTGCGTACCTGTGGGAGTCTGGCCAGGCGCTTCTGAAAAAACACAGAGAGCGCAGAGACTTGTCCCTTAAGGGAGCCTAGCGACAAACCCTTTTCCAATCCGGATTGAAGAAAGGACAGAAAAGTGGGCAAGGCAAATGGCCAGGGAGAGAAACCCTGAGCAGAGCACCACGACAGGAATATTTTCCATGTCCTGTGGTAGATCTTGGCGGACGTTGGTTTCCTAGCCTGTCTCATGGTGGCGATGACCTCTTGAGATAATCCTGAAGACGCTAAGATCCAGGACTCAATGGCCACACAGTCAGGTTGAGGGCCGCAGAATTCAGATGGAAAAAACGGCCCTTGAGACAGCAAGTCTGGTCGGTCTGGCAGTGCCCACGGTTGGCCGACCATGAGATGCCACAGATCCGGGTACCACGACCTCCTCGGCCAGTCTGGAGCGACGAGGATGGCGCGGCGGCAGTCGGCCCTGATCTTGCGTAACACTCTGGGCAACAGTGCCAGAGGGGGAAACACATAAGGAAGCTGAAACTGCGACCAATCCTGAACTAAGGCGTCTGCCGCCAGAGCTCTGTGATCTTGAGATCGAGCCATGAATGTTGGGACCTTGTTGTTGTGTCGTGACGCCATTAGGTCGACGTCCGGCATCCCCCAGCGGCAACAGATCTCCTGAAACACGTCCGGGTGAAGGGACCATTCCCCTGCGTCCATGCCCTGGCGACTGAGAAAGTCTGCTTCCCAGTTTTCTACGCCCGGGATGTGAACTGCGGAGATGGTGGAGGCCGTGGCTTCCACCCACATCAAAATCCGCCGGACTTCTTGGAAGGCTTGCCGACTGCGTGTTCCACCTTGGTGGTTGATGTAAGCCACCGCTGTGGAGTTGTCCGACTGAATTCGGATCTGCTTGCCTTCCAGCCACTGCTGGAACGCTTTTAGGGCAAGATACACTGCCCTGATCTCCAGAACATTGATCTGAAGTGAGGACTCTTGCTGAGTCCACGTACCCTGAGCCCTGTGGTGGAGAAAAACTGCTCCCCACCCTGACAGACTCGCGTCCGTCGTGACCACCGCCCAGGATGGGGGTAGGAAGGATTTCCCCTTCGATAATGAGGTGGGAAGAAGCCCCCACCGAAGGGAAGCTTTGGTTGCCTGAGAGAGGGAGACGTTCCTGTCTAGGGACGTCGGCATCCTGTCCCATTTGCGTAGGATGTCCCATTGAAGAGGACGCAGGTGAAACTGCGCGAAAGGAACTGCCTCCATTGCTGCCACCATCTTCCCCAGGAAGTGCATGAGGCGCCTCAAGGGGTGTGACCGACCTTGAAGGAGAGATTGCACCCCTGTCTGTAGTGAACGCTGTTTGTCCAGCGGAAGCTTCACTATCGCTGGAAGAGTATGAAACTCCATGCCAAGATATGTCAGCGATTGGACCGGTGTCAGATTTGACTTTGGAAAATTGATGATCCACCCGAAACTCTGGAGAGTCTCCAGAGTAACGTTGAGGCTGTGTTGGCATGCCTCTTGAGAGGGTGCCTTGACCAGCAGATCGTCTAAGTAAGGTATCACTGAGTGAGCCTGAGAGTGGAGGACCGCAACTACTGTAGCCATGACCTTGGTGAAAACCCTTGGGGCTGTCGCCAGGCCGAACGGCAGTGCCGCGAACTGAAGGTGTTCGTCTCCTATGGCGAAGCGCAGGAAGCGCTGATGCTCTGGAGCAATCGGTACATGGAGATAAGCATCTTTGATATCGATCGATGCTAGGAAATCTCCTTGGGACATTGAGGCGATGACGGAGCGGAGGGATTCCATCCGGAACCGCCTGGTCATTACGTGTTTGTTGAGCAGTTTTAGATCCAAAACAGGACGGAAAGACCCGTCCTTCTTTGGAACCACAAACAGGTTGGAGTAGAAACCGTGACCCTGTTGCTGAAAAGGAACCGGGACCACCACTCCTTCTGCCTTCAGAATGCCCACCGCCTGCAGAAGAGCCTCGGCTCGCTCGGGAGGTGGAGATGTTCTGAAGAATCGAGTCGGAGGACGAGAGCTGAACTCTATCCTGTAACCGTGAGACAAAATGTCTCACACCCAACGGTCTGTTACTTGTGGCAGCCAGGTGTCGCAAAAGCGGGAGAGCCTGCCACCGACCGAGGATGCGGTGTGAGGAGGCCGTAAGTCATGAGGAAGCCGCCTTGGTAGCGGCACCTCCGGCGGTCTTTTTAGGGCGTGATTTGGACCGCCATGCGTCGGAGTTCCTCTGATCCTTCTGAGGCCTTTTGGACGAGGAAAATTGGGACCTGCCCGCCCCCCGAAAGGACCGAAACCTCGACTGTCCCCTCCTCTGTTGGGGTGTTTTTGGTTTGGCCTGGGGTAAGGATGTTTCCTTTCCCTTGGATTGTTTGATGATTTCATCCAATCTCTCACCAAACAAGCGGTCGCCAGAAAATGGCAAACCAGTTAAGCACTTTTTGGAAGCCGAATCTGCCTTCCATTCCCGTAGCCACAAGGCCCTGCGTATTGCCACCGAATTGTCGGCTGCAACCGCCGTACGGCTCGCAGAGTCCAGGATAGCATTAATAGCGTAGGACGCAAATGCCGACGTTTGAGAGGTTATGGACGCCACCTGCGGCGCAGACGTACGTGTGAGTGCGTCAATTTGCGCCTGACTAGCTGAGATAGCATGGAGTGCCCATACGGCTGCGAATGCTGGAGCAAAAGACGCGCCGATAGCTTCATAGATGGATTTCAACCAGAGCTCCATCTGTCTGTCAGTGGCATCCTTGAGTGAAGCTCCATCTTCCACTGCAACTATGGATCTAGCCGCCAGTCTGGAGATTGGAGGATCCACCTTGGGACACTGAGTCCAGCCCTTGACCACGTCAGGGGGGAAGGGGTAACGTGTATCCTTAAGGCACTTGGAAAAACGCTTATCTGGACAAGCTCGGTGTTTCTGGACTGCCTCTCTGAAGTCAGAGTGGTCCAGAAACATACTCCTTGTACGCTTAGGAAACCTGAAACGGAATTTCTCCTGCTGAGAAGCTGACTCCTCCACTGGAGGAGCTGAGGGAGAAATATCCAACATTTGATTGATGGACGCAATAAGATCATTCACTATGGCGTCCCCATCAGGAGTATCAAGGTTGAGAGCGGCCTCAGGATCAGAATCCTGATCAGCTACCTCCGCTTCATCATACAGAGAGTCCTCTCGCTGAGACCCTGAACAATGTGATGATGTCGAGGGGATTTCATAGCGAGCTCGCTTAGTCGGTCTGGGACTGCGTTCCATGTCAGAGACCTCACCCTGGGATCTATGAGACACCCCGGGAGAACATTGTTGTTCCAACTGAGGGGAACCAGGGGGCAATGATTCCACAGTGCCCATGGCTTGAGATGCCGGTCTGGACTGCAAGGCTTCTAATATCTTAGCCATAGTCTCAGAAAGTCTTTCAGTAAAAACTGCAAACTCCGTCCCTGTCACCTGGACAGTGTTAACAGGTGGTTCTCCCTGGGCCACCCTTAGCAGAGGCTCCGGCTGAGTAAGTGCCACAGGGGCCGAGCATTGCCCACAATGAGGGTCAGTGGAACCTGCCGGCAGTATAGCCGTACATGCTGCACAGGCAGCATAGTAAGTCTGTGCTTTGGCACCCTTGCTATTTGTGGACGACATGCTGTTGTCTCCTCTGAGCAATACAGGAGGGTATATAGCCAAAAACAACCGTGCACCATACAGTGTAAAGTATAGCCTATAATCATATAATCTATAAGTACACTTCTGCACCAGTGGGGCCAGCACCTAGGTGCTGCTTACCGCCCGCACAATGCGGTTGTGTGGTCACCAGAATTCCTGCCTGGGTCTCCCTGAGCTTGTCTCCCTTCTCCAGCGTTAGCAGAGCTGACAGGAATGGCTGCCGGCGTCCTGAGGAGAGGAGGGGGCCGTGGGCGTGTCCTAGAAAGTGCGGGACTCTGGTGCCCCACTGTGCACAGTGAGGGGGGTGGAGTATGCAAAGCATGCTCCAGCCTCAGTTGCTGACGTCCTTTACAGCGTCCCGCCCTTCCCCTGACTGGCAGGCCTGAGGGCGGGAAAAGAATGAGACTAGGCCGCAAAAGCCGGGGACTTAAGTTATAAGCGCGGCCGCCGTATAAGCGCGGTCGGCGCGGAAGTCCCCGGCGCACTAACAGTCCCAGCCGCGCCGCAGCGATAACAATGGCAGCGGCGGTCAGCGCGGCAGTCCCCATACACTAACACACTCAGCGACGCTGCAGTGTGTAAAGGCACAAACGCAGTCAGCGCCGCGGTCCCAGGTGCACTAGCACACCCAGCAATGCTGGAGTGCTGCTGTGCGCGGTCCCCACGGGGACACAGAGTACCTCAAAGTAGCAGGGCCATGTCCCTGAACGATACTCGGCTCCTTATCCAGCAGAGTCCTCAGGAGCTGTGGATGGAGCACGGTCTCATGTGCCTGGAGACCGATAGGATCCCACTTCACCCAGAGCCCTAAGGGGGATGGGGAAGGAAAACAGCATGTGGGCTCCAGCCTCCGTACCCGCAATGGATACCTCAACCTTAACAACACCGCCGACAAGAGTGGGGTGAGAAGGGAGCATGCTGGGGACCCTGATATGGGCCCTCTTTTCTTCCATCCGACATAGTCAGCAGCTGCTGCTGACTAAGCTGTGGAGCTATGCGTGGATGTCTGCCTCCTTCGCACAAAGCATAAAAACTGAGGAGCCCGTGGCAGCACGGGGGGTGTATAGGCTGAAGGGGAGGGGCTTTACACTTTTAGTGTAATACTTTGTGTGGCCTCCGGAGGCATAGCTATACACCCAATTGTCTGGGTCTCCCAATTGTCTGGGTCTCCCAATGGAGCGCCAAAGAAGAAGGCAATTATTTTCATCCAAAGACAATTTTACACATGTGTACAAGCACCGTGCAAAAAAAAAATGCTTCTGACCAGAGCATACGATCTTCTTAGAAATAAATGCCAAAAGTATTGTCTGAAAAGGACCATGGACAGATATTGGCTGGATAGTCAGGTCCTCTTTGTAAGGATGTTCTACAGTATAAAAGTTAACCCCTGTCCAAAGAGGATAACTTTCCCGTCAATGGAGATCCCACCACCGTGGCCACCACTGATCGCGAGAACCTGTGCGCACTGTCACACCAATCATTCTGACAGAGCGCCTAAGATTGTCAAGAGCAGCACTCGGGCGATCGAATGGATAGACTGTGCTCATGATCGACCTCTGTTCCATTCAGCAGCCCCAGTTCTCAGGATCAGTAGAGGCCACAACATCCAGACCACCAGACAATCGGAACATTATCCCCATCTATTTTTTGGGAGATAACTTACAAATATGAAACTACTAATTTATAAGGAAAATAGTGTCATTCCTGTCCCGAATTGCCATATTTTCTAAATAGCTGTAACATGTAATTCATCTCTGAACTCCCTTTCACCTTTCCGCAGTAAGGCCCTGTGAGCACATTGCGTTTTTTGCCGCGGTTTTTGCTGCAGAAAAGGTGCGTTTTTGTGCCTAACCTTTCTGCATTCCTTCCCCAGCAAAATCTATGTGTTTTGCTGCAGAATTTCTGCAGCAAAAAAAGAGAATTTTGTTACTTACCGTAAATTCTTTTTCTTATAGTTCCGTATTGGGAGACCCAGACCATGGGTGTTTAGCTTCTGCCTCCGGAGGACACACAAAATACTACACTTAAAAGTGTAGCTCCTCCCTCTGAGCTTATACACCCCCTGGTAGCCAGTCCCAGCCAGTTTAGTGCAAAAGCTAAAGGAGAATAGCCACCAACAAGTAGAACAGAGTAAGAACCGGAACAACCGGAGACTCTGTCCACGACAACAGCCGGTGATAACACACGGAACAAGAAAATTGCCAACAGGCAACAGGGAGGGAGCTGGGTCTCCCAATACGGAACTATAAGAAAAAGAATTTACGGTAAGTAACAAAATTCTCTTTTTCTTTATCGTTCCTTTGGGAGACCCAGACCATGGGACATTCCAAAGCTGTCCCTGGGTGGGAATAAACAGAAAAAACTAAGAAGTAGGCGGAGCCTAACTTCACAAGTGGGCGACAGCCGCCTGAAGGATGCGTCTGCCCAAGCTCGCATCTGCCGAAGCATGAGCATGCACTTGGTAGTGCTTAGAAAAGGTATGCAGGCTAGTCCAAGTGGCAGCCTGACAGGCTTATTGAGTCGTAGCCTGGTGCCTAAAAGCCCAAGAGGCACTGACAGCTCTGGTCGAGTGTGCTTTGATCCCCGGCGGGGGAGGCACCTGAGAACTCTGGTAGGCGTCCGAAATAGTCGATCTAATCCAACGGGCCAAGGTCGGCTTAGAAGCAGAGAGACCCTTGCGCCGCCCTGTGTTTAGCACAAAAAGAGGTGCACCGCCTAAGCGCAGCGGTGCGAGACACATAGATCCGGAGAGCACGCACCAGATCTAGAGTATGCAGCGCTTTCTCAAAGCGATGAACAGGGGCCGGACAGAAGGAAGGCAAGGAAATATCATGGTTAAGGTGGAAGGGAGAGACCACCTTAGGAAGAAAGTCCGGGGTCGGACGGAGAACTACCTTGTCTTGGTGAAAAACCAAAAAAGGTGACTCAGAGGAGAGCGCAGCCAAATCAGAGACTCTCCTGAGAGAAGTTATGGCAACTAGAAAGGCCACCTTTTGAGGAAGACGATACAAAGAGACCTCCATAAGGGGCTCGAAAGGGGGTTTCTGCAATACCGTGAGGACCAAGTTAAGGTCCCAGGGATCCAAGGGCCGCCAATAAGGCGGAATGATGTGAGACGCACCTTGCATGAAGGTGCGGACCTGAGCCAGCCGGGCGAGACGCCGCTGGAACAGCACTGATAGAGCTGAGACTTGTCCCTTGAGAGAGTTGAGGGACAGTCCTAGCTGCAGACCGGACTGTAAAAAAAGACAGAAGGGTCGGCAACGAGAATGGCCAGGGAGAATGGCCGGAAGAGCGACACCAGGACAGGAAAATTTTCCAAGTCCTGTGATAGATCTTGACGGAGGAAGACTTACGGGCCCGAGTCATAGTGGAGATGACTTCAGGAGGAATACCAGAAGCCGTCAAAATCCAGGACTCGAGAGCCACGCCGTCAATTTGAGTGCCGCAGAATTCGGGCGGAAAAACGGACCTTGCGAGAGTAGGTCTGGACGGTCTGGAAGATACCACGGCATCTCCACGGACAGTTGTAGCAGGTCCGGATACCAAGCTCGCCTGGGCCAGTCCGGTGCAATGAGGATGACTCGACGGCCCTCCATTCTGATCTTGCGCAGGACTCTGGGCAAGAGAGCTAGAGGGGGAAACACGTAGGACAGACGAAACTGGGACCAGTCTTGAACCAGAGCGTCCGCGGCGAAGGCCTGAGGATCGTGGGAGCGAGCCACGTAAACCGGAACCTTGTTGTGACGGGATGTCATTAGGTCCACGTCCGGAGTGCCCCACTTGCGGCAGATTGACTGAAACACTGCCGGGTGCAGGGACCACTCGCCACCGTCCACGGATTGACGGCTGAGATAATCTGCCTCCCAGATGGATGTGGACGCCAGGGATGTGGACTGCGGATATGGTGGACTTGGAGTCCTCCGCCCATTGAAGAATGCGTTGGACCTCCAACATTGCCAGGCGGCTGCGTGTCCCGCCTTGGTGATTGATGTAGGCAAAAGCTGTCGCGTTGTCTGACTGGACTCGAATGTGCCTGCCCGCCAACAGGTGGTGAAAGGCTAGGAGATCTAGAAGCACAGCTCTGGTTTCCAGCACATTGATTGAAAGGGCTGACTCGGACGGAGTCCAAGTGCCCTGCGCTCTGTGGTGGAGATATACCGCTCCCCAGACGGATAGGCTGGCATCCGTGGTGAGAATCACCCAGGACGGAGCCAGGAAGGAGCGCCCTTGGGACAGGGAGAGAGGTCGAAGCCACCACTGAAGAGAGCTCCTGGTCCGTGGCGACAGAGCCACTAACCTCTGTAAGGAGGAAGGCCGCTTGTCCCAACAGCGGAGAATGTCCAGCTGCAGAGGACGCAGATGGAACTGGGCAAAGGGAACCGCCTCCATGGAGGCCACCATTTGACCCAGCACCTGCATCAGACACCTGAGGGTATAACGGCGGGGCCTCAGGAGAGAGCGCACCGCCAACCGGAGTGACAGCTGTTTGTCTAAGGGCAACTTCACAAGTGCCGGCAAAGTCTCGAACTGCATCCCTAGGTACGTGAGACTCTGGGTCGGAGTCAGAGTGGATTTGGGAAGATTGACAATCCACCCGAATTGGGCTAGGGTGGCGAGAGTGAGCGAAACACTCCGCTGACAGTCTGCGCTGGATGTACCCTTGACCAGAAGGTCGTCCAGATAAGGAAGCACTGCTAACCCCTGGAGGTGCAGGACCGCAATCACTGCCGCCATGACCTTGGTGAATACCCGAGGGGCCGTGGCTAACCCGAAGGGGAGAGCCACGAATTGGAAATGATCCTCTCCTATCGCAAAACGTAACCAACGCTGATGTGACACTGTGATTGGCACATGTAGTTAGGCATCTCTGATGTAGATGGATGCCAGGAACTCCCCTTGGGTCATAGAGGCAATGACTGATCGAAGAGACTCCATGCGAAAATGCCGCACCCGGACATGCTTGTTGAGAAGCTTGAGATCCAGGATGGGCCGGAAGGTACCGTTCCTTTTTCGGAACTAGGAAGAGATTTGAGTAAAAACCTCTGAACCGTTCCTGAGCGGGAACTGGGACAATCACTCCGTTTGCCTGCAAGGACGCCACGGCCTGCGAGAAGGCGGTGGCCTTGGAGCAGGGGGGAGTTGAGAGAAAAAAATCTGTTTGGAGGGCTGGAAGAGAATTCTATCCTGTAGCCGTGAGATATGATGTCTCTCACCCACTGATCGGAGACTTGCTTTAACCAAGCGTCGCCAAAGTGGGAGAGCCTGCCACCGACTAAGGACGTGGCTGGAGTGGGCCGAGAGTCATGAGGAAGCTGCCTTAGTGGCAGAACCTCCTGGGGTCTTCTGCGGACGCGCTATTGGGCGCCAGTTGGATTTCTGATCCTTGGCTGAGTTAGCGGACGAGGCGGAAGGCTTAGAGGATGACCAGTTGGAGGAACGAAAGGAACAAAACCTCGATTGATTCCTACCCTGGGCGGGTTTCCTGGTCTTGGTTTGTGACATGGAAGTACTCTTCCTGCCAGTAGCTTCTTTAATGATTTCATCCAGCTGTTCACCAAACAGCCGTGAACCAGCAAAAGGGAGCCCAGCAAGAAACTTCTTGGAAGAAGCATCTGCCTTCCACTCTCGAAGCCACAAAATCCTGCGGATAACAAGAGAATTAGCTGAAGCCACCGCAGTGCGGTGAGCAGCCTCTAGCATGGCAGACATGGCATAAGATGAAAAGGCTGAAGCCTGAGCAGTTAAGGTAACCATCTCGGGCATAGATTCCTTGGTGAGGGAATGCATCTCCTCTAGAGAAGCAGAGATGGCTTTGAGAGCCCACACTGCCGCAAAAGTCGGGGAAAACGCGGCCCCCGCAGCTTCATACACAGATTTGGCCAGAAGGTCAATCTGACGGTCAGTGGAATCCTTAAGTGAGGTGCAGTCAGCCACCGACACAACGGTCTGGGCTGATAGCCTAGACACCGGAGGGTCTACCTTTGGGGAGTGAGACCACTCCTTGACCACCTCAGGTGGAAATGGAAACCGGTCATCAGAACCACGCTTTGGAAAGCGTTTGTCAGGGCAGGCCCTGGGCTTGGTCACAGCGGTCTGAAAACTGGAGTGGTTAAAGAACACACTCTTCACTCTCTTAGGCGAGGTAAACTGATGTTTTTCTGCCAAAGAGAGTTGCTCCTCTGACACTGGCGGATTGAGATCCAGCACAGAATTAATAGAAGCAATCAAATCACTAAGATCTGAGTCACCCTCAGAGAAATCGATGGGATACATAGCCTCCGAGCCCCCAGTGAGGGCATCCTCCTCATCTAGAGAGTCAGCTCTTGAGACAGAGCCGTGGGATGGGGAGGGGGAGGAAACCCTGCGCCTTCTCTTAGAAGGACGGGGTCTGGGATCAGATGATGAATCCTTCGTGAGCTTCGATGGACGGAGGTCAGAGGATAGGAGTCCTCTGTCAAGAGTATTAGAGGGCACCCTGTGAGGGGGGCTGATGCATATTCATCAAAGTCCTGGACAAAAGCCCCATGGACTCTGCAAATGACTGGGATATGGACCTAGAAAAGGACTCTACCCAGGCCGGGGGTTCAATCACAGGTGCAGCAGCAGCCTGAGAGACCACTGGGGGTGAGACTCCAGGCTGTGGCACCGCCAAGTTAGAGCAGACATCACAATGTGGATAGGTGCTCGGCTCAGGCAGCAGGAGCTTACATGCAGTGCATGCAGAATAAGGCTTTGGAGCCTTGCTCCTTGTGTGAGACATGCTGCTGGAGTGGGGGCTCTGCCAGAGAATGAACCCCAGAGAGTATATACAGAGGTCCACAACCGGAGACCGGCTGTGGCTTACCAGACCGCTGAGCGCGGTGTTGTGTGCCCACCAGATGCCGAAGCCCGGTCCCCCAGTCGCAGCACCTCAGCAGAGATGCAGAATGCAGGATGTCCCAGAGCAGAGTGAACTCTGCCTGAGAAGAGGGCGTTCCTATAAAAGAGCGGGAACTGGAGGGCTATAGAGACCTGCAGGGAAGGAGGGACGTCCCAGCAGTGGGGAGTGTCCCTCCCCTGTGTAGAACGGCCGCCGGGAGGAGCCGAACCTTTCCCTCTGCATGAGTGACATGCGAGGGCAGGAAAATGAAACTAGGCCTCCGGCGAAGCCAGGGCCTAAATTTAAGCGGCGAGGCCGACAAGCAGGCACCATTGGCGCGGTTCTCAGGCAAAAGCTAGAGAACCCGCCGGAAAAGTTAAAACAATCACATACAGCATACTCTCCCCTTACAATAAAGAACCGGGACCCCCAACATAAATGTCTCAGGTACTTAGCTGCTGAGACGCAGGGCCATGTCCCTGGGGATGAGTGCTCCGGTCCAACAGAATTCTCAAGGGGCTGTGGATGGAGACCGTGCTGGCTCCCACTTCAAGCCAGAGCCCAGAAGGGATGATGAAGGAGCGCGGCATGTAAGACTGCAGCCTTGTAAATCAACCTTAACAACACCGCCGACACATTGGGGTGAGAAGGGACATGCCGGGAGTCCAGACATGGACCCGCTTTTCTTCAAACTCTTTCCAAAAGTCAAACCAATCAGATGAGAATGCATGTGTGGATGTATGACCTCCTGAACACAAAGCGATAAACTGGCTAGGACTGGCTACCAGGGGGTGTATAAGCTCAGAGGGAGGAGCTACACTTTTAAGTGTAGTACTTTGTGTGTCCTCCGGAGGACACAGAAGCTAAACACCCATGGTCTGGGTTTCCCAAAGGAACGATAAAGAAAAGAAGTAGCATGTCACTTCTTTTCCGCAGGTACCTGCGTTTTTGCCATACATATGGTAAAAAAACGTAGGAACCAACTCATGGAAAAAACAAAACAAAACCGCAACAAACTGCGGTAAAATCACATGTGGATTCCAGGTGCATTTTTACCGCGAGTGCCCAGTTCTGCCAGAGGGTGCGGATTTTTATTAAGAAAAGCAAATTTCCCAGTGCGCACAGACCCTAAGGCAGGAAAACCGTGCTCTGTATCGTAGTGCGGCTTTTAGAAATCGTAGCATTACCAAGCTGTAGCAGTCAGCCTCACAGTGATTTTTGTTACAATATGACATACGCCATCGCTCTATTGTCCTTCTACATGTGTTCTAAAGTTACGTTTTGTGGCGGATTTGACTATAGGCTAAGCTATAGAAGCTTGTTTAACATAATGGCTCGATAACTCTGTAGTCTTGCAGCGACGAGGCCCAATATCTGCAATGAGTTGGTATGGGTTTCCGCTGCGTACTCCAGTTTTCTACCACAATACAAAAGACATACCTATAAGGAATTAGATTGTCATCACTGTCCCCCATTGGGGCTCACAATATACAGCACTGAAAAATATGTGGATGTTAATTAAAAAAATTAATTAAAGATTGTCTAAATTTAGTTGGTTAATGTGTTGCCCTGCAGCCATTGGAGAAGAGTTACCAGTAAAAAGGCACATATATACAGTTAGGTTCAGAAATATTTGGACAGTGACACAAGTTTTGTTATTTTAGCTGTTTACAAAAACATGTTCAGAAATACATATATATATATATATATATATATATATAAAAAATATATATATATATATATATATATATATATATATATATATATATATATATATATATATATATATATATATATATATATATATATATATATATATATATATATATATATATATATATATAATATGGGCTGAAAGTGCACACTCCCAGCTGCAACATGAGAGTTTTCACATCCAAATCGGAGAAAGGGTTTAGGAATCATAGCTCTGTAATGCATAGCCTCCTCTTTTTCAAGGGACCAAAAGTAATTGGACAAGGGACTCTAAGGGCTGCAATTAACTCTGAAGGCGTCTCCCTCGTTAACCTGTAATCAATGAAGTAGTTAAAAGGTCTGGGGTTGATTACAGGTGTGTGGTTTTGCATTTGGAAGCTGTTGCTGTGACCAGACAACATGCGGTCTAAGGAACTATCAATTGAGGTGAAGCAGAACATCCTGAGGCTGAAAAAAAAGAAAAATATCCATCAGAGAGATAGCAGACATGCTTGGAGTAGCAAAATCAACAGTCGGGTACATTCTGAGAAGAAGGGAATTTTGTTTACTTACCGTAAATTCCTTTTCTTCTAGCTCCTATTGGGAGACCCAGACAATTGGGTGTATAGCTTCTGCCTCCGGAGGCCACACAAAGTATTACACTGAAAAGTGTAACCCCTCCCCTCTGCCTATACACCCTCCCGTGCATCACGGGCTCCTCAGTTTTGGTGCAAAAGCAGGAAGGAGGAAACTTATAAATTGGTCTGGGGTAAATTCAATCCGAAGGATGTTCGGAGAACTGAAACCATAACCAAAAGAACAATTCAACATGAACAACATGTGTACACAAAAGACCAACCAGCCCGAAGGGAACAGGGGCGGGTGCTGGGTCTCCCAATAGGAGCTAGAAGAAAAGGAATTTACGGTAAGTAAACAAAATTCCCTTCTTTGTCGCTCCATTGGGAGACCCAGACAATTGGGACGTCCAAAAGCAGTCCCTGGGTGGGTAAAAGAATACCTCAATAAAAGAGAGCCGAAAACGGCCCCTTCCTACAGGTGGGCAACCGCCGCCTGAAGGACTCGCCTACCTAGACTGGCATCTGCCGAAGCATAGGTATGCACTTGATAGTGTTTTGTGAAGGTGTGCAGACTAGACCAGGTAGCTGCCTGACACACCTGCTGAGCCGTAGCCCGGTGTCGCAATGCCCAGGACGTACACACGGCTCTGGTAGAATGGGCTTTCAGGCCCGAAGGAAGAGTAAGCCCCGAAGAACGGTAGGCTTCAAGAATCGGTTCCTTGATTGGCCAGCGACCAGGACAAAGAGCGCATCTGAACGGCGCAGGGGCGCCGTGCGAGACACGTAGAGCCGGAGTGTTCTCACTAGATCTAATGAATGCAAATCCTTTTCACACTGGTGAACTGGATGAGGGCAAAATGACGGTAAGGAGATATCCTGATTGAGATGAAAAGGAGATACCACCTTAGGGAGAAACTCCGGGACAGGACGCAGAACCACCTTATCCTGGTGAAAAACCAGGAAAGGGGATTTGCATGACAGCGCTGCAAGCTCCGACACTCTTCGGAGTGAGGTAATTGAGATAAACCCGACGACGCTAGGAGCCAGGACTCAATGGCCACACAGTCAGGTTGAGGGCCGTAGAATTCAGATGGAAAAACGGCCCTTGTGACAGCAGGTCTGTGCGGTCTGGAAGCGCCCACGGCTGACCCACCGTGAGATGCCACAGATCCGGGTACCATGACTGCCTCGGCCAATCTGGAGCGACGAGAATTGGCGCGACGACAGTCGGATCTGATCTTGCGTAACACTCTGGGCAACATCGCCAGAGGAGGAAACACATAAGGGAGTCGAAACTGCGACCAATCCTGAACTAACGCGTCCGCCGCCAGAGCTCTGTGATCTTGAGACCGTGCCATGAAGGCCGAGACCTTGTTGTTGTGCCGTGACGCCATGAGATCGACGTCCGGCGTTCCCCAGCGGCGACAGATCTCTCGAAATACGTCTGGGTGAAGAGACCATTCCCCCGCATCCATGCCCTGACGACTGAGAAAATCTGCTTCCCAGTTTTCTACGCCCGGGATGTGAACTGCGGAGATGGTGGAGGCTGTGGCTTCCGCCCACAGCAGAATCCGCCGGACTTCCAGGAAGGCTTGACGGCTGCGTGTGCCGCCCTGGTGGTTGATGTACGCGACCGCCGTGGCGTTGTACGACTGTATGCGGATCTGCCTGCCCTCCAGCCACCGATGGAACGCCTTTAGGACTAGATACACTGCCCTTATCTCCAGAACATTGATCTGAAGGGAAGACTATCGGAGTCCAGGTTCCCTGAGCCCTGTGGTGGAGAAAAACCGCTCCCCACCCTGACAGGCTCGCGTCCGTCATGACCACAGCCCAGGTTGGGGGTAGGAACGATTTTCCCTGCGATAGAGAAGTGGGAAGGAGCCACCACTGAAGTGACGTCTTGGTTGCAAGGGAAAGAGAGACGTTCCTGTCGAGGGACGTCGACCTCCTGTCCCATTTGCGGAGAATGTCCCATTGGAGTGGGCGCAGATGGAACTGCGCGAAGGCTACTGCCTCCATTGCTGCCACCATCTTCCCCAGGAAGTGCATGAGGCGCCTCAAGGGGTGTGACTGACCCCGAAGAAGAGATTGCACCCCTGTCTGCAGCGAAAGCTGTTTGTCCAGCGGTAGCTTGACTACCGCTGAGTGAGTATGAAACTCCATCCCGAGGTAAGTCAGTGATTGGGTCGGTGTCAACTTGGACTTTGGGAAGTTGATGAGCCACCCGAACTGCTGGAGAGTCGCCAGAGCGACGGTCAGGCTGTGTTGACACGCCACCCGGGAGGGTGCCCTGACTAGAAGATCGTCTAAGTAAGGGATCACCGAGTGTCCCTGAGAGTGTAGGACCGCCACAACGGATGCCATGACCTTGGTGAAGACCCGTGGGGCTGTCGCCAGGCCGAAAGGCAGTGCCACGAACTGAAGGTGTTCGTCCCCGATGGCAAAACGCAGGAAGCGTTGATGTTCGGGTGCGATCGGCACATGGAGATAAGCATCCTTGATGTCGATTGATGCTAGGAAGTCTCCTTGTGACATCGAAGCGATGACCGAGCGGAGAGATTCCATCCGAAACCTTCTGGTGCTCACATGCCTGTTGAGCAGTTTGAGGTCCAGAACGGGAGGGAATGATCCGTCCATCTTTGGTACCACGAACAAGTTGGAGTAGAAGCCGTGACCATGTTCCTGAGGGGGAACGGGAATCACCACTCCTTCTGACTTCAGAACGCCCACAGCCTGAAAAAGTGCGCCGGCCCGAGATGGGGGCGGAGATGTTCTGAAGAAACGAGTCGGAGGACGAGAGCTGAACTCTATCCTGTAACCGTGAGACAGAATGTCTCTCACCCATCGGTCTTGGACATGTGGCCACCAGGCGTCGCAAAAGCGGGAGAGCCTGCCACCGACCGAGGATGCGGTTCGGGGAGGCCGAAAGTCATGAGGAGGCTGCCTTGGAGGCAGTGCCTCCGGCGGTTTTTTGGGGGCGTGACTTGGACCGCCACGCATAGGAGTTCCTCTGGCCCTTCTCCGGCCTGTTGGACGAGGAGGATTGGGACTTGGCTGAGGGCCGAAAGGACCGAAACCTCGGTTGTATTTTCCGTTGCTGAGGTCTCTTCGGTTTGGACTGGGGTAAGGACGAGTCCTTTCCCTTGGATTCCTTAATAATTTCATCCAATCGTTCGCCAAACAATCGGTCGCCAGAAAACGGCAAACCGGTTAAGAACTTCTTGGAAGCAGAGTCTGCCTTCCATTCGCGTAGCCACATGGCCCTGCGGACTGCCACCGAATTAGCGGATGCTACCGCTGTACGGCTAGCAGAGTCCAGGACGGCGTTCATGGCGTAGGACGAAAAAGCCGACGCCTGAGAAGTCAAAGACGCAACTTGCGGAGCAGAGGTACGTGTGACCGCATTAATCTCAGACAGACAAGCTGAGATAGCTTGGAGTGCCCACACGGCTGCAAAGTCCATGGCAAAAGACGCGCCTGTGGCTTCATAGATGGATTTCACCAGGAGCTCTATCTGCCTGTCAGTGGCATCCTTGAGCGATGAGCCATCTGCAACTGATACTACAGATCTAGCCGCCAGTCTAGAGACTGGAGGATCCACCTTGGGACATTGAGCCCAACCCTTAACTACGTCAGAGGGGAAGGGGTAACGTGTGTCATTAAGGCGCTTAGTAAAGCGCTTGTCCGGAAATGCTCTGTGCTTCTGGACAGCATCTCTGAAGTTAGAGTGATCGAAAAACGCACTCCGTGTACGTTTGGGAAACCTAAACTGGTGTTTCTCCTGCTGCGAAGCCGACTCCTCTATAGGTGGAGGTGGGGGAGAAAGATCTAGCACCTGGTTAATGGACGATATAAGATCATTTACTAAGGCGTCCCCCTCAGGTGTATCAAGATTGAGGGCAACGTCAGGGTCAGAGCCCTGAGCTGCGACGTCCGCCTCGTCCTCCAGAGAGTCCTCAAGCTGAGACCCCGAGCAGCGTGAGGAAGTCGGGGAAGATTCCCAGCGAGCCCGCTTAGCCGGTCTGGGACTGTGGTCCGTGCAGGAGTCCTCCACGTGAGACCTAGGGGGCCACCCCAGGAGCACGCTGCGGCGCAGACCGAGAGGGGCCTGGAGGCGATGATCCAACAGTGCCCGGGGCCTGTGTAAGGACCGGTCTGGACTGCAAGGCTTCTAGTAGCTTGGCAGACCATTTGTCCATAGACTGAGCCATGGATTGTGAAAGCGACTCAGAGAGTTTCTCAGCAAAAACTGCAAACTCTGTCCCTGCCGCCTGGACAGTGGAAGCAGGAGGGTCTGCCTGATCCGAGGGGCCCACTAGTGACCGAGGCTCCGGCTGAGCAAGTGCAACAGGGGTCGAGCATTGCTCACAGTGAGGGTAGGTGGAACCCGCAGGTAACATAGCCCCACAAGAGGTACAGGTTGCAAAAAAACCCTTTGCCTTAGCGCCCTTGCTCCTTGTGGACGACATGCTGTTGTCTCCTAGGAGAGTGATCACTGAGGGTATATAGCCAAAAGTAAACAACCCGGCCGAACAGAGAAAATATATACGAATATATATATATACATATATATATATATATATATATATATATATATATATATATATATATATATATATATATATATATATATATATATATATATATATATATATATACATACATACTCACTCCGGCACCCTAGGGGGACCAGCACCGGGTGACCGGTGTGGCTTACCGACCGCCCAAAGCGGAGTGTGTGTCCACCAGATTCCCTGCCTTAGGTCTCCCAGAGCTGCAGAGCTCGTTCCTGAAAATCCTCCACCGGCAGAATGTGTGTAAAAATGGCTGCCGGAGCTCTCAGGGGAGGAGGGAGCCGTGGGCGGCGACTAGTAAAGTGCGGGAATCTGGGGCCCACAGTGATCAGTGAGGGGGGGGGGAGGAAACCTAAAGTCTGCTCCAGCCCTCACTGCCGACGTCAGGTCGACCGTCCCGCCCTTACCCCTGACTGGCAGGCCCGGGGGCGGGAGTTATGGTACTAGGCCGCAATGAAGCCGGGGACTAAAGTTAATACCGCGGCCGACAAACAGGCTCGGTCTGCGCGGAAGTCCCGGTCTTCACAAACCAGCAGCTGCTGCAGCGTCTGTGAAACAAGCGCTCCATGCACAGTCCCCATGGGGACACAGAGTACCTTTAGATGCAGGGCCCTGTCCCTGAGGATACATAGACTCCTGTCCGTCAGATTCCCACAGGGGCTGCGGAGGGAGCCCGGTCCCAGTAAATGGATGACCGGTCAGGATCCCACTTCTCCCAGAGCCTCTAAGGGATGGTGAAGGAAAACGGCATGTGGCTCCACCCTCTGTACCCGCAATGGGTACCTCAACCTTAACAGCACCGCCGACGTAGTGGGGTGAGAAGGGAGCATGCCGGGGGCCCTGTGGGGGCCCTCTTTTCTTCCAACCGATAAAATCAGCAGCTGCTGCTGACTAAAATGGGAAAGCATGAGTGGATGTGTGCCTCCTTCCACACAAAGCATAAAACTGGGGAGCCCGTGATCCACGGGAGGGTGTATAGGCAGAGGGGAGGGGTTACACTTTTTCAGTGTAATACTTTGTGTGGCCTCCGGAGGCAGAAGCTATACACCCAATTGTCTGGGTCTCCCAATGCAGCGACAAAGAAATACAAAATTTTGGACCTTCACTGATATAACCTTTATGGCCTAAGACTAAAATAAGACATCAGTTTAACGAACTGGAAACCTCTCCCTCTTTAACAGGAACCTGTCATGCGACTCATGCTGCCCAAGCCATGGCCCGTTCATTGGAGAAAGCAGTGAGCAGCCACAGAGGAGTTTACTAACTAGAACTTAACAAAACGTAATCATCTTTAATGCCACCACAAAGGATCATACTTACTAGCAAACGTCCAGTCCAAATATCTAGGTTGTGGGATCCCAGCAAGCAGAGTGGTATAGTAAACAGCATTGTTTGCACTTTACCAGAACAGTTACCCTGTCAGGAACTCTACTATAGCAGGTAACGACCAGTATCTGCTGTAAAGTGCATACAGAGCTTGTTTAGGTAGAACTGCAAGACCTTGCACTCAGACTGATACTGCCATACACGTTGTGATCCCGCAACCCAGAACTTTGGACCCAACTTTTGCAAGAAAGTCAGGGTCTTTATGCGGCCATTGGAGACAGTAGGAACATTTTTGGGACGTGTGATTTCTTACATAAAAAGAGCAGCCACCGACGGGTGTTAGGTACTCTAACGCAACACTTTAGAATTACTGTACTTGGTTGAAAAATAACTTCTGTACCCAAATAGGAGATGGCAAGTCCCAAGTTACCTCCGAGTTCCTCAATACTGTATTCAGGGCAGCTGCAGGACCAAAGCCAGTAAGTGGCTTGATGGGGATCTGGGACGCGACTGGCCGCTGACACTGGCAGTATACAGAGAACGCTAAAGACTTCAAGTGCTGGATGTAGGACACCGTTTCATCATTAACTGTCTGCAGAAGATACCGACATGGCACCACCTGAGGGTATATAGCCAAAAGTAAACAACCCGGCCGAACAGAGAAAATATATACAAATATATATATATATATATATACTCCAGCACCCTAGGGGGACCAGCACCGGGTGACCGGTTTGGCTTACCGACCGCCCAAAGCGGAGTGTGTGTCCACCAGATTCCCTGCCTTAGGTCTCCCAGAGCTGCAGAGCTCGTTCCTGAAATCCTCCACCGGCAGAATGTGTGTAAAAATGGCTGCCGGAGCTCTCAGGGGAGGAGGGAGCCGTGGGCGGCGACTAGTAAAGTGCGGGAATCTGGGGCCCCACAGTGATCAGTGAGGGGGGGGGAGGAAACCTAAAGTATGCTCCAGCCCTCACTGCCGACGTCAGGTCGACCGTCCCGCCCTTACCCCTGACTGGCAGGCCCGGGGGCGGGAGTTATGGTACTAGGCCGCAATGAAGCCGGGGACTAAATTTAATACCGCGGCCACAAACAGGCTCGGTCGGCGCGGAAGTCCCGGTCTTCACAAACCAGCAGCTGCTGCAGCGTCGGTGAAACAAGCGCTCCATGCACAGTCCCCATGGGGACACAGAGTACCTTTAGATGCAGGGCCCTGTCCCTGAGGATACATATACTCGTGTCCGGCAAATTCCCACAGGGGCTGCGGAGGGAGCCCGGTCCCAGTGAATGGATGACCGGTCAGGATCCCACTTCTCCCAGAGCCTCTAAGGGATGGTGAAGGAAAACGGCATGTGGCTCCAGCCTCTGTACCCGCAATGGGTACCTCAACCTTAACAGCACCGCCGACGTAGTGGGGTGAGAAGGGAGCATGCCGGGGGCCCTCTTTTCTTCCATCCGATAAAATCAGCAGCTGCTGCTGACTAAAATGGGAATGCATGAGTGGATGTGTGCCTCCTTCCACACAAAGCATAAAACTGAGGAGCCCGTGATGCACGGGAGGGTGTATAGGCAGAGGGGAGGGGTTACACTTTTCAGTGTAATACTTTGTGTGGCCTCCGGAGGCAGAAGCTATACACCCAATTGTCTGGGTCTCCCAATGGAGCGACAAAGAAAAAAGGAATTGACTGGTGAGCTTGGGAACTCAAAAAGGCCTGGGCGTCCACGGATGACAACAGTGGTGGATGATCGCCGCATACTTTCTTTGGTGAAGAAGAACCCGTTCACAACATCAACTGAAGTCCAGAACACTGTCAGTGAAGTAGGTGTATCTGTCTCTAAGTCAACAGTAAAGAGAAGACTCCATGAAAGTAAATACAAAGGGTTCACATCTAGATGCAAACCATTCATCAATTCCAAAAATAGACAGGCCAGAGTTAAATTTGACATAACAGCAGACAAGAGTAGCCGGATGAATTCTGAAGTGTACAGGGATATACTTTCAGCCCAGATTCAGCCAAATGCCGCAAAGTTGATCGGACGGCGCTTCATGGTACAGATGGACAATGACCCCAAGCATACAGCCAAAGCTACCCAGGAGTTCATGAGTGCAAAAAAGTGGAACATTCTGCAATGGCCAAGTCAATCACCAGATCTTAACCCAATTGAGCATGCATTTCACTTGCTCAAATCCAGACTTAAGACGGAAAGACCCACAAACAAGCAAGACCTGAAGGCTGCGGTTGTAAAGGCCTGGCAAAGCATTAAGGAGGAAGAAACCCAGCGTTTGGTGATGTCCATGGGTTCCAGACTTAAGGCAGTGATTGCCTCCAAAGGATTCGCAACAAAATATTGAAAATAAAAATATTTTGTTTGGGTTTGGTTTATTTGTCCAATTACTTTTGACCTCCTAAAATGTGGAGTGTTTGTAAAGAAATGTGTACAATTCCTACAATTTCTATCAGATATTTTTGTTCAAACCTTCAAATTAAACGTTACAATCTGCACTTGAATTCTGTTGTAGAGGTTTCATTTCAAATCCAATGTGGTGGCATGCAGAGCCCAACTCGCGAAAATTGTGTCACTGTCCAAATATTTCTGGACCTAACTGTATTTTGATCAAAATTATGTAAACCAGCAACAGTATGTGGACATCCCTCCAAATTATCGAGGTCTGGTAATTAAGATATTTATTAATTTATTTTGCTTGCTTATATAGCACCATCATAGGCCACAATGCCTTACAGACATCATTACTCTCTGTTGGGGCTCAATCTAAATTCTCTATCAGTATGTCTTTGGAGTGTGGGAGGAAACCCATGCAAACACAGGGAGAACATACAAACTCCTTGCAGATGCTGTCCTTGGTAGGATTTCATCTGCAATGTTTGCATGTTCTCCCTGTGTTACATTTAGGTTTGCAGATCAACCCACAATAAACAAGTGCAAAACTAAAAAATCTCCAAAGACAGAATTTGATAGTGTGGGCAGTACTAAAGAGGGTAAAAACTTTCCACAGTTATATCAGGTCGCAGTGAGGGAAATGTCCTACCCTCTGTTGTGTCACTCATATAGCTCCAAAACGGCCTTCGAAAGGGACAGCAGCATAAAAGAAGGGAATTTTGTTACTTACCGTAAATTCCTTTTCTTCTAGCTCCTATTGGGAGACCCAGACGATTGGGTGTATAGTACTGCCTCCGGAGGCCACACAAAGCATTACACTAAAAAGTGTAAGGCCCCTCCCCTTCTGGCTATACACCCCCAGTGGGATCACTGGCTCACCAGTTTTAGTGCAAAAGCAAGAAGGAGGAAAGCCAATAACTGGTTTAAACAAATTCACTCCGAAGTAACATCGGAGAACTGAAAACCATTCAACATGAACAACATGTGTACCCGAAAAACAACCAAAAATCCCGAAGGACAACAGGGCGGGTGCTGGGTCTCCCAATAGGAGCTAGAAGAAAAGGAATTTACGGTAAGTAACAAAATTCCCTTCTTCGGCGCTCCATTGGGAGACCCAGACGATTGGGACGTCCAAAAGCTGTCCCTGGGTGGGTAAAGAAATACCTCCTGTTAGAGCTGCAAAGACAGCCCTCCCCTACGGGGAGGCAACTGCCGCCTGCAGGACTCTTCTACCTAGGCTGGCGTCCGCCGAAGCATAGGTATGCACCTGATAATGTTTGGTGAAAGTGTGCAGACACGACCAGGTAGCTGCCTGGCACACCTGTTGAGCCGTAGCCTGGTGTCGTAATGCCCAGGACGCACCTACGGCTCTGATAGAGTGGGCCTTCAGCCCTGATGGAACCGGAAGCCCCGCAGAACGGTAGGCTTCAAGAATTGGTTCCTTGATCCATCGAGCCAGGGTGGATTTTGCAGCCTGCGATCCCTTGCGCTGACCAGTGACAAGGACAAAGAGTGCATCCGAGCGGCGCAGGGGCGCCGTGCGGGAATGTAGATTCTGGGTGCTCTACACCAGATCCAACAATGCAAAGCCATTACATATCGATGAAATGGATAAAAGGAAGGTAAGGAGATATCCTGATTGTGATAAAAAGGGGATACCACCTTAGGGAGAAACTCTGGGATCGGACGCAGAACTACCTTATCTTGGTGAACACCAGGAAGGGAGCTTTGGATGACCGCGCTGCAAGTTCGGACACTCTCCGAAGAGACGTGACCGCTACCAGAAAGGCCACTTTCTGTGAAAGTCGAGAAAGTGAAAACATCCCTCAGAGGCTCGAAGGGCGGCTCCTGGAGAGCAATTAATACCCTGTGCAGATCCCATGGGTCTAACGGCCTCTTGTACGGAGGGACAATGTGATAACCCCCCTGCAGGAACGTGCGTACCTGAGGAAGTCGTACTAGGCGCTTCTGAAAGAATACCGACAGCGCTGCGACTTGTCCTTTAAGGGAGCCGAGCGACAAACCCTTTCCCAATCCAGATGCAGGAAGGGAGGAAAAAGGAGACAATGCAAATGGCCAGGGAGACACTCCCGAAGCAGAGCACCAAGATAAGAATAACTTCCACGTCTAGTGGTAGATCTTGGCAGACGTCGGCTTCCTAGCCCGTCTCATGGTGGCAATGACGTCTTGAGATAATCCTGAAGACGCTAGGATCTCGGACTTGATGGCCATACAGTCAGGATCAGGGCCGTAGAATTCAGTGGAAAAAACGGCCCTTGGGACAGTAAGTCTGGCCGGTCTGAGAGTGCCCACGGTTGGCCGACCGTGAGATGCCACAGATCCGTGAACCACGACCTCCTCGGCCAGTCTGGGACGACGAGGATGGCGCGGCGGCAAGCGGAGCTGAGCTTGCGTAGCACTCTGGGCAACAGTGCCAGAGGTGGAAACACATAGGGTAGCTGGAACTGCGACCAATCCTGAACTAGGGCGCCTGCCGCCAGAGCTCTTTGCTCGTGAGACCGCGCCATGAAAATCGGGACCTTGTTGTTGTGCCGAGACGCCATTAGGTCGACGTCCGGCATCCCCCAGCGGCTACAGATTTCCTGACACCATTCTGGGTGCAGAGAACGTTCCCCTGCGTCCATGCCCAGGCGACTGAGGAAGTCTGCTTCCCAATTTTCTACGCCCGGGATGTGAACTGCGGATATGGTGGATGCTCTGTCTCCCACCCACGTCAGAATCCGCTGGATTGCCTGGTAGGCTTGGCGATGCGTGTTCCGCCTTGGTGGGCGATGTCTGCCACCGCTGTGGAATTGTCCGACTGAATTCGGATCTGTTTTCCTTCCAGCCACTGCTGGAAGGCTTGCAGGGCAAGATACACTGCCCAGATTTCCAGAACATTGATCTGAAGGATGGACTCCTCTGAAGAGAGTCCTTGACCGTCTGAGAAGGGAAACGTTCCTGTCTAGGGACGTCGACTCCCCAACCCATTGGCAAAGCATGTCCCATTGAAGTGGACGCAGATGAAACTGCGCGAAAGTGACTGCCTCTGTATGAGGCGTCTTAAGGGGTGTGACTGGCCTTGAAGGAGAGACTGCACCCCCGTCTGTAGTGAACGCTGCTTGTCCAGCGGAAGCTTCACTATCGCTGAGGGAGTGTGAAACTCCATGCCCAGATATGTCAGCGATTGGGTCGGTGCCCGATGTAACCTTGAAAAGTTGATGATCCACCCGAAACTCTGGAGAGTCTCCAGCGCCCCGTTCAGGCTGTGTTGGCATGCCTCTTGAGAGGGTGCCTTGACAAGTGGATCATCCCAGTAAGGATCACAGAGTGACCCTGAGAGTGCAGGACTGCTCCCACTGCTGCCCTGAACTTGGTGAAAACCCGTAGGGCTGTCGCCAGACCGAAGGGCAGGGCTACGCACTGAAGATGCTCGTCTTCAATAACGAGACGTAGCAAACGCTGGTGCTCTGGAGCAATCGGCACATGGAGATAAGCATCCTGATATCTATTGATGCTAGGAAATCTCCTTGAGACATTGAGGCAATGACGGAGCGGAGGGTTACATCCGGAACCGCCTGGCCTTCACGTGCTTGGAGAGCAGTTTTAGGTCCAGAACGGAACGGAAAGAGCCACCCTTTTTTTGGCACCCCAATCAGATTGGAGGAA
The DNA here is from genome assembly GCF_048569485.1 of Anomaloglossus baeobatrachus. Lineage (NCBI taxonomy): Eukaryota > Metazoa > Chordata > Amphibia > Anura > Aromobatidae > Anomaloglossus > Anomaloglossus baeobatrachus. The sequence goes on along the minus strand of NC_134353.1, from coordinate 661,087,642 downwards.
AAAACCGTGTCTTGTTCCTGAAGAGGAACAGGGATTACCACTCCTTCTGCCTGCAGAAGAGCATCGGCTCGGTGGGGGGGGGGGGGGAAGTTCTGAAGAATCGAGCCGGAGGACGAGAACAGAGCTCTATCCTGTACACGTGAGACACAATGTCTCTCACCCACCGGTCTGTGACCTGCTGCAGCTAAATGTCGCCAAGCGGGAGAGCCACCAACCGCGGATGCGGAGAGAGAGAGCTGAAGTCATGAGGAGACCGCCTTGGTAGCGGTTCCTCCTGCAGCCTTCCTTGGGCGTGATTGAGCCCGGCCGGAATTTGAGCCCCTCTGAGCCTTTTGAGCCCTTTTGGACGAGGACAATTGGGACCTGCCCGAGCCTGGGAAGGACCGAAACCTCGACTGTCCCCCCAGGACCGCATTACTAGGGTAAGTCGCAATGCAGACATTGCGAGGTTAAGGACACCACCTGCGGCACAGATGTACATGTGCTCAAGACCAGCTGCGCAAGACCAGCTGAAATAGCTTAGAGTGCCCATACGGCTGCGAATGCCGGAGCAACCGACACGCTGATAGCTTCACAGACAGATTTCAACCAGAGGTCCATCTGTCTGTCAATGGCATCCTTAAGTGACGTCCCATCTCCACTGCAACTATGGATCTAGCCGCAAGCCTGGAGATTGGGGGATCCACCTTTGGACCCTGGGTCCAGCACTTTACCACGTCAGGGGGAAGGGATAACGTGTATCCTTAATACGTTTGGAGAAAACGCTTATCTGGTAAGCGTGGTGTTTCTGAACTGCTTCTCTGAAGTCAGCGTGGCCCGAAAAATACTCAATATACGCATGAGATACTGAAAAAGGATTACTCATGCTGTAAAGCTGACTCCTCCACTGGGGGAGCTGAGGGAGCAATATCCAACATTCCATTGATGGACGCTATAAGATCATTCACTATGGCGTCACCATCCGGTGTATCCGGATTGAGAGCGGTGTCAGGACCAAAGCCCTGATCAGCTACGTCTGCCTCATCATACAGAGAGTCCTCCCGCTGGGACCTTGACCAGTGATGAAGCCGAGTGCCGCACCCAGCGAGCTAGCTTAGGCTGTCTGGGACTGCCGTCCGTGTCAGAGCCTTCACCCTGGAATGCCTGGGACCCCCCCGGAGCACTGATTATGTTCCAAATGAGGGTGGCCAGGGAGCATTAATCAAGATTGCCCATGGCCTGTCTGGACTGCAAAGTCTCTATCCCATGACAATCTATCAGCCGAAACTGCAACTCCGTCCCTGTCCCTGGACAGGGTTCACAGGTGGTTCCTTTGGCCACCTCTAGTAGAGACCCCGGCTGACCAAGTGCTACAGGGGAGCATTGCACACAATGGGGGTCAGTGGAACCTGCCGGTGGAACAGTATCACATGCAGGAAAAGCAGCATAGAAAGCCTGTGTTGCTTTTTTGCTGCTGTATTCTAGCCATCTATGCAATGTATGGCATACAAGCATAAACACTTCAGCACATGCAATACAAGCAGCACAGAAAGCCTGTGCCTTGGCACCTTTGCTTTTTTGCTGCTGTTGTCCAGCCATCTAGGAGAATATAGCCAAGAGTAGCGACCGTACAGTGCAATGTATAGCATACAAGCATAAGTACAAATGAACACTTCAGCACATGCAATACAAGCAGCCTATAAAGCCTGTGCCTTGGCGCCCATGCTTTTTTGCTGCTGTTGTCCAGCCCTCTAGGAGAATATAGCCAAGAGTAGTGACCGTACAGTGCAATGTATAGCATACAAGCATAAGTACAAATGAACACTTCAGCGCATGCAATACAAGCAGCCTAGAAAAACTGTGCCTTAGCACCCTTGCTTTTTTGCTGCTGTTATCTCGCCATCTAGGAGGGCATATAGCCAAAGATAGCGACCGTACAGTGCAGTGTATGGCATACAAGCATAAAATACAAATGGACACTTCGGTATTTAGTGGGGTCAGCACTTCAGGTGCTGCTTACCGCCCGCCTATAACGCGGGTGTGTGGTCGCCAGAGCCCTGTGACTGGTTGCCCAGAGCATGTCTCCGTTCCCCAGCTCGGACTGCGTGCAGGAATGGCTGCCGGCGTCCTTCTCCAGCTCGTGTGACGAGGGGCGGGCCGTGGGCGTGCCCCAGACAAGAGCGGGAAACTGGCGTCCCACTGTGTCCAGTGAAGGGGGCTGGAGAATGCAAAGCAGACTCCAGCCCTCGGCGCTGACTGTGTGTACAGCGTCCCGCCTCACCCCTGACTGGCAGGGCTGGAGGCGGGAACGAAACGAAAACTAGGCCGCAAAGCCGGGGACTCGAGTAATAAGCGCGGCCGTCCATGTGCACGGCCAGCGCGGAAGTCCCCGGCGCACCATAAGTCCCAGCCGCGCCACAATGTAAAAAACACCCAGCAGCGGCCGGCGCGGCAGTTCTCAATACATAAAGTCACCCAGCAAAGCTGTAGTGAATAATAGCACGAGCGCTCCGCGCTGTTGCCCCCGGCGCACTAACACTCCCAGCAATGCTGGTGTGTGTGTGCGCGCTTGCCCGGGGACACAGAGTACCTTAATGTAGCAGGGCCTGTCCCTGACGATACTCAGCTCCATATCCAGCAGGTTCTCTGGGTCTGTGGATGGAGCCCGGTCTCAGTGCCTGGAGACCTGTAAGATCCCACTTCGCCCAGAGCCCTGAGGGGGGATGGGGAAGGAAAACAGCATGTGGGCTCCAGCCTCCGTACCCGCAATGGGTACCTCAACCTTAACAAACACCCGACAAAAGTGGGGTGAGAAGGGAGCATGCTGGGGGCCCTAGTATGGGCCCTCTTTTCTTCCATCCGACATAGTCAGCAGCTGCTGCTGACTAAACAGTGGAGCTATGCGTGGATGTCTGACCTCCTTCGCACAAAGCAGAAAACTGGTGAGCCAGTGATCCCACTGGGGGTGTATAGCCAGAAGGGGAGGGGCCTTACACTTTTTAGTGTAATGCTTTGTGTGGCCTCCGGAGGCAGTACTATACACCCAATCGTCTGGGTCTCCCAATGGAGCGCCGAAGAAACAGTGCTTTACAAAAGCCTAAGATCACCATGCACAATGCCAAATATTGGCTGGAGTGGTGTCAAGTATGCCATCACTGCCAATTCAATAAATGGAAATGGTCCTTCTTAATTGATGAATCGCATTTCACTATCCCAAAGTCTTATGGACAAATAAATTCAAATTAAATCACCAGAGAATACAGCCTACTGGAAAGCACATACAATGTGCAAAATTTTGTGGAGGAGGGGGTAATGGTATAGGGCATTGTGCGCCCGGCTAGTACAACATCAATGTGACCACACAAAGGCTCTTCATTTGCGCACAAATTCTCACACACTAGAACATTATAGAATATCTTCCCCTAAACAGTTGAGACTTTAATAGCTGAAAAAGAGGGCCAACTTCTTACTGCAATCTATGTATGCATGTTGTAACAGGTTTACATTAGGTACAAGTGTTGATATGCACACCGCTGCCGAAATGCCATAGAGGGTCAGATTTTTGTTTTTTATGTTTACAAAAATGGGGGGGAAAAAACGACCATTTGTGGTCACTTTTACTACAACAGAGAAGCAGAGTTTAATAAAAAGTGACAATATAAATTGTTAAAGAGGACCAACCAGCAGGATTTTGCTATATGAAGTAAAGGCAGTGCCGTACAGGCACTAACATGCTGATTGCAGGCATACCTGTTATAGAAAGAGGTGATGCTTGGTTGATGAAATGCACTTTGACACAACATGGGTGGGCCTTTGTGGGTCGGGTCCTCTGCGTTTATTCCTCCGGCATCCTCTTGGCATGCCTTTCTTTATTTGAATATCGAGCTGACATTTCTGTTCGTGGCGTATGCGCATTGCCACAGTAATTCGGTCTTAATTAAAATGGCGCTAGAGTCTGCACATGCGCGAAGCATGATCTCTGGCGCCCTTATATTGACGATACTTCGGTGAAGATTATGAGAGGCATCAACGTGTGCACATTTTTTTTACATTTGCGCATCGATGACGCTCACAGTCTTGACCACAGTGTCTTCAATAAAATGGCGCCGGAGAGGACTACACCTAGGAGCAAACTTCGGTGCCATTTTAATGAAGACAGAATTACTGCGATAATGTGCACGAGCCGCCAACAGCAGCAATGGTGGCGTGATATTCAAATAAAGAAAAGGGGGCAAGCCAGGAGGACGCCGGAGGAGGAATCTAACGTCGAGGACACGACCCACAAAGGCCTGCCCCGTTGCACCCGTCAAAGAGCAGTGCTATGCTGCAACTTTGATTAAAGATATTTCATCAAAAAAACATCTGATCTTTCTACAATAGGTATGCCTGCATTCAGCATCTTACTGTCTCTATAGAACTGGCTTTAGTTCATATAGAAAAACCCTGGGAAGAGAAACAGCTTCCAGAATCTCCTCTAAAGCATTCAGACAGTACTGATCATTATGGTACAATAAAACAAGTCTCAAGTCTGATATCAATAAATCAATAATTTATTCATCTAAAAAAAGTGTGTAAAAGTATAGACCTTTTGTTCACAAGGTATATATGAAGCACATTTATATTGAAGAATCTTTAACTCTTAACTTCTGTATTTTTTTTCCATTGATTTTTTTTTGTTTGTTTGTTTTTTGTTTTTTTATCAAAGTCTTTCTGAATGTGAGGTACCAGAGGCAGGATTAAAATTTATTTTGGAACTCCAGATAAGTTTTCCTCCATTTCACGCGGTTTCTGGCAGGGCTTCATTTCCCATATTCAGGATTTTTTTTTTTTTGTTTTTTTTACGGCTATTTATAGATATTTGTAAATGTGTGTATATATATAATATTTATATTTATATATATTTATATATTTTATATATAAAATGGAAAAACACAGCCAGTAAATGCTTTAAAAATTAGTTCATTGAGAAATGTACAACTTTTACAATTTTTTTTAAAAAAGTGATATATATTTCTATATACAAATACATTATTCTTTAATCTTTGTCACAGATCAGATTTTTTTTTTCCTTCCAGAACTGGCAAAAACTTTACAAGTCTGAATTTCTCAGAAATTTAGAACATTTCCAATGAAAATTAGAATGGATGTCTGTTGATGTGCAAATGGCATCCTTAACTTGTTCTGTGTCATAGTTTAAATAAAACAGCCATTTACTTCTCCCGTCTCCATGCTAAAACCAAATACTTCATTAAATAGTAAATGATGATGAAAAGAAAAAAAAAAAAATAACACATAAATATCTAGAAAGGATATATGGATTTGACAAAAGAGCTGCCTGAATATTTCATGCTTTGTATTGGATTGCCACTGAGCTTAGGTCTTCTGAAGTATTATCTACAGTCTTCGGAGTAGACATGTGGATTGCTTTCATATGCACGGTACATGAAACCTCAGAGTATTGTGTCAGCTTCTCCATTAAGTAAGCCACTTCAGCTAGGATTTCAGTTTTGGCAAGTTGACCAGTTACAACTAAACTTGTAGGTTCACTTGTTCAATTCCCAGTGGTAGGGTTATTGTTCCACAGCATTTGCTTTAAGAGGACATTACTGTGTGGCACAACAATGGCAATTCAATGTGAACATTACGCTGCCATCACCGGGATATATATTAATACAGCTCGACGTCCATGATGTAGATCGTACATATCGAATCAGGGGGGAGAGCATTCTGATGAGGATTCTGATTGTAGCTTGGGACTAATACTGTATTATCTGAGAAGATGGGGAAGCTTCAAAATTTAAGATCTACAAGGCAAACTGAGGAAATGTTTAAAAAAAAAAAAAATCTAAAAACAAAAAACCTAAACTCCTCCAAAAACATTGTGTGACAACAAACCCCAGATAGACACCGGTGGGAGTGGACACCCTTTATGAAAAATTCTATGGCAATACACAACCACTTTTAGCGTCCTTTTAAGTAATAGCCTCAAAACTAATTTGAGCAATAGATGGCTCTTAATTACCATTGCGTTATGTGCAGGTGTATGGCTTGTGATAGTGATCAGGCACATGATATGTACATGTGCAAGGTTGACTATATCCATGATATGGTCATTTGCAAGGCTTGTGATAGCCATCAGGCTCATGATATGGGCATGTGTATGGCTTGTAATAGCCATCAGATACGTGATATGCAAATGTGGATGACTACCAATATCTATAAAGTACATGATATGGTCATTTCCATTTCTCGTAACAGCAATCAGAGGCTCATAATACGGACATGTATATGGCTAGTGATAGCCATAGGGTTCATGATATGGGAATTTGTATGGATGGTAATAGTGATCAGGTATGGAATATGGGTATTTATATGAACGGCTGTAGTGATCAGGTTTGGGATATGGGCATTTGTATGAGCTATGGATATTTGTATGGGCATTTGTATGGATGGTAATAAACATCAGGTATGAGATATGGGTATTTGCATGGATGATCATAGTGATAAGGTACGGACTATGTGCATTTCCATGGTTCGTAATAGTAATCAGGTATGAGCTATGGATATTTGTATGGGCTGTGGGCATTTGTATGCATGGTAATAGTGATAAGGTACAGACTATGTGCATTTGTATTGATGGTAATAGTAATCAGGTATGGGATATGGGTACTTGTATGGATGGTAATAGTCATCAAATATAAGATATGGGCATTTGCATGGATATAGTCATCAGATATGGAATATGGATATTGTTATTGCTGGTATAAGCCATAAGGGCATTTGATCTTCTACTATAGGGTGAACAAGGCCTGTGGAATGTATTTAACACCATTAGGAAAACATAGCTACCTGATTGTCGCTTCCACGGAGATCAGAAATAGATTCACTTCTGACACGGCATAAACACTGAGAATCTGATTATGTGGCCTTAGCTTTGGCTACCGCATATACAGAATAATCATATACTGAATTGGGAATACTGACAAGTTTGGCACAAAAAAATAACTTTTCCTACGGTCAGAAGGCTACCAGTGAACAAATTCAGCAAAAGGGGGTTGAATCAAAGTGAAGTTGAATATGTAACACCACAAGCAAAAAATGGTGACATTGCAGGCCTATAAGAGAAGAGCCGGCTGATTTAGTGGCATAGAAGTGCTTTGAGAAGCTGATACAATATCTGAGCTCAACACGGTGCTATAAAGACCTCTGCACCTGTACTGTATATACTGGTCATGGTTTCTGCAGTGCTGCACTGTGTGTTTCAATCTATTCTGCGTTATTAGTGAATATATCATTGTATTGTTCCTTATCAAAGCTGCAGACGGCTTTGATCTATTGCTGGAGGGACAGGCTCCTTTGAAGTTGACCGACTCCTACCATGTATTGTTTTGCAGGAATATATTTCCCTGACTTGCTTCCACCCATATATTTTTTTATGGTCAGAAGACTGAATTTGCTTGTATCATTATTACTTAGTGTATATTTTTGTGTTGCACAGAAACAAGTGTTCCAGATGAAGTGCATTTCCTCCATGCAACAGGTCCAACAGCAGACTTTAAACACGGCAATCACAGGGCACTCTGAATTTTGGTCAAGGCGGGATGAATGTGCTCAGAGAATGTCCATGACCATGTTATACATTTGTGTGAGCACCGTGAAGTGAACAGGTAGGCATGACGTTCGGTCCTGAGTAGCTGGGTTACACGTCAACCATGAGAGGGCATTGTACTGCTCAAGCACAAACCTAGACAAGTAGAAAAGGACATATTACTACAAATCCTACACATGTATATCAAGTACAAGTGTGCATACAGTAGGACCATCTTTCTGCTGTAACAGTACGGGAGGGCGCAGTTACCTTAGAACATCTGATGTGGTTTTGGAATCCAAAGGATGAGGAACACGTTGTGAAGTGCGCGCAGGTATGAGGTCATCATTTTGAGATATAGAAATATGATGATGTAGTGAAGCCTGTAATCAAATGGTCTAGTTATTTTCCAAAAACACAATAGATAAACATTTATACTGAGTCTTTACATTATATAATTATTGCTTAGAACATATATTACAGGCCTCTTTGTTTCTACAACATTTGAATGCATGGAAAGTATGTTTTTCTAAATCCTTAGGGCTCAAGGCCATTGATGAACAAACAAATTGGAAAGCAAAGGTGGCATCTTTACCTTTAAAAATAAGGGACATTGGTTTTGCGCTTGTGGGCACGATGACCAAAACCATTCAGGCAAGTTTTCAGCTTTGGCTGTGGAGACATAGTAACCAAGAGCCAAAGGTTGTTGCTTCAGTTCTTCTGGAGTCTCCCTAGAAAGGAGCCTTTCTCCTTGCCCCTAAAATAAAATTAAAATGACCATGAGTAAGCACAAAGATGGAAAACCACGCAATACAAAATCAGCCAACTGGCATGTGTAACTGATAGCAATCCTATTCTGAATAATTTCAGCACGACCAGCATAATCTCTTCATGCTGCACTGGTTTTATTTCTTTCTTCAGATAAGGACACCCCTCATTCTGTAGTAACCTGCTCATTTTGCATCCTGGTAGGTTCTTTACAGTATGCCAGCAGAAAGGACTAAAACTGGCCCTACACCATCAGTACCCAAGGTTCATATGTTCTAAATGGAGAAACAGGAAAGTAGATATCAGACACCTCACCTCACATGGTGGCTGTTTGAATTAAATTGTAACATACCCGTAAATATTAGTCAGGTAGTGCCACTAAAATTGCCAGTTTTAGCAAATATTAAAAGTGTTATCCACTGCCATTGTTATATCCAGTGATCCCGCTTCACTGTCCTCTCCTTTGGACAAGACAGACATCCAGAAGAAGTGAGAAAAGCTGCAGCTCTCATCCTTCAGATGTCAATTCCCTCCGAAGGAGGGGACAGTGCAGTGGTCGCTGATTGGTGGGGACCGTGTGACATTACCATGACAGTGAACAACCCTGGGAGAACTGGTATCGGAACAGCTACAACACTGCTGCCACAAGAGGCAAGAATTATTATTATACATGGGGGAACATACTGAGTGAGACAACCCCTCTAGTCTAATGTACATGGCCGGATGAGATCACTAACATAAGAACATTCGGAATAGCATACACTATTTTGCACATTCGTCGTCTTCCTGTGGGTAACACTACAGTACATTACCCACTATTTAATGCCCTGGGGTGACTTCTATAGTACTCACTGCTGTGCTGAGAAGAGGCCATATATGTAAGCACATTACTTCTCAAATTGGGAAATATCCAGCAAACCAAAGCCAACCAAATTACTTCTCAGTGAATAGCAATGGATCTCATACATTTTCAAGATATCTACACACAGATGTGTATATTGTCTAATGGATTTCAGCAAAAACAAAAGAATTAGTTCACGGAACCCTGGTCCAGTGGCCAGTTTTAGTAGTCCGTGCCTTCAAGACCTGCACTTCTTTTCACTTTATTGGTTACATTCTATACAGAATTTCTATAAATGCCAGTCTAGAGACATTTGTTTGGCCAACATACCCGACTATGTTGGAAGTGTGAGCCACCTCCAATGCCTGTTGGAGATCCCGGGGAGGAGTTTGGAGGAGAATGCAGATTCCCTTGGATTAAAATTCCCAAGTCATTTTCCATGTCAGGCATGTCCGGGAACGGCAGATCAAACATATCATCTGAAACCACAAAATTCACCAGATGTCAGAACAAAACATTCATGTAGATGGATGCTGCGCTGATCTATATACAAACTCCTCGGGTAAAGTTCCTACAAGGGTAGATGTAATAGCCCATGTACAAGGGTGCACAACCTGTAGCCCTCAATGCCGGGGTCTTGACTATAAACTACATTGGAGAAAACTGAATCCATTGTATATCTCCCTTTGTGGATAGCGAATGGGAGCGAAGATGTATATCCTCATCATACATGGGAATCCTAAAAATGTAATCTGTAGTTTTTACATATGTTAGGCTATGATGTTTTATTACGGCCCACGGGGCTGGTTCAATTTAATATTCTGTCCCCTGGCACCCCTTCCCACCCTTCCCCCCCCCCAACCAAAAAGAAAAAAAAAAAGCTGCGCACCCCTGACCCAGTAGAAACAAACTTCAAAATAAACTGGTATAAAATAACTAGTATCAACCATCAGTGTAATCGAGGCTACAAACTAATGGTAAACATAGGTTAATGGTCACCTCCTTGATGGGTACAATTAATAGCAGGAATGTCAAACAGAAAGGACCATTAACAGTTATGTACAACACTGGTGTGGAGTATAATGAAGTATTCACAAATGTTTAATGGCTAATTTAGCAAATTGCTCTGAAGGGCAAATGAAAAACAGTAGAAAAGAGAATTGCATTAACAGTTTATATAGGTCATGTTATATTGTGCAGTAATAATAACCGCAAACACGTGATTAATAGAAATTAACTTGATGACTATTAAACAGTGTGGCACTGCTAATCTTATTAGGGGGGCCTTAAAGGGAACCTGTCACCAGTTTTATGGCCTAGAAGCTGCGGCCACCACCAGTGCGCTCTTATATATACAGCATGTTAGAATGCGGTATATAAGAGCCCAGGCCGCTGTGAGAACAAACACCTTAAAATACTCACCTAAACCGGTCACTGCGGTGCTGGTTGGCCAACGCTGTTCTCCGGGACCGGCTCCTCCTCTCTCGGCCATCTTGCTCCTCCGTCTTCTGAAGTCTGTGTGCATGACACGTCCACGTCACACACACACACACACACACACACACACACACTCGCCGGCACCGAGGTCCTGCGCAGGCGCACTTTAATCTGCCCTGCTCAGGGCAGATCAAAGTATTGTAGTGCGCCCGTGCAGAACCTCAGTGCCGTCAGTACTGACAGCCGCCACTCACAGTTCTATTAGCAGTGACTGAAGCCACACAGACATGTCTCTATGACTGAAAGCTGCTGGCTGCTTGGAAGGATAAAGTACCGTATTTTTCGTTTTATAACACGCACCCCAAATTTGAAGTAAATTAAAATGAGGGCCCGTCTTATAATCCTAGTGCATGTTATATTAGCTCACCAGGGGTGAGCAACATTGGTGGAGCAGCTCAGGAAGGTCACAGGAGGCTGCGGGCTCAGAGGAATGGGTGTCGTAGCTCAGGAGGGTTGATAATGCTGCGGGCTCAGAGGAGGAGAGGGGGGGGGGGTCACAGCTCAAAAGGTTCAGTGTGCAGAGGATCTGCGATACTGGGGTCTCATGGAGTCTCACGGCAGAGACCGCCATTGATCTGCCGGCGGACTGCAGACTCCATTGAATCACCGGCCATTGACGAGATGGACTTTAAGAAAAAGGCCGAGGAGGTGGCACGTGCGCAGATTGGCCAACGTGGCCATTTTCTTGAAGTCCATCGCGTCAACCGCCGGCGATTGAAAGCAGTCCGCAGATCAATAGCGCCCGCCACCACGATACCCCATAAACCCACAGTATCGCTGACCCTCTGCTGCCGCACACTGACCCTCTTGAGCCGTGACACCCCCTCTTCTGAACTCGCCGGCAGATCAATGGCGCCCGCCGCCGTGACACCCCATGAGCCCGCAGTATCGCCAACCATCTACTGACACACACTGACCACCCTGAACAGCTCCACTTGCAATGACACCCCCTCTGAGCCCTCCGTATCGATGACACTAAGCTATATGCAGTTTGTAAAATGTACACCCATCCCCCCCCCAATCTGGGGGGTGAAAAGTCTGTCTTTCAAACAAGAAAATATGGTACACATTTTCATCTGGGAGCCAAACTTTCAGTACAATGGTCGGGCATCTTCCTAACACAATTTACATGTAGATTAACCCTATATCTCCAGGTTACTACTATCCAACCTAACATATTCCCTTAAAATAACACCTGTACATGGTAGCATAGCTGCTGCACCTAGAAGTTTCTTACAGAGTACGTGTAATAGAATTTTAGTCTTCTAATGTCTGACTTACTCCAATATTGATCTGACAATGCAATAATAATAATAGCTTGGATGATTGTAAAGCCCAAACAAAACAAAAAATCTAGAAAGTTACGGATAACTAGAGTTCATGTTTTTACAGACCGATTGTGCATGGAAAAGAAGGGAATTTTGTTACTTACCGTAAATTCCTTTTCTTCTAGCTCCAATTGGGAGACCCAGACGATTGGGTGTATAGCTAATGCCTCCGGAGGCCACACAAAGTATTACACTAAAAAGTGTAAGGCCCCTCCCCTTCTGCCTATACACCCCCCGTGGGATCACGGGCTGCTCAGTTTTAGTGCAAAAGCAAGAAGGAGGAAAGCCAATAACTGGTTAAACAAATTCAATCCGAAGGAACATCGGAGAACTGAAACCATTCAACATGAACAACATGTGTACCCGAACAAACCAAAAATCCCGAAGGAAACAGGGGCGGGTGCTGGGTCTCCCAATTGGAGCTAGAAGAAAAGGAATTTACGGTAAGTAACAAAATTCCCTTCTTCTTCGGCGCTCCATTGGGAGACCCAGACGATTGGGACGTCCAAAAGCAGTCCCTGGGTGGGTAAATTAATACCTCAAGTTTGGACTGTAAAAACAGCCCTTCCCTACATGGAGGCAACCGCCGCCTGCAGGACTCTTCTACTTAGGCTGGCATCCGCCTAAGCGTAGGCATGCACCTGATAACGCTTGGTGAAGGTGTGCAGACTCGCCCAGGTAGCCGCCTGGCACACCTGCTGAGCCGTAGCCTGGTGCCGTAATGCCCAGGACGCACCCACGGCTCTGGTAGAATGGGCCTTCAGCCCTGATGGAACCGGAAGCCCAGCAGAACGGTAGGCTTCAAGGATTGGTTCCTTGATCCATCGAGCCAGGGTGGATTTGGCAGCCTGCGACCCCTTGCGCTGACCAGTGACAAGGACAAAGAGTGCATCCGATCGGCGCAGGGGCGCCGTGCGGGAAATGTAGATTCTGAGTGCTCTTCACCAGATCCAACAATGCAAATCCATTTCATATCGATGAAATGGATAAGGACAAAAGGAAGGTAAGGAGATATCCTGATTGTGATGAAAAGGGGATACCACCTTAGGGAGAAACTCCGGAATCGGGCGCAGCACTACCTTGTCTTGGTGAAACACCAGGAAGGGAGCTTTGGATGACCGCGCTGCTAGCTCGGACACTCTCCGAAGAGACGTGACCGCTACCAGAAAGGCCACTTTCTGTGAAAGTCGAGAAAGTGAAACATCCCTCAGAGGCTCGAAGGGCGGCTTCTGGAGAGCAATTAGTACCCTGTTCAGATCCCATGGGTCTAACGGCCTCAGTACGGAGGGACAATGTGACAAACCCCCTGCAGGAACGTGCGTACCTGAGGAAGTCGTGCTAGGCGCTTCTGAAAGAATACAGACAGCGCTGGAACTTGTCCTTTAAGGGAGCCGAGCAACAAACCTGTTTCCCAACCAGATTGCAGGAAGGAAAGAAAAGTAGGCAATGCAAATGGCCAGGGAGACACTCCCTGAGCAGAGCCCTAAGGTAAGAATATCTTCCACGTCCAGTGGTAGATCTTGGCAGACGTCGGCTTCCTAGCCCGTCACATGGTGGCAATGACGTCATGAGATAATCCTGAAGACGCTAGGATCCAGGACTCAATGGCCACCCAGTCAGGTTCAGGGCCGTAGGATTCAGATGGAAAACGGCCCTTGGGACAGTAAGTTTGGCCGGTCTGGTAGTGCCCACGGCTGGCCGACCGTGAGATGCCACAGATCCGGGTACCACGACCTCCTCTGCCAGTCTGGGGCGACGAGGATGGCGCGGCGGCAATCGGAGCTGATCTTGCGTAGCACTCTGGGCAACAGTGCCAGAGGGGGAAACACATAGGGTAGCTGGAACTGCGACCCATCCTGAACTAAGGCGCCTGCCGCCAGAGCTCGTTGATCGTAAGACCACACCATGAAACTCGTGACCTTGGTGTTGTGCCTAGACGCCATTAGGTCGACGTCCGGCCTCCCCCGAAGGCCCCAGATTTCCTGAAACACGTCCGGGTGCAGAGACCATTCCCCTGCGTCCATACCCTGGCGACTGAGGAAGTCTGCTTCCCAGTTTTCTACGCCCGGGATGTGAACTGCGGATATGGTGGATGCTCTGTCTTCCACCCACATCAGAGTCCGCCGGACTTCTTGGGAGGCTTGCCGACTGCGTATTCTGCCTTAGTGGTTGATGTATGCTACCGCTGTGGAGTTGTCCGACTGAACTCGGATCTGTTTGCATTCCAGCCACTGCTGGAAGGCTTGCAGGGCAAGATACACTGCTTAGATTTCCAGAACATTGATCTGAAGGGTGGACTCCTGCTGAGTCCACGTACCCTGAGCCCTGTGGTGGAGAAAGACTATTCTCCACCATGACAGACTCACGTCTGTCGTGACCACCGTCCAGGATGGGGGTAGGAAGGACCTTCCTTTTGACAATGAGGTGGGAAGAAGTCCCCACTGAAGAGAGTCCTTGACCGTCTGAGAAAGGGAGACGTTCCTGTCTAGGAACGTCGACTTCCCATCGCTTTGGCGGAGAATGTCCCATTGAAGTGGACGCAGATGAAACTGCGCGAAAGGGACTGCCTCCATTGCTGCTACCATCTTCGCTAGGAAGTGCATGAGGCGTCTTAAGGGGTGTGACTGGCCTTGAAGGAGAGACTGCACCCCCGTCTGTAGTGAACGCTGTTTGTCCAGCGGAAGCTTCACTATCGCTGAGAGAGTATAAAACTCTATGCCAAGATATGTCAGTGATTGGGTCGGTGTCAGATTTAACTTTGAAAAGTTGATGATCCACCCGAAACTCTGGAGAGTCTCCAGCGCAACGTTCAGGCTGCGTTGGCATGCCTCTTGAGAGGGTGCCTTGACAAGTAGATCGTCCAAGTAAGGGATCACAGAGTGACCCTGAGAGTGCAGGACTGCTACCACTGCTGCCATGACCTTGGTGAAAACCCGTGGGGCTGTCGCCAGACCTAAGGGCAGGTCTACGAACTGAAGATGCTCGTCTTCTATAACGAATCGCAGCAAACGCTGGTGCTCTGGAGCAATCGGCACGTGGAGATAAGCATCCTGATGTCTCTTGATGCTAGGAAATCTCCTTGAGACCTTGAGGCAATGACGGAGCGGAGGGATTCCATCCGGAACCGCCTGGTTTACACTGCTTTTTGAGCAGTTTTAGGTCTAGAACGGAACGGAAGAGCCGTCCTTTTTTGGCACCACAACCAGATTGGAGTAAAAACCGTGACCTTGTTCCTGAAGAGGAACAGGGATTATCACTCCTTCTGCCTGCAGAAGAGCATCGGCTCGGTCGAGAGGTGGGGAAGTTCTGAAGAATCGAGCCGGAGGACGAGAACAAAACTCTATCCTGTACACGTGAGACAAAATGTCTCTCACCCACCGGTCTTTGACCTGTGGCAGCTAAATGCCGCCAAAGCGGGAGAGTCTGCCACCGACCGCGGATGCGGAGAGAGAGGGCTGAAAGTCATGAGGAAACCGCCTTAGTAGCGGTTCCTCCGGCTGCCTTCTTTGGGCGTGATTGAGCCCGCCAGGAGTCTGAGCCCCTCTGAGCCTTTTGAGTCCTTTTGGACTAGGAAAATTGGGACCAGCCCGAGCCTGGAAAGGACCGAAACGTCGACTGTCCTTCCTTGGGTTTTGTTTGATCTGGGCTGGTGTAAGGAAGAATCCTTACCCTTGGCCTGTTTAATGATTTCATCCAATCGCTCAGCCAACAGTCTGTCACCAGATAATGGCAAACTGGTTAAGCCCTTTTTGGAAGCAGGAGCTGCCTTCCATTCCCTTAACCCCAAGGGTCTGCGCAAAATCACGGAGTTGGCGTACGCCACCGGCGTACGGCTCGTAGAGTCCAGGACAGCATGAATAGCGTAAGTCGCAATGCATGCGAGGTTAAGGACGCCACCTGCGGCACAGATGTACGTGTGACAGTGTCTATCTGCGCAAGACCAGCTGAAATAGCTTGGAGTGCCCATACGGCTGCGAATGCCGGAGCAAACGACACGCCGATAGCTTCACAGACAGATTTCAACCAGAGGTCCATCTGTCTGTCAATGGCATCTTTAAGTGAAGTCCCATCTTCCACTGCAACTATGGAGGATGGCGCGGCGGAGAAAAGCTTGTCTGGATAAGCGTAGTGTTTCTGGACTGCTCCTCTGAGTCAGAGAGGCCCAAAAAGTACTGAATTTACGCTTGGGATACCTGAAATGGAATTTCTCCTGCTGAAGCTGCCTCCTCCACTGGAGGGGCTGAGGGAGAAATATCCACCAGTGTATTGATGGGCGCTATGAGATCATTCACCATGGCGTCCCATTAGGAGCATCCAGAATGAAAGCGGTCTCAGGATCAGAAACCTGATCAGCTACCTCATCATACAGAGAATCCTCTCGCTGAGACCCTGACCAGTGTGTGAAGTCGAGGGTCTCTCCCAGCGAGCTCGCTTAGGCTGTCTGGGACTGTCGTCCGTGTCAGAGCCTTCAGTCTGGGATGTATGGGACCCCCTTGGAGCACGGATTAGTTCCAACTGAGGGAGACCGGGGAGCCTTGATTCAACAATGCCCATGGTCTGAGTCACCGCCCTGGACTGCAAAGTTGCTAGAATTTTGTTCATAGTCCAAGACATTTTATCAGCAAAAAAAAAAAAAAAAAAAACTGCAAACTCTGTCCTGGACAGTTTCACAGGTGGCCCTCTCTGGGCCACCACTAGCAGAGACTCTACCCATTAGGGGTTAGTGGAACCTGCCGGTAAAACAGCCTCACGTGCGGTACAGACAGCATAGAAAGCCTGTGCCTTGGCCCCCTTGCTCTATGCTGACGACATGCTGTTGTCTCCTCAGAGCTATCTAGGGGTATATCGCCAAGAAGCGACCGTACAGCCACAAGTCTCAGCCGCGCCGCAGCCTCCAGCGCGGCAGTTTCCCACAGATAAACTCACTCAGCTAAGCTGCAGTGAGTATAGTCCAAGCGCGCAGCGCTGTTGTCCTCGGCGCACTAACACGCCCAGCAATGCTGGCGTGTGTCTGTGTATGGTCTTGCAAATATAAGTACAAGGATAAAGTACACAAAAAAACACTGTGGCAATAGTGGGGTCAGCACCAAGGTGCTGCTTACCGCCCGCATAAGCGGGTAAGTGGTCGCCAGAATCCCTTTGCTGGGTCTCCCAGAGCCTGTGTCCGTTCTCCAGCTTAGATTGCCTGCAGGAATGGCTGCCGGCGTCCTGTGAAGAGGGGCGGGCCGTGGGCGTGCCCCAGACAAGAGCGGGAAACTGGCGTCCCCCTGTGCCCAGTGAGAGGGCTGGAGTATGTAAATAAGACTCCAGCCCTCGGCGCTGATCATTGTACAGCGTCTCGCCCCTTCCCTGACTGGCAGGGTTGGGGGCGGGAACGAAACGTAACTAGGCCGCAAAAGCCGGGGACTAGATTAATAAGCGCTGCCGTCGTAAAAGCACGGCAGCGCGAAAGTCCCCGGCGCACCACAAGTCTCAGCCGCGCCGCAGCTTCAGCAGCGGCTGGCGCGGTAGTTCCCGACACATAAACTCACTCAGCTAAGCTGCAGTGAGTAAAGCCCAAGCGCGCAGCGCTACTGTCCCCGGCGCACTAACACACCCAGCAACGCTGGAGTGTGTCTGTGCATAGACTGTACGGGGACACAGAGTACCTTAACGTTGCAGGGCCTGTCCCTGACGATACTCCGCTCCATTCCAGCAGGATCTCCGGGTCTGTGGATGGAGCCCGGCCTCAGAGCCTGGAGGCCGGTAAGATCCCACTTCACCAGAGCCCTCAGGGGGATGGGGAAGGAAAGCAGCATGTGGGCTCCAGCCTCCGTACCCGCAATGGGTACCTCAACCTTAACAAACACCGCCGACAAGAGTGGGGTGAGAAGGGAGCATGCTGGGGGCCCTAGTATGGGCCCTCTTTTCTTCCATCCGACATAGTCAGCAGCTGCTGCTGACTAAAACAGTGGAGCTATGCGTGGATGTCTGACCTCCTTCGCACAAAGCTTGAAAACTGAGCAGCCCGTGATCCCACGGGGGGTGTATAGGCAGAAGGGGAGGGGCCTTACACTTTTTAGTGTAATACTTTGTGTGGCCTCCGGAGGCAGTAGCTATACACCCAATCGTCTGGGTCTCCCAATGGAGCGCCGAAGAAAACAGTTTAATAGTTACAAACTAGCATACAACTCAAATACCTGTCACTGCTTGCCGGACTTGTGCTCGGGTGCATGAAACACAAGAAGGGTGTAACTAAGTAGTCTACAGGTTGTGTCACAAATACTTACCATTATTAAAACCATCTTCATGTGGATAATGACTAGGAGCAACCTGGACTGTAGCTGAAGTTGGAAACACTAAGATGTGGGTGCAAGATGCGTCTTGTGGGGTGCTGAGCTGAGACGTCTGCAGATTCAAGGCTGTGCTGCGACCAAAGACAGATCCCATGGTAACTGCATCTGTGGTGGAAATGCATTAGAATTAGGCTGAATGTCGCAAGCAATGTATGACTAAAGTAGAACAATGTACACCAAAATATCTATTAGCAAGTCTATGTACTGCAAACTAAAAGGTCTTCCTTTTTACATAAATTACTAATACATATAACAGTCATAAATGAAAAGGGTTGAGAAAATTAAGTATTCCTCCCAGAAATGTATTGCAATTACACGTTTTGTTGCAGATGTTCATTTCCTTTGTGTGTATTGGAACACAAAAAAAAAAAAAAAAACCTGAGGAAAAAGGCAAATTGGAAATAATTACACACAACTCCAACAATAGGCATCCTCAACTTTATATTTGGTTGCATGCCCATTGGAATAAATAACTGCAATCTTTCGCTTCCCATAATCAACAGGTTTCTTTCACCTCTTCTGGCATTTTGGACCACTCTTCTTTTGCAAACTGCTCCAAGTCTCTCATATTTGAAGGGTGTCTTCTCCCAACAGCAATTTTAAGATGTCTCCAGCACTTTGTTTCCATCCATTTCTGGGGGCTTCTTGAAGTATGTTTGGGGTCATTGCCCTGCTAGAAGATCCAAGACCTCAGACACAAATTCAGCTCCTTAGGTAATCTTCAGATTTCATGATGCCTTGCACACAGTCAAGGTGCCCAGTGCCAGAGGCAGGAAAACCATCTCAAAACATCTTTGAAGATTTTAGATAACAATAGAATTATGCAATTTACCAAAAAGCTCTATCTTGGTCTCATCTGTCCACAAGATGCTTTCCCAGAAGGATTTTGATTTACATACATTTTGGCAAACTGCAGTCTACCTTTTTTTTATGTCTGTGTCAGCAGTGGGGTACTCACGGGTCTCCTGCCATAGCGTTTCATTTCATTCACATGTTGATAGTTTGCACTGACAATGATGCACCCTGAGCCTGCAGGACAGGTTGAATATCTTTGGAACTTTGTTGGGGTTGTATGTTCACCATCGAGACTATCCTGCGTTGCAACCTTTCATCAATTTTTCTCGGCTATCCACACCCAGGGAGATTAGCTACAGTACCATGGGTTGTAAGCGTCTTGATTATGTTGGGCACCGTGAACATAAAGATCTCCAGAGATGGACTTGTAACCTTGACATTGTCGATATTTTTTCAACAATTTTGGCTCTCAAGTCCTCAATTTTCTTCATCTCTTTCTGTTCTCCATGCCTAGTGTGGCACACACAAACACAATGAAAAGCTTGAGTCACCTTCTCCTTTTATATGGTTTCAGGTGTGATTTTCATATTGCCCACACCGGTTACTTGCGACAGGTGAGTTTGAATGAGCATCACGTGCTTGAAACAAAGTTTGTTTACTTACAATTTTGGAAAGGTGCCAATTTTTGTCTGGCCATTTTTTTTTTGCAGTGAAATTATGTCCAATTTAACTTTTTTTTAACTCTTATTTTGTGTTGTTCCAATACAGACAAAAAAAAACAAAACCAAACATGTGTATGACAAAACATGTCTAAATCCAATAATTTTCTAGGAGAGATTACGCATTTTCTAGAACAATTTCAGGGGTACCAACTTTCAGCCATGACTATAAAAACACACACACACACACACACACACACACACACACACACACACACACACACACACACACACACACACGCTGGAGGAGGTAGCAGTCAAATTGGGAGCTTATTTTGACAAATTGTTAAAAAAAATAAATAATGGCAGTAAAAAAATTCGATATGAGCTTTGTGAAAAGGAAATTTTGCTAAAGATGCACGAGACCGAGGATTTACAGACGTTTGTATTCAGAGAGGTTTGTATTGTTCGTATTTATAGGAAGAAATAAAAAAAAATAAGTGAGGGGAATGATGGAGAATACAAAACCGTGACATTTACCTGGCATCACATTGAAAGATCCTTGTGGCTCCATTGCTACAAGGCAGGCACTCAGAATAGATGGCGAGTCTGCGGCAGATATACCACACATCCTACATGCCTCTTTTAGCTGACGGCTAATATTCTGTAGTGAGCATTCTCCCAGCAAAATACTCCAGTCTGCAATACACATTGAAAGTATTAAAATGAAATCGTATATGACGTTTTACAACACACGACATTACATTGAACCATGTACCTTTTAGCTCGCCATGCCCCAGTCTTCCGAGGCGACCAATTACAACTCTCCAGGGCAAAGAGGTCATCTGCAATAGTCCCACACACCACTCCCACAATTTTTGCAATCCAATTTTCCGTGCTGAAACTTTGCTTCTTCGGAACCTAAGAAAGTAGAGACAATAGCTATACCATCAAATCCCCCACAGTAACAAGGATGTAAAAGCTGAAGTCCTAGATTGTAGACTTTTTACCAGCACAGGTATCTGAGCCAGATATGTAAAGTTCTTTTTGATTAATTGAATTAATTATTTTGATAAATGAAGAATTTTAAACTAAATAGCTGTAAAATGTGTCATAAGCAGGCATGTAACCCAGTATAGTGCTTACATATACTGCCAACGTTCATTAAATCAATACAACTACACACACCTGGAAGGCAATGACCAGTTTCTTACCTATTGGGCACATGGATATTGACTACGCAGGTCTCCAGTAGCTCTCCCTGTAAGTCAGTGCAAGAAGCCAGGAGCCAGCGTTGGTCGTGGGACAAGCAATATCCTACAAATAATACGTTGTACTTCTGCCCAGCCTCTCCAAAGGTTTCTCCCTGTTCTGTCTGCTTGTCTTTTGTGGGGGCAAGCAGAAATGGTGGCGAGTACAGTTGTCCTGGGATTGGATGCTGTAGAAATTAAAATGACGATAAGAACATTTTAAAGAAGGGAATTTTGTTTACTTACCGTAAATTCCTTTTCTTCTAGCTCCTATTGGGAGACCCAGACAATTGGGTGTATAGCTTCTGCCTCTGGAGGCCACACAAAGTAATTACACTTTAAAAAGTGTAACCCCTCCCCTCTGCTATACACCCTCCCGTGCATCACGGGCCCCTCAGTTTTGGTGCCAAAGCAGGAAGGAGGAAACCTATAAATTGGTCTAAGGTAAATTCAATCCGAAGGATGTTCGGAGAACTGAACCATTAACCAAAAGAACAATTGAACATGAACAACATGTGTACACAAAAGAACAACCAGCCCGAAGGGAACAGGGGCGGGTGCTGGGTCTCCCAATAGGAGCTAGAAGAAAAGGAATTTACGGTAAGTAAACAAAATTCCCTTCTTCTTTGTCGCTCCATTGGGAGACCCAGACAATTGGGATGTCCAAAAGCAATCCCTGGGTGGGTAACAGAATACCTCGATAAAAAGAGCCGGAACCGGCCCCCTTTTACAGGTGGGCAATTGCCGCCTGAAGGACTCGCCTACCTAGGCTAGCCTCTGCCGAAGCATAGGCATGCACCTGATAGTGTTTTGTGAAGGTGTGCAGACTCGACCAGGTAGCCGCCTGACACACCTGCTGAGCTGTAGCCTGGTGCCGCAAAGCCCAGGACGCGCCTACGGCCCTGGTAGAATGGGCTTTTAGCCCTGAAGGAATCTGAAGCCCCGATGAACGGTAGGCTTCAAGAATCGGTTCCTTGATCCACCTAGCCAAGGTTGACTTGGAAGCCTGAGACCCCTTACGCTGGCCAGCGACAAGGACAAAGAGCGCATCCGAACGGCGCAGGGGCGCCGTGCGAGAAATGTAGATTCTGAGTGCTCTCACGAGGTCTAACAAGTGCAAATCCTTTTCACATTGGTGAACTGGATGAGGGCAAAAAGAAGGCAAGGAGATATCCTGATTGAGATGAAAAGGGGATACCACCTTGGGGAGAAATTCCGGGACCGGACGCAGGACCACCTTATCCTGGTGAAAGACCAGGAAGGGGACTTTGCATGACAGCGCTGCTAGCTCAGACACTCTCCTAAGTGAAGTGACTGCCACTAGGAAGGCCACTTTCTGTGAAAGGCGAGATAGAGACATCTCCCGCATCGGCTCGAAAGGTGGCTTCTGGAGAGCCGTCAGCACCTTGTTAAGATCCCAGGGTTCTAGCGGACGCTTGTAAGGTGGGACTATGTGGCAAACTCCCTGCAGGAACGTGCGGACCTGCGAGAGTCTGGCTAGACGCTTTTGAAAAAACACTGAAAGCGCCGACACTTGTCCCTTGAGAGAGCCGAGAGACAAGCCCTTGTCCAATCCTGATTGAAGAAAGGAAAGAAAAGTGGGCAATGCAAACGGCCAGGGAGCAAAACCCCGATCCGAGCACCAGGCTAAGAAGATCCTCCAAGTCCTGTGGTAGATCTTGGCGGACGTTGATTTCCTGGCCTGTCTCATGGTGGCAATGACATCTTGAGATAACCCTGATGACGCTAGGAGCCAAGACTCAATGGCCACACAGTCAGGTTGAGGGCCGCAGAATTCAGATGGAAAAATGGCCCTTGAGACAGCAAGTCTGGTCGGTCTGGGAGTGCCCACGGTTGCCCCACCGTGAGGTGCCACAGATCCGGGTACCACGACCTCCTCGGCCAGTCTGGAGCGACGAGGATGGCGCGGCTGCAGTCGGACCTGATCTTGCGTAACACTCTGGGCAGTAGTGCCAGAGGGGGAAATACATAGGGTAGGCGAAACTGCGACCAGTCCTGAACTAACGCATCTGCCGCCAGCGCCCTGTGATCCCGAGACCGTGCCATGAATGCCGGGACTTTGTTGTTGTGCCGAGACGCCATTAGATCGACGTCCGGCGTTGCCAGCGGCAACAGATCTCTTGAAACACATCCGGGTGAAGAGACCATTCCCCTGCGTCCATGCCCTGGCGACTGAGAAAGTCTGCTTCCCAGTTTTCTACGCCCGGGATGTGAACTGCGGAGATGGTGGAGGCTGTGGCTTCCGCCCACAGCAGAATCCGCCGAACTTCTTGGAATCCTTGACGACTGCGTGTGCCGCCCTGGTGGTTGATGTATGCGACCGCCGTGGCGTTGTCTGATCGTATTCGGATCTGTCTGCCCTCCAGCCACCGCTGGAATGCCTGTAGGGCTAGATACACTGCCCTTATCTCCAGAACATTGATCTGCAGGGAGGACTCCGTCGGAGTCCAGGTTCCCTGAGCCCTGTGGTGGAGGAAGACCGCTCCCCACCCTGACAGGCTCGCGTCTGTCGTGACCACAGCCCAGGATGGGGGCAGGAAGGATTTTCCGTCCAACAAAGAAGTGGGAAGAAGCCACCACTGAAGGGAGGTATTGGCTGCTCTTGACAGGGAAACGTTCCTGTCGAGGGACGTCGACCTCTTGTCCCATTTGCGGAGAATGTCCCACTGAAGTGGACGCAGATGAAACTGCGCAAAGGGAACTGCTTCCATTGCTGCCACCATCTTCCCTAGGAAGTGCATAAGGCGTCTCAACGAGTGAGACTGACCCCGAAGAAGAGATTGGACCCCTGTCTGTAGTGAACGCTGTTTGTCAGCGATAGTGAATCTTCCGCTGGACAGAGTATGAAACTCCATCCCGAGGTAAGTCAGGGATTGGGTCGGTGTCAATTTTGACTTTGGGAAATTGATGATCCACCCGAACCTCTGGAGAGTCTCCAGGGCAATGGTCAGGCTGTGCTGGCAAGCCACCCAGGAGGGTGCCTTGACTAGGAGATCATCTAAGTAAGGGATCACCGAGTGGCCCTGAGAGTGTAGGACCGCCACCACTGTTGCCATAATCTTGGTGAAGACCCGTGGGGCTGTCGCCAAGCCGAAAGGCAGTGCCACGAACTGAAGGTGTTCGTCCCCAATGGCGAAACGCAAGAAGCGTTGATGTTCGGGTGCGATCGGCACATGGAGATAAGCATCCTTGATGTCTATTGATGCTAGGAAGTCTCCTTGTGACATTGAGGCGATGACCGAGCGGAGAGATTCCATCCGAAACCTCCTGGTGCTGACATGCTTGTTGAGCAGTTTGAGGTCTAGAACGGGACGGAAAGATCCGTCCTTTTTTGGCACCACGAACAAGTTGGAGTAGAAGCCGTGACCATGGTCCTGAGGGGGAACGGGAATCACCACTCCTTCTGCCTTCAGAGCATTCACCGCCTGAAAAAGTGCAGCGGCTCGCTCTGGGGGCGGAGATGTTGTGAAGAAACGAGTTGGAGGACGAGAGCTGAACTCTATCCTGTAACCGTGAGACAGAATGTCTCTCACCCATCGGTCTTGGACATGTGGCCACCAGGCGTCGCAAAAGCGGGAGAGCCTGCCACCGACCGAGGATGCGGTTTGGGGAGGCCGAGAGTCATGAAGAGGCCGCCTTGGTGGCGGTGCCTCCGGCGGTCTTTTTAGGCCGTGACTTAGACCGCCATGCAGAAGGGTTCCTCTGGCCCTTCTCCGACCTGTTTGACGTGGAGGAATGTGGCTTGGCCGAGGGTCGAAAAGGACTGAAACCTCGATTGAAACTTTCGCTGTTGAGGTTTGTTTTGTTTAGACTGGGGTAAGGACGAGTCCTTTCCCTTGGATTGTTTAATAATTTCGTCCAATTGCTCGCCAAACAAACGGTCGCCAGAAAATGGCAAACCGGTTAAGAATTTCTTGGAGGCAGAGTCTGCCTTCCATTCACGTAGCCACATGGCTCTGCGGACTGCCTCCGAATTGGCGGATGCTACCGCTGAACGGCTCACCGAGTCCAGGACGGCGTTCATGGCGTAGGACGAAAAAGCCGACGCCTGAGAAGTCAGAGACACAACCTGCGGAGTAGCGGTGCGTGTGACCGCAGTAATCTCAGACAGACAAGCTGAGATAGCTTGGAGCGCCCACACTGCCGCGAATGCCGGAGCAAAATATGCTCCTATGGCTTCATAGATGGATTTCATCATGAGCTCTATCTGCCTGTCAGTGGCATCCTTGAGCGATGAGCCATCTGCCACTGAAACCACAGATCTGGCCGCCAGCCTAGAGACTGGAGGATCCACTTTTGGACAATGAGCCCAACCCTTCACTACTTCCGGGGGGAAGGGATAACGTGTGTCATTAAGGCGCTTAGTAAAACGCTTGTCCGGGTATGCTCTGTGCTTCTGGACAGCATCCCTGAAATTAGAGTGATCGACAAAGGCACTCCGTGGACGTTTGGGAAACCTAAACTGGTGTTTCTCCTGCTGTGAAACCGCCTCCTCCACAGTTGGAGTTGGAGGAGAAATTTCTAGCACCTGGTTGATGGACGCTATAAGGTCATTTACTATGGCGTCCCCTTCAGGTGTATCTAGATTGAGAGCACCGTCAGGGTCTGAGCCCTGAGCTGCGCCTTCCTCTTCATCCTCTAGAGAGTCCTCATGCTGAGACCCTGAGCAGCGTGATGAAGTGGAGGAAGGTCCCCAGCGAGCCCGCTTCACCGGTCTGGGACTGCGGTCCGAGTCGGAGTCCTCACCGTGGGACCTATGTGTCACCTCAGGAGCAGATTGCTGCGCCAACTGAGGGGGACCTGGGGACGAATAACGCACAGTGCCCTGCATCTGTGTTGTTGGTCTGGACTGCAAGGCTTCTAGTATCTTAGAAGACCATTTGTCCATAGACTGAGCCATGGACTGTGAAAGCGACTCAGACAGTTTGTCAGCCAAAACTGCAAACTCTGTCCCTGTCACCTGGACAGTGGGAACCGGTGCCTCTACCTGAGCCGGGGGTCCCACCAGTGCCTGAGGCTCCGGCTGAGTGAGTGTCACAGGGGCCGAGCATTGCACACAATGAGGGTAGGTGGAACCTGCAGGTAGTATAGCCGCACATGAGGTACAGGTTGCAAAATAAGCCTGTGCCTTGGTACCCTTGCTCTTTGCGGACGACATGTTGTTGTCCTCCAAGAGATAAGTAAGGGATCACCGTGATCACTGAGGGATATATATAGCCCCAAGTTAACAGTACAGCCGAACCAGCATATGTATAAAGATATATATATACAGTTCGGCACTCTGGGGGGTCCAGCACCGGCAGACCGGTGTGGCTTACCAACCGCTCTGTGTGGCCACCAGATTCCCTGCCCCGGGTTTCCCTCAGCTGCAGCCAGAAGTTCTCCACCGCAGAATGTGCTGAAAAAATGGCTGACGGCGTTCTCAGAGGAGGAGGGAGGTGTGGGCGTAGTCACAAAAGTGCGGGAATCTGGTGCCCCAGCGTGAGTAGTGAGGGGGGCGGAGGACAGCTCAGTGTACTCCAGCCCTCACTGTCGGCGTCATACCGACCGCCCCGCCCTTTTCCCTGACTGGCAGGCCTGGGGGCGGGAGAATACTATACTAGGCCGCAAAAGCCGGGGACTAAAGTTAAAACCGCGGCCGGCCGGCAGTGCACGGTCGGCGCGGTAGTCCCGGACCCGTACTCACGCCGCAGTCGCTGCAGCGTCTGGGCCTAAGGTGCTTTATGCGCCGTCCCAACGGGGACACAGAGTACCTGTGGATGCAGGGCCATGTCCCTGACGATACTCCTTCTCCTGTCCAGCAGATTCCCCCAGGGGCTGCGGAGGGAGACCGGTCCCAGTGTCTGGATGACCGGATAGGATCCCACTTCCCCAGAGCCCC
The DNA here is from genome assembly GCF_048569485.1 of Anomaloglossus baeobatrachus. Classification (NCBI taxonomy): domain Eukaryota; kingdom Metazoa; phylum Chordata; class Amphibia; order Anura; family Aromobatidae; genus Anomaloglossus; species Anomaloglossus baeobatrachus. Next base: position 661,060,700 of record NC_134353.1, on the reverse strand, counting down.
TAAGGGATGGGGAAGGAAAGCGGCATGTGGCTCCAGCCTGTGTACCCGCAATGGGTACCTCAACCTTAACAACACCGCCGACCTGAGTGGGGTGAGAAGGGAGCATGCCGGGGGCCCCATAGGGGCCCTCTTTTCTTCCATCCGATAAAGTCAGCAGCTGCTGCTGACTAAAACGTGGAGCTTGCGTGAATGTGTGCCTCCTTCAACACAAAGCAAAAAACTGAGGGGCCCGTGATGCACGGGACGGTGTATAGCAGAGGGGAGGGGTTACACTTTTTAAAGTGTAATTACTTTGTGTGGCCTCCAGAGGCAGAAGCTATACACCCAATTGTCTGGGTCTCCCAATGGAGCGACAAAGAAAATACTTTACAACACAAAATGCTCCTCTCACATAGGGAAATGAAAAGCCACAATTCCACACACAATTTCTAGAACGCCATCAGCTCGTGTAGTGATTATCTAATACAACAGCCACCTGCCAACACAAGGGGAGCAAGCCAGGCGTAACACTGTACACTCTTACAATAGGAGTCCAGCATTTAGTGTAAATATCTATTTTAAAGAGGTTTTCTCTTTAACCCTTTAGGACATAAATACCCTGAAACAGCTGTCTGTGGATGGATACCTGGCCCTGGTATTTCCCTGGTCATATCTTTAAACTCGTCAAGAGTTGGATATTGACTAAAAGGGCCACTTATGCTAATGATTCATTCTATTTCCTGTATTATTTCCCCTTTAAAATTTAATAAAAATTTCTGGAACATAAAGAAGGGAATTTTGTTTACTTACCGTAAATTCCTTTTCTTCTAGCTCCTATTGGGAGACCCAGACAATTGACAATTGGGTGTATAGCTTCTGCCTCCGGAGGCCACACAAAGTATTACACTTTAAAAAGTGTAACCCCCTCCCCTCTGCTATACACCCTCCCGTGCATCACGGGCTCATCAGTGTTGGTGCCAAAGCAGGAAGGAGGAAACTTATAAATTGGTCTAAGGTAAATTCAATCCGAAGGATGTTCGGAGAACTGAAACCATGAACCAAAAGAACAATTCAACATGAACAACATGTGTACACAAAAGAACAACAGCCCGAAGGGAACAGGGGCGGGTGCTGGGTCTCCCAATAGGAGCTAGAAGAAAAGGAATTTACGGTAAGTAAACAAAATTCCCTTCTTTGTCGCTCCATTGGGAGACCCAGACAATTGGGATGTCCAAAAGCAATCCCTGGGTGGGTAAAAGAATACCTCGATAAAAAAGAGCCGAAAAACGGCCCCCTCTTACAGGTGGGCAACTGCCGCCTGAAGGAGTCGCCTACCTAGGCTGGCATCTGCCGAATCATCGGCATGCACCTGATAGTGTTTCGTGAAAGTGTGCAGACTCGACCAGGTAGCCGCCTGACACACCTGCCGAGCCGTAGCCTGGTGTCGCAATGCCCAGGACACCGACGGCTCTGGTAGAATGGGCCTTCAGCCCTGCAGGAATCGGAAGCCTAAAAGAACGGTAGGCTTCAAGAATCGGTGCCTTGATCCACCGAGCCAAGGTTGACTTGAAAACCTGAAATCCCTTACTCTGGCCCGCGATAAGGACAAGAGCGCATCAGACCGGCGCAGGGGCGCCGTGCGAGAAATGTAGAGCCAGAGTGCTCTCACCAGATCTAATAAATGCAAATCCTTTTCACATTGGTGAACTGGATGCGGACCCAAAGAGGGTAAGACGATATCCTGATTGAGATGAAGCGGGGATACCTTAGGGAGAAAGTCCGGGACCGGACGTAGAACCACCCTATCCTGGTGAAACACCTTTTCATGACAGCGCTGCTAGCTGAGACACTCTTCTGAGTGATGTGATTGCCACTAGGAAGGCCACCCTTTGCGAAAGGCGAGATAGAGAGATCCCGCATCGGCTCGAAAAGTGGCTTCTGAAGAGTCGTCAGCACCCTGTTAAGATCCGAGGGTGTTAACGGACGCTTGTAAGGTGGGACCGGAAAGCGCCGATACTTGTCCCTTGAGAGAGCCGAGAGACAAGCCCTTGTCCATTCCGGATTGAAGGAAAGAGAGAAAAGTGGGCAAGGCAAACGGCCAGGGAGTAAAACCCTGATCAAAGCACCAGGATAAGAAGATCCTCCAAGTCCTGTGATAGATCTTGGCGGACGTTGGTTTCCTGGCCTGTCTCATGGTGGCAATGACATCTGGAGATATCCCTGATGACGCTAGGAGCCAGGACTCAATGGCCACACAGTCAGGTTTAGAGCCGCAGAATTCAGAAGGAAATATGGCCCTTGAGGCAGCAAGTCTGGTCGGTCTGGGAGTGTCCACGGTTGACCCACCGTGAGGTGCCACAGATCCGGGTACCACGATCACCTCGGCCAGTCTGGAGCGACGAGGATGGCGCGGCGACAGTCTGACCTGATTTTGCGTAACACTCTGGGCAGTAGTGCCAGAGGAGGAAATACATAAGGCAGTCGAAACTGCGACCAGTCGTGAACTAGCGCGTCTGCCGCCAGAGCTCTGTGATCCTTGGACCGAGCCATGAATGCCGGGACTTTGTTGTTGTGCCGAGACGCCATTAGATAGACGTCCGGCGTTCCCCAGCGGCAACAGATGTCTAGAAACACGTCCGGGTGAAGAGACCATTCCCCTGCGTCCATGCCCTGGCGACTGAGAAAATCTGCTTCCCAGTTTTCTACGCCCGGGATGTGAACTGCGGAGATGGTGGAGGCTGTGGCTTCCGCCCACAGCCGAATCCGCCGAACTGCTCGGAAGGCTTGACGACTGCGTGTGCCGCCCTGGTGGTTGATGTACGCAACCGCCGTGGCGTTGTCCGACTGAATTCGGATCTGCCTGCCCTCCAGCCACCGCTGGAAGACCTTTAGGGCTAGATCCACTGCCCTTATCTCCAGAACATTGATCTGAAGGGAGGACTCTGTCGGAGTCCAGGTTCCCTGAGCTGAGTGGTGGAGGAAGACCGCTCCCCACCCTGACAGACTCGCGTCCGTCGTGACCACAGCCCCGGCTGGGGGTCGGAAGGATTTTTCCTTCACCCAGGAAGTGGAAAGAAGACACCACTGAAGAGAGGTTTTGCTGCAAGGGAAAGAGACGTTCTTGTCTAGGGACGTCGACCTCCTGTCCCATTTGCGGTGTCCGATAGAATCGGACGCAGACGAAACTGCGCAAGGCGCATTGCTGCCACCATCTTCCTTAGAAAGTGCATGAGGCGCCTCAAGGGGTGACTGGGCCCGAAGGAGAGATTGCACCCCTGTCTGTAGTGAACGTTGACTATGCAGCGGAAGCTTCACTATCGCTGAGAGAGTATGAAACTCCATCCCGAGGCAAGTCAGTGATTGGGTCGGTGTCAGTTTTGACCTTGGAAATTTGATGATCCACCCGAACCCCTGGAGAGTCTCCAGAGCAATGGTCAGGTTGTGTTGACATGCCACCCAGGAGGGTGTCTTGACTAGAAGATTGTCTAGGTAAGTGATCACCGAGTGGCCCTGAGAGTGTAGGACCGCCACCACTGCTGCGATGACCTTGGTGAAGACCCGTGGGGCTGTCGCCAGGCCGAATGGCAGTGCCACGAACTGAAGGTGTTCGTCCCTGATGGCGAAACGCAGAAAGCGTTGAAGCTCGGGTGCGATCGGCACATGGAGATAAGCATCCTTGATGTCAATTGATGCTAGGAAGTCTCCTTGTGACATCGAGGCTTCAGAGTGTTCACCGCCTGAAAAAGTGCATCGGCTCGCTCGGGGGGCAGAGATGTTTTGAAGAAACGAGTCGGAGGACGAGAGCAGAGCTCTATCCTGTAACCGTGAGACAGAATGTCTCTCACCCATCGGTCTTGGACATGTGGCCACCAGGCGTCGCAAAAGCGGGAGAGCCTGCCACCGACCGAGGACGCGGTCTTGGTGAGGCCGAAGTCATGAGGAAGCCGCCTTGTGACTTAGACCGCCATGCAGAAGAGTTCCTCTAGCCCTCCTCTGACCTGTTGGACGTGGAGGAACGGAACTTTGCTGAGGACCGAAATGACCGAAACCTTTGGACTGGGGCAAGGACGAGACCTTTCCCTTGGACTGTCTAGTAACTTCATCCAATTGCTCGCCAAACAAACGGTCGCCAGAAAATGGCAAACCGGTTAAGAACTTCTTGGAAGCAGAGCCTGCCTTCCATGCACGTAGCCACATGGCCCTGCAGACTGCCACCGAATTGGTGGATGCTACCGCTGTACGGCTCACAGAGTCCAGGAACGGCGTTCATGGCGTAGAACGAAAAAACCTACTCCTGAGAATTGAAGGACACAACCTGCGGGGCAGAGGTATGTGCAACCGCAATAATCTCAGCCAGAGAAGCTGAGATAGCTTTTAGTGCCCTCACGGCTGCGAAGGCTGGAGCAAAAGATGCGACTATGGCTTCATAGATGGATTTCATCATAAGCTTTATTTGCCTGTCAGTGGCATTCGTGAGAGATGGACATCTGCCACTAATACTACGGATCTAGCAGCCAGCCTAGAGACTGGAGGATCCACCCTGTGACACTGAGCCCAACCCTTAACAACGTCAGGGGGGAAAAGGGTAACGCGTGTCAATAAGGCGCTTAGTAAGCGCTTGTCCGTAAAGTTCTGTGCTTCTGGACGGCCCCTCTGGAGTTAGAGTGATCGAAACACGCACTCCTGATGAAGTCGGGGAAGGTTCCCAGCGGGCCCGCTTAGCCTATCAGAGGCCGCGGTCCGTGACGGAGTTCTCACCGTGGGATCTGGGTGTTACCCCAGGAGCCCCTTGTTGTACCGACCCAGAGGGACCCGGGAGCGATGAACTCACAGCTCCCTGGCCCTGTGTTATCGGTCTGGACTGCAAGGCTTCCAGTATCTTAGCAGACCCTCTGTCTATAGACTGAGTCCTGGAATGTGAAAGCTACTCAGAGATTTGCTGATTCCAACATGCAAACTCTGTCCCTGTCATCTGTGCAGTGGAAACCGGCGGTACCACCTGGCCGAGGGTCCCACAAGTGCCGGAGGCTCCGGCTGAGTGAGTGCCCTCGGGGCCAAGCATTGTACACAATGAGGGTATGTGGAACCTGCCTGTAATATAGCCGCACAAGAGGTACAGGTTGTATGTAAAATAAGCCAGTGCCTTTGCACCCTTACTCTTTAAGAGCAGACAACAGCATGTCGTCCGCAGAGTAATCAGTGAGGGTATACAGCCAAAAGCAAATAATGCTGCCGAACAGTGAGATCATATACCATATAAATAAACATATATATATACACTGCGGCACCAAGGGGGGTCAGCACCTGAAAACTGGTGCCCTACAGCGCTCAGTGAGGGGGAAGGAGGATACCAACGTATGCTCCAGCCCTCCCTGCCGACATCCAGTCGGCCGTCCCGTCGTTCCCCTGACTGGCAGGCCCGAGAACGGGAGTATATGGTACTAGGCCGCAAGAGCCGGGGACTAAATTTAAAAACGCGGCCGGCAAACATGGCGCGGTCGGCGCGGTAGTCCCATCTCACAAACCACTCAGTAACCGCTGCGGCATTTGTTACACAGATGCTGCATGCACCGTCCCTCAGGGGACACAGAGTACCTTATGATGCAGGGCTCTGTCCCTGATGATGTCCAGTCTCCTGTCCGTCAGAATCCCCCAGGGGCTGCGGATGGAGCCCGGTCCCAGGCATGGCGACCGGTTAGGATCCCCCTCTCCCAGAGCAGTGGAGCAGATTCTGAGATCCTCCACCGGCAGAATTTAACAATGGCTGCCGGCGTTCCGAGGGGAGGAGAGAGCCGTGGGCGGAACCGCAAAAGTGCGGGAACCTGATGGCCCATAGTGATCAGTGAGGGGGGCGGAGGACAGCGAAGTGTGCTCCAGCCCTCACTGTCGGCATCATACCGACCGTCCCGCCTTTCTCCCTGACTGGCAGGCTCAGGGGCGGGAGTGTAACACACTAGGCCGCAAAAGCCGGGGACTAAAGTAAAAATCGCGGCCGGCAAACAGGCACGGTCGGCGCGGTAGTCCCAGACAAAAAATCCACACCGCAGTCGCAGCTGCGTCTGAGGCCAAGGTGCTTCATGCACCGTCCCAACGGGGACACAGAGTACCTGTAGATGCAGGGCCATGTCCCTGACGATACTCAGTCTCCTGTCCGGCAGATTCCCCCAGGGGCTGCGGAGGGAGCCCGGTCCCAGTGGCTGGATGACCGGTTAGGATCCCACTTCCCCAGAGCCCCTAAGGGATGGGGAAGGAAAACGGCATGTGGCTCCTGCCTGTGTACCCGCAATGGGTACCTCAACCTTAACAGCACCGCCGACTCAGTGGGGTGAGAAGGGAGCATGCCGGGGGCCCTGTTAGGGGCCCTCTTTTCTTCCATCCGATATAATCAGCAGCTGCTGCTGACTAAAATGTGGAGCATTGTGTGCATGTGTGCCTCCTTCAACACAAAGCATAAAACTGATGAGCCCGTGATGCACGGGAGGGTGTATAGCAGAGGGGAGGGGTTACACTTTTTAAAGTGTAATACTTTGTGTGGCCTCCGGAGGCAGAAGCTATACACCCAATTGTCAATTGTCTGGGTCTCCCAATGGAGCGACAAAGAAAGGGCCACTTAATATGGTTGTTATGGTGGTCTCCTAAAAAGAGCCACTCCTTGGCTAGGTGGGATATCTGGCTATTTTCCGTGTCGAGACTCCTAATAGAGGCTCCATGGACTTCTTTGATTTGCATATTTCCCAGGGAGCAATGCATCTAGGATTTCACAGTGTTGAGCGCCTTTGCTGGCTGCCGGCAGTGTTTTCTCTGGCTGGTCTCCCTGAGATCAGTGATTGTTTTACCCTTTAGGACATGTTATTTTTCCAATTAATCTTTTAAGAGTCATACTGCTTTTATTTTTGGGCATCATATCCACAAGAGATATACAAGTTTTTTTGTATGATGAGTTGTATTACGCACAGTGGCATGTAAAACATTGGGCAGCCCTGGTCAAAATTACTGTTATTGTGAACAGTTAAAGTGGAAGATTAAGTGATCTTTAAAAGGCATAAATAATAATAGTACACACACATTTTGAATTAAAGGGAACCTGTCACCGTATGTTCATAATACTTACCTAACGGTCGGTGCGGAGCTGACTGGTCGGATGGGCGTCTCAGTTCTTCGAGTCCCACGACTCCTCTTTCGGCCATCTTTGTCCTCCTTCTGAAGCTAGTGTGGATGACGCTGATAAGGGCAGATCAAAGTGCGCATGCGCAGGACCTCAGCTAGCGTAGATTACGTCACCCCACTAGCTTCAGAAGGAGGGCAAAGATGGCCGAAAGAGGAGGCGCAAGACCCGGAGAACGAAGAAGCCCATCTGCTCTGCACCAACCGTTAGGTAAGTATTTTGAACATCCGGTGACAGGTTCCCTTTAACAAAAATAGTAAATGGGCCAATGCAAAAGCTTGGGCACCCTGCATGGTTAGTACCCAGCAGCACCCCCATTGTCAAGTATCACAGCTAGTAAATGCTTTTTGTAGCCAGGCAACAGTTTCAATTCTTGATGAAGGGGTTTTCATCTAGTTTTCTTTGGAAAAGTCTTCCAGTTCTGCGAGATTTCTTGGTCATCTTGCATGCACTGCTCTTTTCAGTTCTAGCCACAGATTTCCAATGATGTGCAGATCAGAGGACTGTGAGGGCCATTATAAAACCTTCAACTTGCACCTTTTGAGGTAGTCTATTGTGGATTTGACGTGTATTTAGGATCATTACCCATTTGTAGAAGCCATCCTCTTTTAAACCAGTGATTTTACAGATGGTGTTAGGTTTGCTTCAAGAATTTGTTGACATTTCATTAAATCCATTCTTTTTCCTTCTACCTGTGAAATGTTCCTTGTGCCATTGGCTACAACAGAACCCCAAAGCATGACTTGATCCACCCCCATGCTTAACGGTCGGCAAGATGTTCTTTTCCTGAAATTCTGTGCCCTTTTTTTTCCATACATACTGTTGATCATTGTGGCCAAAGAGTTCTATTTTAAAGGGAACCAATCACCAGGATTTTTGTATATAACCTTTGTATGACCTCACCACAAGTCCTACTAGGTCGATTGTATAATACTTATGCTAATTCTAACAGAGGGCGGGGATAACGATGAATATACCCCCCAGATATTATCTGTTCCTCAGCTGCTGTCACTCAAGAAGCTGCTGATTTTATAAACTTTACTCTCTTGGATTTCAAAACCTAAACATCCGAGCTGACCACTACAGGTATGTATAGAATCAGCCTGATCGTGCCAGTATGTATCAATACTTTGATCCGCCCTGAGCAGGGAAGATCAAAGTGCGCCTGCGCAGGACCTCAGTGCTGGCGTGTGTGTATGACATAGGATGTGTCATGCACGCCGGCTTCAGAAGAAGGAAGACCAAGATGGCTGAAAAAGGAGGCGCCGGTCCCAGAGAAAAGCGCCACCCATCTGACCAGTCTGCACCAGAACGACCTCCTAGGTGAGTATTATAAAGTGTTTATTTTCCACACAGTGGCCTGGGCTCTTATCTAAAGCATGTCAGAATGCTTTATATAAGAGCCCACTGGTGATGGCCACAGCTTATAGGCCCCAAATTTGGTGAAAGGTTCCCTTTAACTCCTAATCTCACCTCCAGTGGCGACACTGGCTCTCCCAGGGCTCATATAACATTTGTGTGTGACACAATCCATGTAGCCAATCAGCATGCCATCGCTATAGCCTCATTTGGACAAACCAAACATCCAAAGGAAGTGTGAGCTGTGACTGCTCTTTCCCTTCCTCTGGATGTCTTATGTGCAGGAGGAGAGAGTGATCGGCTGCTGATTGCCTTCACAGATTGTCAGACAATGACATGGGAGCCCTGAGACAGCTGATGCCAACACCGCTGGAACAGTGCCAGGAACGGAGGTAAATATAGGTGTTATTTTATAAAAGGTATACATGGTGATTGAAAAGGAGTTGTCCGAGTAGTGGACAACCCCTTTAAGGGCTGACTATACCAAGTGTAAATATTTTTTGTTCTATTACTTTTTTAAAAAAAAATCATGACAGCTTATGTGTCTCTTACTCCCATTTAAAGGGGTAGTTTAGGCATGTGACAAAAGCCTGCAGTCATACTATGCGACTGCCTAATCCCAACAGCATGCAGTGTGCCGTTACTATTTTACCTCTATTTCTATTGCGAGCTGGTAGTCATGTGACCAAATGTATGCAATTTGCATACTTGCAGTCATGTACCAGCTACAATTGTTTTGCTTCTCTCAATAAAAATGAATTGAGTGAAGCTGGATGATTCCAGTTGGCATGTAACTGCAAATACACAAATCTCATACATTTGGCCACATAACTGTTCGCACAGTGAATAACAGAGAATTTTGACAGCATATGCACCGCACATAGTTATACAGAGTAACGTATTTTTCGGACCATAAGACGCACTTTTTTCCCCCCCAAATGTTGGGGGAAGTTGGGGGTGCGTCGTATGGTCTGACTGTGGCTGCGGGGAATGAGGGTGCAGCGGTGGAGCGGGCCATCGGGGGCACGAGCAGGCTGTGGCAGCCTGCCGTGACCACGTGGGCCCGCTCATTTAATATGCACGCCCATCCTCCCGCCCATCTCTCAGCGGTGAAGTCGGCACTGACAGGTGGGCGGGAGGATGGGCAGGGATAAACAGTCGGCCCGCATGATCACCCCTGGCAACTGCAGCCTGGAGTGATCATGTGCGGCTGTATTCACTGCCCCCCGCGCATCATCATCAGTGCGGGGGGCAGTGAATCAGTACAGATTACTCACCGTCCCCCAGCAGCATCGCTCCTCCTCCCGTCTGTCCGGTCAGCTGACTTGCGTGACTAGCGGCACGCACAGCGATGACGTCATCACTGTGCGCACGTGTCCACACGCAGCCGGCGGCACAGACCACCGGAGGACATCGCGATGCTGCAGGGGAACAGCTGCATTCAGCGGCGCTGCCGCTGACATAGACGGTAAGAGGAGCGGTGCTGCAGGGAGTGAAGTGAGGTGAGTATGAACGTTTATTTTTTTTAAATGCCACAGGATGCAGCCATACACCAGGATGAGGGCATATAGCAGGATAGGGGTATATTATGAGCAGCAGGATGAGGGTATATGAGCAGGCTGGGGAGTATATGAGCAGGCTGGGGAGTATATGAGCAGGATGAGGAGTATATGAGCAGGATGGGAAGTATATGAGCAGGATGGGGAGTATATGAGCAGGATGGGGAGTATATGAGCAGGATGGGGAGTATATGAGCAGGATGGGGAGTATATGAGCAGGATGGGGAGTATATGAGCAGGATGGGGAGTATATGAGCAGGATGGGGAGTATATAGCAGGCTGGGGAGTATATGAGCAGGACATTACCCCATAACAGTGTCAGCAGCAGATCCTCGCCCCATAAGTGTGTCATGACCATATTTTTTGCTTAAAATTTTATTTTCCTCCTCTAAAACCAGGGTGCGTCTTATGGTCAGGTGCGTCTTATAGTCCGAAAAATACGGTAACTGCAGACTTTTGTTTCAAGCCTGGACAACCCCATTTACTGTTGCCATATCCTAATGACTGTGGCATCTAAGGTGAAAAGTACTGCTGGAATTGCTTATGCACTTTTAGTAGTCTTGGACCAAGTATAAAAAAAAAAAAAACACAACAAAACCCTGTGGGTTAGGACACCACAGCTCAAAGAAGGGAATTTTGTTTACTTACCGTAAATTCCTTTTCTTCTAGCTCCTATTGGGAGACCCAGACAATTGGGGTGTATAGCTTCTGTCTCCGGAGGCCACACAAAGTATTACACTGAAAAAGTGTAACCCCTCCCCTCTGCCTATACACCCTCCCGTGGATCACGGGCTCCTCAGTTTTGGTGCAAAAGCAGGAAGGAGGAAACTTATAAATTGGTCTGGGGTAAATTCAATCCGAAGGATGTTCGGAGAACTGAAACCATGAACCAAAAGAACAATTCAACATGAACAACATGTGTACACAAAAGAACAACCAGCCCGAAGGGAACAGGGGCGGGTGCTGGGTCTCCCAATAGGAGCTAGAAGAAAAGGAATTTACGGTAAGTAAACAAAATTCCCTTCTTCTTTGTCGCTCCATTGGGAGACCCAGACAATTGGGACGTCCAAAAGCAGTCCCTGGGTGGGTAAAAGAATACCTCAATAAAAGAGAGCCGAAAACGGCCCCTTCCTACAGGTGGGCAACCGCCGCCTGAAGGACTTGCCTACCTAGACTGGCATCTGCCGAAGCATAGGTATGCACTTGATAGTGTTTTGTGAAGGTGTGCAGACTAGACCAGGTAGCTGCCTGACACACCTGCTGAGCCGTAGCCCGGTGTCGCAATGCCCAGGACGCACCCACGGCTCTGGTAGAATGGGCTTACAGCCCCGAAGGAAGAGGAAGCCCCGAAGAACGGTAGGCTTCAAGAATCGGTTCCTTGATCCACCGAGCCAAAGTGGACTTGGAAGCCTGCGAACCCTTACGCTGGCCAGCGACCAGGACAAAGAGCGCATCTGAACGGCGCAGGGGCGCCGTGCGAGACACGTAGAGTCGGAGTGCTCACACTAGATCTAATGAATGCAAATCCTTTTCACACTGGTGAACTGGATGAGCGCAAAAGGACGGTAAGGAGATATCCTGATTGAGATGAAAAGGAGATACCACCTTAGGGAGAAACTCCGGGACAGGACGCAGAACCACCTTATCCTGGTGAAAAACCAGGAAAGGGGATTTGCATGACAGCGCTGCAAGCTCCGACACTCTTCGGAGTGAGGTAATTGCCACAAGAAATGCCACCTTCTGCGAAAGACGTGATAAAGAGACATCCCTCAGCGGCTCGAAAGGTGGCTTTTGAAGAGCCATTAACACCCTGTTAAGGTCCCAGGGTTCCAGCGGACGCTTGTAGGGTGGAACTATGTGGCAAACTCCCTGCAGGAACGTGCGGACCTGCGGAAGCCTTGCCAGGCGCTTTTGAAAAAATACTGAGAGCGCCGATACTTGTCCCTTGAGAGAGCCGAGTGACAAACCCTTGTCCATTCCGGATTGAAGGAATGAAAGAAAAATGGGTAAGGCAAAAGGCCAGGGAGTAAAACCCTTATCAGAACACCAGGACAAGAAGATCCGCCATGACCTGTAATAGATCTTGGCGGACGTTGGTTTCCTGGCCTGTCTCATAGTCGCAATGACATCCTGAGATAAACCCGACGACGCTAGGAGCCAGGACTCAATGGCCACACAGTCAGGTTGAGGGCCGCAGAATTCAGATGGAAAAACGGCCCTTGTGACAGCAGGTCTGTGCGGTCTGGAAGCGCCCACGGCTGACCCACCGTGAGATGCCACAGATCCGGGTACCACGACTGCCTCGGCCAATCTGGAGCGACGAGAATTGGCGCGACGACAGTCGGATCTGATCTTGCGTAACACTCTGGGCAACATCGCCAGAGGAGGAAACACATAAGGGAGTCGAAACTGCGACCAATCCTGAACTAACGCGTCCGCCGCCAGAGCTCTGTGATCTTGAGACCGTGCCATGAAGGCCAGGACCTTGTTGTTGTGCCGTGACGCCATGAGATCGACGTCCGGCGTTCCCCAGCGGCGACAGATCTCTCGAAACACGTCTGGGTGAAGAGACCATTCCCCCGCATCCATGCCCTGACGACTGAGAAAATCTGCTTCCCAGTTTTCTACGCCCGGGATGTGAACTGCGGAGATGGTGGAGGCTGTGGCTTCCGCCCACAGCAGAATCCGCCGGACTTCCTGGAAGGCTTGACGGCTGCGCGTGCCTCCCTGGTGGTTGATGTACGCGACCGCCGTGGCGTTGTACGACTGTATGCGGATCTGCCTGCCCTCCAGCCACCGATGGAACGCCTTTAGGGCTAGATACACTGCCCTTATCTCCAGAACATTGATCTGAAGAGAAGACTCTATCGGAGTCCAGGTTCCCTGAGCCCTGTGGTGGAGAAAAACCGCTCCCCACCCTGACAGGCTCGCGTCCGTCGTGACCACAGCCCAGGTTGGGGGCAGGAAGGATTTTCCCTGCGATAGAGAAGTGGGAAGAAGCCACCACTGAAGAGAGGTTTTGGCTGCAAGGGAAAGAGACGTTCCTGTCGAGGGATGTCGACCTCCTGTCCCATTTGCGGAGAATGTCCCATTGGAGTGGGCGCAGATGGAACTGCGCGAAGGGCACTGCCTCCATTGCTGCCACCATCTTCCCCAGGAAGTGCATGAGGCGCCTCAAGGGGTGTGACTGACCCCGAAGAAGAGATTGCACCCCTGTCTGCAGCGAAAGCTGTTTGTCCAGCGGTAGCTTGACTACCGCTGAGTGAGTATGAAACTCCATCCCGAGGTAAGTCAGTGATTGGGTCGGTGTCAACTTGGACTTTGGGAAGTTGATGAGCCTCCCGAACTGCTGGAGAGACGGTCAGGCTGTGTTGACACGCCACCCGGGAGGGTGCCCTGTCTAGGAGATCGTCTAAGTAACGGATCACCGAGTGGCCCTGAGAGTGCAGGACCGCCACAACGGATGCCATGACCTTGGTGAAGACCCGTGGGGCTGTCGCCAGGCCGAAAGGCAGTGCCACGAACTGAAGGTGTTCGTCCCCGATGGCGAAACGCAGGAAGCGTTGATGTTCGGGTGCGATCGGCACATGGAGATAAGCATCCTTGATGTCGATTGATGCTAGGAAGTCTCCTTGTGACATCGAAGCGATGACCGAGCGGAGAGATTCCATCCGAAACCTTCTGGTGCTCACATGCCTGTTGAGCAGTTTGAGGTCCAGAACGGGACGGAATGATCCGTCCTTCTTTGGCACCACGAACAAGTTGGAGTAGAAGCTGTGACCATGTTCCTGAGGGGGAACGGGAATCACCACTCCTTCTGTCTTCAGAACGCCCACAGCCTGAAAAAGTGCGCCGGCCCGAGATGGGGGCGGAGATGTTCTGAAGAAACGAGTCGGAGGACGAGAGCTGAACTCTATCCTGTAACCGTGAGACAGAATGTCTCTCACCCATCGGTCTTGGACATGTGGCCACCAGGCGTCGCAAAAGCGGGAGAGCCTGCCACCGACCGAGGATGCGGTTCGGGGAGGCCGAAAGTCATGAGGAGGCCGCCTTGGAGGCATTGCCTCCGGCGGCTTTTTGGGGGCGTGACTTAGACCGCCACGCATAGGAGTTCCTCTGGCCTTTCTCTGGCCTGTTGGACGTGGAGGATTGGGACTTGGCTGAGGGCCGAAAGGACCGAAACCTCGGTTGTATTTTCCGTTGCTGAGGTCTCTTCGGTTTGGACTGGGGTAAGGACGAGTCCTTTCCCTTGGATTCCTTAATAATTTCATCCAATCGTTCGCCAAACAATCGGTCGCCAGAAAACGGCAAACCGGTTAAGAACTTCTTGGAAGCAGAGTCTGCCTTCCATTCGCGTAGCCACATGGCCCTGCGGACTGCCACCGAATTAGCGGATGCTACCGCTGTACGGCTAGCAGAGTCCAGGACGGCGTTCATGGCGTAGGACGAAAAAGCCGACGCCTGAGAAGTCAAAGACGCAACTTGCGGAGCAGAATTACGTGTGACCGCATTAATCTCAGACAGACAAGCTGAGATAGCTTGGAGTGCCCACACGGCTGCAAAGGCCGGTGCAAAAGACGCGCCTGTGGCTTCATAGATGGATTTCCCCAGGAGCTCTATCTGCCTGTCAGTGGCATCCTTGAGCGATGAGCCATCTGCAACTGATACTACAGATCTAGCCGCCAGTCTAGAGACTGGAGGATCCACCTTGGGACATTGAGCCCAACCCTTAACTACGTCAGAGGGGAAGGGGTAACGTGTGTCATTAAGGCGCTTAGTAAAGCGCTTGTCCGGAAATGCTCTGTGCTTCTGGACAGCATCTCTGAAGTTAGAGTGATCGAAAAACGCACTCCGTGTACGTTTGGGAAACCTAAACTGGTGTTTCTCCTGCTGCGAAGCCGACTCCTCTATAGGTGGAGGTGGGGGAGAAAGATCTAGCACCTGGTTGATGGACGATATAAGATCATTTACTAAGGCGTCCCCCTCAGGTGTATCAAGATTGAGGGCAACGTCAGGGTCAGAGCCCTGAGCTGCGACGTCCGCCTCGTCCTCCAGAGAGTCCTCAAGCTGAGACCCCGAGCAGCGTGAGGAAGTTGGGGAAGATTCCCAGCGAGCCCGCTTAGCCGGTCTGGGACTGTGGTCCGTGCAGGAGTCCTCCATGTGAGACCTAGGGGCCACCCCGGGAGCACGCTGCGGCGCAGACCGAGAGGAGCCTGGAGGCGATGATCCAACAGTGCCCGGGGCCTGTGTAAGGACCGGTCTGGACTGCAAGGCTTCTAGTAGCTTGGCAGACCATTTGTCCATAGACTGAGCCATGGATTGTGAAAGCGACTCAGAGAGTTTCTCAGCAAAAACTGCAAACTCTGTCCCTGCCGCCTGGACAGTGGAAGCAGGAGGGTCTGCCTGAGCCGAGGGGCCCACTAGTGACCGAGGCTCCGGCTGAGCAAGTGCAACAGGGGTCGAGCATTGCTCACAGTGAGGGTAGGTGGAACCCGCAGGTAACATAGCCCCACAAGAGGTACAGGTTGCAAAAAAACCCTTTGCCTTAGCGCCCTTGCTCCTTGTGGACGACATGCTGTTGTCTCCTAGGAGAGTGATCACGGAGGGTATATAGCCAAAAGTAAACAACCCGGCCGAACATAGAAAATATATACGAATATATATATATATATATATATATATATATATATATATATATATATATATATATATATATATATATATATATATATATATATATATATATATATATATATATATATATATATATATATACACTCCGGCACCCTAGGGGGACCAGCACCGGGTGACCGGTGTGGCTTACCGACCGCCCAAAGCGGAGTGTGTGTCCACCAGATTCCCTGCCTTAGGTCTCCCAGAGCTGCAGAGCTCGTTCCTGAAAATCCTCCACCGGCAGAATGTGTGTAAAAATGGCTGCCGGAGCTCTCAGGGGAGGAGGGAGCCGTGGGCGGCGACTAGTAAAGTGCGGGAATCTGGGGCCCACAGTGATCAGTGAGGGGGGGGGGGAGGAAACCTAAAGTCTGCTCCAGCCCTCACTGCCGACGTCAGGTCGACCGTCCCGCCCTTACCCCTGACTGGCAGGCCCGGGGGCGGGAGTTATGGTACTAGGCCGCAATGAAGCCGGGGACTAAAGTTAATACCGCGGCCGACAAACAGGCTCGGTCGGCGCGGAAGTCCCGGTCTTCACAAACCAGCTGCTGCTGCAGCGTCTGTGAAACAAGCGCTCCATGCACAGTCCCCATGGGGACACAGAGTACCTTTAGATGCAGGGCCCTGTCCCTGAGGATACATAGACTCCTGTCCGTCAGATTCCCACAGGGGCTGCGGAGGGAGCCCGGTCCCAGTAAATGGATGACCGGTCAGGATCCCACTTCTCCCAGAGCCTCTAAGGGATGGTGAAGGAAAACGGCATGTGGCTCCAGCCTCTGTACCGCAATGGGTACCTCAACCTTAACAGCACCGCCGACGTAGTGGGGTGAGAAGGGAGCATGCCGGGGGCCCTGTGGGGGCCCTCTTTTCTTCCAACCGATAAAATCAGCAGCTGCTGCTGACTAAAATGGGAAAGCATGAGTGGATGTGTGCCTCCTTCCACACAAAGCATAAAACTGGGGAGCCCGTGATCCACGGGAGGGTGTATAGGCAGAGGGGAGGGGTTACACTTTTTCAGTGTAATACTTTGTGTGGCCTCCGGAGGCAGAAGCTATACACCCAATTGTCTGGGTCTCCCAATGGAGCGACAAAGAAATACAAAATTTTGGACCTTCACTGATATAACCTTTATGGCCTAAGACTAAAATAAGACATCAGTTTAACGAACTGGAAACCTCTCCCTCTTTAACAGGAACCTGTCATGCGACTCATGCTGCCCAAGCCATGGCCCGTTCATTGGAGAAAGCAGTGAGCAGCCACAGAGGAGTTTACTAACTAGAACTTAACAAAACGTAATCATCTTTAATGCCACCACAAAGGATCATACTCACTAGCAAACGTCCAGTCCAAATATCTAGGTTGTGGGATCCCAGCAAGCAGAGTGGTATAGTAAACAGCATTGTTTGCACTTTACCAGAACAGTTACCCTGTCAGGAACTCTACTATAGCAGGTAACGACCAGTATCTGCTGTGTAAAGTGCATACAGAGCTTGTTTAGGTAGAACTGCAAGACCTTGCACTCAGACTGATACTGCCATACACGTTGTGATCCCGCAACCCAGAACTTTGGACCCAACTTTTGCAAGAAAGTCAGGGTCTTTATGCGGCCATTGGAGACAGTAGGAACATTTTTGTGACGTGTGATTTCTTACATAAAAAGAGCAGCCACCGACGGGTGTTAGGTACTCTAACGCAACACTTTAGAATTACTGTACTTGGTTGAAAAATAACTTCTGTACCCAAATAGGAGATGGCAAGTCCCAAGTTACCTCCGAGTTCCTCAATACTGTATTCAGGGCAGCTGCAGGACCAAAGCCAGTGAGTGGCTTGATGGGGATCTGGGACGCGACTGGCCGCTGACACTGGCAGTATACAGAGAACGCTAAAGACTTCAAGTGCTGGATGTAGGACACCGTTTCATCATTAACTGTCTGCAGAAGATACCGACATGGCACCACCTGAGGGGGGAGAAAATGCATAAAAACAATTAAGGCCACAAATCCAACTAAAACGACAACATTAAAGGACAATGATAAAAGGTTACTGAATTTAAAGATTATATGAACCTATGTTACAATATGTGCAAGAACCAAAATGATTTAGAAATTAAAATAAAAAAATATCACTTATTAAATCTAATCATTTAAGGGAAAATTTTAATATTGTAATTGGAAGCTAATGACTCAAGTGTTGTATGAGATTTTAATGGTTACATTTCAGGTCTTCTCTTGCACCAGCCACCCCTGAAGAAGTGTATGTGAAACATCCATCTGGTGTCTGGGCCGTTGTGAATTGCATGCCATTCATAAGCAGTGCTGGCTTCCCTCCTTTTTCCGTTTACTGGTCAGGTGGTTGACCACCACCTTGCCGTGCACGCCCAGTGTGGTTTGCAAATTCCTTCTGTCGCCATCAAAATTCAGTTTGGTGCTTGTTCACACACAGCCACCACCTCCTGCTCCAAGGCATCATTATTTAAACACCACCTGCCTGAACCTTGTTCCGCCCTCATCCATGTTTGCTGGTCTGGCACTGTGAGGGCCAGTTCTTACATTGTGCTGGTGTGTGTGGTTCTGCCACACACACTGGCACCTGGGCTGCCTTTATTCGCGGTTGTCAGTCCTTGCAGCATGGGAGCGGTTCAGAGATGTCTCGGGTAAGTGGTGTTTTCATATGGTCCTGCTCATTATATGAGACCTTATGGTACATAATAATTTATAATATAGCGTTAGGGACCCCCCTATAGAGATTAGCCGTGACGGGGCAGGGGGGCTCAAATCATTGATCAATCATTTGCAAAAAATCTCATTGAATTGTTACAGTAGGAATGAATTTGTGAATATTACACTTATTATTTCTTCATTGTTGCATGCCATTCATAAGCAGTGCTGGCTCCCCTCCTTTTTTCGTCTGGGCCGTTGTACCTTCCTGCTACTATAGTGTGTACTCTTTTCTATTTTATTTTCTCTCAGGGTATTCCAATCTAAACAACATACCACGTGTATTTCACTTGTTCGTACCAATTTATTACCTCTATTTGTTATAGCCATTTCATTTATCTCCTAGCATTTTTGTTTGCCTTTCATTTGTGCCATTTATTCACATTATGGGGGCTTTCCTCTCACTTCACCCACTAATACCTCTTGATGTTGGATAGTTTTAACTATTTTGGTCCTCACACCTATTGCAGTATTGCTTTAGGATTCTTGTCTTGTGCCTTGGTTCTCCCACTTTACCCTGGGCTGCAATCTAACTTTACAATGACAGATTAGAATATACAAAGTGAGCCCAAAGTGTGACCATAATACAAATCTTACCTGCAGGCTACAGGCAGCACGGAGTGGTTCTGGTAAAATTTCCAGCATATCTGTAAAACAGCGAATGAGACCCAGCAGCCAGAAGTTTCCCATGTGAGAGTCGTCATCTGAAGTGTATGTAAATGGATCCACCATGTATATAACAACAGTTGGGGACAACGTCACACTTGCAGCTGGCTCAGCCACTGTTGGGATCCCAATTTTCTCTCTTTCGGTTGTACTAAGAATAAAAAAAAAGTAATTGAAAATTAATATAAATATAGACAGAACGCATTTATTGGTAGACAGGGATAACACAAATTGAAATATTAAAAGGAGTTATCCACTACTGGACACCACTGGTTAATCAATTCAGGGCCCCATAGAAAATATAATGGTGTATGCGCAGTTAATGCAGCAGTGCTGTTGCAGCGACACTAGCACTATTCTTCCCAGTGTGTGATATGACATTCCTGTGTCACGTGACCACTGCAACCAAAATTCAGCAAAATTTCATCATAGCACATGTCAGCTCTCACGAAATGGTAAGGACTGCAGTTAGGCACCAACCGCTGATAGGCTGCAGTGGTCACATAAATCTTACATCATTCCTGCTTGGTTAATTAAGGCTTTTATAATAAATTGGCAACCCCCTTAATGCTGTTTGCATCACATTAGGAGGTTAAAAGGTATTTTATAGATATTTTTTCAATCTCAATTCTGTAAGCAGAAGAAAAAGCCTCTGAATGACTCCAATAACTTCCCTATCTGAACTGGGTCCTGAAGTTGTGCGCTACCAACCAGGACAACATGAGAATTGAAGCCGATCAAGGGAGATGGATTAACTAATCTATAGTTCTTTTGCATTATGGCAGACATCATCTATCTTCATGTTTCCTTTTTCGTAAATGTATGTGTTCCCCATAACATAAAATTCAGGAGAACCCTTTCTTTTAATGTGTTGCTCTCTCTTTTTTTGGAGTGTGGGAGGAAACCGGAGAACCCGGAGGAAACCCACGCAAACATGAGGAGAACATACAAACTCCTTGCAGATAGTGTCCTTGGTGGGATTTTAACCCAGGATCCCAGCGCTGCAAGACTGCAGTGCTAACCACTGAGCCACCGTGCTGTTACGGGAGGTAGATCCCACCAGCACAAGTAGGATCTTTGTCCATGTATGCATTGTGAGTGACGCCTGCTGCTCACACATACCAGATGGGACACTGAAAATACCTCCGTTATGATCAAGCACAAACATCACAGCATAGGGCTAACTGAATGAAAACACCAAAGGTTTTGTAGAACAGGTTGTCCCGACAAACTGGATGATGAGAAAAAGCAGCATGACCGCTTACCTTTCAGGTGTTTCTGGCTGGGTGGATGGTGGGTTCGATTCCCCCTCTACAGTGGGCTGGCTTGCAGACGGCCGATCCGCAGGATTGGAAGAATTCTGCGCCATGCAGGTGTTGAATGAGGCAGAAACAGAGTTATTCCCAGCAGGCACTGAGGAAGATGATGACGGTGGAGGCAGCGGCTGTGGGGTTGTGCCAGTCCCATTAGGGGTGGAACTGAATGTAGGGTTAGATGGCCCAGAAGGTGGAGCAGGACTCTGTGTATTCTGCGTACTTGGACTGGCTTGGCTTTTAGGAGGTAATAATAGACTACTGTCCAGTTGCAAAGAGGACAGATAAGGGGCTAAAATAGAAATAGAGAGAAGAAAATATTAATTAATTTAATAGGCAGGGGGGAGGAAAAAAAAAAGAAACACCATATATGTTATCTATGCAGTTTGATTTTACAATTTATTTTTTTTTTACATTTTTCCATAGTCCCTTAGTGATGGAGCCAATTTGAACCTTAATGACCAGGACAAATGTCAGATTATGAGGTTATAACTCTGGAATGCTTCCACTGCTCCCCCAGATGTGGTCAGAAACCTCTGCTTGGGCGCACACATCCGGGCTCAGAAGGGAAGGAGCACCATTTGAATTTTGGAACACAAATTTGTCTGAAGCAGATTGCAGGCACCATGTCACATTTGGAGGGCTCCTATGGTACCTAAACAGCAGAAGCGCCCTCCAAAAGTGACCACATTTTTAACCTACAGGTATTACACATAATTTGAGGACACTAGGTTGTCATATTGAACATTGTATTTCACAAAAATTTTGCTTTAGCCCGAAATCATTCACATTTGTAGGAGTTAGCACGAAAAAGGCAGACAATGACTGACCTAGGTGTTGCCGGCAGGTCTGAGCGTACATCTGAAGCCGAGCACGGTTGTCCATGTCCTCGCTGGCCGACTCCTCACTAGATGCTTCACTGGTAGAGCAGCCTACCTTCATTATCCCGTCACACAGAACTTTACAGATTGGCCTGTGCTGGCCCAGGCGGCACATCTGTAATAACAGTGAAGTAATGTTATGTTCACATATTGCTTTGATTACAGAGAAAAATTAAGTGAGGGAAATTCACTAGTTGCCTAACTAAACAGGAATATATATTCATTTGCCAAAAAAAGAAAAGCCGTGGTGACGTGCAATTTACCTGTACGACATCTACTGAGAGCTTTAGGATTTACTATTAAATACTGACAAAATGGATAAATAAATGTATAATACATTAACAACCATAGCCCATATAATAAACGGTCATCATGAATTTGCTCATCCTCTTTTACAAATGCATTGCTTTCAGCTTTAGCTATGATGCTGTTAGGCTGTGTGCCCATGTGTGCGTATTGCATGCAGTTACGCTGCGTCCTGCGTCTCTGCACAATCTATGAAGATTGTGCATAATCCATGCCCACGTTGCGTTTTAGAACACAGTGATTTGCATGCTGCCAAATCGCTGCGTTCTAAAAAGCAACGTGTCACTTCTTTTGTGCGCTCTGCCTGCTGTCTCCATTCTGTCTATAGGGAGAGGCAGCATCCAGAGCGCACGAATTCTGCAGTCCCTAAAGTTTCAGAACAGAGATTTCAGCTGCGCTCTGAACGGACATGTTACGCTGCGGTGCAGAGCGCACACGTGGGCACATAGCCTTAGTCTGGCCAGGTCTGGAAGGCCGACATAACACGTGTGCAAACATATGCCCCTATTGTGCTTACATGAAAGCTTAAGAAACTTACACCTCAGGTTTATGTGCATGAGTATTGTATAAGCGTGGCCACACATTGACTATAATTGACCATGTATGAACAAATATAATACTGTAAATACATTTTAGAGAGCAGACAGTCATATGCCATAAGAAATAAAGGATAAAAACTTATTTTTTTTTTATCCCTAATGGTACATATACTTGTTTTAGATAGCTGAAAATACAGTTCTTGGGGATGTCCAGGTTTGGCACTATAGTCTGCAGTCTCTCAGACTTGTGATCCATCACATCAAGCACATCGTACACTTGCAGCAACACCAGGTGGTCATGTGACGAAGTACGCAATATGCATATTTCTGGCCACATTCCATCTAGACGTGAACGGCTTCATTCAATTCACTTGTATGGAGCAAGGCCTTGGATGTTCAGTTGGAATGTGGCCAGGAGTACGCATATCACATACTTGCAGCCACATGATCGCCCTGTCTCTGCACGCCGGGTATTCTGACAATGTGCACTGACACATTGGCTCTGTTGCTGGCTCGTTCCTGCTGATCTGAGCTGACAAATGAGCGCGCTGTCATTGTGCATATCACACAGTAACAGAGCAGGGACTAGCCAAACCCCGAAACTGAGGTCACTGATGACGCTTCATTCCAGGGAGAGACCAGAGGCTATGGCAGTGACCGCAGCCTCTGCCCCAGATGATGCTTCGTTTGAGCATCTATAACAGCAGGTCTGCTAAGCAGAAGATGTAATGCCCAATAGTCCAAAAATTAATAGAAATACAGCAGGGACTAAAACATAACTTTTACTGATGACTAGATAAAATCAATAATAAGAACAATAGTAAAGTGCTAGTGCATATAGTGTGCAAAGAACAAAATGCCACATAGCAGCGCATAGGCTTGATCTCACCCAAGCTTCATCCATGAGCTGGACTGCACATCGGTCCCAGAATGAGAGGTCACAGGCCGGAAGGATAAGGTGGAAGGGTATGTTACAAACCCTGTCGTGCCCGTGAATAAACTTCCGCCCTGACAAGGGCAGCACCCAAATGGAATGTCTGCCCCACAACCAAAAAAGCAAACAAATAGTTCCTCCCGACGCGTTTCCCTCTCAGTAGTGAGAGTTCCTCAGGGGAGAAGGAGGAAAAAATTGGGAAAGATCGACCTGCAGTGGCAGGGATCAGCACAGGCCAAAAAGGTGATAGACCTATGTGTGCTGGGCAAATGGTGGCGCTCAGTCTCTGATAGAACTGATGCCTTTATACACCCTTAATCAGTATAACACCCCACATCTGTGCAAAACGCCCTACTTACAGTGAACATGATGAAGACTATTAATCCCAACCATGCCGGCGTCTGAGGTCACTGCCAAGGCGACAGATACCGCCCCCTTGCGTTCCAGGTTGGAGCGCATCGCGCCAGCATTGTGCGCAGTTGGAGGCTGCAGAACACCATGTGTGTTGTGTATTTCCGCGTTCCACACTCGGACGCAGAGGAGCCAATAGGAATCCTGCACGGGAGCCCTCCCACAAACAGGTATAATTCTGGGAGATCCCGGACCGGAAGTCAGCGTAACTGACTGCTAAGTCTACCAATTAGAGATGAGACTTTGAAAAAAAGGGTCATTTCCGGTTGCACTGACAGGAGCGTCCTTAGTGATATGTAAATAGATCACAGCAAATCCGGGACATAACGACCGAAACCGAAAGGCTCCTTACTGTACATGGCACCTAGCAGCAAGCATAATTAACCCCATAGGGGGCGGTTATACACAAATAATAAATAAAGTACAGATTGCAGTGGTCGCCCCTGGTAGCCAGCGACCAAAGGGCACAATGGTGTCCATGACAAACATGCAGGGTGGGAAAAGGAACGTACACTGGAGCATGACTACCATGTAATAAATACAGGCAGGGAAAAGGGGGAAAAGGGGGGGAAAAGAAGGGAATTTTGTTACTTACCGTAAATTCCTTTTCTTCTAGCTCCTATTGGGAGACCCAGACGATTGTTTTCCATTGGGTGTATAGCACTGCCTCCGGAGGCCACACAAAGCATTACACTAAAAAGTGTAAGGCCCCTCCCCTTCTGGCTATACACCCCCAGTGGGATCACTGGCTCACCAGTTTTAGTGCAAAAGCAAGAAGGAGGAAAGCCAAGAACTGGTTTAAACAAATTCACTCCGAAGTAACGTCGGAGAACTGAAAACCGTTCAACATGAACAACATGTGTACCCGAAAAACAACCAAAAATCCCGAAGGACAACAGGGCGGGTGCTGGGTCTCCCAATAGGAGCTAGAAGAAAAGGAATTTACGGTAAGTAACAAAATTCCCTTCTTCGGCGCTCCATTGGGAGACCCAGACGATTGGGACGTCCAAAAGCTGTCCCTGGGTGGGTAAAGAATACCTCATGTTAGAGCTGCGAAGACAGCCCTCCCCTACGGGGAGGCAACTGCCGCCTGCAGGACTCTTCTACCTAGGCTGGCGTCCGCCAAAGCATAGGTATGCACCTGATAATGTTTGGTGAAAGTGTGCAGACTCGACCAGGTAGCTGCCTGGCACACCTGTTGAGCCGTAGCCTGGTGTCGTAATGCCCAGGACGCACCCACGGCTCTGGTAGAATGGGCCTTCAGCCCTGATGGAAACGGAAGCCCAGCAGAACGGTAGGCTTCAAGAATTGGTTCTTTGATCCATCGAGCCAGGGTGGCCTTAGAAGCCTGCGACCCTTTGCGCTTACCAGCGACAAGGACAAAGAGTGCATCCGAACGGCGCAGGGGCGCCGTGCGGGAAATGTAGATTCTGAGTGCTCTCACCAGATCTAACAAATGTAAATCCTTCTCATACCGATGAACTGCATGAGGACAAAAAGAAGGCAAAGAGATATCCTGATTAAGATGAAAAGAGGATACCACCTTCGGGAGAAACTCCTGAATGGGTCGCAGCACTACCTTGTCCTGGTGGAAGACCAGGAAGGGAGCCTTGGATGACAGCGCTGCTAGCTCAGACACTCTCCGAAGAGATGTGATCGCTACCAGAAAAGCCACTTTCTGTGATAGTCTAGAAAGTGAAACCTCCCTCAGAGGCTCGAAGGGCGGCTTCTGGAGGGCAACTAGTACCCTGTTCAGATCCCATGGATCTAACGGCCGCTTGTACGGGGGTACGATGTGACAAACCCCCTGCAGGAACGTGCGTACCTTAGAAAGTCGTGCTAGACGCTTCTGAAAAAAGACGGATAGCGCCGAGACTTGCCCTTTAAGGGAGCCGAGCGACAAACCTTTTTCTAACCCAGATTGCAGGAAAGAAAGAAATGTAGGCAATGCAAAAGGCCAGGGAGACACTCCCTGAGCAGAGCACCAGGATAAGAATATCCTCCACGTTCTGTGGTAGATCTTAGCGGACGTGGGCTTCCTAGCCTGTCTCATGGTGGCAACGACCCCTTGGGATAATCCTGAAGACGCTAGGATCCAGGACTCAATGGCCACACAGTCAGGTTCAGGGCCGCAGAATTCCGATGGAAAAACGGCCCTTGGGACAGCAAGTCTGGTCGGTCTGGTAGTGCCCACGGTTGGCCGACCGTGAGATGCCACAGATCCGGATACCACGCCCTCCTTGGCCAGTCTGGGGCGACGAGTATGACGCGGCTGCAGTCGGATCTGATCTTGCGTAGCACTCTGGGCAAGAGTGCCAGAGGTGGAAACACATAAGGGAGCCGGAACTGCGACCAATCTTGCACTAAGGCGTCTGCCGCCAGAGCTCTGTGATCGCGAGACCGTGCCATGAAGGTTGGGACCTTGTTGTTGTGCCGGGACGCCATTAGGTCGACGTCCGGCCTTCCCCAGCGGCGACAGATTTCCTGAAACACGTCCGGGTGAAGGGACCATTCCCCTGCGTCCATGCCCTGGCGACTGAGGAAGTCTGCTTCCCAGTTTTCTACGCCGGGGATGTGAACTGCGGATATGGTGGAGGCCATGGCTTCCACCCACATCAGAATCCGCCGGACTTCCTGGAAGGCTTGCCGACTGCGTGTCCCCCCTTGGTGGTTGATGTATGCCACCGCTGTGGAGTTGTCCGACTGAATTCGGATCTGCCTTCCTTCCAGCCACTGTTGGAAGGCTAGTAGGGCAAGATACACTGCTCTGATTTCCAGAACATTGATCTGAAGGGTGGACTCCTGCTGGGTCCACGTACCCTGAGCCCTGTGGTGGAGAAAAACTGCTCCCCACCCTGACAGACTCGCGTCTGTCGTGACCACCGCCCAGGACGGTGGTAGGAAGGATCTTCCCTGTGATAATGAGGTGGGAAGAAGCCACCACTGCAGAGAGTCCTTGGCCGTCTGGGAAAGGGAGACTTTCCTGTCCAGGGATGTTGACTTCCCGTCCCATTGGCGGAGAATGTCCCATTGAAGTGGGCGCAGATGAAACTGCGCAAACGGAACCGCCTCCATTGCCGCCACCATCTTCCCGAGGAAGTGCATGAGGCGTCTTAAGGAGTGCGACTGACTTTGAAGGAGAGCCTGCACCCCAGTCTGTAGTGACCGCTGCTTGTCCAGCGGAAGCTTCACTATCGCTGAGAGAGTATGAAACTCCATGCCAAGATACGTCAGTGATTGGGTCGGTAACAGAGTTGACTTTGAGAAGTTGATGATCCACCCGAACGTCTGGAGAGTCTCCAGTGCAACATTCAGGCTGAGTTGGCATGCCTCCTGAGAGGGTGCCTTGACAAGTAGATCGTCCAAGTAAGGGATCACAGAGTGTCCCTGAGAGTGCAAGACTGCTACCACTGCCGCCATGACCTTGGTGAACACCCGTGGGGCTGTCGCCAGACCAAATGGCAGAGCTACGAACTGAAGATGGTCGTCTCCTATCACGAAGCGTAGAAAGCGTTGGTGCTCTGTAGCAATCGGCACGTGGAGATAAGCATCTTTGATGTCTATTGATGCTAGGAAATCTCCTTGAGACATTGAGGCAATGACTGAGCGGAGGGATTCCATCCGGAACCGCCTGGCGTTCATATGCTTGTTGAGCAGTTTTAGGTCCAGAACAGGACGGAATGAGCCGTCCTTTTTTGGCACCACAAAGAGATTGGAGTAAAAACCTTGTCCTTGTTCCCGAAGAGGAACAGGGACCACCACTCCTTCTGCTCTTAGAGAATGCACCGCCTGCAGAAGGGCATCTGCTCGGTCGGGATGTGGGGAAGTTCTGAAGAACCGAGGCGGAGGACGAGAACTGAACTCTATCCTGTACCCGTGAGACAAAATGTCTGTTACCCACCGGTCTTTGACCTGTGGCAGCCAAATGTCGCAAAAGCGGGAGAGCCTGCCACCGACCGAGGATGCGGAGGGAGGCGGCCGAAAGTCATGAGGCAGCCGCCTTGGAAGCGGTACCTCCGGTTGCTTTCTTGGGGCGTGAGTGAGTCCGCCAGGAATCAGAGCTCCTTTGCTCTTTCTGAGTCCCTTTGGACGAGGAGAATTGGGGCTTGCCCGAGCCTCGAAAGGACCGAAACTTTGACTGCCACTTCCTCTGTTGAGGTTTGCTTGATCTGGGCTGGGGTAAGGAAGAGTCCTTACCTTTGGACTGTTTAATGATTTCCGCCAATTGCTCACCAAACAGTCTGTCTCCAGATAATGGCAAGCTGGTTAAACATTTTTTAGAAGCAGAATCTGCTTTCCATTCTTTTAACCACAAGGCTCTGCGCAAAACTACAGAGTTGGCGGATGCCATTGAGGTACGGCTCGTAGAGTCTAGTACCGCATTGATAGCGTAGGTCGCAAACGCAGTCATTTGCGTAGTTAAGGACGCCACTTGCGGCACTGCTGGACTTAAGAAAGAGTCCACCTGTGCCAGACCAGCTGAAATAGCTTGGAGCGCCCACACGGCCGCGAATGCTGGAGCAAACGACGCGCCAATAGCTTCATAGACAGATTTCAACCAAAGGTCCATCTGTCTGTCATTGGCATCTTTAAGTGAAGCCCCATCCTCCACTGCAACTATGGATCTAGCTGCAAGCCTGGATATTGGAGGGTCCACTTTTGGACACTGGGTCCAGCGTTTGACCACGTCAGGGGGAAAGGGATAACGTGTATCCTTCAGACGTTTGGAAAAACGCTTGTCCGGATAAGCATGGTGTTTCTGGATTGATTCTCTGAAGTCAGAGTGGTCCAGAAAAGTACTCAATTTACGCTTGGGATACAGGAAATGGAATTTCTCCTGCTGGGCAGCTGCCTCCTCTGCTGAAGGGGCTGGGGGAGAAATATCCAACAGCCTATTGATGGCCGCTATAAGGTCATTTACCATGGCGTCACCATCTGGCGTATCCAAATTGAGTGCGGTGTCAGGACCAGACTCCTGATCACCCACCTCTGTCTCATCATATAGAGACCCTTCTCGCTGAGACCCTGACCCGCGTGATGACGTGGAGGGTCTCTCCCAGCGAGCTCGCTTAGGCGGCCTGGGACTGTCATCAGAGTCAGAGCCCTCAGCCTGTGATGCCTGGGACCCCCTTGAAGTACGGATTAGTTCCAACTGAGGGGGACCGGGGAACATAGACACAGCAGTGTCCATGGTCTGAGCAACTGGCCTGGACTGCAAGGTCTCCAGGATTTTTGTCATAGTCACAGACATTTTATCAGCAAAGACTGCAAATTCTGTCCCCGTCACCGGGGCAGGGTTCACAGGCGTCTCTGCCTGGGCTACCACCACCATAGGCTCTGGCTGACGAAGTGCCACTGGGACTGAACATTGCACACAATGAGAGTCGTTGGAGCCTGCTGGTAGATTAGCCCCACATGCTGTACAAGCAGTGTATACAGTCCGTGCCTTGGCACCCTTGCGTTTTGTGGATGACATGTTGCTGTCTCCTCAGAGCAATATAGGGGTATACAGCCAAGAAGCGACCGTACAGTGCAGTATATATATATATATATATATATATATATCTGGTACAGGAAAAAGTACACCAATACAACACTGTGGCACTAGTGGGGCCAGCACTAATGTGCTGCTTACCGCCCGCTAAACGCGGGTGTGTGGTCGCCAGAAATCCCTAGTCTGGGTCTCCCAGAGCCTGTGTCCGTCCTCCAGCCAGACTGCATGCAGGAATGGCTGCCGGCGTCCTGTGGAGGGGGGGGCGGGCCCTGGGCGTGCTCAGACCAAAAGCGGGAAACCTGCGTCCCACTGTGCCTAGTGAGAGGGCTGGAGCATGTAAATAAGGCTCCAGCCCTCGGCGCTGACGATTGCACAGCGTCTGTCCCATTCCCTGATTGACAGGGAGGGGGCGGGAACGAAGCGGAGCTAGGCCGCAAAAGCCGGGGACTAAATTTATAAGCGCCGCCGCCGTAAAAGCGCGGTCGGCGCTAAGTCCCCGGCGCACTACAAGTCCCAGCCGCGTCGCCGCTCCGAGAGTGGCCGGCGCGGTAGTTCCCAGCACATGAAGTCACACAGCTAAGCTGCTGTGACTCAAACCCCAGCGTGCAGCGCTACTGTCCCCGGCGCACTAACACACCCAGCAAGTCTGGCGTGTGCGTGCCTGTCTGTACGGGGACACAGAGTACCTGAAAGTTGCAGGGCCTTGTCCCTGAACGGTACCCAGCTCCGTATCCAGCAGGTTCACTGGGTCTGTGGATGGAGCACGGCCTCAGGGCTTGGGGGCCGGTAAGATCCCACTTCCTCAGAGCCCCTCAGGGGGATGGGGAAGGAAAACAGCATGTGGGCTCCAGCCTCTGTACCCGCAATGGGTACCTCAACCTTACAAACCACAAGTGGGGTAAGAAGGGAGCATGCTGGGGGCCCCATATGGGCCCTCTTTTCTTCCATCCGACATAGTCAGCAGCTACTGCTGACTAAACAGTGGAGCTATGCGTGGATGTCTGACCTCCTTCGCACAAAGCAGAAAACTGGTGAGCCAGTGATCCCACTGGGGGTGTATAGCCAGAAGGGGAGGGGCCTTACACTTTTTAGTGTAATGCTTTGTGTGGCCTCCGGAGGCAGTGCTATACACCCAATGGAAAACAATCGTCTGGGTCTCCCAATGGAGCGCCGAAGAAAAGGGGAATAAGGCTGCCACAACATTTGTAAATAGAAACATGCAGACAAACCACAAACATGAACAGCATGGCAATAAGAGGGAGAACAAATAAGGAAAGAACTCTATCCCTATTATATCCATAGCTGGACCTAATCATAATACAGGAGAGCCCAGCTAAAATGCAGGCTCCCTAAGGACCCCTGTCATCTTGTAATAAAGAAGGGCCCCAATAGTAGGCTACAAAATATATTGGTTAGGAGGCAAGGCTAAATCTTCCACAAGAACGAATACAGCCAGCGGTCAAAAACGAGGGGGAGGAGACCTATCAAATAAAGCAGCCATAGTTGATTTGATCATTGAGGCCATCAGGATGGCAGGTTTTAAGACGAAAAATCATCCTGGCCTCCTTTTGTAGCAATACACGATCCAAATTGCCACCTCTGGAGGACATTTTGACTTTGAGGATACCCATGAATTCGATGGCTTCCTTGTTGGAGCTATGACGTGTATTCATGTGCCTGGCAATAGGGGTGTCACGATCATTTCTGATGTCCCCCATGTGTTCCCCAATACGTCTACGAAATTCACACACTGTTTTACCGACATATTGCAGTCCACAATGACACGTGGCAAGGTACACCACCCCCTTCGTTTTGCAATTGATGAACTCCCTAATAGTCAGGGATTCACCCGTAGAGGTACTGGCGTATTCCTTACCTATCTTGACATTTTTACAGGCGACACATGATCCACACTTAAAACAACCAGATGGTTTACCTGGAAGCCAAGTGGTTTCCACATTAGGGGGTACAAAGTGACTGTGAGTCAACCGATCGCCCAGCGAGCGATTCTTCCGGAATGTGATCGCCGGTTGAGGCTTAATACAGTCCGCAATCTCCACGTCCATTCGAAGGATATCCCAATGTCGCTCAAGTATCCTTCTAATGGTTGGGACACCTTTAGTGTACGTTGTGATGAGTCTAACAACACCCCCCTCATCATTTTGTCTAGATTGAGGGGAAAAGAGTTTTGTGCGATCCTGATCAAGAGAAAACTTATATGCCTGCTTGAGGATCCGATCAGGATACCCCTTCTCCAAGAAACGGGACCTCAAGTCAGCAGCTTTGGCCACAAATTCACTCCGCTCCGAACAGTTCCTCCTCAGACGAAGATATTGTCCCTTAGGGATACCCCGCCTGAGGGGCAATGGATGGTGACTGTCCCATCTAAGGAGTGAATTTGTGGCAGTAGGTTTCCTGTATATCGTAGTCCCGAGCCTACCACCAGGGTCAATCGACACAAGTAGGTCCAGAAAAGGTAGGCTCACTGGATGAATGACATAAGTGAAGGTTAGTCCTAAGGGGTTCATGTTCAAGTTGTTAACAAATTCCGTGAATGTGTCAAGGGGACCCCTCCACAAAACAAAAACGTCATCAATAAAACGGACCCACAAATCAATCATGTTGGTAAATGATGACAATGACTCTTCAAACACAATGGTGTCCTCCCACCAGCCCAGGAACAAATTGGCGTAACAGGGAGCACAGGGGCTCCCCATGGCCGTGCCCCTGAGCTGGTGGTAGGTGGAGCCATCGAACAGAAAAAAGTTGTTATGTAACACAAATTCCAGCAAAGAAATGACCAACTTGTTGTGGGCCTCAAATTGTTTGCCCCTAGTGGCCAGAAAAAACTGGACAGCCTCAACACCCCGATCATGTGGGATGGAAGAATAGAGCATTTCCACATCAATGCTCGCTAAAAACGCGTTGGGACCAACCGTAATATCCTCAATCCTGCTGATGAAGTCCAAACTATCACGAATGTAAGATGGTAAGGATGTTACAAACGGGTTAAGAATCTTATCTAAATATACTCCCACATTTTGTGCGATATTACCAACACCGGAAACGATCGGTCTCCCCCTAAGGGGGTTAACCCCCTTATGGATCTTAGGGAGGGTGTAGAAAGTAGACATCAGGGGGTGATCCGGCAACATAAACGTTAATTCCTCCTTGCTGATTAAACCCTCGATCTCAGCCCTATTCAATATGTCCCAGTGTGGAACGCGGAAATACACAACACACATGGTGTTCTGCAGCCTCCAACTGCGCACAATGCTGGCGCGATGCGCTCCAACCTGGAACGCAAGGGGGCGGTATCTGTCGCCTTGGCAGTGACCTCAGACGCCGGCATGGTTGGGATTAATCGTCTTCATCATGTTCACTGTAAGTAGGGCGTTTTGCACAGATGTGGGGTGTTATACTGATTAAGGGTGTATAAAGGCATCAGTTCTATCAGAGACTGAGCGCCACCATTTGCCCAGCACACATAGGTCTATCACCTTTTTGGCCTGTGCTGATCCCTGCCACTGCAGGTCGATCTTTCCCAATTTTTTCCTCCTTCTCCCCTGAGGAACTCTCACTACTGAGAGGGAAACGCGTCGGGAGGAACTATTTGTTTGCTTTTTTGGTTGTGGGGCAGACATTCCATTTGGGTGCTGCCCTTGTCAGGGCGGAAGTTTATTCACGGGCACGACAGGGTTTGTAACATACCCTTCCACCTTATCCTTCCGGCCTGTGACCTCTCATTCTGGGACCGATGTGCAGTCCAGCTCATGGATGAAGCTTGGGTGAGATCAAGCCTATGCGCTGCTATGTGGCATTTTGTTCTTTGCACACTATATGCACTAGCACTTTACTATTGTTATTATTATTGATTTTATCTAGTCATCAGTAAAAGTTATGTTTTAGTCCCTGCTGTATTTCTTTCCTTCGTTTGAGCATCACAGCATGCACTGGAATTCTGAAACAATGCATCATCAAAAAGAAAAGCAGTTTATGTAGGTAGGGAATTTGTAATTTAATAGTTTGCAATACGGCATTAAACAGAGATTTAGGATTACAATTAATTAGTATTTCAGACCACCCCTTTAACCCCTTCACGACCTTGGACGGATCTATCCGTCCAGGATCGTGTCCCGTTAAGCCCCGCCCCCTGCCGCGGGCAGGCGGCGTGGATCGGCACACATATCAGCTGTTTTTAACAGCTGACATGTGTGCCTCCTAGCCGCGGGTGGAATCGCTTCCACCCGCGGCCATTAACCCCTTAAATCTTGCTGCCAAAGTCTGGCAGCAAGATTTAAATGCGCGCGGCCATGTTTGTTACTTACCGCCGCCCCCACCGGAAGTCACGTGTGTTATCACGTGACTATCGGTGGTTGCCATCATAGCACAGGGTCATGTGATGACGCCTGCTGCTATGATGTTTCACTTTCGTTTTCCCTCGGCCGAGAGCAGAGGGAAAACCAAAGTGACTGAATCTGCTGTTTACAGCTGTATTGCTGTGATCAGCAGATAGCGATCAGCGATCGGATTGCTGATTGCTATAGCCCCCTAGGGGAACTAGTAAAATAAAAAAAAAAAAGTAAAAAAAAAAAAGTTTTAGAAAATAAAAAAAAAAACAAAAAACCTAAAAGTTCAAATCACCCCCCTTTCCCCCCATTGAAAATTAAAGGGTTAAAAAATAAATAAATATACACATATTTGGTATCGCCGCGTTCAGAAATGCCCGATCTATCAAAATATAAAATCAATTAATCTGATTGGTAAACGGCAAAGTGGCAAAAAAATTCCAAACGCCAAAATTACGTTTTTTGGTCGCCGCAAGTTTTACGCAAAATGCAACAACAGGCGATCAAAACGTAGCATCTGCGCAAAAATGGTACCATTATAAACGTCAGCTCGAGACGCAAAAAATAAGCCATCACTGAGCCATAGATCCCAAAAAATAAGAACGCAACGTGTTTCGGAAAATGGCGCAAAACGTGCGCCACATTTATTGGACAAACTTGTGAATTTTTTTTAACCCCTTATATACAAGTAAACCTATACATGTTTGGTGTCTACAAACTCGCACCGACCTGAGGCATCACATAGATACATCAGTTTTATCATAAAGTGAACACGGTGAATAAAATATCCCAAAAACTATTGTACGATCCCACTTTTTTTGCAATTTTTCCGCACTTGGAATTTTTTTGCCGTTTTCCAGTACACTATATGGTAAAACTTATGATTTCATTTAAAAGTACAACTCGTCCCGCAAAAAACAAGCCCTCATATGGCAAGATTGACGGAATAATAAAAACGTTACGGCTCTCGGAAGAAAAGGAGCAAAAAACAAAAACGCAAAAACGGAAAGTGCCCAGGGGCTGAAGGGGTTAAATAGTCACCCTTGTTTGGTCAGTAAGTTTAATACTACCAGACATTTCAGGTCATTTCCATGTGGTGCACAAATTATTTTTCCTTCCAAAGGTAAGAATAAAATGATACAAAGTGAATACTCTAAAATGGGAAATAAACTGCAACAAAAGAAATATACCTTGTATTATCAGAGAAAGTGAAATTGAAAAGCTACGTACACCTTTGAGAGATTTTATTTACTGAAATATGGAAATTATTTTAGCCCAATTACAGGTTTATTTGGGGTTTCATTAAAAGCACCCCTCCCCTATCTTATATTCACCCTCTGGCATCTTCATCTATCACCCATCGGTCTCCTGCATCGGTCTCCTCCCCCAAACAGACGTTAGGTTATGTTCACAAAGGGCATTTTGGTGCTTTTTTTTGTGGGGCAACAAAAGAGAATTTTGTTTACTTACCGTAAATTCTTTTTCTTATAGTTCCGTATTGGGAGACCCACACAATGGTGTTTAGCTTCTGCCTCCGGAGGACACACAAAGTACTACACTTAAAAGTGTAGCTCCTCCCTCTGAGCTTATACACCCACTGGAGAACCAGATCTAGCCAGTTTAGTGCAAAAGCTGAAGGAGAATAGCCACCCACAAGTAAAACAGAGCAAGAACCGGAACAACCGGAGACTCTGTCCACGACAACAGCCGGTGATAACACGCGGAACAAGAAATTGCCAACAGGCAACAGGGAGGGAGCTGGGTCTCCCAATACGGAACTATAAGAAAAAGAATTTACGGTAAGTAAACAAAATTCTCTTTTTCTTTACCGTTCCTATGGGAGACCCAGACAATGGGACGTCTCAAAGCAGTCCATGGGTGGGAAGAAACAGAAAAACTAAGAAGTAGGCGGAGCCTAACTGCACAAATGGGCGACAGCCGCCTGAAGGATGCGTCTGTCCAAGCTCGCATCTGCCGAAGCATGAGCATGCACTTGGTAGTGCTTTGAAAAGGTATGCAGGCTAGTCCAATTGGCAGCCTGACAGACTTGTTGAGCCGTAGCCTGGTGCTTGAAAGCCCAAGAAGCACCGACAGCTCTGGTCGAGTGTGCCTTGATCCCCGGCGGGGGAGGCACCTGAGAACACTGGTAGGCATCCGAAATGGTCGACCTAATCCAATGGGCTAAGGTCGGCTTAGAAGCAGAGAGGCCCTTGCGCCGACCTGTGGTTAGCACAAAAAGAGGTGCACCGCCTAAGAACAGCGGTGCGAGACACATAGATCCGGAGAGCACGCACCAGATCCAGAGTATGCAACGCTTTTTCAAAGCGATGAACAGGAGCCGGACAAAAAGGAAGGTAGGGTAATGTCCTGGTTAAGGTGGAAAGGAGAGACCACTTTAGGAAGAAAGTCCGGAGTCGGACGGAGAACCACCTTGTCTTGATGAAAAACCAAAAAAGGTGACTCCGAAGAGAGCGCAGCCAAATCGGAGACTCTCCTGAGGGAAGTTATGGCCACTAGAAAGACCACTTTCTGTGAAAGACGAAACAAAGAAACCTCCCTAAGAGGCTCAAAGGGGGGTTTCTGCAAAACCGTGAGAACCAAATTGAGGTCCCAGGGATCCAAGGGCCGCCGGTAAGGCGGAATGATGTGAGACGCGCCCTGCATGAAGGTGCGGACCTGAGCCAGCCGGGCGAGACGCCGCTGGAACAGAACTGACAGAGCTGAGACTTGTCCCTTGAGAGAGTTGAGGGACAGTCCCAGCTGCAGACCGGACTGTAGAAAGGACAGAAGGGTCGGCAAGGAAAATGGCCAATGAGGATGGCCGGAAGACCGACACCAGGACAGGAAAATCTTCCAAGTCCTGTGATAGATCTTGGCGGAGGAAGACTTACGGGCCCGAGTCATAGTGGAGATGACTTCAGGAGGGATACCAGAAGCCGTCAAGATCCAGGACTCGAGAGCCACGCCGTCAATCTGAGAGCCGCAGAATTCAGGCGGAAAAACGGACCTTGTGAGAGAAGGTCTGGACGGTCCGGAAGATACCACAGCACTTCTACGGACAGATGGAGCAGGTCTGGGTACCAAGCTCGCCTGGGCCAGTCCGGAGCAATGAGGATGACTCGACGGCCCTCCATTCTGATCTTGCGCAGGACTCTGGGCAAGAGAGCTAGAGGGGGAAACACGTAGGACAGAAGAAACTGGGACCAGTCTTGAACCAGAGCGTCCGCGGCAAATGCCTGAGGATCGTGGGAGCGAGCCACGTAAACGGGAACTTTGTTGCTGTGACGGGATGCCATTAGGTCCACGTCCGGAGTGCCCCATTTGCGGCAGATTGACTGAAACACTGCCGGGTGCAGGGACCACTCGCCACTGTCCACGGTTTGACGGCTGAGATAATCTGCCTCCCAGTTTTCCACGCCTGGGATGTGGACTGCGGATATGGTGGACTTGGAGTCCTCCGCCCATTGAAGGATGCGTTGCACCTCCAACATTGCCAGGCGGCTGCGTGTCCCGCCTTGGTGATTGATGTAGGCAACCGCTGTCGCGTTGTCTGACTGGACTCGGATGTGCCTGCCCGCCAGCAGATGGTGAAAAGCTAGGAGAGCCAGAAGCACGGCTCTGGTTTCCAGCACATTGATCGAAAGGGCTGACTCGGACGGAGTCCAAGTGCCCTGCGCTCGATGGTGGAGACATACCGCTCCCCAGCCGGATAGACTGGCATCCGTGGTGAGGATCACCCAAGACAGGGGCCAGAAAGGAGCGCCCCTGAGACAGAGAGAGGGGCCGAAGCCACCACTGAAGAGAGCTCCTGGTCTGTGGCGACAGAGCCACAAACCTGTGCAAGGAGGAAGGACGCTTGTCCCAACAGCGGAGAATGTCCAGCTGCAGAGGATGCAGATGGAACTGGGCAAAGGAAACCGCCTCCATTGACGCCACCATCTGACCCAGCACCTGCATCAGGCGCCTGAGGGAATAACGGCGGGGCCTCAGCAGAGAGCGCACCACCAGTTGGAGGGACTGCTGTTTGATTAAGGGCAACTTCACAAGTGCCGGCAGTGTCTCGAACTGCATCCCTAGGTACGTGAGACTCTGGGTCGGAGTCAGAGTGGATTTGGGAAGATTGACAAGCCACCCGAATTGGGCTAGAGTGGCGAGAGTGAGCGAGACACTCCGCTGACAGTCTACGCTGGATGAAGCCTTGACTAGAAGGTCGTCCAGGTAAGGGATCACTGCCAACCCCTGTAGGTGCAGGACCGCAATCACTGCTGCCATGACCTTGGTGAATACCCGAGGAGCTGTGGCCAACCCGAAGGGGAGAGCCACGAATTGGAAATGTTCCTCTCCGATTGCAAAACGTAGCCAACGCTGGTGTGAAACTGCAATTGGCACATGCAGATAGGCATCTCTGATGTCGATGGATGCCAGGAAATCCCCTTGGGTCATTGAAGCAATGACTGATCGCAGAGACTCCATGCGAAAATGCCGCACCTGAACATGCTTGTTGAGAAGCTTGAGATCCAGGATGGGCCGGAAGGAACCGTCCTTTTTGGGGACTAGGAACAGATTTGAGTAGAAACCTCTGAACCGTTCCTGGGCGGGAACCGGTACAATTACTCCGTTGGCCTGCAAGGATGCCACGGCCTGAGAGAAGGCGGCGGCCTTGGAGCAGGGGGGAGCTGACAGAAAAAAATCTGTTTGGCGGGCTGGAAGAGAATTCTATCCTGTAGCCGTGGGAGATGATATCCCTCGCCCACCGATCGGAGACGTGTTGAAACCACGCGTCGCCAAAGTGGGAGAGCCTGCCACCGACTAAGCACGTTGCTGGCACGGACAGATAGTCACGAGGAGGCTGCCTTGGCGGCAGCACCTCCTGCGGTCTTTTGTGGACGCGCTTTTGGGCGCCAGTTGGATTTCTGGTCCTTGGCTGAGGACGAGGCCGAGGGCTTAGAGGACGACCAGTTGGAGGAACGAAAGGAACGAAACCTCGACTGATTCCTGCCCTGGACAGGTTTCCTGGTTTTGGTTTGTGGCATGGAAGTACTCTTCCCGCCAGTAGCTTCCTTAATTTCATCCAGCTGTTCACCGAACAGCCGGGACCCCGCAAAAGGGAGTCCAGCAAGGTACTTCTTTCAAGAAGCATCTGCCTTCCACTCTCGAAGCCACAAGATCCTGCGGATAGCGAGGGAATTAGCCGAAGCCACCGTAGTGCAGTGAGAAGCCTCCAGCATGGCAGACATGGCATAGGATGAAAAAGCTGAAGCTTGGGAAGTTAAAGGTAACCATTTCGGGCATAGATTCCCTGGCGAGGGAATGCATCCCCTCTAGAGAAGCAGAGATGGCTTTGAGAGCCCACACTGCTGCAAAAGTCGGGGAGAACAAGGCCCCCGCCGCTTCATATACAGATTTGGCCAGAAGGTCAATCTGGTGGTCAGTGGAATCCTTAAGAGAGGTGCCATCAGCCACCGATACAACGGTCCGGGCTGAGAGTCTAGACACCGGGGGATCTACCTTTGGGGAATGAGCCCACTCCTTGACCACCTCAGGTGGAAAGGGAAAGCGGTCATCAGAACCACGCTTTGGGAAGCGTTTGCCAGGATAGGCCCTGGGCTTGGTCACAGCGGCCTGAAAACTGGAGTGGTTAAAGAACACACTCTTTATTCTCTTAGGCGAGGTAAACTGGTGCTTTTCTGCCAGAGAGGGTTGTTCCTCTGATACTGGCGGATTGAGATCCAGTACAGAATTAATGGACGCAATCAAATCACTAACATCTGAGTCACTTTCGGACAGATCAATGGGGTACAGGAGTTAACCTCCGAGGCCCCCGTAAAGGCATCCTCCTCGTCCTGCGAGTCAGCTCCTGAATCAGAGCCGCGGGACGAGGAAGGAGAGGGAACCCTGCGTCTCTTAGAAGGACGGGGTCTGGGACCAGATGATGAATCCTCTGTGAGCTCCGGTCCTGAGAGACCCCTAGCAACAGAGGCACCCTGTGAAGGGGGCTGATGCATGTTCAGCAAAGTCCTGGACAGACGTCCCATGGACTCAGCAAAAGACTGGGAGATAAACCTAGAAAAGGGTTCTACCCAAGCCGGGGGTTCAGCCACAGGAGCAGGAGCAGCCTGAGAGACCACTGAGAGTGAGACTCCAGGCTGAGGCACCGCCAGGTTAGAGCAGGCATCACAATGTGGATAGGTGCTCGGTTCAGGCAGTAGGAGCTTACATGCAGTGCATACTGAATACAGCTTTGGAGCCTTGCTCCTCGTGTGTGGAGTGAGGGCTCTGCCAGAGAATGACCCCCAGAGAGTATAATCAGAGGTCCACAACCGGAGACCGGTTGTGGCTTACCAGACCGCTGGAGCGGTGTTGTGTGCCCTCCAGATCCCGAAGCCCGGACCCCCAAGCACAGCAACTCAGCAGAGATGCTGCAGACCAGCGCTGCAATGCAGAGAGAACGCTGAGAAAATGGCCGCCGGAGCGAAGAGAGGGGGCGGGACTTGATTAGGAGCGGGAACCGGAGGGCCATAGAGACCTACAGGGGAGGGGACAAACACTGCAGTGAGGAGTGTCCCTCCCCTGTGCAGAACGGCCGCCGGGCGGAGCCGAGCCTGTCCCTCTGCATGAGTGACATGCGAGGGCAGTGAAACCAAAACTAGGCCTCCGGCGAAGCCGGGGCCTAAATTTGAGCGGCGCGGCCGGCGCGCAGGCACCATCGGCGTGGTTCTCAGGCGACAGCCAGAGAACCCGCCGGAAATGTCATAAAACACAATCAGCACACTCTCCCACAACAATAAAGTACAGGGACCCCCAATATATAAACGTCTCAGGTACTTAGCTTGCTGAGACGCAGGGTTCCAAGTCCCTGGGGATGAGTGCTCCGGTCCAGCAGGATCCTGAAGGGCTGCGGATGGAGACCGGTCTCCTGCCAAGCATGGAGAACCGTGCTGGCTCCCACTTCAAGCCAGAGCCCAGGAGGGATGGTGAAGGAGCACGGCATGTAAGGCTCCACCCTTGGAAGCAACCTTAACAACACTGCCGACACAGTGGGGTGAGAAGGGACATGCCGGGAGTCCAGACATGGACCCGCTTTTCTTCAAACTCTTTCCAAAAATCAAAAATCAGATGAGAATGCATGTGTGGATGTATGCCTCCTGAACACAAAGCGATAAACTGGTTCTCCAGGGGGTGTATAAGCTCAGAGGGAGGAGCTACACTTTTAAGTGTAGTACTTTGTGTGTCCTCCGGAGGCAGAAGCTAAACACCATTGTCTGGGTCTCCCATAGGAATGATAAAGAAACTTGAACTCTTGGCAGGAAAGAAGCTGCATTTTTTGCTGTTTGTTGCTGTGTTTTAGAGGTGCTATTTGTCTATAGTACATGTGTAAATATGTTAGTTTCATTGACCTAAAATGCCGCAAAAACACACCTGCCTTTTTTCACTTTATCTTTTTCAATGGTGAAAAAAAAAAAGCTGCAGAAACGCTGAAAGACTTGACATGCTGCTTCTTTCAAAAACACAGCATTTTACCATTTCAGTGAGGAGGGGAGCAGGAGTGGGTGTATTAGATTTCTGGACTCTCAATTTTTGCTAGTACTGTAAAAAGCAGCGTGTTATTTGCAAGAATTTGCATAAAACCAATAAAAAAAACCTACAGGGGAAAGAAACAAAACAGCAAAGAAAACGCACCAAAAACACTGTCTGTGCACATAGCCTTAGAGTCACAAGATGGTGCTGCAGGACCGGAACAATGCACAAAAAAAAAAAAAAAAATATGAAACCACCAATGGGTGAGTATAAGACCAGGGGCAGAAGACTTCAGGTTAAAATACCACTACAGTAGTGAAAAAAATAAGGAAAAACACACTGGAGTGGTGCTTTAAATGTTTAACTACTTGTTCACCTACAGTCTGTATGTATTTTATACAGTGTGGGCTGCTCACTCCTATTCTATCAGTCTGTATGTATTTCATACAGTGTGGGCTGCTCACTCCTATTCTATCAGTCTGCATGTATTTCATACAGTGTGGGCTGCTCACTCCTATTCTATCAGTTTGCATGTATTTCATACAGTGTGGGCTGCTCAATC
The DNA here is from genome assembly GCF_048569485.1 of Anomaloglossus baeobatrachus. Classification (NCBI taxonomy): domain Eukaryota; kingdom Metazoa; phylum Chordata; class Amphibia; order Anura; family Aromobatidae; genus Anomaloglossus; species Anomaloglossus baeobatrachus. The sequence goes on along the minus strand of NC_134353.1, from coordinate 661,019,278 downwards.
CTATACCATCAGTCTATGTATTTCATACAGTGTGGGCTGCTCACTCCTATTCTATCAGTCTGTATGTATTTCATACAGTGTGGGCTGCTCAATCCTATACCATCAGTCTATGTATTTCATACAGTGTGGGCTGCTCACTCCTATTCTATCAGTCTGCATGTATTTCATACAGTGTGGGCTGCTCACTCCTATTCTATCAGTCTATATGCATTTCATACAGTGTGGGCTGCTCACTCCTATTCTATCAGTCTGCATGTATTTCATACAGTGTGGGCTGCTCACTCCTATTCTATCAGTCTGTATGTATTTCATACAGTGTGGGCTGCTCAATCCTATACCATCAGTCTATGTATTTCATACAGTGTGGGCTGCTCACTCCTATTCTATCAGTCTATATGTATTTCATACAGTGTGGGCTGCTCACTTTTATTCTATCAGTCTATGTATTTCATACAGTGTGGGCTGCTCAATACTATTCTATGTGCAATCTGTCTGATAAGCTGTCCCCATTTGCTTTAATAAAAACCAATCTAAGATGCCATCTTTAGAACAAAATAAATAAAATACATACAAATAAAAGGGATCTCCGCTTTGAGAGCATTCAGGAGAGCAGAGGGAAGGGTTGCTGACTGCTCGTCTGATGGATCCAACACTGAACAAGACTCAGCCAGCTGCAAAGCATGTGGCTAACGAAGGCAAATGGTGGAACATTTTTGATAAATCAAAATCATAAGAATCCGTTTAAGCCAAAAAAATTATGTTTACAGTGAAAAATAAATAAAAATACTTCCAAAATGAACATTGCCTTTGCAGCTTACCTCATACACTGCACTCAAGTCACTGAAGAAGGCTTTTGCTCCATCTAGTAAGGCTGGATTTTCTGGACACAATACCAGATATCCTACATCTCGCTGTCCACCATATGGCTCGAGAAGCAGACGCTCCCAGAACGGGAGAGAGAAAGGAGCTATGGTAAGGAAGTCTTTATCATAACCAACTAAAAGGTTGGGTATGGGCAGTGGCTCTGGAGATTCTTCAGATCCTGAGTACAGCAAAAGAAATAATCAATATTGGAAATTTGCATCTGATGGAAAAGCGGTTTTAGTGCACATTATTGTTTCCCTCGGGATACTTTAAACAAAAAAAAAATAAATAAGTGAACTAAACAAAATTTATGCAGCCAATATGGAAAAAGAAAAAAGTTAATAATCATAAGAAATTACCTGCCATTTACTCACATACATAGATGTGTACTTTGCATAGAAGCAAAAGTAGCATTAGAGAAATCAATATCTCACACCTTAACTATACAACAGGCTACACAAAGCAGCTATACATGTGCCTCCACCTGCAGGCCAGCCCAAAACCAGGGGGCATTTGACAGCAGATAGACGGCTGCAGGAATTACTGTTCTGAGACCAAGCCTAATTAATCCTGGAGACAGAATATTGCCAAGGCAGTACAGGGAACCTCAGCAGTTTACATACCATAGGATCCACGTCCAGCCATCTTGTGAAACTGCTGCCATGTCAGGGGACCCTGCACATGCTGTATATTCTCCCAGGTCCGTCCTGTCCTTTTCTTCTGGATGGCATCCTGCAGGAATGGCTGTAGGGACAGTAGCATGCGCACCACATCCTGAGAGGGGAGCATGCTTACATCAAGCACTAAGAATAGGGTGGGGTTGGGAATGGGAGACACAAATGTAATAATTTAGCACATAGGTTTCTTTTTACTGTCTGTACAAGAGCACTTCTATGGACAAAGTCTTATGCAAAAGATCTGACACCTTTCAGCAACTCGCACACATTAAATGATACATTCACATTGCAGGAATGTGTCATTTAGGTGGGCAGCTTAGATCTAGTGTAGCTCAGATTTCTGGACTGTCCCTCCTCCATGCTTTACACTGCACATATGCTTATTCAGACTCCTACAAACTCACCCCAAGTCCATTTTTAGGTTACTCAATTAGGGTAGTATACAGTGTGTTGAAAAAGTAATCATACCCCATTAACTTTTCACCCTTTCTTACACATTATAGCCACAAACTTAAATGTATTCTTATTGGGATGTTATGTGATATACCAACACGAAGTAGCAAGTATTTGTGCAGTGTAAAGATAAAGACACATGGTTGTCTAAATATTTTAAAAAGATGAATCTGAAAGAAGGGAATTTTGTTTACTTACCGTAAATACCTTTTCTTCTAGCTCCTATTGGGAGACCCAGACAATTGGGTGTATAGCTTCTGCCTCCGGAGGCCACACAAAGTATTACACTTTAAAAAGTGTAACCCCTCCCCTCTGCCTATACACCCTCCCGTGCATCACGGGCCCATCAGTTTTGGTGCCAAAGCAGGAAGGAGGAAACTTATAAATTGGTCTAAGGTAAATTCAATCCGAAGGATGTTCGGAGAACTGAAGACCATGAACCAAAAGAACAATTCAACATGAACAACATGTGTACACAAAAGAACAACAGCCCGAAGGGAACAGGGGCGGGTGCTGGGTCTCCCAATAGGAGCTAGAAGAAAAGGAATTTACGGTAAGTAAACAAAATTCCCTTCTTTGTCGCTCCATTGGGAGACCCAGACAATTGGGACGTCCAAAAGCAGTCCCTGGGTGGGTAAAAGAATACCTCGATAAAAAGAGCCGAAAACGGCCCCCTCTTACAGGTGGGCAACCGCCGCCTGAAGGACTCGCCTACCTAGGCTGGCATCTGCCGAAGCATAGGCATGCACCTGATAGTGTTTCGTGAAAGTGTGCAGACTCGACCAGGTAGCCGCCTGACACACCTGCTGAGCCGTAGCCTGGTGCCGCAATGCCCAGGATGCACCTACGGCTCTGGTAGAATGGGCTTTCAGCCCTGAAGGAATCGGAAGCCCAGAAGAACGGTAGGCTTCAAGAATCGGTTCCTTGATCCACCGAGCCAAGGTTGACTTGGAAGCCTGCGACCCCTTACGCTGGCCAGCGACAAGGACAAAGAGCGCATCAGAACGGCGCAGGGGCGCCGTGCGAGAAATGTAGAGCCGGAGTGCTCTCACCAGATCTAACAAGTGCAAATCCTTTTCACATTGGTGAACTGGATGAGGGCAAAAAGAAGGTAAGGAGATATCCTGATTGAGATGAAAAGGGGATACCACCTTAGGGAGAAATTCCGGGACCGGACGCAGAACCACCTTATCCTGGTGAAACACCAGGAAGGGGGCTTTGCATGACAGCGCTGCTAGCTCAGACACTCTCCGAAGTGATGTGACTGCCACTAGGAAGGCCACCTTCTGCGAAAGGCGTGATAGAGAAACATCTCGCATCGGCTCGAAAGGTGGTTTCTGAAGAGCCGTTCGCACCCTGTTAAGATCCCAGGGTTCCAGCGGACGCTTGTAAGGTGGGACTATGTGGCAAACTCCCTGCAGGAACGTGCGGACCTGCGGAAGCCTGGCTAGACGCTTTTGAAAAAACACGGAAAGCGCCGATACTTGTCCCTTGAGAGAGCCGAGAGACAAACCCTTGTCCATTCCGGATTGAAGGAAAGAAAGAAAAGTGGGTAAGGCAAACGGCCAGGGGGTAAAACCCTGATCAGCGCACCAGGATAAGAAGATCCTCCAAGCCCTGTGATAGATCTTGGCGGACGTTGGTTTCCTGGCCTGTCTCATGGTGGCAATGACATCTTGAGATAACCCTGAGGACGCTAGGAGCCAGGACTCAATGGCCACACAGTCAGGTTGAGGGCCGCAGAATTCAGATGGAAAAATGGCCATTGAGACAGCAAGTCTGAACGGTCTGGGAGTGCCCACGGTTGACCCACCGTGAGGTGCCACAGATCCGGGTACCACGACCTCCTCGGCCAGTCTGGAGCGACGAGGATGGCGCGGCGGCAGTCGGACCTGATCTTGCGTAACACTCTGGGCAGCAGTGCCAGAGGAGGAAATACATAAGGCAGTCGAAACTGCGACCAATCCTGAACTAATGCGTCCGCCGCCAGAGCTCTGTGATCTTGAGACCGTGCCATGAATGCCGGGACTTTGTTGTTGTGCCGAGACGCCATGAGGTCGACGTCCGGCGTTCCCCAGCGGCAACAGATCTCTTGAAACACGTCCGGGTGAAGAGACCATTCCCCTGCGTCCATGCCCTGGCGACTGAGAAAGTCTGCTTCCCAGTTTTCTATGCCCGGGATGTGAACTGCGGAGATGGTGGAGGCTGTGGCTTCCGCCCACAGCAGAATCCGCCGAACTTCTTGGAAGGCTTGACGACTGCGTGTGCCGCCCTGGTGGTTGATGTACGCGACCGCCGTGGCGTTGTCCGACTGTATTCGGATCTGCCTGCCCTCCAGCCACCGCTGGAACGCCTTTAGGGCTAGATACACTGCCCTTATCTCCAGAACATTGATCTGAAGGGAGGACTCTGTCGGAGTCCAGGTTCCCTGAGCCCTGTGGTGGAGGAAGACCGCTCCCCACCCTGACAGACTCGCGTCCGTCGTGACCACAGCCCAGGATGGGGGCAGGAAGGATTTTCCCTTCGACAAAGAAGTGGGAAGAAGCCACCACTGAAGAGAGGTTTTGGCTGCCAGTGAAAGAGAGACGTTCCTGTCTAGGGACGTCGACTTCCTGTCCCATTTGCGGAGAATGTCCCATTGAAGTGGACGCAGATGAAACTGCGCAAAGGGAACTGCCTCCATTGCTGCCACCATCTTCCCTAGGAAGTGCATGAGGCGCCTCAAGGGGTGTGACTGGGCCCGAAGGAGAGATTGCACCCCTGTCTGCAGTGAACGCTGTTTGTCCAGCGGAAGCTTCACTATCGCTGAGAGAGTATGAAACTCCACCCCGAGGTAAGTCAGTGATTGGGTCGGTGTCAATTTTGACTTTGGGAAATTGATGATCCACCCGAACCTCTGGAGAGTCTCCAGAGCAATGGTCAGGCTGTGTTGACATGCCACCCGGGAGGGTGCCTTGACTAGAAGATCGTCTAAGTAAGGGATCACCGAGTGGCCCTGAGAGTGTAGGACCGCCACCACTGCTGCCATGACCTTGGTGAAGACCCGTGGGGCTGTCGCCAGGCCGAAAGGCAGTGCCACGAACTGAAGGTGTTCGTCCCCGATGGCGAAACGCAGGAAGCGTTGATGCTCTGGTGCAATCGGCACATGGAGATAAGCATCCCTGATGTCGATTGATGCTAGGAAGTCTCCTTGGGACATCGAGGCGATGACAGAGCGGAGAGATTCCATCCGGAACCGTCTGGTTCTCACGTGTCTGTTGAGCAGTTTGAGGTCCAGAACGGGACGGAATGATCCGTCCTTTTTTGGCACCACGAACAAGTTGGAGTAAAAACCGCGACCACGTTCTTGAAGGGGAACGGGGATCACAACTCCTTCTGCCTTCAGAGTGTTCACCGCCTGAAAAAGTGCATCGGCTCGCTCGGGGGGCGGAGATGTTCTGAAGAAACGAGTCGGAGGACGAGAACTGAGCTCTATCCTGTAACCGTGAGACAGAATGTCTCTCACCCATCGGTCTTGGACATGTGGCCACCAGGCGTCGCAAAAGCGGGAGAGCCTGCCACCGACCGAGGATGCAGTTTGGGGAGGCCGAAAGTCATGAGGAGGCCGCCTTGGAGGCGGTTCCTCCGGCGGTCTTCGTAGGACGTGACTTAGACCGCCATGCAGAAGAGTTCCTCTGGCCCTTCTCTGACCTGTTGGACGTGGAGGAATGGGACCTGGCTGAGGGCCGAAAGGACCGAAACCTCGGTTGTATTTTTCATTGCTGAGGTCTGTTTGGTTTGGACTGGGGTAAGGACGAGTCCTTTCCCTTGGATTGTTTAATAATTTCGTCCAATTGCTCGCCAAACAAACGGTCGCCAGAAAATGGCAAACCGGTTAAGAACTTCTTTGAAGCAGAGTCTGCCTTCCATTCGCGTAGCCACATGGCCCTGCGGACTGACACCGAATTGGCGGATGCTACCGCTGTACGGCTCGCAGAGTCCAGGACGGCGTTCATGGCGTAGGACGAAAAGGCCGACGCCTGAGAAGTCAAAGACACAACTTGCGGAGCAGAGGTACGTGTGACCGCATTAATCTCAGACAGACAAGCTGAGATAGCTTGGCGTGCCCACACGGCTGCAAAGGCCGGAGCAAAAGACGCGCCTATGGCTTCATAGATGGATTTCATCAGGAGCTCTATTTGCCTGTCAGTGGCATCCTTGAGCGATGAACCATCTGCCACTGATACTACGGATCTAGCCGCCAGCCTAGAGACTGGAGGATCCACCTTGGGACACTGAGCCCAACCCTTAACTACGTCAGGGGGGAAGGGGGTAACGTGTGTCATTAAGTCGCTTAGTAAAGCGCTTGTCCGGAAATGCTCTGTGCGTCTGGACAGCATCTCTGAAGTTAGAGTGATCGAAAAACGCACTCCGTGTACGTTTGGGAAACCTAAACTGGTGCTTCTCCTGCTGCGAAGTCGACTCCTCTATAGGTGGAGTTGGGGGAGAAAGCTCTAGCACCTGGTTGATGGACGCTATAAGGTCATTTACTATGGCGTCCCCTTCAGGTGTATCTAGATTGAGAGCAACGTCAGGATCAGAGCCCTGAGCTGCGACCTCCGCTTCATCCTCCAGAGAGTCCTCATGCTGAGACCCCGAACAGCGTGATGAAGTCGGGGAAGGTTCCCAGCGAGCCCGCTTAGCCGGTCTGGGACTGCGGTCCGTGTCGGAGTCCTCACCGTGGGACCTAGGTGTCACCCCAGGAGCACTTTGCTGTGCCGACCGAGAGGGGCCTGGGGGCGATGAACTCACAGTGCCCTGGGCCTGTGTTACCGATCTGGACTGCAAGGCTTCTAGTATCTTAGCAGACCATTTGTCCATAGACTGAGCCATGGACTGTGAAAGCGACTCAGAGAGTTTCTCAGCCAAAACTGCAAACTCTGTCCCTGCCACCTGGACAGTGGAAGCCGGCGGTTCTACCTGAGCCGAGGGTCCCACCAGTGCCCGAGGCTCCGGCTGAGTGAGTGCCACAGGGGCTGAGCATTGCACACAGTGAGGGTAGGTGGAACCTGCAGGTAACATAGCCGCACAAGAGGTACAGGTTGCAAAATAAGCCTGTGCCTTGGCACCCTTGCTCTTTGCGGACGACATGCTGTTGTCTCCTCTGAGAGTGATCAGTGAGGGTATATAGCCAAAAGCAAAATAATGTGGCCGAACAGAGAAAATGTATACTAATATATATATATATATATATATATATTATATATATTATATATATATATATATATACACACACACACACACACACACTTCGGCACCTAGGGGGGCCAGCACCTGGTAACCAGTGTGGCTTACCGACCGCCCAAAGCGGTTGTGTGTCCACCAGATTCCCCGCCTGGGCCTCCCAGAGCTGCAGAGCTCGTTCTGAAATCCTCCACCGGCAGAAGTGATTGTAACAATGGCTGCCAGAGTTCTCAGGGGAGGAGGGAGCCGTGGGCGGTGACTAATAAAGTGCGGGAATCTGGTGCCCCACAGTGTTCAGTGAGGGGGGAGGAGAACACCTAAGTCTGCTCCAGCCCTCACTGCCGACGTCCAGTCGACCGTCCCGCCCTTACCCCTGAATGGCAGGCCCGGGGGCGGGAGTTATGGTACTAGGCCGCAGAAGCCGGGGACTAAATTTAATAACGCGGCCGACGAACAGGCGCGGTCGGCGCGGTAGTCCCGGTCGTCACAGAAAAAACAGCAGCCGCTGCAGCGTCTGTAACACAGGCGCTCCATGCGCCGTCCCCAAGGGGACACAGAGTACCTTTTAGATGCAGGGCCTGTCCCTGATGATACCCAGTCTCCTGTCCGTCAGATTCCCCCAGGGGCTGCGGAGGGAGCCCGGCCCTAGTGAAAGGTGACCGGTTAGGATCCCACTTCTCCCAGAGCCTCTAAGGGATGGGGAAGGAAAACGGCATGTGGCTCCAGCCTTTGTACCCGCAATGGGTACCTCAACCTTGACAGCACCGCCGACTTAGTGGGGTGAGAAGGGAGCATGCCGGGGGCCCCGTGGGGGCCCTCTTTTCTTCCATCCGATACAATCAGCAGCTGCTGCTGACTAAAATGTGGAGCTTGCGTGAATGTGTGCCTCCTTCAACACAAAGCATAAAACTGATGGGCCCGTGATGCACGGGAGGGTGTATAGGCAGAGGGGAGGGGTTACACTTTTTAAAGTGTAATACTTTGTGTGGCCTCCGGAGGCAGAAGCTATACACCCAATTGTCTGGGTCTCCCAATGGAGCGACAAAGAAATTGTGACACGCATTTGTATTCAGCCGCTTTATATACCCAAATAAAATTCCAAGTCACAAATAGCCTCCAGAAGTCTCCTAATTAGTGAACCCAGGCCACCGGTGTGTAATATTCTCAGTATAAATACAGCAGTCCTGTCAAGGCCTCGGAGGATTCTGTGAGAACATTATCAAGCAGTATAATGAAAACCAAGGAACATACCAGAAAGGTCAGGGATAAAGTTGTGAAGAAGAGTAAAGCACAGTTAGGTTATAAAAAAAAAAAAAAAAAAAAATTAGTCTCTGAACATCTTGCGGAGCACTGTTCAATGCATCTTCCAAAAATGTAAGCAGGATGGCACAACTGCAAACCTACTAAGACATGTCCGTCCACCTAAGCTGACATCTCAAGCAAGAAGAGCACTAATTAGAGAAACAGCCAAGAGGCTCATTGTCCATCTCAAGGAGCTGCTTCGGTGGGAGATTCTGTCCACAATACAACCATTAGTTGTATACTCCACAAAACTGACCTCTATGAAAGAGTGGCAAGACAGACATTTTTTAAAAGCAGCCCATAAGAATTTCCGTTTGCGAAAATTCATGTAGTGGACATAGTTAGCATGTAAAAGAAGGTGCCCTTGTCATACGAGACCAAACTAGAACTTTTAGGACTAAAATCAAAACATTATGTGTGGTGGAAAACTAACTCTGCACCATTACACATGTGGTGGCAGCATCATGCTGTGGGGATGCTTTTCTTCTTCACGAACAGGGAAACTGGTTACAGTTGATGGGAAGATGGGTAGAGGCTGCAAAAGACTTGAGACCGAGTTGTAGGTTCACCTCCAGCAGGACAATGGGCCTAAACATACTGTAATGGAACAGTTTAGATGAAAGCATACTCATGTGTGAATGGCCCAGTCACATTTCAGACCTAAATCAATAATAATCTGTGGCAAGACTTGAAAATTGCTGTTCAGACGCCTCCATCTAATCTCACTGGGCAAGATCTATTTTGCAGAAAAAGAAAAAGGAGCCAAATGTCAGCCTCTAGATGTGCAAAGCTTTTAAAGGCTATGTGCGCACGTTGCGTTCTGTCCCTGCAGAAATTTCTGCAGCGACTTGAACAGCACACGTGCGCTTCAAATCGCTGCAGAAACAGTCCATAATGAAAAGCAGATTCCATGCGCTCTGGATGCAGCCTCTCCCATAGACAGAGCGGGGGGCTGCATCCAAAGCGCACGGAAGAAGCGACATGTTGCTTTTTAGAACGTAGCGACTTGGCAGCATGCAAATCGCTGCGTTCTAAAACGCAACGTGCACATGGATTATGCACAATCTTCATCGATTGTGCTGGGGACGCAGGACGCATGCAGTTGCGCTGCAGTGCAATACGCACACGTGGGCACAGAGCCAAAGACACAGCCCAAAAAACTTAATGGTGGCCCAACAAAAGTACTGGCTCAGGGGGCTGAATACATATACATGTCACAATTTTCAGATTTATATTTTTAAAATATTTAGAAAAACGTAGCATTTCTTTTACAAATCACAAATACTTGCTGCTTTGTGTTGGTATATCACAAAATCCTAATAAAATAGAAAATACATTTGAGATTTGAGTTTGAAAGGGAGGGGGGGGGGGGACATGGGGAAAAAAAAAAAAAAAAGGTGGAAAAGGCCTCAGAGCATGAATAGTTTTTAAAAGCACTGTATATGGTGCAGAGAATAAACTAGGTAGCCACAGCTATATTTATTCACCCTAGTTAAAAGAGAAGGTTTATACTTAGACAAGATCTTATAGCTTCTGATACTACTTGATCCTCTATGTCCAAATATAATATATTGGGGGTATGGGGTAGCTGTAGACCGTTCTAGCAGAATTAAGTGGATCTTAAGAATACACATGTACGATTGTCAACATTACTGTCCACCGTTATGCTCAAACTCCATTAGGTTATCATTGTAGAAAGCAACCCATGTGAAGCGTAACAAAAACCACGGTCGGGAAACAAAAAAATGCCTGAATATTTCAGGTATAAAGTCATATACTCTGAAGCCAACTGAATACTGAAAATGAGACATAAAATTTTATAACAGACACTTTACTGCTCATAGGAAATTAAAAACACTGCGTTCCCGCTGGGTTGAGGCGGTTTTTAAATTTCCTATTAGCAGGTTCCTACCCACGCATAAAATTGTAGGCTTTTTCAGCCCAGGTAGAGAAATTAAATCGGGACCTAGCAAAAAGATACACCTTGACACTGGCTGCTGGGCTCACATAAAACTGGCCTCTCTTATGCCTCAAGTGTCAATATTTCCATTTATTTCCTCAGCAGTAACATGTCCAAATTCCTGCATTCAATGTTTGTATGTCTTAGCATTTCAGAGACCAGCTGTTAGAGTACGTTATATGTTCAGCATGCACCTGTTCACACGTGTCTGTTAGAAGTGCCTCTAGTTTTTTCATTTCACTTGTATGCCATCGGCACAAACATACAGGTGAACATTTCTAGCAACCTGGTTTACAGGACAAGATCATTAACGTCTTCCAGAATTGCCTTTTACACTTTTAGAAATGTCCCCACTATGCAGAGTAGATTTCAGTAATAGATGTGGAATTATGTAATGGACAGGGAATATACAGACAGATCACATACACAACCTGCATAGATGTGGTCTTATGATTATGAATGCTCACCATTGTTATGTGGCCAAAGGTGGAAGGTCGCACTTCTGACCAAAGATTCATCAACTCTTCCGCCAGTTGGATTATCCACATATTGTCTTCCCTGTTCTAGTGCATTTAAGCATTCTGGCCAAGCGTCGGAACTTTCCACCCTCACTTTGTCCAAGTTAGTATGCGGTCCTTCCAAAAAATACTCAGATTTGTTACAGGAAAGGTCCCAGATTCCCCCAGAAATGGTAAAAGGCCTAGTGCATTGACTCTGCAGAAGTAAAAGGAGGGCAGGTGGAGGAGGTTCCTCACTTCTCCATACTGCCTCTCTCATGTTTAGTCTTCTCTCCACTGCCTGCCCTATGTAGGAAGATCTGCCAAATATGTCCATCTCATCCTCTATAAATAGGCCAGAGTGGTAACCGAGTCTACGGTTGACAATGGCACTGAAGCCACAGGTGCAACGATACTGGTCTTCATTTGAAGAGTCTGGGATGTAGATGCCTACATCAGATCCTTTGATGTTCAGATTGCAGGCACATATGCAACAACTATCAAAGTTCCTGTCCTTGAAAATGTTTAGCACGGAGTCAGAGAGAAGTAAAGTAACGTAAAGGCTGTGGGCCTCAGGAGCGGGATGACTGCTGGCGGGCTCAACAGAACTCAGTGGCCTTGTAGTAGATGGAGTAGAAGCTGGAGAACAGAGGTCTGTGCTGTCATACTTCACTGAACCTTGGCCACTGGCCCCTCCAGCACCTTTTGGAGTTCTAGGAGTTCTTGGTGTGCGAGGAGTGGGCACAGAAAACCTGGGAGTAGCTGGAGAAGGCAAGACGCCACCAGTTCCCCCATTGCTGGGTGGAGCGGTGCTACAAGGAGCAAGCGGGGTGTTGGTCTGTGGAGTGTTGAGCTGCAGGTAATCTTGGTCTGTCAAACTCCCTTCACTTGGCACATTCCTATAAATGGGGATGAATGAAAAAATGACATGTGAACAACAAAGAATAAACATTTCTACTGAATAAAAGCAACTTTCAGGATCACACAATACAACAACTGCACATGAAGAATACTCACATATAGCCATCTCTGTTAAAAGGAGCAGCAGGTGCTAAGGGGAGGTGTTGAATTTTTGGAGGGGCAGCCCAGGAGGGTCGATATATGCAGGCATCCGGTATTTTTAAGGACAGCAGGCACTGACTGGGCAATGATTTAAGTGGTGCAAACATTGAGGTACCCAAAAACGGTTGATAAGGAGGGACTCTGTACACATAGGAAAAGTCCTATAGCAAAACAAATCTGTATTAGTACAAAAAATAACAAAAAACATTTACAAGCATATGATGTGTGAATAGAACGATTGACTCTACGCTTAGTCCTATTCCGTTAATGCGCCTCTAATAAAACTGAAGACCTGTCACACCATATCAGATTTAACGGGTCACAGGGAATACATGCATACCTTAATCTCCTCAGGCTTAGGACTGCAGAGGCCTTCTTCAATTTCCATTTTGAAGTCAACATGCTGCATGGAGGCCAAATTAACCATTGGACTTTCCATCATACTAAGAGTAGTTGCAGTGTCTGTGCCCATGGTATCCTTGTACATCATGATAGGGGAAAAGGCGGGATGTTGCTCCAAAGAAGGTGGTGTGGGAAACATCCTCTGAAGGTCGGCTGTTGCTAAAAGACGTAAACATCAATGCATGATAATTACAAAGTTTAGCAGTGGATGTTGCAAGGCTTTGGTTGTGCAACTCCTTTAAAAGACTGTACAAGAGGTTGATCATGCAGACTACCACTCCATTTAGTCTTACTGGAAGCATTGGAGACTGACACGCACAGAACTCGGCTGATCCTCAGTGCTCCTATTAGAATGAATGGATCGGCAGCGCACACAATCGACCTCAACTCCATTTCAACAGGGGCTCTTCAGTGCCTGGGATCTCAGGATCGGTGCTGCGTACAGCAGACGGACCCAGCTATAGTAAAGTTACCTGCTAGCCTACATATAGTGGATAACTTTTATACTTGAGAACACGTCTGACTTAGGAAGATTTGTGCAAGACAAACTAGATACCAATAATGCTGTCACAAGTGCTGCCCTAGCAAGAACACCGCATCAAATTCCTGCAAAAAAGTGAGCCCAAACCAGAATATGTGGATGGCGGGACACTCTGTTATATGTGAGAAAATGTGACATGCCATGCAAGAGCTCCACAGCAGGGCAGCCTGCTTCAATGCCCACAGTGAGGACAGTCAAAACAAAAAGCAGGCTGTACACTGCATGCTGTGAATGCTGCAATATAGGTCAGTGTAGGGTTGTAAATATCATATGGTCACTATACTGGGTCAATGCCCAGAATTAAAAAAAAGAGAATTTTGTTACTTACCGTAAATTCTTTTTCTTATAGTTCCGTATTGGGAGACCCAGACCATGGGTGTTTAGCTTCTGCCTCCGGAGGACACACAAAGTACTACACTTAAAAGTGTAGCTCCTCCCTCTGAGCTTATACACCCCCTGGTGAGCAGACCCAGCCAGTTTAGTGCAAAAGCTGAAGGAGAATAGCCACCCACAAGTAGAACAGAGTAAGAACCGGAACAACCGGAGACTCTGTCCACGACAACAGCCGGTGATAACACACGGAACAAGAAAATTGCCAACAGGCAACAGGGAGGGAGCTGGGTCTCCCAATACGGAACTATAAGAAAAAGAATTTACGGTAAGTAACAAAATTCTCTTTTTCTTTATCGTTCCTTTGGGAGACCCAGACCATGGGACGTTCCAAAGCTGTCCCTGGGTGGGAATAAACAGAAAAAACTAAGAAGTAGGCGGAGCCTAACTTCACAAGTGGGCGACAGCCGCCTGAAGGATGCGTCTGCCCAAGCTCGCATCTGCCGAAGCATGAGCATGCACTTGATAGTGCTTCGAAAAGGTATGCAGGCTAGTCCAAGTGGCAGCCTGACAGACTTGTTGAGCCGTAGCCTGGTGCCTAAAAGCCCAAGAGGCACCGACAGCTCTGGTCGAGTGTGCTTTGATCCCCGGCGGGGGAGGCACCGGAGTACTCTGGTAGGCGTCCGAAATGGTCGATCTAATCCAACGGGCCAAGGTCGGCTTAGAAGCAGAGAGACCCTTGCGCCGCCGTGTGGTTAGCACAAAAAGAGAGGTGCACCGCCTAAGCGCAGCGGTGCGAGACACATAAATCCGGAGAGCACGCACCAGATCTAGAGTATGCAGCGCTTTCTCAAAGCGATGAACAGGGGCCGGACAGAAGGAAGGCAAGGAAATATCCTGGTTAAGGTGGAAGGGAGAGTCCACCTTAGGAAGAAAGTCCGGGGTCGGACGGAGAACTACCTTGTCTTGGTGAAAAACCAAAAAAGGTGACTCCGAGGAGAGCGCAGCCAAATCAGAGACTCTCCTGAGAGAAGTTATGGCAACTAGAAAGGCCACCTTTTGAGAAAGACGATACAAAGAAACCTCCCTAAGAGGCTCAAAAAGGGGTTTCTGCAATACCGTGAGGACCAAGTTAAGGTCCCAGGGATCCAAGGGCCGCCGATAAGGCGGAATGATGTGAGACGCACCTTGCATGAAGGTGCGGACCTGAGCCAGCCGAGCGAGACGCCGCTGGAACAGCACTGATAGAGCTGAGACTTGTCCCTTGAGAGAGTTGAGGGACAGTCCTAGCTGCAGACCGGACTGTAAAAAAGACAGAAGGGTCGGCAACGAGAATGGCCAAGGAGAATGGCCGGAAGAGCGACACCAGGACAGGAAAATTTTCCAAGTCCTGTGATAGATCTTGACGAAGGAAGACTTACGGGCCCGAGTCATAGTGGAGATAACTTCAGGAGGAATACCAGAAGCCGTCAAAATCCAGGACTCAAGAGCCACGCCGTCAATTTGAGTGCCGCAGAATTCGGGCGGAAAAACGGACCTTGCGAGAGCAGGTATGGACGGTCCGGAAGATGCCACGGCATCTCCACGGACAGTTGGAGCAGATCCGGATACCAAGCTCGCCTGGGCCAGTCCGGTGCAATGAGGATGACTCGACGGCCCTCCATTCTGATCTTGCGCAGGACTCTGGGCAAGAGAGCTAGAGGGGGAAACACGTAGGACAGACGAAACTGGGACCAGTCTTGAACCAGAGCGTCCGCGGCGAAGGCCTGAGGATCGTGGGAGCGAGCCACGTAAACCGGAACCTTGTTGTTGTGACGGGATGCCATTAGGTCCACGTCCGGAGTGCCCCACTTGCGGCAGATTGACTGAAACACTGCCGGGTGCAGGGACCACTCGCCACCGTCCACGGATTGACGGCTGAGATAATCTGCCTCCCAGTTTTCTACGCCAGGGATGTGGACTGCGGATATGGTGGACTTGGAGTCCTCCGCCCATTGAAGAATGCGTTGGACCTCCAACATTGCCAGGCGGCTGCGTGTCCCGCCTTGGTGATTGATGTAGGCAACCGCTGTCGCGTTGTCTGACTGGACTCGAATGTGCCTGCCCGCCAACAGGTGGTGAAAGGCTAGGAGAGCTAGAAGCACAGCTCTGGTTTCCAGCACATTGATTGAAAGGGCTGACTCGGACGGAGTCCAAGTGCACTGCGCTCTGTGGTGGAGCCATACCGCTCCCCAGCCGGATAGACTGGCATCCGTGGTGAGAATCACCCAGGACGGAGTCAGGAAGGAGCGCCCTTGGGACAGGGAGAGGGGTCGAAGCCACCACTGAAGAGAGCTCCTGGTTCGTGGCGACAGAGCCACTAACCTCTGTAAGGAGGAAGGCCGCTTGCCCCAACAGCGGAGAATGTCCAGCTGCAGAGGACGCAGATGGAACTGGGCAAAGGGAACCGCCTCCATGGAGGCCACCATTTGACCCAGCACCTGCATCAGGCGCCTGAGGGAATAACGGCGGGGCCTCAGGAGAGAGCGCACCGCTAGCCGGAGAGACTGCTGTTTGATTAAGGGCAACTTCACAAGTGCCGTCAAAGTCTCGAACTGCATCCCTAGGTACGTGAGACTCTGGGTCGGAGTCAGAGTGGATTTGGGAAGATTGACAATCCACCCGAATTGGGCTAGGGTGGCGAGAGTGAGCGAAACACTCCGCTGACAGTCTGCGCTGGATGTACCCTTGACCAGAAGGTCGTCCAGATAAGGAAGCACTGCTAACCCCTGGAGGTGCAGGACCGCAATCACTGCCGCCATGACCTTGGTGAATACCCGAGGGGCCGTGGCTAACCCGAAGGGGAGAGCCACGAATTGGAAATGATCCTCTCCTATTGCAAAACTCGAATGTAACCAACGCTGATGTGACACTGCGATTGGCACATGTAGATAGGCATCTCTGATGTCGATGGACGCCAGGAACTCCCCTTGGGTCATAGAGGCAATGACTAATCGCAGAGACTCCATGCGAAAATGCCGCACCCGGACATGCTTGTTGAGAAGCTTGAGATCCAGGATGGGCCGGAAGGTACCGTCCTTTTTTGGAGGGCTGGAAGAGAATTCTATCCTGTAGCCGTGAGATGATATGTCTCTCACCCACTGATCGGAGACTTGCTTTAACCAAACGTCGCCAAAGTGGGAAAGCCTGCCACCGACTAAGGACGTGGCTGGAGCGGGCCGAGAGTCATGAGGAAGCTGCCTTAGTGGCAGAACCTCCTGCGGTCTTCTGCGGACGCGCTTTTGGGCGCCAGTTGGATTTCTGATCCTTGGCTGAGTTAGCGGACGAGGCGGAAGGCTTAGAGGATGACCAGTTGGAGGAACGAAAGGAACGAAACCTCGATTGATTCCTACCCTGGGCGGGTTTCCTGGTCTTGGTTTGTGGCATGGAAGTACTCTTCCCGCCAGTAGCTTCTTTAATGATTTCATCCAGCTGTTCAACAAACAGCCGTGAACCAGCAAAAGGGAGCCCAGCAAGAAACTTCTTGGAAGAAGCATCTGCCTTCCACTCTCGAAGCCACAAAATCCTGCGGATAACAAGAGAATTGGCTGAAGCCACCGCAGTGCGGTGAGCAGCCTCTAGCATGGCATACATGGCATAAGATGAAAAAGCTGAAGCCTGAGCAGTTAAGGTAACCATCTCAGGCATAGATTCCTTGGTGAGGGAATGCATCTCCTCTACAGAAGCAGAGATGGCTTTGAGAGCCCACACTGCTGCAAAAGTCGGGGAAAACGCGGCCCCCGCAGCTTCATACACAGATTTGGCCAGAAGGTCAATCTGACGGTCAGTGGAATCCTTAAGTGAGGTGCCGTCAGCCACCGACACAACGGTCCGGGCTGAGAGCCTAGACACCGGAGGGTCTACCTTTGGGGAGTGAGACCACTCCTTGACCACCTCAGGTGGAAATGGAAACCGGTCATCAGAACCACGCTTTGGAAAGCGTTTGTCAGGGCAGGCTCTGGGCTTGGTCACAGCGGTCTGAAAACTGGAGTGGTTAAAGAACACACTCTTTACTCTTAGGCGAGGTAAACTGATGTTTTTCTGCCAAAGAGAGTTGCTCCTCTGACACTGGCGGATTGAGATCCAGCACAGAATTAATAGAAGCAATCAAATCACTAAGATCTGAGTCACCCTCAGAGAAATCGATGGGATACATAGCCTCCGAGCCCCCAGTGAGGGCTTCCTCCTCATCTTGAGAGTCAGCTCTTGAGACAGAGCCGTGGGATGGGGAGAAGGAGGAAACCCTGCGCCTTTTCTCAGAAGGACGGGGTCTGGGATCAGATGATGAATCCTCCGTGAGCTCCGATGGACGGAGGTCAGAGGATAGGAGTCCTCTGTCAAGAGTATTAGAGGCACCCTGTGAGGGAGGCTGATGCATATTCATCAAAGTCCTGGACAAAAGTCCCATGGACTCAGCAAATGACTGGGATATGGACCTAGAAAAGGACTCTACCCAGGCCGGGGGTTCAGTCACAGGTGCAGCAGCAGCCTGAGAGACCACTGGGGGTGAGACTCCAGGCTGTGGCACCGCCAAGTTAGAGCAACCATCACAGTGTGGATAAATGCTCGGCTCAGGCAGCAGGAGCTTACATGCAGTGCATGCAGAATAAAGCTTTGGAGCCTTGCTCCTTGTGTGAGACATGCTGCTGGAGTGGGGGCTTTGCAGAGAATGAACCCCAGGGAGAATATACAGAGGTCCACAACCGGAGACCGGCTGTGGCTTACCAGACCGCTGAGCGCGGTGTTGTGTGCCCTCCAGATCCCGAAGCCCGGTCCCCCAGTGCGCAGCACCTCAGCAGAGATGCAGAATGCAGGATGTCCCAGAGCAGAGTGAACTCTGCCTGAGAAACTAGGGGGCGTTCCTATAAAAGAGCGGGAACTGGAGGGCTATAGAGACCTGCAGGGAAGGAGGGACGCCCCAGCAGTGGGGAGTGTCCCTCCCCTGTGTAGAACGGGCGCCGGGAGGAGCCGAACCTGTCCCTCTGCATGAGTGACATGCGAGGGCAGGAAAATGCAACTAGGCCTCCGGCGAAGACGGGGCCTAAATTTAGGCGGCGAGGCCGACAAGCAGGCACCATCGGCGCGGTTCTCAGGCAAAAGCTAGAGAACCCGCCGGAAAAGTTAAAACAATCACATACAGCATACTCTCCCCTTACAATAAAGAACCGGGACCCCCAACATAAACGTCTCAGGTACTTAGCTGCTGAGACGCAGGGCCATGTCCCTGGGGATGAGTGCTCCGGTCCAGCAGAATCCTCAAGGGGCTGTGGATGGAGACCGGACTCCTGCCAGGCATGGAGACCGTGCTGGCTCCCACTTCAAGCCAGAGCCCAGAACGGATGGTGAAGGAGCGCGGCATGTAAGGCTGCAGCCTTGTAAATCAACCTTAACAACACCGCCGACACAGTGGGGTGAGAAGGGACATGCCGGGAATCCAGACATGGACCCGCTTTTCTTTAAACTCTTTCCAAAAGTCAAACAAATCAGATGAGAATGCATGTGTGGATGTATGCCTCCTGACACAAAGCAATAAACTGGCTGGGTCTGCTCACCAGAGGGTGTATAAGCTCAGAGGGAGGAGCTACACTTTTAAGTGTAGTACTTTGTGTGTCCTCCGGAGGCAGAAGCTAAACACCCATGGTCTGGGTCTCCCAAAGGAACGATAAAGAAAAAAATAAATACATACATATGTGGTCATCATCTAAAAGGCAAAGAGCTACACAATGAGGCTAGCCCTTACATGAGTCCCAAGTTTTACACCACTGCTTTAAGTCTGCAAACCACCAGAAGGCAAATTATTCCACTTACTTGGCAAGTATGGAACGGTTGCTCTACCATCTTTGCCAACATTACGATCCTCTGACCCGCTCAAGGGAACTTTCATTGCACGGGTGCCTGGTGATCCCGCCTAGAGTTAAGAAACACAAGAAAATCATGCAATGAAAGTGCCATTAATTCTAAAGGTAAAGTGACATTTTATGGGCTAAATTGCAAACCATCATGGAATCTCACAGAGATAAAATCCTTTAACTGAGCAAGGGAAAGACAAGCATGTAAGTGAGTAATGCTAGAAAACATGTATGAAAACGACATTACATTAGAACTGCATTGGCTTTGTTATTCCAACTCTTGCAGTATTACAGAGGAAAAGAAAGAAGAAAACTTTGCAATTGAATATACACAAAAGTAAGGCATAACCATAAGCAATGTAACCTCAGGATTTCTTTAATTTATTTACTTTTTTTTCTTTTGAAATAAGAAAAGGACATAAAAACATACCAGGTCCTCATCTTCAGAATTATCAAATATGTTGTCCAGGTCATTGAGAGAAGGAGCCAGATCTGTGACCTGTGTGAGACTAGCTGCCACCCCGCGGTCCTGCCGTGGGTCTACAAGGCGATTGGCAAAGAAAGAACTATATTATAGCAGCATTTTGTGCAGGTACTTTAACAAAGTCACTTCTTTACAAAATTAATAAGAGAAATACAAGACGGCATGTTATATTACACAACAGAAAGCATGATAAAGTCTATTGTTACCAATCTCCCTAGGGGCATCGTATAAATGCTGTAATATTTACCTGACTTTGACATGGGGCTAAAAATTGACATGGCATCTTTCCCATCAGGCACTGGTGCAGTATGTTCTGTAGGTGATGCATCCTTCTCAAACCCCTCATCAGTCTGCAGAAACAGGATTACTAAAAATTAGAACACTTCATCTAATAAAAACTGCAAAAATAAAAGAAATCATCATCCAGCAAAAAAATGATTTGGATTTTCTGAAACTTTTGTAATACAGTAACTTGGGGGTCATAATGAGCCGGCAGACACTTCCATTATGTTGCGATGTAGCAGCAGCATAGCAAGATTTTTGGCTGCGCCCAG